>NC_058080.1:702877519-703477519 GCF_014858855.1 Bufo gargarizans | reverse complement strand
ACTATGGCCTGCTGCTGCTCGCACAGTCTGTCCAGCATGTGCAAGGTGGAGTTCCACCTGGTGGGCACGTCGCATATGAGGCGGTGAGCGGGAAGGCCGAAGTTACGCTGTAGCGCAGACAGGCGAGCAGCAGCAGGATGTGAACGCCGGAAGCGCGAACAGACGGCCCGCACTTTATGCAGCAGCTCTGACATGTCGGGGTAGTTGTGAATGAACTTCTGCACCACCAAATTCAGCACATGCGCCAAGCAAGGGATGTGCGTCAAATTGGCTAGTCCCAGAGCTGCAACGAGATTTCGCCCATTATCACACACCACCAGGCCGGGCTTGAGGCTCACCGGCAGCAACCACTCGTCGGTCTGTTGTTCTATACCCCGCCACAACTCCTGTGCGGTGTGGGGCCTGTCCCCCAAACATATGAGTTTCAGAATGGCCTGCTGACGTTTACCCCGGGCTGTGCTGAAGTTGGTGGTGAAGGTGTGTGGCTGACTGGATGAGCAGGTGGAAGAAGAGGAGGAGGAAGCCGAGAAGGAGGAGGTGGCAACAGGAGGCAAAGAATGTTGCCCTGCGATCCTTGGCGGCGGAAGGACGTGCGCCAAACAGCTCTCCGCCTGGGGCCCAGCTGCCACTACATTTACCCAGTGTGCAGTTAGGGAGATATAGCGTCCCTGGCCGTGCTTACTGGTCCACGTATCTGTGGTTAGGTGGACCTTGCCACAGATGGCGTTGCGCAGTGCACACTTGATTTTATCGGATACTTGGTTGTGCAGGGAAGGCACGGCTCTCTTGGAGAAGTAGTGCCGGCTGGGAACAACATACTGTGGGACAGCAAGCGACATGAGCTGTTTGAAGCTGTCTGTGTCCACCAGCCTAAATGACAGCATTTCATAGGCCAGTAGTTTAGAAATGCTGGCATTCAGGGCCAGGGATCGAGGGTGGCTAGGTGGGAATTTACGCTTTCTATCAAATGTTTGTGAGATGGAGAGCTGAACGCTGGCGTGTGACATGGTTGAGACGCTTGGTGACGGAGGTGGTGGTGGTGGTGTTGGTGGTACATCCCCTGTTTGCTGGGCGGCAGGTGCCAACGTTCCTCCAGAGGCGGAGGAAGAGGCCGAGGCGGCAGCAGCAGAATAGGCCGAGGCGGCAGCAGCAGAAGAGGTAGCAGGGGGAGCCTGAGTGACTTCCTTGGTTTTAAGGTGTTTACTCCACTGCAGTTCATGCTTTGCATGCAGGTGCCTGGTCATGCAGGTTGTGCTCAGGTTCAGAACGTTAATGCCTCGCTTCAGGCTCTGATGGCACAGCGTGCAAACCACTCGGGTCTTGTCGTCAGCACATTGTTTGAAGAAGTGCCATGCCAGGGAACTCCTTGAAGCTGCCTTTGGGGTGCTCGGTCCCAGATGGCGGCGGTCAGTAGCAGGCGGAGTCTCTTGGCGGCGGGTGTTCTGCTTTTGCCCACTGCTCCCTCTTTTGCTACGCTGTTGGCTCGGTCTCACCACTGCCTCTTCCTCCGAACTGTGAAAGTCAGTGGCACGACCTTCATTCCATGTGGGGTCTAGGACCTCATCGTCCCCTGCATCGTCTTCCACCCAGTCTTGATCCCTGACCTCCTGTTCAGTCTGCACACTGCAGAAAGACGCAGCAGTTGGCACCTGTGTTTCGTCATCATCAGAGACATGCTGAGGTGGTATTCCCATGTCCTCATCATCAGGAAACATAAGTGGTTGTGCGTCAGTGCATTCTATGTCTTTCACCGCTGGGGAAGGGCTAGGTGGATGCCCTTGGGAAACCCTGCCAGCGGAGTCTTCAAACAGCATAAGAGACTGCTGCATAACTTGAGGCTGAGACAGTTTCCCTGGTATGCATGGGGGTGATGTGACAGACTGATGGGGTTGGTTTTCAGGCGCCATCTGTGCGCTTTCTGCAGAAGACTGGGTGGGAGATAATGTGAACGTGCTGGATCCACTGTCGGCCACCCAATTGACTAATGCCTGTACCTGCTCAGGCCTTACCATCCTTAGAACGGCATTGGGCCCCACCATATATCGCTGTAAATTCTGGCGGCTACTGGGACCTGAGGTAGTTGGTACACTAGGACGTGTGGATGTGGCAGAACGGCCACGTCCTCTCCCAGCACCAGAGGGTCCACTAACACCACCACGACCATGTCCACGTCCGCGTCCCTTACTAGATGTTTTTCTCATTGTTATGGTTCACCACAACAACAAATATATTATTTGGCCCAATGTATTGTATTCAAATTCAGCGGGATATAAATTTGAGGCCTAGTATTTAGGCGCTGGGTGACCGGTATGGATTTAGTGACAGAATTAGACTTGGAAATGCACAGAAGCGTGTGTGTGAAGTTATTCTGAATGACCCTATGTGCACCTTCAATATGATCTACCCTTTTAGGGATAGATTTCAAATAGCTCTGATATAGCAGAAACGACTAAATTATGAAATTGCTAAATTGGGAATTGTATTTCAACCCAGAACAAAAAATGTGCTTTGACGGACACTAAATAACTTTCCCAGCCACAACAGGACAGCGGTAACGAGAGATTTAGCGGGATATAAATTTGAGGCCTAGTATTTAGGCGCTGGGTGACAGGTATGGGTTTAGTGACAGAATTAGATTTGGAAATGCACAGTAGCGGGTGTGTGAAGTTATTCTGAATGACCCTATGTGCACCTTGAATATTATATACCCTTTTAGGGATAGATTTCAAATAGCTCTGATATAGCAGAAACCACTAAATTATGAAATTGCTAAATTGGGAATTGTATTTCAACCCAGAACAAGAAATGTGCTTGAACGGACACTAAATAACTCGCCCAGCTACAGCACTAGGGACAGATTTAGCTGGATATAAATTTGAGGCCTAGTATTTAGGCGCTGGGTGACCGGTATGGATTTAGTGACAGAATTAGACTTGGAAATGCACAGAAGCGTGTGTGTGAAGTTATTCTGAATGACCCTATGTGCACCTTGAATATTATATACCCTTTTAGGGATAGATTTCAAATAGCTCTGATATAGCAGAAACCACTAAATTATGAAATTGCTAAATTGGGAATTGTATTTCAACCCAGAACAAGAAATGTGCTTGAACGGACACTAAATAACTCGCCCAGCTACAGCACTAAGGACAGATTTAGCGGGATATAAATTTGAGACCTAGTATTTAGGCGCTGGGTGACAGGTATGGGTTTAGTGCCAGAATTAGACTTGGAAATACACAGTAGCGGGTGTGTGTGAAGTTATTCTGAATGACCCAATGTGCACCTTGAATATTATATACCCTTTTAGGGATAGATTTCAAATAGCTCTGATATAGCAGAAACCACTAAATTATGAAATTGCTAAATTGGGAATTGTATTTCAACCCAGAACAAGAAATGTGCTTGAACGGACACTAAATAACTCGCCCAGCTACAGCACTAAGGACAGATTTAGCGGGATATAAATTTGAGACCTAGTATTTAGGCGCTGGGTGACAGGTATGGGTTTAGTGCCAGAATTAGACTTGGAAATACACAGTAGCGGGTGTGTGTGAAGTTATTCTGAATGACCCAATGTGCACCTTGAATATTATATACCCTTTTAGGGATAGATTTCAAATAGCTCTGATATAGCAGAAACCACTAAATTATGAAATTGCTAAATTGGGAATTGTATTTCAACCCAGAACAAGAAATGTGCTTGAACGGACACTAAATAACTCGCCCAGCTACAGCACTAAGGACAGATTTAGCGGGATATAAATTTGAGGCCTAGTATTTAGGCGCTGGGTGACAGGTATGGGTTTAGTGCCAGAATTAGACTTGGAAATACACAGTAGCGGGTGTGTGTGAAGTTATTCTGAATGACCCAATGTGCACCTTGAATATTATATACCCTTTTAGGGATAGATTTCAAATAGCTCTGATATAGCAGAAACCACTAAATTATGAAATTGCTAAATTGGGAATTGTATTTCAACCCAGAACAAGAAATGTGCTTGAACGGACACTAAATAACTCGCCCAGCTACAGCACTAAGGACAGATTTAGCGGGATATAAATTTGAGGCCTAGTATTTAGGCGCTGGGTGACAGGTATGGGTTTAGTGCCAGAATTAGACTTGGAAATACACAGTAGCGGGTGTGTGTGAAGTTATTCTGAATGACCCAATGTGCACCTTGAATATTATATACCCTTTTAGGGATAGATTTCAAATAGCTCTGATATAGCAGAAACCACTAAATTATGAAATTGCTAAATTGGGAATTGTATTTCAACCCAGAACAAGAAATGTGCTTGAACGGACACTAAATAACTCGCCCAGCTACAGCACTAAGGACAGATTTAGCGGGATATAAATTTGAGGCCTAGTATTTAGGCGCTGGGTGACAGGTATGGGTTTAGTGCCAGAATTAGACTTGGAAATACACAGTAGCGGGTGTGTGTGAAGTTATTCTGAATGACCCAATGTGCACCTTGAATATTATATACCCTTTTAGGGATAGATTTCAAATAGCTCTGATATAGCAGAAACCACTAAATTATGAAATTGCTAAATTGGGAATTGTATTTCAACCCAGAACAAGAAATGTGCTTGAACGGACACTAAATAACTCGCCCAGCTACAGCACTAAGGACAGATTTAGCGGGATATAAATTTGAGGCCTAGTATTTAGGCGCTGGGTGACAGGTATGGGTTTAGTGCCAGAATTAGACTTGGAAATACACAGTAGCGGGTGTGTGTGAAGTTATTCTGAATGACCCAATGTGCACCTTGAATATTATATACCCTTTTAGGGATAGATTTCAAATAGCTCTGATATAGCAGAAACCACTAAATTATGAAATTGCTAAATTGGGAATTGTATTTCAACCCAGAACAAGAAATGTGCTTGAACGGACACTAAATAACTCGCCCAGCTACAGCACTAGGGACAGATTTAGCTGGATATAAATTTGAGGCCTAGTATTTAGGCGCTGGGTGACCGGTATGGATTTAGTGACAGAATTAGACTGGGATATGGCCAAAAAATAAACAGACTATTGCTGGTTAAATGCACTTGGTGTGACAGCTTCACCCTGATGTAGGCTTTAGCCAAAAAACAACCACACCATTGAGGGTTAAATGCACTTGGTGACAGGCGCAGCTTGCCCCTGATTTAGTATATGGCCAAAAAATGAACAGACTATTGCTGGTTAAATGCACTTGGTGTGACAGCTTCACCCTGATGTAGGCTTTAGCCAAAAAACAACCACACCATTGAGGGTTAAATGCACTTGGTGACAGGCGCAGCTTGCCCCTGATTTTGTATATGGCCAAAAAATGAACAGACTATTGCTGGTTAAATGCACTTGGTGTGACAGCTTCAGGCTGCTTTCACACTAGCGTTCGGGTTTCCGTTCGTGAGCTCCGTTTGAAGGAGCTCACGAGCGGACCCGAACGCAGCCGTCCAGCCCTGATGCAGTCTGAATGGAGGCGGATCCGCTCAGACTGCATCAGTCTGGCGGCGTTCAGCCTCCGCTCCGCTCGCCTCCGCACGGACAGGCGGACAGCTGAACGCTGCTTGCAGCGTTCGGGTGTCCGCCTGGCCGTGCGGAGGCGTGCGGATCCGTCCAGACTTACAATGTAAGTCAATGGGGACGGATCCGTTTGAAGATGCCACAATGTGGCTCAATCTTCAAGCGGATCCGTCCCCCATTGACTTTACATTGAAAGTCTGGACGGATCCGTCCCAGGCTATTTTCACACTTAGCTTTTTTTAGCTAATATAATGCAGACGGATCCGTTCTGAACGGAGCCTCCGTCTGCATTATTATGGGCGGATCCGTTCAGAACGGATCCGCCCGAACGCTAGTGTGAAAGTAGCCTCACCCTGATGTAGGCTTTAGCCAAAAAACAACCACACCATTGAGGGTTAAATGCACTTGGTCGCAGCTTGTGCTGGCGCACCACAAGACACAAAATGGCCGCCGATCACCCCAGAAAAATGTGACTGACAAACGGTCTGTGCAGCCTAAAAACAGTGAGCAATTGAGGATCAGCAGCTCAATGATCCACAGCTGCAGATCGATCAGTTAATCAAGTCCTTTGGAGGAGTTAATCTGCCTAATCTCGCCCTACTGTCGCAGCCGCAACCTCTCCCTACGCTAATCAGAGCAGAGTGACGGGCGGCGCTATGTGACTCCAGCTTAAATAGAGGCTGGGTCACATGGTGCTCTGGCCAATCACAGCCATGCCAATAGTAGGCATGGCTGTGATGGCCTCTTGGGGCAAGTAGTACGACGCTTGTTGATTGGCTGCTTTGCAGCCTTTCAAAAAGCGCCAAGAAAGCGTCACAAAAGCGCGAAGAAAGCGACGAACACCGAACCCGAACCCGGACTTTTACGAAAATGTCCGGGTTCGGGTCCGTGTCACGGACACCCCAAAATTCGGTACGAACCCGAACTATACAGTTCGAGTTCGCTCATCCCTAGTTATCCCTCTGTTGTAAGGTCAATTAGACGAGAAGATCCAGAGGAGAAGAATATTCGTGTTACAATGAGTCCTGTGTTGCAGTGAACTTTAATCCTGTGGTCCAATCCTGGATGGGTTTTGTATGCCTTGTGTGTTACCACTGATCATGTTTCCATTACAGGATTGAGGGACATAATTTTGATAGTGATTTTACGACTTTCCCGCTTGTTTATTGTCTTTACTGTGGGACATTATTATATGTTTATATAATTATTGTCATACTTCTTACTGAACCATCCTTGGGGTTTGCCCCATGTACTTGTTGTTTTTAATCTAGATATTTCAATAAAATATTCTCTATTTTTTCTTTGATGTGCGGCCATTATATGGTATTTCTTTGTCTGGTTGTCTTTATGTTCTTTTTAATAATAATATTAATTTGTATACATTTGATATACGCATTAGAATGGTTGGAATTCACATTTTCATTTTTTATTACGATGATATTGACACTTTATTACTTATTTTAGTACTTGATTATATGTCTTCTGCGGTAGCTAGTAGTTCCAGATATACATACAATTATTTAGATTCTAGTTTATTTTTAAAGGGAACCTGTCATCAACTTTATGCTGACCTCACAGAGGGCAGCATAAATTTGTGACAGAAATGCTGATGTCAGCAGTGTGTCACTCATGAGCTAAAAGTAAGTGGTTGCTGAGAACCAGCATCATAATCATTGCAGCCCAGGCCTTGAAAAGAGTCAAATCTACCCGAGAAGAGTCCTGGTTATTCATAATCTCCTGCTCTCTCCGTCCATCTGCTGATGACTGGCAGTTCTCTCCTTGAGAGAAAGGGAGAAAACTAGGTAGAAGCCTGTCAGTCATCAGGAGGTGGGCAGGAGAGCAGGAATTCATGAATAACCAGGACTCTTCTCAGGTGGCCGGGACTCTTCTCCAGGCCCAGTCTGCAATGTTTGTGATGTTGGTTCTCGGCAACCACTAAAGTTATTCTAATATTTATTATAATATTACTACTATAATACTTCTCCTATGTACAAGAATATAACTACTATAATACTTCTCCTATGTACAAGAATATAACTACTATAATACTGACCCTATGTTCAAGAATATAACTACTATAGTACTTCCTCCTATGTACAAGAATATAACTACTATAATACTGACCCTATGTTCAAGAATATAACTACTATAGTACTTCCTCCTATGTACAAGAATATAACTACTATAATACCGCTCCTATGTACAAGAATATAACTACTATAATGCTGCCTCCTATGTACAAGAATATAACTACTATAATACTGCCTCCTGTGTACAAGAATATAACTACTATAATACTGACCCTATGTTCAAGAATATAACTACTATAGTACTTCCTCCTATGTACAAGAATATAACTACTATAATACTGCCTCCTATGTACAAGAATATATCTACAATAATACTGCTCCAAATATGAAGTCACCTCACTTTGGTAAAAGTTGCTCTGTGCTCCTTGATCTGACACTCCCTGGCATCTGGCATTACATGACTCACTGTCTCACCTGTGCCTCGTTCTGCTCCTTTCTACAAGTCCAGCATATGTCTATTCACAAACATTCAACCTGCTCTCTCATCCAAAGCAGGAGACTACCTCTAACTGATGTAGAGGAGATTCGTGAAGGGTACTACTACACGATGACACATGACACATACCATGTCCAACCCCAAAAGAATGCACTGTTTTACAAAATGGAGAATGATGTTTCCACTTGCCATTCCTATCAACATGCTCAGGAGACCTCAGATTGAAACACTAAGCAGTTGTATCCTATTGTAGGTTTGGCTTGACAAGACACAAGTAAGAACACCACACACAGGGGTGTAGCCAAGGAGGTGGCAACAACCCATGCTGTCTTGGCCAAGGTTTTTACTGTAGATAAGGGACTAGAGAAACAAACTCAATCTTTGCTTGTGGTAACAGAAGGCCTAGTTATGATGCTGAGCAATCAGCAGTTATGTGCAACATGGCATGATATGCTGACACCAGTCTGACTGATTGAACCCATTTTCCAGAAAGGAAAATGATCTCAGACACATGGGTGTAACATGTAACTGAAATCCTTGGTATGGACAATCTTCTCATGACCTTGCCCCATGTGAGCAAGTTAAGTAAGAAAGCGATACAGATGGAGCAGTTCTAACCTGCGATGTCACCTCAGAAAAAGCCATTGAAAGAGTCAGTTAAAAGTTTCCTGCCACTGTACCCTAAAACTAGTGCCACACTCGTGCTAAAATCTCCCAGCAGGCTGATCCAGCAGAAAGAACAAAAACAGAAGAAGGAACGCCTGGCTTATATTGGGACTGATGGCAGACATGCCCCTTTGATAAGAAACGTTATCTTGAAATATTGTGATTCACTTAACAAGATCTAAAGAACGGGAGATTGTTTAAGGAGAAACCTATTTTTGCATATAAGAGAGGTAAACACCTTTAATGCTGCCTTCCTGTTCTGTCCAGGAGTTCTGAGATGACTGTGAGCATGCTCAGTAATGAACTTCTGCAGCGTCCCATTAGTGTATGTGCAAAAGCTTGTTAAGTCATATGTTATATCATGCTGTATTTCTTTCTTATGTAGAATCCCTGTTACCAGGCTGTTAGGTGCATTACACACATTCCACCACTAGATGGGGATAGCACTAATATATATATATAGCTCATTTCAGGCCTAGTTTTAGAGAGAGGAGTAGGAGTTGAAGGAGTGAGAGTGCAATTGCTAGCTGTGTTTAGTGGAAGGCAGTTCAAGTGAGAAAGAGTGGATAAAGACACAAAGGACAACAACCATTTTACCAGGCTTTAAGGACCTTTGGATTCAAGGTGAAGGATCTATTAGCTTCCGGCAGCCTCACCATTAACAAGCTGGAGAACAAGGACCAGATTCAGGACTAAACACCTGTGAGTACATAACTTCCTACGATAGCCTGAGACAGGCATGGCCAACCTGAGGCTCTCCAGCTGTTGCAAAACTACAACTCCCAGCATGCTTAAACTGCCTACAGCTATCAACCTGCAGCAGGGCATGGTGGGAGTTGTAGTTTTACAACAGCTGGAGAGCCTCAGGTTGGCCATGCCTGGCCTGAGAGATAGCCACATATACAGCCTGTTACTGGGATTTATCACATTCCACCTACATGTTCACAAAAGACTGTTTATTAACTGGATGTAAAACTGTTGTCAAGATTCTGGTTACAGTAAAGTTCTGAGTTGGATTCAAACCCTGCCTCGTTCTTCTATCTCCATACTACAACCACTCTCATCATTTTGCACCATCAAGGGGCTGGCGTCACGACATTACTTAAGTCAGGGGCCCAGCCGTACAAGCACCCAGAAAAGCCAATCACCAGCTCCCCTTCACTGCACTGCTGGCCCAGGGAGGCATCTGCTAACCGTGAGTAACCGATGAACCGTTGTACCCTTCGGCCCACCGTGAACCCTTACATGTTCTCCCCTGCGGACCGGCACGTTGCACTTCCTACTCTGGTCTTCACTAAAGAGCATGGGCAGCACAGTTTTAGGCATTGTAACTAAAGGCCTGGAGCCTACACCAACATTAAGATACTGAGTATAAGAAACCAGAGGGAATATAGGAGAGGTCAGAACTGATTATCACCACTAGAACACCCCGCTTATTAATAGTATAAGGGACAGGAGAGAATACAGGATAGGTGAGAACTGATTATTTATCACCACTAGAACAACCTTCTTATCACTGTTTATAGTATATGGGACAGGAGAGAACACTGGAGAGGTGAGAACTGATTATCATCACTAGAACACCGTGCTTATTACTGCTTAATGTATAAGGGACAGGAGAGGTGAGAACCGATTATATATCACCACTAGAAATCCCTGCTTATCACTGTTTGAAGTATAAGGGACAAGAGGGAACACCGGAGAGGTGAGGACTGATTAGCACCACTAGAACACCCCGCTTATCACTGTTTATAGTATAAGGACAGGGGAGAACACAGGAGAGGTGAAAACTGATTATCTATCACCACTAGAGCAACCTGCTTATCACTTTTTATAGTATAAGGGCAGGGGAGAATGCAGGAGAGGTGAGAACTGATTATCATCACTAGAACACCCCGCTTATTGCTTTATAGTATAAGGGACAGGAGGGAACACAGGAGAGGTGAGGACTGATTATCTCCATTAGAACAACTCGCTTATCACTGTTTATAGTATAAGGACAGGGGAGAACACAGGAGAGGTAAGAACTGATTATCTATCACCACCAGAGCAACCTGCTTATCACTGTTTATAGTATAAGGGACAGGAGAGAACACAGGAGAGGTGTGGGCTGATTATCATCACTAGAACACCCTGCTTATTACTGTTTATAGTATAAGCGACAGTAGGGAACACAGGAGAGGTGTGGGCTGATTATCACCACTAGAACACCGTGCTTATCACTGTTTATAATAAAAAAGGGCCTTTAATTGATAGAACATATATTTATGATTAATATTTCTGAACTTTTCTAAATGAATATGAGAGTTAATAAATTGAATAATACAAATAATATTTTTTAAGCTGGAGTCAGCCCTGGTTGACTCCCATCCGTACACATGAGGAATGGGGAATGTCCTCCGTAATGTCAGGCGGAATGAGGAAGAATAGACAATTCAGTTCTCCATTTTGGTTTGTATAAGAAATAGTGTCATGTACGTAAGGAAAAAAATAAAGAATAAAGGTGCTGTTTGTACCAAAGGATTATGCATAGGGATAATTTTTTCACCATTTTGATGAATCAACTGCTGGCAATAGCCAAGTGCCAAACTCTGCTTCTCTTCGGCAACACCATGGAGTTAAATGAAGCGGCAGCATGCATGTGTAACCATCACTCCATGGACTCAGATAATCTGTCTTGTGATTGTGAGGGTGTCGGCAGTAGGACACCTGCTGATCAGATACTTATCACCAGTACTGTGGATAGGTGAGAAGTACTTATGGTGAGACAACCCATTTAATTATAGTTCTGAATTTCCCAACAGTGAGACTATTAAAGGATTATCTTATATTAACACTATGAACCCTGACATGTCTCTGCCAACATTGTTGGACTGGGGTTGCACAGTGTGGTGCCTCAATCACATGTCAGTGTTTTGGTCAGTGATTTCCATCAGTGATTTTGAGCCAAAACCTGGTGTGACAGGGGCAGATCTTTCCATTATACAGTCCTGATCAAAAGTTTAAGACCACTTGCAAAAAGGCCAAAAATCATATTTTACATTGTTGGATCTTAACAAGGTTCCAAGTAGAACTTTAACATGCAACAAGAAGAAATGAGAGTGAGACAAAACATTTTTTGAGCAAAAAATAACGATTAAACTGAAACAGGCTGTTTTTCAGCTGATCCAAATTTTAGGACTACATGCCTTTAAAAGGCCAAATCTGTGCAAAGATGTGGATTCATTGTCATTTTTCTGTCAGGTAGTCACACGTTGTGATGGCAAAGGCAAAAAAACTCTCCCTTTTTGAACGTGGTCGGGTTGTTGAACTGCATAAGCAGGGTCTCTCACAGTGCGCCATTGCTGCTGAGGTGGGACGCAGTACGACAGTCGTTTGGAATTTCTTAAATGATCCTGAGGGTTATGGAACAAAAAAGTAAAGTGGAAGACCCAAAAAATTTCACCAGCACTGAGCCGGAGGATCCAATTGGCTGTCCGTCAAGACACTGGACGATCCTCGACCCAAATTAAGGCCCTTACTGGTGCTGACTGCAGCCCCATAACCATCAGACGGCATCTGAGACTGAAGGGCTTCAAAAACAAAAAACGTCTTCAAAGACCTCGTCTCCTTGAACGCCACAGAACTGCTTGTTTGAACTTTGCATAAGAGCACCAAACATGGTACATTCAAAGGTGGAAGAAAGTTTTATTCTCTGATGAGAAAAAAATTAACCTTGATGGTCCTGATGGTTTCCAACGTTACTGGCATGACAAGCAGATCCCACCTGAGATGTTTTCTACGCGCCACAGTGGAGGGGGCGCCATAATGGTCTGGGGTGCTTTTTCCTTCAGTGAAACAATGGAGCTTCAGGAAGTGCATGGGCGTCAAACGGCCGCTGGCTATGTCCAGATGTTGCAGAGAGCATTTCTCATGACTGAGGGCCCTCGTCTGTGTGGTAACAACTGGGTTTTTCAACAGGACAACGCTACAGTACAAGGGACTTCTTCCAGGAGAATAACATCACTCTTTTGGCCCATCCTGCGTGTTCCCCTGATCTAAATCCAATTGAGAACCTTTGGGTATGGATGACAAGGGAAGTTTACAAATATGGACAACAGTTCCAGACAGTAGATGGCCCTCGTGCGGCCGTCTTCACCACTTGGAGAAATGTTCCCACTCACCTCATGGAAACGCTTGCATCAAGCATGCCGAAACAAATTTTTGAAGTGATCAACAATAACGGCGGAGCTACTCATTACTGAGTTCATGTTTGGAAGTTGGATTTCTGTTTTGGGGGGGGGGGTTAGTTTTTTTTTTTTGGAGGTGTGGTCCTAAACTTTTGATCAGCTGAAAAACAGCCTGTTTCCGTTTATTCGTTGTTTTTTAATGCTCAAAAAATGTTTTGTCTCACTCCCATTTCTTCTTGTTGCATGTTGAAGCTCTACTTGGAACCTTGTTAAGATCCAGCAATGCTAAATGTCTTAAATGTTTGATCAGGACTGTACCTTATGTCTGTGGAGGCTCCAATCCTGGTTTTGGCTCACAATCACTGATGGAAATCACTGACCAAAACACTGATGTGTGAATGAGGCTTTAGACTGGGATTCCTGGAGCCCACTGGAGTAATTTATTCTCAGGGGCCCAAGCTCTACATTGTAGAATTTAATAAAACATTTTTTTACCCTAGTGGCAAGAGATTGACTACAAAGGCAGCTCCAAATTGGATTTTCTACTGAACCTTTGGAGCCCATTATTGTGTTAGAGCCTCAGCCCACTAGAGGATCCTCTGGTACTCCAGTGGACCAGTCCAACACTGGGTATATAAATGGTGTTATTGCATCACAACACATTCACTAACAATGTAAGGTTTCTTGATGCAAAACAATGCTTTAACGTTTAAATGGGATATACAGTGTTGGACAAGGGTTACTAAATCCCACCAGGGGAAATTATTCTCAGGGCCGAATCTCCATATCATCAATAAAGTCTAATACTGTAGGTTTTGGTTCAAAGAAACAGACCTAGTGGCAAGTAATTGACTCCATTTTTCTTCTGGACTTTTGGAGCCCACTGTGGTGTTAGAGCCTGGGCCCACTGGAGAAAGTTTTGGTACTCTGCTGGGTCAACACGACTCTGTAGATGCATATAATTGTAGGTTCGTTTAGTAATTGGGCTTGAGCAGATGACACAGGAGACATTATCCATCAAAGATTTAAAAACTCTTGGATCTTGAGTCCTCCTGTCTTCTTGTCTCAGTACTTGCCCCTCTAGTAAAATCTGGTGTCAGAGGCAGGAGATGCTGCGCAGAAGACTTTAAAGTTCCATGAAATACAATACTCAAGAAGAAGACAAAGTTGAGAAATTCACAAAAGAATTGGTAAATAACTTACAGAGCATAGATGGAGCAGCCAGCTTGTAGTTAAACATGGCTTTGGATCAAAGCTATAACTAACCATACAAAACTATGTAGATTTCTGTCCTTTGTCCATATAGAAACCAGTACTTTCTAATTAATGTTCATTCTAATTGTTGCTTCAAAATTCTAAACAGTCATGCTACATAAATAGGATAAATCAATAATCACATAAATGAGGTGGCACTACTGAGATGCCAAAAAGGGATATGATACTGTGCAGCTGGCATCTGACGGCTTAACTGTCAGCATATACTGAGGATCTTGGCAAAGTCCTAAAGGATTTAAGTGGAGAAGCATAATACACAGCACTTTTGGGCATAGATATTCCTCACTGAGGTGAACTGGTGTTAGGGCTGCTCAGATTACATTATTCTCTTTTACGTAATCCCTCAGGGTTTATCATGCGAATGGCAGATTATTTCGGTTTTACCTATTCCACTTTATTTTCTGTTCATCGTACCACAATAGAGATGCTCAACTAATTCATCTCAATTTTCCAATGTGCTTATCTCTAGTGAAAAAGTCTGGCCTCCTTTTTTCCAGGTGTCAGTTACTTTCCATATTGGTGACCCATTTTCATGGAATATGGTCACCTGCAGTTATTCTGCGCAGTACAATGAACCAATGTAGCATTATGGTGCCCTGTCATTGCTTCAAGGGAGTCTGTCAGCAGCTTTGATTATGCTAAACTAGGTAGGGTCTGGAAAAAGGAGTACAAACAGACCTTTTGTAGAACTTTAATCACTGGGAGTAGTGTGAATATGAAGTTTTATTCTGCCAAATTCTGTTCTCTTAAATGCCCAGGAGGCCGAGCTTCACTGTGAAGTGTTCAATGAATTCACCTGCTTCACAGCCCCCCCCCCCTCCCACAGCTATAGTGGTCTCCTGGTTAAATGCTACAGCTGTCGTTCAGAGGGAAGGAGCTGTGAAGTAACTCAATGCAGAGAGCACTCCACAGCAAAGCTCCACCTCTTGGGCACTTGAGAGAGCAGAAACTAGCAGAATAAAACTTTATATCCACACTACCTCTGAAAAATAAAAGCTCTACATACGTTATGATTGCACTGCCCTCCATATGGGCTGCAAGGCTGCAGTTTCCCATGCAGTGGGTGGCCAGCAGCTGGCATTGTGACCCCTTCATTTTAAGGATCCTTGGCAGTCCTGTCAGTCAGATCCCCACTGATCAACAAGTGATGGCATATCCTAGTGATACACTATAGCTTGTAATAGGGTCCAAACCCCCTTTTAATATGTATTATCATTTGGGTATATGGTGTTATGGATTCAACCATGTAACCATATAGCCCGTGTACACATGCCAATATATTGTGCAATGATCAGGAATGAACATTTATAGGAATAGCTGTCTACACAGGGTGAAGTGCTGCAGAGAAAGGACTATTTTTGAATTTGCACTGTCCAATTATCGGGAACAAGGATTTACACCAATGTTCCTTCCGAATTATTGACCGCACCTATATGGGTTATTCGATTTTACACTTCCAACAAAGAGCATAATAAAAACATAATAACACCAAATCAAGAGCCAAGGTCAAAGTTACTGTACTGGCTTGTAGGTCGCTCACCAGGCCATAAACATCTGGGGTGAGAGGTTCAGAAGGAGTAGAGAGAACAAGAAGTAAGCCATTGGGCCATATTACACCCTGTGTGAGAATCCAAAGAAGAGTTCCAACGAATACATGCTCATGATACAAAGAAAAAAACATAATGGACTCAAACCATTCACACCATCCTAAGGATTATAAATATATGGCTAATGGTCCAAGTCTCTAAAGACCTTCCATAGTATTTTGCAGCTTGGGCTTTAGCAGACTGCCCAATTGCTCAGGTCCTCTGCTGTCAGGACCACTTCGGTCTTCTCTAATATCTCCTACACAGCGCTCAATAAGTGCTGCATATAGAACAGAGGTAGCGTCCTATCCTTTAAGGAACCGACAATAAAAACAGAAAACAAAAAAATATAAAATGTAAAAATATACAAAAGATAACCCACATCCCCCAAAAAATTCTCTGCACAAATTGTTGTACTGCTACCGAAGACCCAATTACCCAAAAGTAGACATTTAACATATAAAAAATGATAAAAATTTACACTAGACTAAGATGATCGCAAATAAACTCAATTCATTATGGTAATATATTATTACAAGAAAAAAACTGGTAAAATGTCTGGAATGACCCTGGTTCTAAGCCAGTTAAACCAATGATTGAGTCATCTACCACAAGTTCCCTCCCTCACTTCTCACTTTAAATCGGATTCCTTTTTCCAGTCTTCTATACTGATACACCTACTTAAAAGGCATCTTAGGTGTAATGGCGGCTCATTTGCATATATTAAAACATCATTTTTCTCAGCAATGCGGGCACATATGAACATGCGACCAACACAGATGTCTTCAGCTGCCAAGTGCACATGTAACAGGTCAGCCAGTGTCATAGGTACAAATCTGCTGACAGATGCCCTTTAAATAATTTTCTGACCATTAGGATTAATCAGTACAAACAATTCTTGCTTTTCCTTCAGAATTGTGTTTTTTAGTATTATCTCCATGCGTGGAACACAAGGGAGTTGTTATGGCAGCTAAAAGCAGTTTGTGCATTATAAAATGATCCCGGGGAGTTCAGAGAAGGATTTGTGGTTTTTCGTGTGTTTACTTTTGGCTTCCATAGTAAATAGTTTAATATAACGTAACGGAGCTGGAAAAATACAAAATGAAAAAAACAAACATAAACCTGAGGCTTAAAAGAAATCAGCAGCTATTGTCAGACTGCTACAAACTATCATCAAAGCGTGATATACCTCCAGTGTCCCCGGATGCATGGGAGTGGTGGATACTGCACGGTTTATTTCAGCTTTGTGACATGCAACGTTCTGTGTTCCTTTTTTAACCCTCTATTTACCAGCATTTCTGGAGCCCTAATGACCAAGCAATTTTTGTTTTAAGTTGTCATATTCCAAAAGCTATCATTTTAATTATAATTTTTTTGCAAGTTGTACGTTTTTTGTAATGAAACAATTTGGGGTACATATAATTTATCATTTGTTTTTTATTAACTTTTTGGGATTATGTTAAAAACAATAAGACTTTATTTATTTTGGTCAGTGATTTGCTTCTTTGTTAACCCCCTTCCTTACCAGGCCAATCTTTCAGTTTTTGCAATGATCCTATCTAACTGCTAGCTAATAACTATTTATTTTCTGAGCCAACCTACATGTGTTTGATATTATTTTTCACAGGACACCTTAGACCTTTATTTTGTGTCATTAGAAGACAGATACAATTTTTTTTAAGGAAAAACTGTGAAAATTATGAATTTTTTTTTTTTTTTTATTCTTACCAATATTTTTTAACTATTACAAAAAAAAACATGTCTAAAACCATTACCGTATGTGTGTACTATGAAAATTGATGCTATTTGTGAAGTTTAAGTACTGGCTGGGCCCACCACGAGACCTGAAATGAGCTCATTATAGATTTTGGAGGCCTACATTTCTATTGCTGGTTTTATAGCACCATACCGCCAGAACACATGTTGTACAGTACCAAAACCTGACAAGCACCAGCAAAGCGACTACCTTTTATTATGTTAACCCCCCTAAGGAATTAATCTTGGGTAAATTTGGACTTTTTGTGCTTTTAGCTTTTTTTAGGAAAATTTTATAAATTTAGGTGGACAAAATGAAAATGCCATTTTTTTTTATTTTGTGGCCTATATATCACTTTTACCATGTGGCCTAGAGAAATACACATTACCACACATTCATATACTCATTCTATTTGGAATGATACCCTGTATGTCTATTTTACAGATGTTGTGTTTTACATATCTTGGGCTCACAGGAAGACTTCAAAGGATTGCAGTGCACTTTGAATTTTGGAGGCCTACTTTTCTATTGCTGGTTTTATGGCACATTACCGCCAGAACACATGTTGTATAGTACCAAAACCTGACAAACACCCACAAAGTAACTACTTTTTATTATGTTGACCCCCTAAGGAATTCATCTTGGGGAAATTTGGACTTATGCGCTTTTGGCTTTTTAAGGGAAATTGAATGAATTTAGGTGGACAAAATGAAAATACTTTTTCACCATACTGCTAAAACAGATTTTGTCAATTGCTGAACCAGAATGTTTTTGTCCAAATCCATTAAATTATTTATTTTGTGTTTTATGGCAATATACAGTATGAAAATTTGGGGCAAATATGGTACATTCTGGCTAATAATGTAAAGACGTGTGGTATTCCTTGAAGCTATTTTTTACACAGGGTTTGATGGACACTGGGGACAATAATATCTGGTGTGTCTTCCAATTCCATTCTTTGTACAAACCTCTTCTGCCGGTTAGTTTTGCTTCTGGTATGAGGAATTGTGTCAGGGAAATGTCTTTCGCTTAGTTTACTGACAGACTCAGACCCAGAGCTCACAGAATTATCACCTGTTGGGAACAGTAGACTGAAGAAATTCCACGGCACATCCAAGGCGTAAAAATAAATATAAAGGCTTTATTCACCAGACACGCAAAGTTTCGATCCGCTTCCTGGGATCAAAATGTTGCGTGTCTGGTGAATAAAGCCTTTATATTTATTTTTACGCCTTGGATGTGCCGTGGAATTTCTTCAGTCTATTCGTTTGGAGGGGGATCGCCTCTTCAGCCGCTGGCCCTCCACCTATACATAAGAGACTGCAGTGCTGCCCAACTCTCTTTTTTTTTATCTGTTGGGAACAGTAGTGATATTATAACTTCCTTATTGAAAATTTAAAAAAGAACCCCGATTTCTAGATTTTTTGTATACCACATAGGAATTGCTAACTGCAGCAGATACAGAGAAACCTTTTTGTACCAATGTTTGGATTTTCATAGTGCCAGGTATGGTTTCATCATTTAGTCATTGAAACCTACTGCTCCCATGTACTAATTATATTTAACGACACAGAGCAGCTTTTCAGTATGTGCATGTCTTCGACTTAGACGTACTGGGACTATGGAATTGTCATGGATTGTGCTGAGTAAGAAAATATTTTTCTTATCTCTGTATTTCACAGGAAGCAATTCTGAGCTGGACAGAGACATTCTCCTTTCTTTAGATTTTTATTGACAAGCCTCTCTTGTTTTTTCTAATTGTCCCCGGGACACCCCCCCCTCTCATACAAGTGTCTGAACAGCGGAATACTTGTATAGTAGTTGTCCATATACAGATGATAGCATTGTCATAGTAATGGATTTATCAGATCTAAGACAATGTTCCCATTCGTGCCCATATGGGATGGGCAATCAGGGGGATCCAACTGGCTGTCCTTTCCTTCCTACACCCTAGATGTATAAGTGTAGCTGGCAGGGTCGGCTCCAGGTTCATGTGGACCCTTGGGCAATAAATCTCAGTCGGCCCCCTTGTGGCATTTGTAAAATGTCACCACGGCATCTGAGAGTTAAAAAACGTGGGCTTCCTGCTAAGACGCGCCTTCCCCCAGCGGAGATCAGGGAAAGCACCCTGTTCTAAAGATGAGCCGCAGCCTGTATTAGGCTTCCAGGCTCATTGTTAGCATATGCCAGTTCAGGCCACTAGGTGGCAGCACTAAACTGTGATATAGTGTGTATCTGATGAAAAGTAATAAAAAAAAAAGTTCAAAAAAAAGTTTAGAAAATATATTTAAAAAAATGAAAAATTAAAACCAGAAATCACCCCACTTTTCCCAAAAATGAAAATAAATAAAAATAAATAACATTATGGGCATCGTCACATGTGAAAACACCCATACTATTAAAATGTTTTAAAAAAAGTTAGACCATATGGTGAAGGATGTAACAGAAAAAAAAAAAGGCTGATTTGCCATTTTTTCATCACTTTATCTCCCAAGAAAATTGAATAAAAAGTGATCAAGTCATACATACCCCAAAATGGTATTGTCAATAAAGACAGATTTCCCTCAAATGAGCCCCCACACATCTCTGTAGACATAACTATTAAAAGTTATGGGGGTCCCCGGGGAGCAGGGGTTCTGTTAGGGTTGCCAACTTTCCCAACAAAAAATAATAGTTACACAAATTAAAAATGTTCGTGTGTTTATTTAGCCTCTATTTTTGAAATGATTATGCTAAGATTTGAACTCACAGCCTTATACATTAAAGTCAAGAACCCTAACCACCGGCCTATAGAGCTTCATGTTAACCTGCTGCACATATATTATGGCTAAAAACCTTAGTAGTAGTTTCCCACATATTATGCATTCATATATATCAGAAGTATAATATATATATATATATATATATATATATATACATACACTCACCTAAAGAATTATTAGGAACACCATACTAATACAGTGTTGGACCCCCTTTTGCCTTCAGAACTGCCTTAATTCTACGTGGCATTGATTCAACAAGGTGCTGATAGCATTCTTTAGAAATGTTGGCCCATATTGATAGGATAGCATCTTGCAGTTGATGGAGATTTGAGGGATGCACATCCAGGGCATGAAGCTCCCATTCCACCACATCCCAAAGATGCTCTATTGGGTTGAGATCTGGTGACTGTGGGGGCCATTTTAGTACAGTGAACTCATTGTCATGTTCAAGAATCCAATTTGAAATTATTAGAGCTTTGTGACATGGTGCATTATCCTGCTGGAAGTAGCCATCAGAGGATGGGTACATGGTGGTCATGAAGGGATGGACATGGTCAGAAACAATGCTCAGGTAGCCCGTGGCATTTAAACGATGGTCAATTGGCACTAAGGGAGTCCAGAAAACATCCCCACACCATTACACCACCACCACCAGCCTGCATAGTGGTAACAAGGCATGATGGATACATGTTCTCATTCTGTTTACGCCAAATTCGGACTCTACCATTTGAATGTCTCAACAGAAATCGAGACTCATCAGACCAGGCAACATTTTTCCAGTCTTCAACAGTCCAATTTTGGTGAGCTCGTGCAAATTGTAGCCTCTTTTTCCTATTTGTAGTGGAGATGAGTGGTACCCGGTGGGGTCTTCTGCTGTTGTAGCCCATCCGCCTCAAGGTTGTGCGTGTTGTGGCTTCACAAATGCTTTGCTGCATACCTCGGTTGTAACGAGTGGTCATTTCAGTCAACGTTGCTCTTCTATCAGCTTGAATCAGTCGGCCCATTCTCCTCTGACCTTTAGCATCAACAAGGCATTTTCACCCACAGGACTGCCGCATACTGGATGTTTTTCCCTTTTCACACCATTCTTTGTAAACCCTAGAAATGGTTGTGCGTGAAAATCCCAGTAACAGAGCAGATTGTGAAATGCTCAGACCGGCCCGTCTGGCACCAACAACCATGCCACGCTCAAAATTGCTTAAATCACTTTTCTTTCCCATTCTGACATTCAGTTTGGAGTTCAGGAGATTGTCTTGACCAGGACCACAACCCTACATGCATTGAAGCAAATGCCGTGTGATTGGTTGACTAAATAATCGCATTAATGAGAAATAGAACAGGTGTTCCTAATAATTCTTTAGGTGAGGTGAGTGTGCATACAGTGGGATGCGAAAGTTTGGGCAACCTTGTTAATCAGCATGATTTTCCTGTATAAATCGTTGGTTGTTACAATACAAAATGTCAGTTAAATATATCATATAGGAGACACACACAGTGATATTTGAAAAGTGAAATGAAGTTTATTGGATTTACAGAAAGTGTGCTATAATTGTTTAAATAAAATTAGGCAGGTGCATAAATTTGGGTACCACAAAAAAGAAATGAAATCAATATTTAGTAGATCCTCCTTTTGCAGAAATTACAGCCTCTAAACGCTTTCTGTAGGTTCCAATGAGAGTCTGGATTCTGGTTGAAGGTATTTTGGACCATTCCTCTTTACAAAACATCTTTAGTTCATTCAGGTTTGATGGCTTCTGAGCATGGACAGCTCTCTTTAAGTCACACCACAGATTTTCAGTTATATTCAGGTCTGGGGACTGAGATGGCCATTCCAGAACGTTGTACTTGTTCCTCTGCATAAATACCTTAGTGGATTTTGAGCAGTGTTTAGGGTCGTTGTCTTGTTGAAAGATCCAGCCCCGACGCAGCTTCAGCTTTGTCACTGATTCCTGGACATTGGTCTCCAGAATCTGCTGATACTGAGTGGACTCCATGTGTCCCTCAACTTTGACAAGATTCCCAGTCCCTGGACTGGCCCCACAGCATGATGGAACCACCACCATATTTTACTGTAGGTAGCAGGTGTTTTTCTTGGAATGCTGTGTTCTTTTTCCTCCATGCATAACGCCCCTTGTTATGGCCAAATAACTCCATTTTAGTTTCATCAGTCCACAGCACCTTATTCCAAAATGAAGCTGGCTTGTCCAAATGTGCTTTAGCCCACCTCAAGCAGCACTTTTTGTGCTGTGGGCGGAGAAAAGGCTTCCTCTGCATCCCTCTCGCATACAGCATCTCCTTGTGTAAACTGCGCCGAATGGTTGAACGATGCACAGTGACTCCATCTGGAGCAAGATGATGTTTTAGGTCTTTGGTGCTGGTCTGTGGGTTGACTCTGACTGTTCTCACCATTCGTCGCTTCTGTCTATCCGAGATTTTTCTTGGTCTGCCACTTCGAGCCTTAACTTGAACTGAGCCTGTGGTCTTCCATTTCCTCAATATGTTCCTAACTGTGGAAACAGACGGCGGAAATCTCTGAGACAGCTTTCTGTATCCTTCCCCTAAACCATTATGGTGAACAATCTTTGTCTTCAGGTCATTTGAGAGTTGTTTTGAGACCCCCATGTTGCTACTCTGAAATTTAATGTGGATAAGTGCAAGCTACAACTGAAATTTAATGTGGATAAGTGCAAGATAATGCACCTGGGGCGTAAAAACCCAAGGGCAGAATATAGAATATTTGACACAGTCCTGACCTCAGTATCTGAGGAAAGGGATTTAGGAGTAATTATTTCAGAAGACTTAAAGGTGGGAAGACAATGTAATAGAGCAGCACGAAATGCCAGCAGAATGCTTGGATGTATAGGGAGAGGTATAAGCAGTAGAAAGAGTGAAGTGCTTATGCCGCTGTACAGAACACTGGTGAGACCTCACTTGGAGTATTGTGCGCAGTACTGGAGGCCATATCTCCAGAAGGATATAGATACTCTAGAGAGAGTTCAGAGAAGAGCTACTAAACTAGTACATGGATTGCAGGATAAAAGTTACCAGGAAAGGTTAAAGGACCTTAACCACCTCCGGACCGCCTAACGCACATGTGCGTTCCGGAGGTGGCAGGCTGGCGCACAGTCACGCATATATGCGTCATCTCGCGAGACGCGAGATTTCCTGTGAACGCGCGCACACAGGCGCGCGCGCTCACAGGAACGGAAGGTAAGCGAGTGGATCTCCAGCATGCCAGCGGCGATCGTTCGCTGGCAGGCTGGAGATCCGAATTTTTTAACCCCTAACAGGTATATTAGACGCTCTTTTCATAACAGAGTCTAATATACCTCCTACCTGGTCCTCTGGTGGTCCCTTTTGTTAGGATCGACCACCAGAGGACTTAGGTAGATCAGTACAGTCGCACCAAACACCACACTACACTACACTACACCCCCCCCCCCGTCACTTATTAACCCCTTATAAACCCCTGATCACCCATGATCACCCCATATAAACTCCCTGATCACCCCCCTGTCATTGATCACCGCCCTGTCATTGATCACCCCCCTGTCAGGCTCCGTTCAGACGTCCGTATGATTTTTACGGATCCACGGATACATGGATCGGATCCGCAAAACGCATACGGACGTCTAAATGGAGCCTTACAGGGGGGTGATCAATGACAGGCGGGTGATCACCCATATACACTCCCTGATCACCCCCTGTCATTGATCACCCCCCTGTCATTGATCACCCCCCTGTAAGGCTCCATTCAGACGTCCGCATGATTTTTACGGATCCATGGATACATGGATCGGATCCGCAAAACACATGCGGACGTCTGAATGGAGCCTTACAGGGGGGTGATCACCCATATACACTCCCTGATCACCCCCTGTCATTGATCACCCCCCTGTAAGGCTCCATTCAGACGTCCGCATGATTTTTACGGATCCATGGATACATGGATCGGATCCGCAAAACACATGCGGACGTCTGAATGGAGCCTTACAGGGGGTGATCAATGACAGGCGGGTGATCACCCATATACACTCCCTGATCACCCCCCTGTCATTGATCACCCCCCTGTAAGGCTCCATTCAGACGTCCGCATGTTTTTTGTGGATCCGATCCATGTATCCATGGATCCGTAAAAAATCATGCGGATGTCTGAATGGAGCCTTACAGGGGGGGTGATCAGTGACAGGGGGGTGATCACCCTGATCACCCCCTGTCATTGATAACCCCCCTGTAAGGCTCCATTCAGACGTCCGCATGTTTTTTGTGGATCCGATCCATGTATCCATGGATCCGTAAAAAATCATGCGGATGTCTGAATGGAGCCTTATAGGGGGGGTGATCAGTGACAGGGGGGTGATCACCCTGATCACCCCCTGTCATTGATAACCCCCCTGTAAGGCTCCATTCAGACGTCCGCATGTTTTTTGTGGATCCGATCCATGTATCCATGGATCCGTAAAAAATCATGCGGATGTCTGAATGGAGCCTTACAGGGGGGGTGATCAGTGACAGGGGGGTGATCACCCTGATCACCCTGATCACCCCCTGTCATTGATAACCCCCCTGTAAGGCTCCATTCAGACGTCCGCATGTTTTTTGTGGATCCGATCCATGTATCCATGGATCCGTAAAAAATCATGCGGATGTCTGAATGGAGCCTTACAGGGGGGGTGATCAGTGACAGGGGGGTGATCACCCTGATCACCCTGATCACCCCCTGTCATTGATAACCCCCCTGTAAGGCTCCATTCAGACGTCCGCATGTTTTTTGTGGATCCGATCAATGTATCCATGGATCCGTAAAAAATCATGCGGATGTCTGAATCGAGCCTTACAGGGGGGGTGATCAGTGACAGGGGGGTGATCACCCTGATCACCCTGATCACCCCCTGTCATTGATAACCCCCCTGTAAGGCTCCATTCAGACGTCCGCATGTGTTTTGCGGATCCGATCCATGGATCCGTAAAAATTATACGGACGTCTGAATGAAGCCTTACCAGGGGGGTGATCAATGACAGGGGGGTGATCCGAGAGTCTATATGGGTGATTACCCCCCTGTCATTGATCACCCCCCTGTCATTGATCACCCCCCTGTAAGGCTCCATTCAGACATTTTTTTTGGCACAAGTTAGCGGAATTTTATTTATTTTTTTTGTTTTTTCTTACTAAGTCTCATATTCTACTAACTTGTGTCAAAAAATAAAATCTCCCATGAACTCACCATACCCCTCACGGAATCCAAATGCGTAAACATTTTTAGACATTTATATTCCAGACTTCTTCTCACGCTTTAGGGCCCCTAAAAAGCCAGGGCAGTATAAATACCCCACATGTGACCCCATTTCGGAAAGAAGACACCCCAAGGTATTCGCTGAGGGGCATATTGAGTCTATGAAAGATTGAAATTTTTGTCCTAAGTTAGCGGAAAGTGAGACTTTGTGAGAAAAAAACCCAAAAAATCAATTTCCGCTAACTTATGCAAAAAATAAAAAATTTCTAGGAACTCGCCAGGCCCCTCATTGAATACCTTGGGGTGTCTTCTTTCCAAAGTGGGGTCACATGTGGGGTATTTATACTGCCCTGGCTTTTTAGGGGCCCGAAAGTGTGAGAAGAAGTCTGGGATCCAAATGTCTAAAAATGCCCTCCTAAAAGGAATTTGGGCCCCTTTGCGCATCTAGGCTGCAAAAAAGTGTCACACATCTGGTATCACCGTACTCAGGAGAAGTTGGGGAATGTGTTTTGGGGTGTCATTTTACATATACCCATGCTGGGTGAGAGAAATATCTTGGTCAAATGCCAACTTTGTATAAAAAAATAGGAAAAGTTGTCTTTTGCCAAGATATTTCTCTCACCCAGCATGGTTATATGTAAAATGGCACCCCAAAACACATTCCCCAACTTCTCCTGAGTACGGCGATACCAGATGTGTGACACTTTTTTGCAGCCAAGGTGGGCAAAGGGGCACACATTCCAAAGTGCACCTTTCGGATTTCACAGGCCATTTTTTACAGATTTTGATTGCAAGGTACTTCTTACACATTTGGGCCCCTAAATTGCCAGGGCAGTATAACTACGCCACAAGTGACCCCATTTTGGAAAGAAGACACCCCAAGGTATTCCGTGAGGGGCACGGCGAGTTCCTAGAATTTTTTATTTTTTGTCACAAGTTAGCGGAAAATGATGATTTTTCTTTTTTTTTCTTTTTTCCTTACAAAGTCTCATATTCCACTAACTTGCGACAAAAAAAATAAAATTCTAGGAACTCGCCATGCCCCTCACAGAATACCTTGGGGTATCTTCTTTCCAAAATGGGGTCACTTGTGGCGTAGTTATACTGCCCTGGCAATTTAGGGGCCCAAATGTGTGAGAAGAACTTTGCAATCAAAATGTGTAAAAAATGACCGGTGAAATCCGAAAGGTGCACTTTGGAATATGTGCCCCTTTGCCCACCTTGGCAGCAAAAAAGTGTCACACATCTGGTATCGCCGTACTATTTCTCTCATCCAGCATGGGTATATGTAAAATGACACCCCAAAACACATTCCCCAACTTCTCCTGAGTACGGAGATACCAGATGTGTTACACTTTTTTGCTGCCAAGGTGGGCAAAGGGGCACATATTCCAAAGTGCACCTTTCAGATTTTGCAGGCCATTTTTTACAGATTTTGATTGCAAAGTTCTTCTCACACATTTGGGCCCCTAAATTGCCAGGGCAGTATAACTACGCCACAAGTGACCCCATTTTGGAAAGAAGACACCCCAAGGTATTCCGTGAGGGGCATGGCGAGTTCCTAGAATTTTTTATTTTTTGTCGCAAGTTAGTGGAATATGAGACTTTGTAAGGAAAAAAGAGAAAGAAAAAAAAATCATCATTTTCCGCTAACTTGTGACAAAAAATAAAATATTCTAGGAACTCGCCATGCCCCTCACGGAATACCTTGGGGTGTCTTCTTTCCAAAATGGGGTCACTTGTGGCGTAGTTATACTGCCCTGGCAATTTAGGGGCCCAAATGTGTGAGAAGAACTTTGCAATCAAAATGTGTAAAAAATGACCGGTGAAATCCAAAAGGTGCACTTTGGAATATGTGCCCCTTTGCCCACCTTGGCAGCAAAAAAGTGTGACACATCTGGTATCGCCGTACTCAGGAGAAGTTGGGGAATGTGTTTTGGGGTGTCATTTTACATATACCCATGCTGGGTGAGAAAAATATCTTGGTCAAATGCCAACTTCTTATAAAAAAATGGGAAAAGTTGTCTTTTGCCAAGATATTTCTCTCATCCAGCATGGGTATATGTAAAATGACACCCCAAAATACATTTCCCAACTTCTCCTGAGTACGGCGATACCAGATGTGTCACACTTTTTTGCTGCCAAGGTGGGCAAAGGGGCACATATTCCAAAGTGCACCTTTTGGATTTCACCGGTCATTTTTTACACATTTTGATTGCAAAGTTCTTCTCACACATTTGGGCCCCTAAATTGCCAGGGCAGTATAACTACGCCACAAGTGACCCCATTTTGGAAAGAAGACACCCCAAGGTATTCCGTGAGGGGCATGGCGAGTTCCTAGAATTTTTTATTTTTTGTCGCAAGTTAGTGGAATATGAGACTTTGTAAGAAAAATAAAAAAAATAAAAATCATCATCATTTTCCGCTAACTTGTGACAAAAAATAAAAAGTTCTATGAACTCACTATGCCCATCAGCGAATACCTTAGGGTGTCTACTTTCCGAAATGGGGTCATTTGTGGGGGTTTTCTACTGTCTGGGCATTGTAGAACCTCAGGAATCATGACAGGTGCTCAGAAAGTCAGAGCTGTTTCAAAAAGCGGAAATTCACATTTTTGTACCATAGTTTGTAAATGCTATAACTTTTACCCAAACCATTTTTTTTTTGCCCAAACATTTTTTTTTATCAAAGACATGTAGAACAATAAATTTGGCGAAAAATTTATATATGGATGTCGTTTTTTTTGCAAAATTTTACAGCTGAAAGTGAAAAATGTCATTTTTTTGCAAAAAAATCGTTACATTTTGATTAATAACAAAAAAAGTAAAAATGTCAGCAGCAATAAAATACCACCAAATGAAATCTCCATTAGTGAGAAGAAAAGGAGGTAAAATTCATTTGGGTGGTAAGTTGCACGACCGAGCGATAAACGGTGAAAGGAGTGTAGTGCCGAAGTGTAAAAAGTGCTCTGGTCATGAAGGGGGTTTCACCTAGCGGGGCTGAAGTGGTTAATATGTATAGCTTGGAAGAAAGACGAGACAGAGGGGATATGATAGAAACTTTTAAATACATAAAGGGAATCAACTCGGTAAAGGAGGAGAGCATATTTAAAAGAAGAAAAACTACCACAAGAGGACACAGTTTTAAATTAGAGGGGCAAAGTTTTAAAAGTAATATAAGGAAGTATTACTTTACTGAGAGAGTAGTGGATGCATGGAATAACCTTCCTGCAGAAGTGGTAGCTGCAAATACAGTGGAGGAGTTTAAGCATGCATGGGATAGGCATAAGGCTATCCTTCATATAAGATAGGACCAGGGGCTATTCATAGGATTCAGATATATTGGGCAGACTAGATGGGGCCAAATGGTTCTTATCTGCCGACACATTCTATGTTTCTATGTTTCTACTCTTCAGAGAAAATTAAAAGAGGAGGGAAACTTACAATTGACCCCCTTAAAAACTCTTTCTCATAATTGGATTCACCTGTGTATGTAGGTCAGGGGTCACTGAGCTTACCAAGCCAATTTGAGTTCCAATAATTAGTTCTAAAGGTTTTGGAATCAATAAAATGACAACAGTGCCCAAATTTATGCACCTGCCAAATTTTGTTTAAACAATTATAGCACATTTTCTGTAAATCCAATAAACTTCATTTCCTTTCTCAGATATCACTGTGTGTGTCTCCTATATGATATATCTAACTGACATTTCTTATCGTAACAACCAACGATTTATACAGGAAAATCATGACGATTAACAAGGTTGCCCAAACTTTTGCATCCCACTGTATATATATATTAGTAATTGCACATTTATTTTGTGCCATATATTTTTTTTTATAATTGCAAAAAAAAAATATATAAAATTATACTTCTGCTGTATAGGAATACCTAATACATGATAAACTACTATGAATTTTTTCTAACACATTCTAACACATTCTTGCCTCTAATGTGGAAGGTTGTGAGTTCAAATCCTGGCAGAAACATTTCAGAAATAGAGGCTAAATTAGACTTAAATACACTGGGTGTCCCCAAGCATCCTGATAATGCTTGGGGATACCCCCTTCATGTTCATAGCATGAAGGGGGACACTGATTCCATATATGGGCATAGCCATATACAGTATGGAGTCAGAGCAGGGACCCCTAAGCCGGGTCCTGACTGTTCAGTAACACTGGGGGATTCCCCATACAGTTTATAGGTCACATTAAGGCCTCATGCACACGACCGTTGTGTGCATCCGTGCCCGTTTTCCGTTTTTTTTTTCGCGGACCCATTGACTTTCGTGGAGAAGGACCCAGCTTCACACGGGTATATTTCATCTATTTCCTTTAATGTTTGTGTGTGTCGTTAAAAGATATTGACAGTATCCTCTATAACAGTGACATCTATAGCGCCCTCCCCTTTAACAGTGACCTCCACAGCGGTGGACCTCCACAGCGTGGAAAAATCAGAAAATGCACCGTTTTGCAGCCGAGACCGTGATCCGTGTATCCTGTCCGTCCAAAAAATATGACCTGTCCTATTTTTTTGACGGACAACGGTTCACGGACCCATTCAAGTCAATGGGTCCGTGAAAGAACACGGATGCACACAAGATTGGCATCCGTGGCCGTAGGTTGCTTTCATACAGACGGATCCGAAGATCCGTCTGCATAAAAGCTTTTTCAGATCTAAGTTTTCACTTAGAATATCATTGGTGGCCAGTGCGGCCCCCCCCCTTCCTCCCTCTATTGTAATAATACGTTGGTGGCACAGTGTGCGCCCCCCATCGGCCCCCCCTCCCTCTATAGCATTAACAACATTGGTGGCCAGTGTGCGGCCTCCCATCTCCCCCCCCCCCCCCCGATCATTGGTGGCAGCGGAGTTCCGGTCGGAGTCCCAGTTTAATCGCTGGGGCTCCGATCGGTAACCATGGCAACCAGGACGCTACTGCAGTCCTGGTTGCCATGGTTACTTAGCAATAGTAGAAGATTCATAGTTACCTGCTGGCTGCTGCGATGTTCGTGTCCGGCCGGGAGCTCCACCTACTGGTAAGTGACAGGTCTGTGCGGCGCATTGCTAAATGAACTGTCACTTACCAGTAGGTGGAGCTCCCGGCCAGACACAGACATCGCAGCAGCCAGCAGGTAAGTATGAATCTTCTACTATTGTACTATTGCTAAGTAACCATGGCAACCAGGGCTGCAGTAGCTTCCTGGTTGCCATGGTTACCGATCGGAGCCCCAGCGATTAAACTGGGACTCCGATCGGAACTCCGCTGCCACCAATGATCGGGGGGCGGGGAGATGGGAGGCGCACACTGTGGCACCAACTAATTATTACAATAGAGGGAGGAAGGGGGGGGCCGGGGGGGCGCACACTGTGCCACCAACGAATTATTACAATAGAGGGAGGAAGGGGGGCGGGGGGCCACACACTGTGCCACGGACGAAAAAACGGTCACGGATCACGGACCTACGGACCCCGTTTTTGCGGGCCGTGGAAAAAGTTCTGCAATTATTTATCTTTGTCTCATTTTTTTACAGCACAGAAACCTGACATTTTAACAGGGGTGTGTAGACTTTTTATAACCACTGTATATTTTACACACAGACCAAACACTCCGCTATTCTAATTATTACTAATAACATGTTTTTTTTTTCTTTCTATGAAAAAAAGTGTATAAGCAAAAAAACATACGGCCAGTAATATAATTTACATAGGACTATACACTAATGATACCAATAAAATAACTTTCATACACAGAACGCCCACACTAACTATAGCTAAAATGAATTTATATATATTATATATATATATACACATATACACATACTGTATATTATACAGAAATCCTAGGCAGCACCAACAGTATTCAAGATCCGGAGTGCCTGCTGCCCAGACGTGACCAACCATCAAAATATGTAGAAGAAGAAACACAGCAGCACTTCCATAGGTGGAAAAACAAGTGAAGTCCTTTATTCACCCACGCAACGTTTCAGTCCTCTTACTGGGACCGTTCTCAAGCCTATGGATACTAGCAGAAGGACCCGGCTTCACACGGGTATATTTCATCTATTTCATTTAATGTTTGTGTGTGTCGTTAAAAGATATTGACAGTATCCTCTATAACAGTGACATCCACAGCGCCCTCCCCTTTAACAGTGACCTCCACAGCGGCCGCCCGTTTATTAGTGACAGTATCCCGTCTCGTTAACAGTGATTTCCACAATAACCCGCTCCCTTAACAGTGATCTCTACAGAGCTCTGTTCCCTTAAAATGTGACCTACACAACACCCCGCCCCCTATACAGTGACCTCTACAGCACCCCGCCCCTTAACACTGACCTCCATAGCGGATCGTCCCCTAAACTGTGACCTCCACAGCACCCTGCCCCCTCAACAGTGATCTCCACAGCAGCCCGCCCTCTTAACTGCGACCTCCACAGCACTCCGCTCCCTCAAAGGGGTAGTCCCATCTTGATAATCATAGCTAAACTAGTTCCTAGTGTCAAATTATAAACTTTTGCAATTTTATTTCTGAATTGTTTGCTAGGTTTTCCTCCTCCTTCCCCTTCTATGTTTATCTCCTGTTTACATTAGTTATGGCCACCACTGCGCGGTGGTGGCCGCGCTTGTGCAAATGCCTCTGTTTGTCGCTATGTGGCTGGCCAGGCCGACGGGACCGTGCATGGCTTTCTCATGCATGCTAGCTCCCAGGCCGGCCACTGTGCTGTAGAAGTGAACAGCCGGCTTTCAGTCCCTAAACTGTGAAGCCGCTCTGCATTGATCCTCTGCTGTGCAGGTAAATTGGGCAGCCTCTGCTGCCTCCAGCATCATGCACAGAGCAGGGACCCGCTGTCACAGCCTTCATGCCAGTGCTCCTCTGCAACTCTCTCACTGGAGTGTCAGCACTTATTGAGGTGAGCAGCAGAAGAGACACAGCATATGAGCAGCAGAGGAGACACAGCATATGAGCAGCGGGGCACAGCAATGCTGTAATCCCCAACCATGTTCTGTATGACGGGAGAGAGTGCACTGCAGATGTGTCTGGTATGAATGGGGGTTGGAGAGAAGAGACAACACAGCTCGGTACACAGTAGTGGAAACCTGAGAGCAGGTCTGAGATAACAGTCTGAAGCATTCCTTTTGCTCAGGTCTCCTGAGCTGTCACATCCATAAGCACTGAAACAGACGCTGCCTGGGCTGCAGATAACACTGGTGATGTGCAGTGCCACTTCTACAACCTCCTCCTAACTACACACACACAAAGTTCTTCTTTTCATAACATTATCAAGGGTTACAAGCAGCAGCATCTCCTAAAGCAGTGATGTCGAACCTTTTAGAGGCCAAGTGCCCAAACTGCAACCCAAAACCCACTTATTTATCGTAAAGTGCCAACACGGCAATTTCCCCTGAATACTATTGTTCAATATAGTATATATTCCATGTACTTTATCATTTAGCTATTAAAGCCTGCCTACATTCAGTGCCCTGCCTGTGCTGTTCATAGTGCGCCCTAAGCTGATGAATGGCAGGAAAAGTCTAAGACATATTGGTACACCATAGACTTTTTCCAGAGTGCGGGTGCCCACAGAGAGGGCTATGAGTGCCGCCTCTGGTACCCGTGCCATAGGTTCGCCACCACTGTCCTAAAGCATTGCTATTACAAGTTTCTGTAGGAGCATCGGGAGCGTGCACATGTCATGTGATGAAAAGGGAAGAGTACTGCCCACATAGCTTCAGAGCTGGGGAACAAGGATGAGCAAAAGTATATAGCAGGAAATGAAAGTGGTGAAATGGAAATACCCCTTTAACTGTCATCCACAGCGCCCTGCCCCTTTAAAGCTGACCTACAGCAGTGAAGAAAAATGGCTAAGTTGTTATGGAAACCTAGAGTAAAACTGTGTATGTGGAGACTAAGGGCCTGCAAGCTTCTATTGGCTGATAAGGGTCATGTGACCAGGCTTCTATTGGCTAATGCATATTTTGGGAATATCTCAGGAACGGTACATGCTAGAGAGCTGAGACCTGGTGTAAAACCTTCCTGGACACCTGATGTACCTGTGTGCCAAATTTCGTGATTGTAAATGCGACGGTGCGGATTCCTTTAGCGGACATACATACACACACACACACATACATACACTCAGCTTCATATATACAGACGTGGACAAAATTGTTGGTACCCTTTGGTCAATGAAAGAAAAAGTCACAATGGTCACAGAAATAACTTTAATCTGACAAAAGTAATAATAAATTAAAATTCTATAAATGTTAACCAATGAAAGTCAGACATTGTTTTTCAACCATGCTTCAACAGAATTATGTAAAAAAATAAACTCATGAAACAGGCATGGACAAAAATGATGGTACCCCTAACTTAATATTTTGTTGCGCAACCTTTTGAGGCAATCACTGCAATCAAACGCTTCCTGTAACTGTCAATGAGACATCTGCACCTCTCAGCAGGTATTTTGGCCCACTCCTCATGAGCAAACTGCTCCAGTTGTGTCCGGTTTGAAGGGTGCCTTTTCCAGACTGCATGTTTCAGCTCCTTCCAAAGATGCTCAATAGGATTGAGGTCAGGGCTCATAGAAGGCCACTTTAGAATAGTCCAATTTTTTCCTCTTAGCCATTCTTGGGTGTTTTTAGCGGTGTGTTTTGGGTCATTGTCCTGTTGCAAGACCCATGACCTGCGACTGAGACCAAGCTTTCTGACACTGGCTAGTACATTTCTCTCTAGAATTCCTTGATAGTCTTGAGATTTCATTGTACCCTGCACAGATTCAAGACACCCTGTGCCAGACGCAGCAAAGCAGCCCCAGAACATAACAGAGCCTCCTCCATGTTTCACAGTAGGGACAGTGTTCTTTTCTTGATATGCTTCATTTTTTCGTCTGTGAACATACAGCTGATGTGCCTTGGCAAAAACTTCGATTTTTGTCTCATCTGTCCACAGGACATTCTCCCAGAAGCTTTGTGGCTTGTCAACATGTAGTTTGGCATATTCCAGTCTTGCTTTTTTATGATTCGTTTTCAACAATGGTGTCCTCCTTGGTCGTCTCCCATGTAGTCCACTTTGGCTCAAACAACGACGGATGGTGCGATCTGACACTGATGTTCCTTGAGCATGAAGTTCACCTTGAATCTCTTTAGAAGTCTTTCTAGGCTCTTTTGTTACCATTCGGATTATCCGTCTCTTAGATTTGTCATCAATTTTCCTCCTGCGGCCACGTCCAGGGAGGTTGGCTACAGTCCCATGGATCTTAAACTTATGAATAATATGTGCAACTGTACTCACAGGAACATCTAGTTGCTTGGAGATGGTCTTATAGCCTTTACCTTTAACATGCTTGTCTATAATTTTCTTTCTGATCTCTTGAGACAGCTCTTTCCTTTGCTTCCTCTGGTCCATGTCGAGTGTGGTACACACCATATCACCAAACAACACAGTGATTACCTGGAGCCATATATATAGGCCCAATGGCTGATTACAAGGTTGTAGACACCTGTGATGCTAATTAGTGGACACACCTTGAATTAACATGTCCCTTTGGTCACATTATGTTCTGTGTTTTCTAGGGGTACCATCATTTTTGTCCATGCCTGTTTCATGAGTTTATTTTTTTACATAATTCTGTTGAAGCATGGTTGAAAAACAATGTCTGACTTTCATTGGTTAACATTTATAGAATTTTAATTTATTATTACTTTTGTCAGATTAAAGTTATTTCTGTGACCATTGTGACTTTTTCTTTCATTGACCAAAGGGTACCAACAATTTTGTCCACGTCTGTATATATATATATATATATATATATATATACACACACACACACAGTGGATATAAAAAGTCTACACACCCCTGTTAAAATGTCAGGTTTCTGTGCTGTAAAAAAATTAGACAAAGATAAATCATTTCAGAACTTTTTCCACCTTTAATGTGACCTATAAACTGTACAACTCAATTGAAAAACTAAAATCTTTTAGGTGGAGGGAAGAAAACAAAAAAATAATAATAATGTGGTTGCATAAGTGTCCACACCCTCTTATAACTGGGGATGTAGCGGTGTTCAGAATTAATCAATCACATTCAAAATCATGTTAAATAGGAGTCAGCATACACCTGCCATCATTTAATGTACCTCTGATTAACCCCAAATAAAGTTCAGCTGCTCTAGTTGGTCTTTCCTGAAAATTTCTTAGTCGTATCCCACAGCAAAACCCATGGTCCACAGAGAGCTTCCAAAGCATCAGAGGGATCTCATTGTTAAAAGGTATCAGGAGAAGGGTACAAAAGAATTTCCAAGGCATTAGATATACCATGGAACACAGTGAAGACAGTCATACTCAAGTGGAGAAAATATGGCACAACAGTGACGTTACCAAGAACTGGACGTCCCTCCAAAATTGATGAAAAGACGAGAAGAAAACTGGTCTGGGAGGCTACCAAGAGGCCTACAGCAACATTGAAGGAGCTGTAGGAATATCTGGCAAGTACTGGCTGTGTGGTACATGTGACAACAATCTCCCGTATTCTTCATATGTCTGGGCTATGGGGTAGAGTGGCAAGACGAAAGCCTTTTCTTACGAAGAAAACCATCCAAGCCAAGCTGCATTTTTCAAAAACACATCTGAAGTCTCCCAAAAGCATTTGGGAAAAGGTGTTATGGTCTGATGAAACCAAGGTTGAAATTTTTGGCCATAATTCCAAAAGATATGTTTGGCGCAAAAACAACACTGCACATCTCCAAAAGAACATGGTGGCAGCATCATGCTTTGGGGCTGTTTTTCTTCAGCTGGAACTAGGGCTTTGGTTAAGCTAGAGGGAATTATGAACAGTTCCAAATACCGGTCAATATTGGCACCAAACCTTCAGGCTTCTGCTAGAAAGCTGAACATGAAGAGGAACTGACAACGGCCCAAAGCATACATCCAAATCAACAAAGGAATGGCTTCACCAGAAGATTAAAGTTTTGGAATGGCCCAGCCAGAGCTCAGACCTGAATTCGATTGAAAGTCTGTGGGGTGATCTGAAGAGGGCTGTGCACAGGAGGTGCCCTCGCAATCTGACAGATTTGGAGTGTTTTTGCAAAGAAGAGTGGGCAAATCTTGCCAAGTCAAAATGTGCCATGCTGATAGACTCATACCCAAAAAGACTGAGTGCTGTAATAAAATCAATAGGTGCTTCAACAAAGTATTAGTTTAAGGGTGTGCACACTTATGCAACCATATTATTTTATTTTTATATTTTTTCTTCCCTCTACCCAAAAGATTTCAGTTTGTTTTTCAATTGAGTTGTACAGTTTATAGGTCACATTAAAGGTGGAAAAAGTTCTGAAATGATTTATCTTTGTCTCATTTTTTCACATCACAGAAACCTGACATTTTAACAGCGGTGTGTAGACTTTTATATCCACTGTGTATATATATATATATATATATATATATACATACACAGGCCCCACTGATGTCCTATAGAAGGACACGAAACATCAAAGATAGAGTGGTGCGGACGAGTGTTCCAGAACAAGTACACTTACGACAGACTTTTTTCAAAACTAAAAACAATGGCAGATATTCCTGCCTGAACTGTGTAAACTGCAAATTGATGCAAAAAGGGAAGGAGTTTATACATCCAGCAACAAGAGAAAAGTGCGTAATTAGACATTATCTTACCTGTGATTCTTCGTGGGTGGCGTATGTCTCGTGGTGCCCTGCAAGCTGCTGTATGTGGGGGAGACAACCACAGACGTGAAGACACGTTTGAACAATCACAGGTTTAGTATTAGAAATAAGAGGAAAGACCCCCCGGTATCGAAACACTTTAGTGAGTACAAACATAAAGAACAGGAACTTAGGTTTATGATACTTGATCATGTGGCCATGCCAAATAGGGGGGAAGACAGGGCGTTCCTCCTAAAAAAATGTGAATTGAGGTGGATCCATCGCTTGGATACACTCGAACCTAAAGGGTTAAACATAGAATTTAAAGTGACCACAGAAATGAACAACTGAGGTATGTAGTGGATGGCGCACAAATTGCTGCTACCCTTGTGTCTGGCGACACTCGAGTCATTGTGCAACTTATTTATGATATTTTTTTATATTCCGCAGTTGAGAGTTGTGGACACCTGTGGGAGAGATCGCTTACCCAGGTTTTCTCCATTTCAGTTACCTTATAATATTAATCGTTACCATTATTACAGAGGGACTTTAATATGTGAGTATACGTATGCAAATGTTCATGTGTTGAATATACCGGGTAGTACTCCCGGGAGGTCACATAGATTGTGGTCAATACCATATCTAATATAGTGCTCAATAAATATAGGTAACAATTATGATTATGTAATTCAGGCTGGGGTCAATACAAGGTTTTATTGCTGCTTCTAGTGACTACAGCGCTTTTATGTATAGAGAATCTTGGGCGACATTAAGATGCTGAGCGATGTAATACTGATGGTTGACCAGGTTTCCAGACTTGTTAACTTTGGTGCTCCTTCGGTGTTCGCACTGGTGCAGGCGTGGGGTGCAGAGCATGCGCGTGTTGTAGTGATGGTTCGCCCTGGGTGGCGGGTTCGTGATGCGCTGCGATGGTGGCGCAGGTGTAGTGAACAGGGAGACACGCCAAGTTGGGGGAACGCTCCATGTTTAATGTAGCGCTGTGAGAGCATGCTGCGAGATTGGCCCACGGTGGTATGAGGGCAGCGCAGGCGCAGTGTACAGACAGACGTGCCGAGATGGGGGAACGCTCCATCTGTGATATAGTGCCGTGAGAGCATAAGGTAACTGAATTTTATGGATTCCTGTGTTGCGGTTTTCTTACAGGTGTGAATTATGTTGGAGCAAGCCATGGAGGTTTTAATCACTATCACTATTTAGGAAAACATGAGTATACAGTACATGAAGCACTATGAAATTGAAGACAATCACGGAAATGTGATACACTATACCTGAGGGGATCCGATGGTTGCTGCACTATGAATTGTCACAAGAGAATGAATTGTATGGAGTTTTTATATGCACCAGTATGGAATTAAACAGGAAATTAGCACTGCTTACTTCCTGAAATGTTCCTATATATGCACAGTCACTTGATTAGGCCTCATGCACACGACCGTTGTGTGCATCCGTGGCCGTTGTGCCGTTTTCCGTTTTTTTTCGCGGACCCATTGACTTTCAATGGGTCCGTGGAAAAATCGGAAAATGCACCGTTTGGCAGCCGCATCCGTGACCCGTTTTTCCTGGCCGTGAAAAAAATATGACCTGTCCTATTTTTTTCACGGCCAACGGTTCACGGACCCATTCAAGTCAATGGGTCCGTGAAAATCACGGATGCACACAAGATTGGCATCCGTGTCCGTGATCCGTGTCCGTGATCCGTGTCCGTTTTTTCCTATCATTTCAATGGCAAACTTGACTTAGATTTTTTTTTCATTTTTCATGTCCGTGGATCCTCCAAAAAACAAGGAAGACCCACGGACGAAAAAACAGTCACGGATCACGGACCTACGGACCCCGTTTTTGCGGACCTTAAAAAAAAACGGTCGTGTGCATGAGGCCTTATGCGTTTCACTTGGCTTGATAATGGCTCTGTGAGAGAGCTGAAACATTGCCTGTATGAACATGTGTTGAATAAATTTTGTATTTTTTCACTTTTTATCTAAGGAGTGCTGTGTTACATTTATTTGGATTGTGTTTGGACCCCAGGACCCAGGGGAAAACGCTGGCACCTGAATCATTTGCATCATTTGAAGTGAGGAGTGATGCCTTGCCATCTTTTGGATATACAGTATATATATATATATATATATATATATATATGTTATGAAAAAAACGGGGAATGTGGGTTTTTAACAGTGAGGGCAGGAAGGGGTTAAATGGCTGTTACAGTAGGAACAGTGTATCAGCTGTGTCCTGAGGTAACTTTATAAGTCAGCAGGGTCACTCTCTCTCTCTCTCTGAACACCAAAATGACATTCAGCAGAGAAAGGGATCCTGCTGACTTTTATAAACTTTTTTGTTTTTGCTGTTTTTAACTTTTCCTCCATCCGACAGACTGTCAGAAGGAAGAAATGTCCAGGAACCACTTTGATTGGTTCCCAGGATTCAGGTTACAGATACATGCCTACCGCCGCGATGTAGACTCATGCGGCAGTAGGAAAGTGGTCAAACAAAACCAGTGGATCCTCCACCAATATAAGGTGAAAAGAAATATTAGCCAAAGGGGCACAATTTTTTTTTTTCCATGTCCATTCCATTTTTTGGGGCGGCCCGCAAAAAAGAAAGAAAATGACTTTGTGTGCATTCCGTGTCTGTATGGCCATTCTGCAAAAAAATAGAACACGTCCTATTATTCGCTGCATTACAGACAAGGATAGGGCTGTTCTATTAGGGGCCAACTGTTCTGTTCCGCAAAATGCGGAATACACAAGGCCGGTATCTGTTTTGTGGATCTGCAAAACAGCCAAAAGTTGTGTCTGTGCATGAGCCCAAAATCTAAAATATTTTTTTTTTATTCCCACTCCTGCTTTTGTAAAACAATGACCAAAACGCTATCGTCTGAATACGACCAAATTGTGCAAATGTATATCGTTTTTTAAGTTTTACTACTTTTCTTACAATAAAAATATGTTTGCATGTTGCTGCATGCCAAGACCCATAACTTTTTTTTCTATAGGCTCAGGTGTGTGAGGTCTTGCTTTTTGCAGGACAAGTTGTAGTTTCCTCTTGTATCATTTTAGGGTACATAGACCTTTTTTATTGAATTTTTTGGGAGGCAGTATAAAGAAAAACAGCAATTCTGGCACTGTTTTAAATTATTTCTTACCATTTTCATCATGCAGGATAAATAACATGATAAATGTAGTCCCTGAGTTAGGCTACATTCACACAACCATAGTGTTTTGCGGATTCGCAAATTGTTTTAAAGGAAGATTTTTTTAATAATTATGTTAAAGCAATATTTTCTTAGACTTTTTGATTATTTTTAATTTCTTTATTCTTTTTTATCAATAAAAAACAACACTTTTTTCTACCCCTTTTTACAGTCCACCATACAGGTCATAATTGTTTTATATCTTGGGTTGTTACAGATTCAGCAATACAAATTATGCACAGTTTTTCAAAATAAAGATTTTTCGAAGAGGAACAAAATTTGAGGAAAATAATCCAATATCACACGTGAGCTGCTAAAGTATGTTGACCTTTTGTATTAGCAGATAATTTGAATGTGAAATTGGAGTCAGGTGTTTTCAATCAATAGGATGACAAATCAGGTGTGAGCGGGTGACCTGTTTTATTTAAAGAACAGGAATCTATCAAAGTCTTATCTTCACAACACGTTGTGGAAGTGCATCATGGCATGAACCAAGGAGATTTCTGAAGACCTCAGAAGAACAGTTGCTGATGGTCATCAGGGTGGAAAACATTACAAAGCCATCTCTAAAGAGTTTGGACTCCACCAATCCACAGTCAGACAGATAGAAGGAGGAAATTTAAGAACATTATTACCCTCCTCATGAGTGGTTGACCAACAATGATCACACCAAGAGCAAGAAGTGTAATAATCATCTGCAAGGTCACAAAGGAACCCATGGTAAACTTGAAGCAACTAAAGGTCTTTCTCACATTAGCTAATGTTAATGTTCATGAGTCCACCATCAGGAGGATACTGAACAACGATGGTGTGCATGGCAGGATAGCAAGGAGAAAGCCACTGCTCTCCAAAAAGAACATTGCTGCCTGTCTGCAGTTTGCAAAAGATCACCTGGATAAGCCAAAAGGCCATTGGAGCAATTTTTTCTGAACAGAGGAGATCGAAATAGAACTTTTTGGTTTAAACAAGGTGTTATGTTTGGAGAAAGAAAAACAAGCATAAAAACCTCATCCTATCTGTGAAACATGGTGGTGGTAGAATCATGGTTTGGTGCATGTCTTGCTGCATCTGACAATGGCTTTTCATTACGGTTCAGTGAATCGAATCTTCCAATGTGGACTTCGATTACGAATTTCAGGAAAAATTAAATTGCCATAAAGCTGAATTTTACTTTTCCCTGAAATGGCTGTAAAAACAAACCATACCTCATCCATTTGAGTGCGAAGAGGCCACCGTGGCCATCTTGATTGAAAATCCTGCTCAAAATCTTGTGCGCGGTGGTGTATGACGTCACCACACCGACCAGCGTAATGACATCATCAGCAATGAAGGTGGCATGTGAAGGGTTCAATAATGATGGTGGCGCAATCGCCATTGTGCCCGAATGTCATCATTCTTGGAACAATAAATTTCATATTATACACAACAAATTCTAAAGGAAAATGTCAGGACATCTGTCCGTGAGCTGCATCTCAAGAGAACATGGGTTAATGCAGCAAGATAACGACTCTAAGCACATAAGTTGTTCTACCAAAGATGGTTAAAGAAGAATCAAGTTTAAGTTTGGAATAGCCAAGTCAAAGCCCTGACCTTAATCCAGTAGAAATGTTCTTGAAGATTCTGAAGTGAGCAGTTCATGTGAGGAAACCCACCAACATAAGAGAGGTGAAGCTGTTTGTACAGAGGAATAGAGTAAAATTCCTCCAAGCCGATGTGCAGGACTAATCAGCAATTACCTGAAACATTTAGCTCCAGTTATTGCTGCACAAGGGCGTCATACCACATACTGAAAGCGAAGGATAACATACTTTTGACACTCACAAACATGTGATATTGGATGATTTTCCTCTGTACTGATAGGACAGACCTGCCAGGACCCATCCTCAGCACACTTGCGGCAGAGAATTTCGGCAGGCAGTTCCGTCACTGGAACTGCCTGCCGGATCTGGCTATCCTGACGCAAACGGATGGCATTTGTCAGACAGATCCGGATGCGGATCCGTCTCACAAATGCATTGAAATAACAGATCCGTCTCTCCGGTGTCATCCGGAAAAACGTATCCGGCATTTTATTTATTTTTTGCATTTTTAAAGGTCTGCACATGCGCAGACCGGAAAACCGGATACGTTTTGCCGGAACACTTAATGCCGGATCCGGCACTAATACATTTCAATGGAAATTAATGCCGGATCCGGCATTCCAGCAAGTGTTCAGGATTTTTGGCCGAAGAGAAAACTGCAGCATGCTGCGGTATTTTCTCCGGCCCAAAAACGTAAGAGGGGGCTGAACTGATGCATCCTGAACGGAATGCTCTCCATTCAGAATGCATTAGGATAAAACTGATCATTTTTTTCCAGTATTGAGCTCCTGTGACGGAACTCAACACCGGAAAAGAAAAACGCTAGTGTGAAAGTACCCTTAGGAACACATATACCGTAGTAGGTTCCCACTAGTGGAGACGTATTAGAGATTTTGCAATGGGGCCAAGAGGCCTCAAGTTGCCCCTCTGATCACTGATATAGTATATGCATCCCAACCAGCCCTGCATTTAGTCTATGATTAGGCACGTCTTGTAAACCATAATTTATAGATTCCTATCCTGTAGGTATCACACCCTGTCATTTATATAATAATCACTTGGTGTAAGGTGTCTTCTAGAAACATTGTGTTAATAATATGAAATTCCAGCACTCACGATTTTGGTAGCTAAAATCTTCGTCTTTTATTCAGGCAGTAAACATATAAACAGGACATCCACCCACAAGTGCAGCAACCTTAAGGTTGCTGCACTTGTGGGTGGATGTCCTGTTTATATGTTTACTGCCTGAATAAAAGACGAAGATTTTAGCTACCAAAATCGTGAGTGCTGGAATTTCATTGTGCTTTCATATCAAGGATATATGGGCTTGCCGGCCTTTTCCGTGCACGCAGGTGGTGGAATAATTGGGTGAGCTGGACTTTTCTTTGTGTTAATTGTTAATAATATAAATTATTATCTGGGCTGATTTTTTCCTAGAAAAGCGGTGTGCATACAGTAATTACTAAATGTAATTACTTAATGGGATGTAATGCGCCAAGATCTGGTTCATGATCTATACCGTATTTTTCACCCTATAAGACACACTTGCCCATAAGACGGTGTGAAAATAGGAAAAAATATATATATTTTGAACAAAAGGTATAGTGAATGTGGCCGGAGTGGACTTCCGGGGGCACACGTGGGCTAACGCTAATGTGAAAGTATCCTAATCTGCTGCTGACACAATGTTATTGGGGGGGGGGGATCTGCTGCTGACACACTTATTGGGGAAGGGGGGAGGCTATGCTGTGACACTTTAATAAGGGGGACACTTTATTAGGGGGGCTCACTTTATTAGGAGTACCTTATAGATGACACAGCTCTCAGGGCACAACAGGAGCAGGCACATGTGAAGACTGAGAGGCGAAGCAGGCATGAGTGACAGGGAAGCCTGCTCCACCTCTCTTCTGCCTGCTCACATGCTCCCATCAACCTCTCACAGCGTACACCCAACACCTGCCGAGGCTGGCCAGTCCCAAACATGGAGCACCCGCAGAGGCAGCAGAGGCCGGTCCCTGCCTTCCCCACCATCTGCAGCGACGGCCGGCCCCTGCTTCCCTCACCATCTGCAGCGAAGGCCGGTCCCTGCATCCCCCACCATTTGCAGTGGCAGTCGGTCCCTGCCTCCCCCACCATTTGCAGCAGTGTCCAGCCACTTCCTCCCAGCACCAGCAGCAGCGGCCAGGTAGTATAAGGTGTCCAGCGGCAAGCTGCCAAATTTTTCCCCCCCTGTATTCACCCCATAAGACCCCCATTTTTGGGGGGAAAGGTGCATCTTATGGGATGAAAAATATGGTAATTCACAGTATTTTGTCATCTTCTAATTATGGGGGGGGGGGGGGGGGAACAAACTACCTGATTATACAAATTGACTATAGATGATATATACACTGACAGGCAGATATATAGATAGATAAATGAAAAGATTAATAGATAAATAGATAGACAGATTGATTTTGGTTTTGTACAATCTTAGAGATGAAAAAGAAAATGAGGGGGACGTGGCCTGAGCATGCTGCTGTAAGCATGCACCTTACAAAGCTCCCAAACCCTGGGCCCTCTAATCCAGCTTTCCACTACACCCAGCTTATTTTCCCCTCATGAGGGAGGATGGTTAGGCGATTGGGACACCGCGGATCCTCCTACTAGGCTCCAGAACCACAAATCGGCCTCTACTTCAGCCAAGTTTCAGCCCCGACGAGCCTCGCACTGATTCCAAGATGGCGCCAGGAAGTGAGATGGAGGTTACAGCTGTGGAGCGATGGGGCCCTGCTCTCTGTGGAGGCACGCCTTCACCAGACCAACAGCCCGTCTTGTCTTCCGCTCCAGTCACACAATCCCCAGTGCTTCTATCCTGGCAGCCCCAAAATGAACCAGAGCCGAGGACTGATACCACTCGAACACATGGCCTGGTGAGTGCTGCCCCGCCTGACAACATTGTGGGCCTTGCGGTGCCCGGCCTCCCTGTAGTGCTGAATCCCGCATATGGCACCGAGAAAATGGCCTCACATTATGGCGGCAGATCGCCTTCGCAGACAGCACAGCCCGGAGCACTCTCTCCGACCGCAAGGGACTTTGTACCCAGTAATGGCAACAGGCCTCTCACTGCACTAAATGCTACTCTGGACCCCCCATCCACTCCCGCAATCTTTTAAACTCCTGCCTTCTCTGACACCTCTGAAACCCCCTCTTCTACTTCTTCCACCGACAGCAGACGTCCCAAATGCCCGAAATTGATATATGGTCCTTACTCAATAACCTACATACAAAAAATGATCTAGAAGCCATAATAAGGAGGGTTGAATCCAAACAAGAGCAGGCCATCGCGGCTGTAAAGTCTGATTTGATCAATGTCTCTACTCAGTTGTCCACCCAGATACAAGTCTCTTCTACATTAGACTCCCATCTTACCAAAGTGGAAGAAACCTTGACCTCTCAGTGTGATATGAATAGACGCATGTTTTTGCAATTAGTTGACCAGGAAAATAGGGGTCGCCATAACAACATTAAACTGCGGGGGATTCCAGAAGAAGTCCCTATGACTGATCTGCGCAAGGTTGTGTCTACTATCTTCAATACCCTCCTTTCCAGACCAACTGATACAGAGTACACAAAGTCCTGGGACCCAGACGTCAGGATAATCCTTCTCCTCGAGATGTTCTATGTAGGGTTCATTTTTTAAGGGAGAAAGAGGAGATTTTACAATTGGTGTGGAGACAAGGCCCCATTATGTTTGGAAATGCCCAGATCCAACTGCTACCAGATGTCTCAAGGCGAAGCCTGATAATGAGACGCAACCTGAAACCCCTCCTGCAATCCATCTCCAAAGCGGGAACAACATACCGCTGGAGGTCACCCTTTCCATCTCATCATTCACAGAAATGGCCTTTCTTTAGCCCTACACTCCCTGGATCAAGCGGAGGATCTAGCCCGGTTTCTGGAAATGTCCTCTATGCCTCTGGCGGCCACGACACTCTCCCGTTCTCGTGACAAGTCTCCACACGAACTCTCTCAAGAGATACAGTTAGAGACACAGGATCCTCATATGGAAACTCACCCGAAAAATGGGGACTGAAGTTGTCTACTACAATTTCTCTCTGAGTGAGCTTCTCTTAGTGAGATATCTGCCTAGCTTAGGCTTCCTTTCCCTACCAACTGACTGGCAGATTTCTGCCCTCAGTGGTAGGATAGCTTAAAGCCATACTCCTCTGAAGGTTACCTGGTGTATCTATCACACTGGGATCTGGGAAAGGGAAGCAATTCCATTTGCTCTTTCTCTCCCCACATAGGGAAGCGACTCTTGGTCGGCTCATTAGTGGCTCACTGAGAATTGCTAAGTGGATTTCTGGTTCCAGTTTCGGTTCGACTACTTTTGCACTTTACCTGTTCTGGATTTGCTGGAGCGGGTAGTTAGCTTATAAAGCTACCCTACCGTGCACCTTTCCCTCTAGGGTAACCTTTTGCTGTTATCCTCCCTTTCCTATTGTTCCTGTCTCCCCTCCCTTTTTTTTTCTCTCTTTTTCTCTCCTCCATTTTGTTGTACAGGTCTGAAACATGTCTACCATCAGGTCCTTCATTCTCCGGCTCCTATGGAGTAAATTGCATTTATACAGGAAACACATTTCCGCAAGGGTGCCCTTCCCCTTTTCAAACCTCCCAGGTACCCAGACACTTACCATAGCTGTTACTCAGTTTCGAAGTCAAGCGGAGTATGCATACTGATATCTAGAACTGCCCCCTGGGCTCTGACCTGGCAGTAGACATCCCCTCTGACCAATGGCCAAAACTATATAATCTTACGCCCAAATCCTCGATCGCTAGCAAATTTCATGGGAGCAGGCTATAAATTACTGTCTAGATGTCTATTGTCTACTGTCTACTGTCTAGATGGTATTATGTCCCGACTTGTCTTCATAAAATGTTTCCTTCTACCTCTCTGCTATGCTGGCATTGTGCTGGCAGCGCAAGGCTCTCTGATTCATGTTTTCTGGCATTGTAGCAAACTTAGACAGTTTGGGGATTCTATACATAAGACTATGGCCTCAATCTTTCCTTTCCCTATCCCAAACACCCCGGGCTTCTTCCTATTACTGCTCTCAGATTTACCTAATCGGTTGCTTAATAAGTCCATAGTCCGTCATTTGGTTAGTGCTGCCAGGGCCTGCATACCGACGAGATGGGAATCGCCTCTTCCACCATCTGTGGATCTTTGGATCCACAAGGTAAAGGACATCCGGAGAATGGAGGAACTGACAGCTCTCTTGAGGAATACACACAAGGCGTTAAACACTGCGTGGACCCCGTGGTTCGTATTCCAAAACACCCCGGAATATCAGACTTTATTGGCCTGATGAGTCCAACCATCTGGCCGGGGGTGGGAGAGGGAGGGGAAAAGAAAAAGAGAAAGAAATCCCAGCCCCCCCTTTCCCCCCTTTTTCTTCTTTCTTGGTTCCCCCCTTTACATTACCTCCCTTACCCCTCATCTCTCGTCCCGCCCCCACGATGTTTGTTGTTTGTCCCTTCCTACCTCATAGTATATTTTTCTCTGATATTTATATGTTTATGTTTAAATCATTGATGCTTGGTCAAATAAGATATACCAATTTAGTTCACTTGACATCTCATAGGATTGATGTACACGAGTTTTGTCCTGTCATAAGAGATATTTTGTATTATATTAAATGTAACATCTCGGCAGTTATCTGTGATATCTATCATCTGTTATTAAGAGGTGTCACTATTGTATCTGCTTTTTCTAACCGTTAGGGTTAAGGCTTGTTCACGATCATCAGGAAAGGTCAGGTGATGCAGATTTCAGAGCTTTATAAATACTCAGACTCCTCTAACTTTGTCCCAAAAACAGCAGCCATAGGTTCTTCTAAGCAGCTGCCTAACACTCTGAAAATGAAAATGGTTGAGTCCCACAAAGCAGGAGAAGGCTATAAAAAGATAGCAAAGTGTTTTAGGTTACCATTTCCTCAGTTCAAAATGTAATGGCAGTTAATAGGAACAGTGCAGGTCAAGAGAAGGTCTGGAAGACCAAGAACATTTTTAGAGACAGCTGCTCTTGGATTTCTAGAAAGGCAAATCAAACCTTACCCCCACTTGACTGCAAAAGACCTTCAGGAAGAATTAGCAGACTTTGGATTTGTGGTACATTTTTCAACGGTTCAGCAATATCTGCACAAATATGGCCTTCATGGACGAGTCATCAGAAAAAAACTCCTGTGTCCTCACTTGTTCTGTGGACCAATGAGGTTAAAAAAGAACTCTTTGGCCACAATGAGCAAAGTATGTTTGGCGAAAAAAGGGCACAGAATTTCATGAAAAGAACACCTCTCCAACCATTTAGCAGGTGGGCATCAATCATGCTTTGGGGTTGTGTTGCAGCCAATGTAACTGGGAACATTTCAAGGGTAGAGGGAAGAATGGATTCAATGAATTCCAGCAAATTCTAGAAGCAAACATAACACCAACTGTAAAAAGGCAGAAGATGAAAAAAGAATAGCAAGACAGCCCAGGAATCTCACAGAACTGGAAGATGCTTGCAAGGAAGAATGGATGAAAATTTGTCAAACAGGAATTGAAAGACTTGGCTGGCTACAAAAAGCACTTACAAGCAGGGATACTTGCCAAAGGGGGTGCTACTAGGTACTAACCATGCAGGGTACACAAAGTTTTGCTTCAGTGCCCTTTCCTCTTTTGTTTACATTTTGGAAATGTAACAGATGAAAATAAAAAAATGGTATTGCTTAAAATACTAAGGAAATGCATCATCTTTAACTGTATGCCTTTTGGAGATCATTTCCATCTTCAACTTGCTGTTCACAAACTTTTGCATGCCACTGTAGATAGATACTTTTGCACACTGCTGAATTCCTCTCAGTGTAAATTCTTGGACAACATTGCTCCATCTAAGTTGGGACAGAAATAACTTGACGTGTTCCACTATTAATCCGTCATGTTTGTTCTGCAGCTGTGGGAAAGAGCAGTTTATGTAGAAAATGACATAAATGTTTCCATGTTGTGGTGACAGTAACAGATGGGCGCAATTCTTGCGGCTCCTAATGGAATCAGGAGGGGTTTTCTCCAGTGTATGCGGAGATCTGGAGGCCTCTTACCCACACATTACATAATGGACAATTAGTATAAAATGAAACAATTTAGCATTTTTAAATTTGTGAAAAAGCACTGTGTTAAGGAGAAACTGCCCATAGCAATCAATCGCAGTGCTGCTCTTATTCAATTTAAGTGCTGTTTGACTGCTTCATGACAGAGCGATTTTAGTTTTTCCGTTTTTGTTTTTTACACCCTGCCTTCTTGGAGCCATAGCCTTTTTATTTTTCAGTTCCATATGAGGACTTGTTTTTTTGCCAGACAAGTTGAACTTTCTAATGGCACAATCAAATCTTGCAAAGGATGTAGTGGGAAAAAAATTCCAAATGTGGTAGAATTGGAAAAATAAATGAAATTTTGCCACAGTTTTGTGGGCATTCCTTATGAGGGAAAACTGACTTGTGCTCTTCATTCATAGGTACACAAGGGGAATAGTAAAAGCCAGTTGTCCTCTGTTATTTCTCCCAAATATTAAATATCCAGAAGGAGTAACAGAGGAATGGTGCAACACAAATTTAAACAGATTATGCCTATAGAGCAGTTTATAGGTTACGGTAATTCTTCTATAGCATGTCAGAACGATACCATTGTCAAATTTATGATTGCTTTAGTTTTGCCATAAAATTGTTTTTATATACCTGTCAATAACCTTTGAAAGGAGCCCAAATGTTGTGCCAAAGGTCTGTGGAGCATAGCCAGGCCTATTCCGTGGGAGCCCAGCATCGCCCCCAAAATCCCCTCCTATCTCCCCTAACATCATTCAGAGAACGGAGCATAATTTTGTGCGAGCGCCTGTACTGGCATCAGCTTTTAGAGAATAGACTGCGCATGTGCCACATTTCATATGGGAAGGCAAGTACCGTATTTAATATATATGTCCTCCATAAATAATATTCTTAAAAGTTGTGTCAATTTTTAAATATGTTGTGCTACTTTGTCTTCTTGTCTTATCCTCTGTTACATCCTGTATTATACCCCAGAGCCGCACTTACTATTCTGCTGGTGGAGTCACTGTGTACATACATTACATTACTTATCCTGTACTGATCCTGAGTTACATCCTGTATTTCTTTTATTAAAATTTAAAAAACATAAATAAATACAGAAATCACACCAAAACATAACACAAAACACAAACCAAATATACAGACATAATGCTCCTCAGGACGGTACAGACAACACCGGTCCAGCCCAACATTCACTTCCCCATAGAACACCCACTATATACAGTATTTACAATATTTACAATTTTAATATCAATGTGCTAGCCTTCCTGATCCAGTTGCACCTACCTACACACAGCAAAATACAACAAAATACAGAAATCCTGAAAAACAAACTTACAAAAATCCCACACACCAACAACCCTGAGCTGATAACAGACGTCCATGAACCAGCCCAGAATTTTCTCATATACCTCAAAAGTCCCCAATGTCCCATGAAACCCTAGAACCCTCCCCCCATTTACCCACCACCCAACCTAACACTACACCCAACAACTCAAATTATAAAAGATATACATCACTATACAACATATACAGTACATACCATTATATACAAATATACATATAGACATATAAACTGACGACACACAAATCTACCTCTCTGGTCCAGACATCACCACCTTACGATCAAGAATCCCACAATGGGGGGCGTAGCCAACGGAGCATGGTGCAGGACGCTTGAACTCAGAGCTCCTCACCACACTACCCGGCTTATTAGCTAAAACAGCATTTTAACCTGCCAAATCATGGGCAAACTCAGCAAGGAAAGAAGCAGAGACCCAGAGGCCACCCCACGGGTCAAGAAATCCCAGGGGGATATGAATAAATACTTCCAGAAGAAGTTATCCCTAACGGCCGAACGCTGCAAAATGGCGTCTGCAGACTACAGCGATGCGGCTCCTGAGGAGGAAGACTCTGATGGTGCGAGTTCGTGCACTCATTCTGAAGCACAAGGTGGGGAAGACCCGAAGCCCATCACCAGATCCTTCCTGAAGCACATGCTAGCACAAGCTTTAACGCCAGTAATGAAGGATATAAAATCGGAGGTAAAGCACATGGGGCACAGAGTGGAGGCTTTGGAGGAATCGCAAGCTGCGATAGTACAGCACAGTAAAGAGATGCAATCCCAAGTACAAACTCTTCGCTCGCAGATTAACAATGCCTACCTCTACCTTGAAGATCAAGAAAATCGGGGAAGGATAAAGAATGTAAGGCTGAGAGGCATACCCGAATCGGTTCCGGCAGAAGAGCTGATAGAAGTGGTTCGTCGCATATTCGCCATGTTGCTGGGGTCGGATCACGCGGCCACTATAACAATCGAAAGAGCGCATAGTGCACTGAGTCCGAAACCTCCGGCAGGAGACCCTCCAAGGGACACTATTTGTGCTTTGCTAAACTACCTGGACACTGCAGAAGTCCTAAAAGCAGCGAGGGATAAAGAAGAAATCCTGCTTGACAACAATAAGATCTTACTATTCCAGGATTTGGCTGCAAGCACTTTGGCCAAGCGCAGAGCCCTTCGCCCGCTGACATCGGAGCTGAGATCCAGGAAGCATCCCATTAGATGGCTGTTCCCATTCGGCCTAAGCACCACCATAAACGGGAGACAGATCCTGGTGAAACACCCTGATGATTTACACAAGATCTGGGAAGCATTTGATATTGCGTCGATAGACATTCCACCTTGCCTCCCGATTGCGGACTTTGATGAGCTTCCCCAGTTAACCATCCCTTCTCCTTGGAACCGGGTGATGAAATTCAAGTCTCCAAAGAAGAGAGCGGTTCCAGCTGAGTGAGGTCCTCCACGTGAGACTCTTGTGAAAATGCTTTAACACTGCCTTTTAGGTCCGAGTGTTGGGACTTCTTAGCATAATTATCTTTTTAAATACTTTTAAATTAACAGTTGTATTTCATTTACTGTTTGGGCTTACACTACTTTCCTATGATAGGATATAGAAGTATGCACAGTTCTTGGTTAATAGTACCTTACACACCTGATTTTGTAGCTGGCAGGGTCACTATTTCTATGAATCATATAGATAATAGTGGGCCTTGGGATGGAATTTTGGGGGTGATTGGGCAATGACACCGTTTAGTCAATATGGCATTATTTTAGCCCCTCCTGGAGAGAGATCTCATGGCCCCCAATCCAGTTCTTTATTATATAGCTTTAAGCGGGTTGCATTCAGCTTAAGCCGTGGTTGTGGTGCTCCGTATTTGACCTTGGCTCTCACCACTAAGTTACTTCCCCCAACATGCATTTCTTTGTGTGTTGCCTCATTTATATACAGATTTTTGTTTCTGGGGTGTTTCCACCTCTATCTTAGGCTGACACCTGTATTTGGTTCACTTTTATTTTCAGGATCTTATTATTAATGCTTGCTTTTAACCTCAAACAATTCTCAAATGGCTAAGATCACAGCTGTGACATTGAATGTGAACGGGATGAACATACCACAAAAACACAGTTAAATATACCATATGCTTAGGAAAGAGAAAGCAGACATAGCGTTTCTTCAAGAAACCCACTTCAGACATCTCTATGTACCCAGCCTGGTGAACAAACATTTTACTAATTGGTATCATGCTACTTACACGTCAGCAGCAAGGGGAGTTTCAATAGGGATTAGTAAAAAACATTCCTATAGTAGTGCTAGCTAAAATAGTTGATCCTGAGCGAAGATACATGTTTGTCAAAGGTAGAATCTTGAACTCTATAGTTACGCTTGCTAATCTGTATGCCCCTAACACTAGGCAGGTTACATGGTTGATCCAGACATTAGATATCCTGAAGTCCTTTGCTGAGGGAATACTTATTATGGGCGGGGATCTAAACTTGGCCCTTGATGCCTCAAAAGACTCCACCTCCAAACATGCCCCTGTACCTTTGAAACAAATCCGTAGGCTCCAGATAGGTTTAGGTGATTTGGTAATATCTGATGTCTGGAGGATTTTTCATCTAGGTGATAGGGACTATACCTATTACTCCCGAGTTCATAGGGCCTACCAAAGGTTGAACTATTTTTTCCTTTCAAATAATGCCCTCCCATCAGTCACTAGCACGTTTATAGGCTATATAGCAGTCTCAGACCATGCTCCAGTAAGCTTGCAAATGAGGATCCAGGATATCCCACCTAAAGCTTGGTCTTGGACACTTAATACCACGCTAATAGAAGATGTGGTTAATAGGGAACAGGTTAAAGAGAAGATTTTGGAATATTTCAGAGACAATGACACACCAACTTTTTCCAAAACAACACTATGGGAGGCCCAGAAAACAATAAGAGGGGAACTGATCAGCTTGGGCACCAGGGTAAAAAAAACAAAGAACAAAAAAAATTGAATCCCTCCTATCACAAATCTCCAAGCTAGAAAAACAACACAAGTCCAGTATGACAGATGTTACACAAAATACACTTAACCTCTTATGCTCCCAATTGAAGGATACGCTAAATGTCAAGTCAGCTAGGACTTTGCAGTCATTACGGTTTAAATATTATTCGCGTGGTGATAAGGGCTCTAAATTAATGTCTTCCCTTTTGAAAGTTCAGAGAAATAAGACCTTTGTTAGTGCCATTAAAGCTAAAGATGGTAATAGATTGATTACGACCCCTGCCATAGCTGAAGAGTTTTGTAAATTTTACAAATCACTGTACAATCTTGAGGAACACCCGGATGTTCCTGGAAACAATCCCCCTCTTCTACAAAACCACATCGACTCCTTCCTTCAATCCATCAAAATCCCAACTATCTCTGAGGCTGGGAAGAACAGCCTCTTGTTGCCTTTTACAGAATCGGAAGTAGAAAGCACACTTAATACTATTCCATCTGGGAAAAGCCCGGGCCCTGACGGGTTTTCTATTGCTTACTATAAAAAATTCACAGAAGAACTGTTACCTCACTTCACTAAAATGTGCAACTCTCTGATGTTGGGCTCTTCCCTCACTCCACAGGCTCAGTTGGCTCACATCACCATTATACATAAAGAGGGGAAGGATCCCGACGAGTGTGGTAGCTATAGACCCATTTCACTCCTTAACACTGATCTGAAGTGGTGGGCATTTCAAAACTGCTCCCTGAACTAATAGGAGAAGAACAAGTGGGATTTGTGCCTGGCAGGGGGGGAAGACACAATGTCAGTAGAGTATTGCACGCAATATTCTTGGCTAAAGAGAGGAAGACACCACTTCCACTTTTAGGTACAGATGCGGAAAAGGCGTTCGACAGAGTTAATTGGCTGTTTATGAAATCTTCCTGGGCAAAGTATTAATGCTATTTTTTTCTTATACTTAGCCCCATCCGCAAGGGTATTAGTTAATGGAGCTCTGTCGGACGCCTTTCAGATTAGAAACGGCACTAGACAGGGTTGTCCCCTTTCTCCCGCCCTCTTTGTTCTAACATTGGAGATCCTCCTCTTGAAGTTCAGGCAGTCCCCCGATATCAAGGGTTTACAGATAAAAGGGCCTCAGCATAAGATGGCGGCGTTCGCCGACAATCTTTTGCTGATGATAACGAATCCCAAGGAAGCGATGCCCCATGTATTAGAGATTTTCAGAATTTTTGGAACTCTCTCCAATTTTACAATAAATATTGGAAAATCGGAAGCTTTGGGGGTCTCACTGCGATTCGGCTCAAAAGAAACACTTAGAGGCCTCGACCCCATTCAAATGGCCTAATGAGGCTATAAAATATTTAGGCATACTAGTACCAGCTAACCCGAAACTCCTCTTTTGACTGAATTACTTCCCCTTAATAAATAAAATAAAATCTTTTCTCTCCAGAACTACAGTACCTAATTTGTCTTGGTTAGGGAGAAAAAACGTTTTAACAACGTATGTTGTACCTCAAGTTATGTACACTTTTAGATCCCTTCCCATTTCTGTCCCGAAATCGTTCCTTAATAAAATTAAGGAGATCATGGGAAAGTTTCTTTGGGCAGATAAAAGAGCCAGACTATCCTTTTCCCTGCTCACAAGGAGGAGAAAACAAGGTGGTATCTCCCTTCCGGATTTATCTGCCTATATTCAAGCTATTCATTTGCAGAGGTGGATTGCCTTGTCCAGACCACAACCTTTTCCCAGTCATATAGCCCTGGAAAGAGCTTTGTTGGGGAGTAATAGGAAACATCTTCTCTGGAGCTACAGTAGTAAAACCCCTGATAGACAAGAAGTAATAAGTGAGATTACGAGGTGCACTATTAGGCACTGTAATTTCTCCCTAGCACTTAATATGAGTAGCAAACGTCTATCTCCCATAATGCCCCTTCCTTTGCTTCCACATGTACTCTCGACTAATCCCCTCAAAAGATCGAATGTCTGGAGGTTTGTACAAGATTACAGGTTGGGGGATATCTCTAAATTGTCTCCGAACTCCGACTTTTATTCTACACTCACTGGGAATTCCACAGCTGGAATAAATATGATCCAGAAATGGGATTTTGAGAGTACATGTGCCAAGTTTTTCAAGTCTGAACACTTACCTCTTTCAGACACGACTTGGCTGGAAAACTATGTCCTTCTACCTTCCATTCCCACAAAGTGCCTATCATTAATCTATAGGCAATTGCTAACAGGGAGAGACCATCAGACACCGGCATATTTGAGGGAATGGGAGAGAGAACTGAACATCACAATAAAGGATTCTGATAGGACGTTTACACTATCCCATTCTCATGGTTTCTCCAGGTGCGTAAGAGTCCAAGAAAATTAGTTTAAGATACTTACCAGGTGGTATCGCACACCGGACTTCCTACACAGGATCAACTTGATTCCTTCCAATAAATGTTGGAGATGTTCTAATGGTGTGGGTAACATTTCACACATTTGGTGGACCTGCCCGGCTCTGAGGCACTTCTGGCGTGAAGTTGAAACCATTATTAAGGTTTGCCACTCCCAGATTAAACTCACAGGCCCCCTGATCTTATTGTGGCATCCCGAGAAAGATTTCAGGCCAAATAGAACTTCTCTTGCCACACATATGATCACAGCTGCAAAACTCCTTATTCCAATTAAATGGAGGGAAACGGATCCATCCACTTTGACCATGCGGTATGAAAAAACAAACCTTTTATGTCAAATGGAGGAATTGGCGGGATGGGAGAACAACAAAAGGAGTGAGTTTCAAAAAATATGGCAACCTTGGCTCTCGCACATGGCAGAGAGGTATGCCTCGGTTTAAGGGTAGTTTCATCAGATGTGCCCTTGCTACATTATTAATAATATAGGCAATGTCATCCCTAACAGTTCATATGAGATAGAGGTGTACTTTATGTAAGTAATTGATACTTGCTTATTTGATTGAGATCTTGACTGACCCTTATTTATTGATGAACCTTAGTTTATCCTTTTTGAGTTGTTGTTATGTTGTTTGTCCATGGCACACTGCACTGATCAATATGGTATAGGACCAATTGTAGGAGATTTGTCCTTTAGCTGAATTGTGCATAAAGTAACAGTTTCATTCAACGTGAGTTAGATGACTCTAGCTTTTTATATTCATACTGTTACCTTTTATTTATCTCTCGGGCCTCCTTATGGTCTTAGAGTGAGTCTTCTAACCATTTAGCTTGCAAACCAGAGATGTGTCATAATAACTTCTATTTGTACCTTATTCTCTGATGTACTTGATTGTGCTATATATGTCCTGTTTTGAAAAAATTGACATAAAGATTTTCAAAAAAAAAGAATCACAATGTTTATCTTCTATATCATCCTCCTTCGCCTTTCGCTTTCTAAAACTTAACATGGATAAAACAGAATTCATAATCTTTCCCCCATCTTGCTCAACCCCCCCCCCCCCCCAACAGACCTATCTATCACGATCAATGGCTGCACACTCTCCCCGGTCAACTAAGTCTGCTGCCTTGGAGTGACCTTGGATTCTGCCCTTTCCTTCCGACCACACATCCAAGCCCTTTCCACCACCTGCCACCTCCAACTCAAAAACATCTCCTGCATCCGTGCTTTCCTTAACTTTGAATCTGCGAAAATGCTTGTACATGCCCTCATCATCTCCCGCCTAGACTACTGCAACACTCTCCTCTATGGCCTTCCATCTAGCACTCTTGCACCCCTCCAATCTATCCTCAACTCTGCTGCCCGACTAATCCGCCTCTCACCCTATTACTCCTCTGCCTCTCCCCTCTGCCAATCCCTTCACTGACTCACTGGCCCAGCGAATTCACTTCAAAGTACTAACAAATACATACAAGGCCGTCCATAACCTGTCCCCTCCCTACATCTCTGAGCTACTTTCCCGATACACCCCCACACGCACTCTCCGATCCTCACAAGACCTCCTCTCCTCTTATCACCTCTTCCCACAATCGCCTCCAAGATTTCTCCCGTGCATCCCCCATACTCTGGAACTCGCTACCCCAACATATCAGACTCTCACCTACAGTGGAATCCTTCAAAAGAAACCTAAAAACCCACCTCTTCAGACAAGCCTACAACCAGTGACCCTGCTGCCTCTATACCGCCATGACCAACTTCACCCGAACCTACTGTGTCCTTCTCCCATACCATGTAGATTGTAAGCCCTCACGGGCAGGGCCTCTCTCTTTCTGTACCAGTTTGCAACTCATCTTGTTTATTATTAGTGCAATTGTCTGTATTATGTATGTATACCTCTTCTCATATGTACAGAGCTATGGAATGAATGTCGCTTTAATAATAAATAATAATAATAAATACATGGCAGATCACCCATACCACCCACAGTAAGGCTTTTCAGCTACACACAACCATTAAAGCCCAAGTTCGGCGCCTAAAAGCCGCTGTCCTCATACAGCCACCAAAACAAAACAAAAATCTAGAGTGTCAGCATCAGCCCACCACCAGGAAGGGAGACAACAGGCTAGGGTACCCTAAAGGCAAAACCCCTCTAGAGGAGAGAGGCTCTACCCACCCCCAACCTCTCATACTCCAGAGAGCGCACCTTCACCAGGTCTCCAAGAATGTTCCTAATCACCTCATCCACGGGGAGGATTTTGCGCTGCATCGAAACTAAACATCGTGCATGCAACGTGTAGTACCTGACCACTGAGCTGACTAGGAATAAAGTGCAATGGTCCCTACCACCCAGGTGTCTGAATGCTCCATAGGCCCATTCCACATAGGAAAGAGTGACCAGCCTAGGCCAGTCGATGGAGGTCCCCACCCTGGTGTAAACCTCTGTGTTAAAGGGACAATGAAGCAGGAAGTGGTCCATGCTCTCCAGCACACCACCGCACTCCTCTCGGGGACACCCCCTGTCCTCAGAACTCCTACACTTCAGATTGCCACTCACACACAGTTTCCCATGGAAGCAGAACCAAGTCAAGTCGAAAAACTTCAAAGGGATCCTAATGAAATTCAAAAGCCGTAAAACGAGCCCCAGATCCCGACTTGGGTAATCCCTGAGGGCCAGAGGTTTCTGGAAATGGGTCAACAGAACCCTCTGGTCAAGGAGTTTCCTTGACTGAGTCCTGATTTCCCACATCCCCAGACCCCACCGACGTAATACCTTCAAAACCAGGGCAGCATAAGCCAGGAGATGCCAATGTGGTGTGCGGAGACCCTTCACTTGCCCCCCTGTCTCCCATTACCGGAAGAGAGGCCGAAACCATCCCCGACAGGAGACTACCCACAGAGGAGCCCTCTCTTTCCAGAGACTTGCAAGATTAGTCTTAATAAAGGTGTTCACCAGGAACACCACAGGGTTGACCATACCCAACCCTCCTAGTCTCTTCATACAGTAAGTAACCTCCTCCTGAGAAGGTTCAGTCTATTTCCCACAAACTGTACATCTCAGTCCAGAAAGGTTCTGGCAAGATACACACACTGCCCAGATATAACAGCAAAGGGATCAGGTAGGTTTTGATAATGATCACCCTTTCCCTGAGGGTCAAAGACCAACCCTTCCACTGGTCCACCCTCTGAGCGGCAATCTTAAGCCTGCTGTCCTAATTTTGATGGGGGATTGACTTTTGTGGACTCCTAAAGGCTCTGGAAGGGTGTCCGGAAGATCAAAACCAGGATCTCCACTTCCTAGCCAGAGACTATCACACTTATCCCGGTTGATCTTGGACCCAGATGACTCTGAGTAGCGTTCTACTTCTGACAGCACCCATTCTGCCTCCCCTCTCGAAGACACAAAGATAGTTACGTCATCAGCATACGCAACCACCGTCAGTGTGGTCTCTAAAGCTGCCCGGTCCATCCCGACACCCGCCAACGGCCCACGATCCACCCTTCTAAGGAAGGGATCAATCGCGAACACGTACAATAGCGGGCTCAAAGGACAACCCTGGAGAACCCCAGATCCCACCTCAAAAGGGCGGCCAATCCAACCGTTCACAAGTGGGAAACTCTCTCCCTCCTGCATTCAAGGTCTTAAGCCGATCAACAAACCCCCCCAGCAGGCCATATCTCAGAAGGACAGACCAGAGGTACTCAGGTCAACGCGATCAAACGCTTTTGCCTGATCCAAGGACAGCATGTACCCCTTCCAATGACCTGCCCTGCCCTGCTCCACGGCCTGAGCACAGCACTAAAAGTACTGTGGCCTGAAACAGAGCAATGCTAGGCCCCAGAAAGGAGGCAAACTTCACCCAACCGATTAAATAGCACCTTCGCCAGAATCTTTCTGTCCACACGAGGAGCGCTATGGGACACGAATTCTCAATGTGGAATGGATCTTTACCCTTTGACAGAATGATCAGAGCTGACCTCCTCATTGACTTTGGTAGAGTGCCTGAGGAGAGACACTTATTGAATACCTCACTCAAGAGGGGAACCAAAATGTCCTTAAAGGTCTTATAAAACTCAGATGTTAAGCCATCTGGACCTGGTGATTTCTTGGGAGCAAGCCCCTCAATCACGAGACTGACTTCCTCTTTCTGGATCATTTCGGTCAAAACGTCAAGAGAGGGGTCTACTCCTGGTTCAGGAACAGTTTCAGCCAGGAAAGCCGATATCTTATCACGATCAAGATCCCTCTTCGTCATTAGATATGAGTAAAAGGATTTGACGACCTCCAAGATCCCTGATCTGGACCTTCTCAGGGAACCCATACTATCAATCAGTCCGGACACAATCTTACTACTCACTGACATCCTAGAGTTTCATAGGTGAACCCCGGGTGGCCTGGGGTGTTGCGGATGTGGACATCCACCAGGTAAGCCTCACTAGCTATACTATTGTGCGTGACGCTGTCATAAGTCAGCTTGTCCCTGGAAACTCCCCTATCCTGGGGCCTTGTGAAAGTAATAAAGTCCCCTCCAAAGATCACCTGCCGACTTGTAAAAAGATAGGGCATGATTCTTATAAAGAGACACTTCCGGTCCCACTTGGACTGGGGACCATAGATGTTAATTAAATGAAGTTCTTGTCCCTTCATGAGAACATCCTTCCCATTTCTAATTCAATAACCTGTCGGCATTCTACCGGTGCAGTAAAAAGGACTGCCATCCCACTATACAGCTCGGCCGCAAGAGACCAGTAGGAGGCTCCGTGCCTCCACTCCCTTTTAGCTTTAAATATGGCCGCCAAATCTGGCAGCCTGGTCTCCTGCAAAAATTAAATGTCAGCTTCAACCCGGCTGAAGAAAAATCATAGGCCGCAAATCTAGCCGCATCTGACTTAATGCTGGTGACATTAATGGACATCAGCGTCAACGGAGTGGGTGCCGCCATCATGGGTGATTGAATTAGATGGCTTCCCACTGCCCATGCCGTTCTTTCCATTAGATGATTGCTTACCCCTTTTCAAAGAAACAGATGTGTCCATCTCACATCCGTCCTTGTGCTCTGCCTCCAGGCCAGCCCCCACCCCTGAGGACATATTTTCCCCAGGAGAAGGAGGCTCGGCGTCCCCCGCAGGCCCAGGTGTTACCGAAACTCCCGGAACCTGGCGGGTGGGAGAAGACCTTAAATCTCCCTTTTTCCCTACAATTTTTTTACCGTGCTTTTTCTCTTGCCATCCCCCACTTTTCCCGTCCATACTTTTGTCATGAGGGGATATTGAGGAGATGGTACCTTACTCTTCTTGGATCCTCCTAGTTTCATCATCCAGTTCACCCTCCCTTTGGGCCTCAGCAGTTGCAACAGCCTCAGAGGTTTCCCCAGTTGCCTGAGGTTCCCGAGACTCGTCTGTCTCCCTCTCTCTTTGGCGTTTTTCCTAATGCCTCAGTTGGGCAGGCGTCTTTTGCTTACTTTTCCTCCCTGGCCCCTCTGTTCCTTCACTTTTGACAGCCTCTCCCCCAGTAGAATTGGCCTCACGGCTTTCTTCCGCCAGGGTATTGACCGCATTGGCAAAGGAATAAGGGCAGCGACTGAATGGGTGACCTAAGTCACCACACAGGTGACACCTAATTGCCGCACATGATGCAGCGAGGTGACCTATCTCCCCACACAGCGCGCACTTCTGTACAGTGCAGTTAGTACTGAAGTGTGCGGGGCTGCAGCATCTGTGACAGCTTCGGCTGACCCTGGTAGAAAATCTGAATGTGATCCCTTCCAGGGAAGGTTGCAGAAGGTATGTGGGTAACCTTGTTTCCTAAAAACGTAAGTTTTAATATAAACGTCCAGGCCCCAGACCAGATGCCAGATTCATCCCTGTTCTTCTTGGGAACCTCCACCACCTCCCCATATCGGACAAACCACGTCATGATGTCAATACACAAGAGTGACTCGTTACGGGCTAAAATGGTCACCCTCTTGACGTTGTTCTGACGAGACACTACCTGGACAGCAAAGTCTCGCCAGCTGGGCTCGTTCCTTGTCACCTCACAGACCAGAAGAACTCAAGCCCCTCTGGCTAAACTAAGCTGACATCTAACTTGGAGGCACAATACGGATGTATCAAGGTGTAGATGTCAATCGCCTTGAAGCCCATCTTTAGCAGGAGCTCAACTACTTCTGATCTTGAAGGACATGTATCACTGCCCCTCCACCTTAGACGGACCACATTCCTACGGAGACCACCCGGTCTCCCTGCTCCTTTCCTCTCGGAAGGCTGAGAGGCCATGCCTCTCTATCCAGAAGGATAGATCAACCTCCCTACCCTCTACATTGATTGTTCTCTCCCCTCTCTTTAGAGCCTCCAGAAGACGCTGCTGCAAAACGCCGTTCCCAGAGCCAGAGGACAAGGAGAGCCCTCTATTTCCACCGGCTGCGACATTTACATAGCTGCCTACAGGGGCTGCCACAGCCAGGTGGGCAACCAGACCAGGTCCCAGACCCTCCCCACTTACCAAAGACCCTCCACCACCCACTTCAATATCCTCCATCACCAAACCAACCTCACCTATAACGGATGCTGTGCCCACCCTTCCTTCCCTCCTACCACCACTCACTCCACCATCCATTTTTATTAACAAAAAACATTCCCCCCACCTCCTCCCACATTCTCCCCTCCACTCATTCCCTCACTCATATTGGCTGAACCAGTGTGTTTTTGTGTAAGGTTTGGTACCTCAGCATCACTAGGCACTGGGGCCAGAGCTGCCTCTAATGGATAGGCCGCCAGCCCCTTGTGTAGGGGACAGTCAGCATGCTTACACTGTTTAGAAGCAGCCCCCACCCCACTTTTATCATTGCCCTCTGCTTCATCAGTACCATTCTTCACAACTTTTGGGCGCCGCTGATCCGAACCCAGACGTTGCTGATCTGTTCTTTCATGGCACTGCTCATCTGGACCAGCAGCGCCAATACAAAACAAAGGTTTTTGTCACAGTTCTAGTCCTTTATTGGGAGTCGTAACCGTCATAGCCCCGACAGCTCCTTCATGCCTCTGCTGCCCCGAGGGAACAGCGTCATCAGCGGTCGGAGTCACCGGAGATCTCGCAGCCAAATCTGAGGTGGAGCCGCCCCCCTCCCATCAGGGAGCAAATGCTAGCGCCAGAGTCTTTTCTCTTATCCCCCGTGGTAACCTTCCTGTCTAGCTTTTCAGCCAGTGCCGCACGAGCTCCATCCCCGTTACTGCAAACAGAGACGGTGCTCACCACCATATTGGATACCTCACTCTCCCTTCTCTCCTGCACCGAGTCCACTGTAGAACATGGGCTTGGCTGAGAAGAGGGGCTAATACAGTGAGCCGGCCCTGAAGCCGACACGGGGGTCCCAGGGAGGGGGTATATACAAATCTTACCTGCTCCTGGAGCTTGGTCTTCTTAGCTTTTTTCTTTTTTCCTTCCCCAGGTGTCTCCTGTGGCAGCTCGTCACCAAAGCACAAGTCCTGGAAACGCACTGGGGACTCCAGGAGCTGGATTTCCTCCATGAGGGCCCCTCCCGGGCTACAGGTCTCACACTCATCCCCCCGAGCTGCCGCTGGGTGACATTTCTGCTTGGCATGCAGGAGGCCCACTGTATGGAACCTGCTGCTGCTCAAGCAGGCTGCCAGGTAAAGCAGGCTGCCAGGTGGATCTTGCTGGTCACCATCATCATCCTCGACTGTTTGGTCCTTCTCCACCTGGCTGGCTGTCAGGCTGCAGGCCCAATTGCTTTCTCTCCTTCTCCTCTGCCTTCTTCTGAAAACGATCTTTGTTTAGGAGTTTCTCCCTAAACGGGCTGCTTTTCTCTCTGAGTACAGTTCTTCTTTCCTCCAACTCTCCAATCTCAGCTTGAAGCTGCTTTATTTGGTTCCGCAATCCCTGCTTCTTCCTCTTGAGAGCCACTTCAGCACAAGCCCTCAAGCCGCGCAGCTCCTCCCAGAGCCTCCTCAGGGTCTTACTTGCATCTTCATATTCACTGAGGTGGCTCATGATTGGGAGCCATAGGTGGAAATGGGCTCCTGGGTCCTCAGTACGCCCCAGCCTTCCTCCTCAAGATCTGCTTCACCTCCGTGAACACTCGGCTTTCGCTGGGCCCCGGAAGGGCAACTCTCACCTGAGCTGCCATTCAGGTCGTCCTTAGAGGATCCAGCCTTGCGGCTCTTCCTACTATCCACAGACTCAGGGGAGACAGAAGTCACATTGCTGCGACTCCTGCCAGATCTTCTTACCCCTGAGTCCTCCATACAGGCCAAACGCTGGCTTCTCCTGTCCCCTGATGGCCAGCAGCTGGGAACAGGAGCCTGGGGCTTGCTTCCCTCGCTCATGCCCGAGAACCCACTCCCTCACTGGGGAGGAGAGAGCCAGCCTCAGGTAGATAAATTTTCCTCCAAACGGTTCAGGGGCACCACCACACGCAGCCACAGGCGACCACACCCACAGGTAACTGCAGCTCAGGAACAGCTGGTCCAAAGCTGCAATCACTATTCTTCTGGTGCTTTCACTGTGCACATACATTGAATTACTTATGCTGTACTGATCCTGAGTTACATTCTGTATTATACTCCAGAGCTGCACTCACTATTCTGCTGGTGGAGTCACTGTGCATATACATTACATTACCTGTCCTGATCCTGATTTACATCCTGTGTTATACTCCAGAGCTGCATCCACTATTCTGCTGGTGGAGTCATTGTCTACATACATTACTTATCCTGCACTAAACCTGAGTTACATCCTGTATTATACTCCAGAGCTGCACTCACTATTCTGCTGGTGGATTCATTGTCTACATGCATTACTTATTCTGTACTGATCCTGAGTTACATTCTGTATTACACTCCAGAGCTGCACTCACTATTCTGCTGGTGGAGTCACTGTGTACTTACATTACATTACTTAGGCTACTTTCACACTAGCGTTCGGGTGTCCGCTTGTGAGTTCCGTTTAAAGGCTCTCACAAGCGGCCCTGAACGCATCCGTCCAGCCCTGATGCAGTCTGAATGGACGCGGATCCGCTCAGAATGCATCAGTCTGGCAGCGTTCAGCCTCCGCTCCGCTCAGCAGGCGGACACCTGAATGCTGCTTGCAGCGTTCGGGTGTCCGCCTGGCCATGCGGAGGCAAACGGATCCGTCCAGACTTACAATGTAAGTCAATGAGGACGGATCCGTTTGAATTTGACACTATATGGCTCAATTTTCAAACGGATCCGTCCCCCATTGACTTTCAATGTAAAGTCTGGACGGATCCGTCTGCGGCTACTTTCACACTTAGAATTTTTTTTACAATATAATGCAGACGGATCCGTTCTGAACGCATCCCATCATCTGCATTATATGAGCGGATCCGTCTGGGCAGACCCCAGACGGATCCGCTCTGAACGCAAGTGTGAAAGTAGCCTTATCCTGTACTGATCCTAAGTTACATCCTGTATTATACTTCAGAGCTGCACTCACTAGTCTATGATGGCAACAGGTTGCTTGTGATTTGTTTCATCCTTTGGATTGCCACAATAGCATTCGTTCCTGTGAAGTTGCTATTGGATTCCTCACCCTGAATTGTACCCCGACTCGGGTTTATGGTACTGGTTCTGATTTAGTTTGGACTCTCCCGGTATTGACTTTGGCTTGGTACATTGTTTGGTTCTGTCTTTATCCGTTGTGGCATTCTGTCACTAGTCATTTGTTATTTTGTTCCCGTTTTCCCCTCCCTGATTTGGGCCCAGCACATATATAGGAAGGGACTGCTGTCCATTTGCAGGCGGCCGGTTAGGGCAGATCATGCAAGTAGGTAGAGACAGTACTAGGCAGGAGTACATGGCTCACTGTTCCCTACCGTGACATAGCAATTCATTCATAAACGTCTAGCAGGAATAATAAGGGAATAACACAATATAAAGTTATAAGAATAGATGCTCCTAAATAGTTATTTCATGAGTAATGCAAGTAGTTACTAAAACAGAACTGTCAGGAGAGGGGAGAGGACCTCTTAAGATGTCCCTCTTTTATACCTTGAAAATAAACATGTATTCATAAACTTGCTAAACTGCTGCTTTCTGTCAGGCTCCTGAATGTATATTAGACCTATATATTTTTCATTGTTTGGTGCAATTTGGACCTTACAATGTCTATGATCAGATGATTTTTGTGTTTATTCCAAGGATATTCTAATCTAGAGGAAGAAAAAAAGCACAGAAAGACTCCTCAGCCATTGTCACGGCAGTGGGTGTCAAAACATTAAGTCATCCAGCAGATTTGGTTTTGAACTCCTCCTAAGGCCTCTTTCACACTGGCGTGTGCGGCCTGTGGTCGTGCTGCGGCCCGGAAATGCGGGCCACAATGCACGAGCACAGTCCGTGGGGCAGCCGCAGTGGATCGCGGACCCATTCACTTGAATGGGTCCGCGATCCGGCCATTGCGCAAAAAGATAGGACATGTTCTATATTTTTGCGGAACGGAAGTACGGGACGAAACCCCACGGAAGCACTCCGTAGTGCTTCCTTAGGGTTCTGTTCTGTGGTTCCGTACCCACCATTCCGCATCTCCGGATTTGCGGACCCATTCAAGTGAATGGGTCCGCATCCGTGATGCGGAATGCCCACGGAACGGCGCCTGTGTATTGCGGCCCGCAATACGGCAAAGGGCCGCACACGCCAGTGTGAAAGAGGCCTTACAGTGTTATTCTGGCAGTACCCTGATTTTTACCCTTTAAAATGGATCTAGACATCGCTGCAGGGGAACCACCAGGCTGCAACCTCTTGGAGTAGTCTCTGTATGGTTGATAGCTGACACAAGGGGGATGTACTACAACTCCCAATTTGTACTACAACTACCACAGCACCTACATCTCCTGCTGTGCACCCTTAAGACACTCATAACAAACAAAGGGCACCCCAACTACCGTCAGGCACGAAACCCAACATCAGCGTTTGCCTTGACCCTAGTGATCATCAGTGTGAGGTTTGCCACTGCGGATGATTATTGCAGCCAGAGCCACTATCACTCCCATCCTCTGCTCTTCTGGGGCTTGCAACATAATATTTCCTCCAGGTATAAGCAGGGCCTGAGGTTTCTGGCACTGACTTATTCAGCATAAGGGTCAAGAATTCAGCAATGTCTAGGTCAGCTTTAGAAACATGGTTATGAGATGACCAGAGAGAGCAGGGATAAAGGAACCCATATAAAGTCATATGTGACCAAAGTAATGATAAATAACCAAGCAACGACCATGGAGACGACAGTGGGGATAGCTACAGCTTTATTGGTAACACATTTAACATTTACCAAAAATCTAACTCCACCATGTTTTAATGATCCCCTTGTGCTGCTCAACTGGGCATGTAGTTCCTCAGGGCCAGCTATCCTTGCCGTCTGTGATTTCTGAAAAGATGGAACCAAAAGCAGATTTACCGCAACAGCACAGAAGGGTGGCAAGGGTAGAACAGACTAAGAAGGAAGAACATAAGAAGGGGATGCACTTCCTGTAGTGGAGTCCCTCTATGTATTTAACACTCCAGCCTCTTCCTTGTGGACCAGTCATGTTCTCTGCTCATCAAACCTCACTTCCTCCAGTTCTTAATTCCTCTGCTGAAGTCCAAGGCACTTCCCACATCTTTGTACTCTGTTGGCTACAGAGTTTCAGTGCAGGTTGTAGTCCAGATTTTGGGGGGTACTATCTCTCCTTGGAGAGAGCACCTTAATCGGCGTGCGGAGACTTATATGCCATTCATGCTCCTCTGGAATTCTGGGAAGAAAGGGATGCAAATAAGCTCTTAACAAGCTCTGCCTCTTATACCACCAGATGTAAGGCAGCTATCCTATAAGTCAATGTTCAATCCTTTAAACAGGCTTTGAGACATGACTAGGATATTAAATAAGCCAGCATCTCATCTGTAGATAGTTTTGGGGTGATTGCCCCTCATCAGTACAGAGCAGAGAGGACTGGCTTAACTGGTTGAGAGACCTACGTCAGGATTTGGGCGGTACTATGGGTTGTAGTCCAGTAATATAAAATATAGTAATAAAGTATTATCTGGAAAATGGATAGAGAGACCAGGAAGAAGAAAGTCAAGGAGAAGGTGGTCTCTGGTAGCAAAGGAAGGTTTTATAGTCAACGAGAGGGGTCAAAACTCCACACACTAGTACATCACCAAAAACCTAGACTAAATGTAGTAACACCAATCTAGCCGAGTCAGAACAGAGGACGGGGGAAACAAATAAAGGTGAAGTCAAATGCTTACCATGGTTGGTATCAATCCAGTCAAAGTACAGAAAAGACACTGTTAAACCAGGGTCAGTTACAGGTGAAAGAAAAGAGCAGAACAACCACTAATTCTAGGGAATAGAGATGGCCATGCGGGTCGCCCCGGCGGTCGTTTCGCGGCAAACTTTGTGTGTTCGAACATGCGAACAGATGGAGAAATTCGCACCCGCCATATTCTTTTACATTGTGAAGAACTTTGACCCATGACACATCCATCAGGTGGTACAGGACAGCCAATTGAGACGTTTCAGCACATGGACATACCCCCTACCTTATAAATAGACCTGATCTGGCTGCCATTTTACATTCAGTGTTTTGCCAGTGTAGGGAGAGGTTTCTGTGTGGAGCAGGGACATGCTGTTAGGGACACCAAACGCTAGCTAATAGGGCCACAAAAGTCTGGTATAGGTGTGCTATCGATAGGTGTGATACACAGAGGGTACGATATACTTTTAATATACTTTTATAATGAGTCAAAAACACATAGATCTATATAGTGATCACCTGGAAGTCAGGGGCCTAGGGGCTAGGGGCTTCCTAGGGCCATTTTTATATAGGGTAATGTTCCGGACGGGGTCTCTCTTATCAGGGCGAGTGGTCTGAGGTTAGGCTATCATGGCCAGAATAGCACCCCCTGTAGGGCAATATCAGGGACAGTTCTTTGCCCACCCTGTCCTTCAATACCACATCATCATCTAGCCCAGGGATGGATGTTTTTTGCTTTCCCTCCGGGATTCATGGATGTGCACTGGAACCCCCCGAATTGTGGTAGGACATATGGTTTCTGATTTGGTGCCGCCGAGCACTTGTTATACTATTATAGCACTTGTTATAGTATGCTTTTTGCTTAACTTTAATAATTTAATTTATTTTCATTTTGAGGGATATCTTTTCCATTCACACGTCCGCAAAATGGGTCCGCATCCATTCCGCAATTTTGCGGAACGGGTGCACACCCATTCGCTTTCAATGGGGCCGGAATGTGCTGTCCGCATCCGCATTTGCGGATCCACATCCGCATTTGCGGATCCGCACTTCCGCATCTGTGCTTCCGTTTCTGCAAAAAAATAGAACATGTCCTATTCTTGTCTGGAATTGCAGACAAGATTAGGCATTTTCTATTATTTTTTTTTTAATCAATAAATTTTTATTGAAGTACAATTTTGGTTGAGCAACATAGTTAGACAGACAAAAAGAAAAGTAACAAATATGAAATCAAAAAGGTTCCTTACATGTATTCAAGAGAGTACATAAGCAGCGACACATGCAAATACATGTGAGATGTGTGTTATCCAATGCAATGCAAGCCTGCATCTCACGCAGTATACTCAGGATACCCCCACACCGCAGTTTGTATATACCCTTTACCACTACGTACGCACAGAGAGGCTATATCAGGTATTTTGAAAGTGGCTCTGCGTAAGGGCTGGACAACCATTGTAGCCACGAGTTATGCACGGTTATTCTAGCCTTTAACGAGGGTGCAAAAGTCAATTCACAATGGATATTGTGGTTTACCATTTTGAAGACTTCACCAATTGAAGGAAATTGTGAGCTTTTCCAATGTCTTGCAATCACTTTCTTTGCTGCACATAAAATATGAGCTATCGTGCTTCTACTATCCCAAGGGATGCTCACTAGCCCTATACTGATAATTGCTAGTTTGGGGGTCAAAATTCCCGCAATTCCAGTTATTTCTACCACCACCTTCGCTACCGAGGCCCATAACCGAGACACTACCGGGCACTCCCACCACATATGATATGGAGATCCTGTCCGGCCACATCCTCTCCAACACAATGAGGAATAGTTGGGAATGATATGAGCTAATCTATCCGGGGTTAAGTACCACCTCAATTGGGTTTTCCTGTTCTGCTCCGCATGATTTATGCATTTAGAACATTTCAGGGACCAGTACATGGCATCTATCCACTCCCTCAGAGAGAATTCCTTTCCCATTTCAGCCTCCCACCTGACCATAAAGGGCTTTTTACCGTCTTTGTCTATGAGCGTCAGGTATGAATACCAAAAGGAGAGTCTGGAATGGGAACGTCCATCTACTCCAAGTAGCTTGCCCAGTGGGTCATTCACATCTACTGCGGCATCTAGATTAAGAGGTGTGAGGAAGTGGCGTATCTGCAAATATTGGTAAAAAACTAGGTTAGGTAAGTTGTAAGAGGTGTGTAACATCTCAAAGGTTCGTAGGGTGGATTGGTCATATAAACTCCCTGAATTATCAATCCCACAGTTTAGTCAGCCTGTAACCTGGAGTGTGGGGATGTGATATTCTATGGAAGTGATAGGGATATATTTCTTTTCCAGGGGTGAAAGAAGTCTGTTTTTGAATATATGTGCCCATGCGAACATGGACGCTTGCATAGTGGATAGGGGAACTGCGAATGAGGTGGGCTTCAACAAGTAGGCGGCCAACAGTGATTTAAGAGACCTTCTCCTAACATAAACCTCCTCTATATTGAGCCACTTATGGGGTGAGGAAGGCTTCCACCACTCCATAGTCTGTTCCAATAAATTGGCTAAGTAATAGTTATATAAATCCGGAACCCCCAGTCCGCCATTCCTAATAGAGGGATACATCACATTTTTCTTAATCCTGCGGGGGGAGTTTCCCCATATAAATTTAAGCATGTCACTTTGCAGTTGCTTAATATGTGCTTTGGGTATTTTTCATGGGTATGCACCAGAATAGATATAGAATTTTGGGGAGAATTAACATCTTAACATCGTTTATTTTTGCAATCCACGAAAGCATTGCTTTGTTGTACTTGGAGTAGTCAGTTTGCAATTCAGACCTCAGTTTTTTAAGGTTTAGTGAGAGTAGGGTAGACAATGAGTTGGTGAGTTTCACACCTAAGTACCGTATCAATTCCGTGGCCCACACAAAGGGATACTTTTTGCTTAGTACCTGATATAAACTCTCTGGGACGTTGATAGGTAAAACATTTGTTTTGCTGACATTTTACTTATAATAGGATATTGAGGAATACTGGCTCAATATTTCAGTTACAGCCTAAAGTGATGCCGAGGGGCTGGTAAGAGTCAATATGACGTCATCAGCATATAGCCCAATGCAATGGGAAGATTTCCCTACTGTAATCCCAGTTATTTGCGTGCAGTTCCTTATTCTCTCTGCCAATGGCTCCATCACCAATGCAAATATCAGGGGCGATAATGGGCACCACTGCCTAGTCCCGTTAGTGATTGAAAAAGGAGCAGACAGAAAGCCTGAGGCTAATACGCTAGCTCTGGGTGACGAGTATAATCCTAGAATAGCTTGCAGAATATGTCCTTGAAACCCAAACTTCCTAAGAGTCTGATCCAGAAACCCCCAGCGCACTCTGTCGAACGCTTTTTCCGCATCCAGGGAGACAAAGACCGTGGGGGCTCTGGACCACTCTGCTATCTGGATCAAATTTAACATTCTCTTAGTTCCATCCCTACATTGCCTACCCGGCACAAAGCCCACTTGGTCAGGGTTTATAAGGGCAGGGAGCATCTTGTTAAGGCGAGCAGCCAAAATCTTAGCAAAAAGCTTAAGATCAGCGTTCAACAAGGAAATTGGCCTAAAATTCTCAGGGGCATCAGGGGACTTCCCTGGTTTGGGTAGAGTGACTACAGTGGCCTGCAACATTTCAGAGGGGATGTCTCCAGAAGACATAAAAGCATTATACAGCTTAACTAGGTAAGGAATTGTTGTTTAACTTATGGTTAGCCTCTGCAGTCTGCAGTCGCAATCGGCCATCTTGAATAGCTCTATTCCTATCCTTGTTCATCTTTGCTGCTTTTTGTAATAGGATCCCTCTCATATAAGCTTTATGGGAAAGCCAGAGATTGTGTACACTAGTGTCAGGGAGATCGTTAAACGCTAAGTGTTCAATCTCCATTGTGGGCGTGGGAGATTGGGGAGACCATCTTCTATTATAATGCTAACTGGAGCATGGTCCGACCAAGTCGCTCCCCCAATGTCAGACCTGGCGACCCTGTGCAGAAGGCCTCTGGAAACTAGTATATAGTCAATGCGAGACTGGGATAAATGTGCAGTTGATATGAACGTGTAATCTCGCTCCTCACTATGCTGATATCTCCAGACTTGATGAAAGGCATACTTGTATAAAGTCGCCTGCAGGTCTACTTGGCTATTCGCCAGCTGAGACTTACAATCTAACGCTGCATTAATCGGTATATTTAAGTCTCCTCCTAATACTACTTCTCCCACCGCCATTTTCTCCACTTTGTTAAACAGCCTCCTACAGAAGGCCACCTGTCTGACATTGGGGGCGTAAACAGACACCAACGTATATGGTTTACCATCTAAACTACACAGTAAAATAACATACCTCCCAGCTGTGTCAGTTATACATTTCTGCAAGGAGAAGGCAATACTAGATTTTACTCCAATAAAGACCCCTGCTTTCCTCTTTTTGCATGTGTGGGAGTGGTGCACCACAGGGAAGCTTCTGTGTTTACATCTGAACGCATCTTTTTCCAGTAAATGTGATTCCTGAACAAAAAGTACGTCACATTTAGATTTGAGGGCCTCCGACCATAGCTGCGTACGTCTATACGGAGAGTTTAGCCCGCGCACATTTAAGGACAATATTTTTAACCCCATTGCTTATTCGTAGGAGCTCCCTGTAATGCACCACACCACGTCTCACTGATTAATCCCGCCATTCCCAAAGATCTGGAAACACATGTCGCATACATTATGAGTATAGGAACCTTACAAAAAAAAAAAAACACATATAAAAAAGGAAAATAACATGAGAACATAGTGGTCATCAAAGCGTGTCAAGCCTGACCCAAAAGAAAAACACTGGTCAAGGGACCAGAAAAAACAAGTCCAGTCGGGGCAGAGAACTACAGCTCTCCACTACGGACCAAAAACATCAAAAAATAACAGTCAACCAGCTACTCCTTGCCGGTATACACTTACATATCAGGCAACGTCCCATTCCGATGGAATCTTGTCAGGCCGTGGGGCAGCTTCCTTCACCCAGATAGAGTCCCCATTGGTAAGGCCCCACTCGGACAGGTGACGGGTTGCCGCTTGAGGCGAGTTGAAAACTTGCAGGCCCCCATTGTATGTGACCATTAGCTTTACTGGAAAACCCCAGCGATATTTAATTTGATGTTGTTTCAGCACAGCTGTGATCGGGGCGAACTCTCTGCGCTTTGCAAGCGTGGCCGCGGAAAGATCCGGGTATACCGCAATCCCTGCAAAGTCCTCTGATGGGGATGGATTCTGCCTCAGAACCTTTAGGAACGCTTCCTTTATGGTGTAAAAGTGAATCCTAGCTATAACATCGCGGGGGAGAGAAGGATCCAGACCTTTAGGCTTGGGCACCCTATGGATACGATCTATGATCAGGTCCCTCTCTGTAGACTCAGGAAGTGCCACCTTTAGCAACTGCTGCAGAAAATGCTCCAGCTCATGCGCTTCCACCGACTCCGGAATTCCGCAGATTCTAACATTATTCCGCCTGTGTCTATCCTCCAGATCTTGCAACATAGCCGTTATCTTGGCAATATCCTCTTCCATAGCTTCATGGGAGTTGATGAGGGTGTTGTGGGAGGCAGCAAATTCAGCCATCTTCCCCTCGAGGTGCGGTCACCTATGCTTTGAATGTCCTTTCTAAGATCCTTCAACAGCCCCAGCATGTCCTCCTTCATGGAGGAACGCAGAGCATCCAGCATGGAATGCATGAGATCTGCCGTAAGCTGCGAATGTTCAAGGGATTCCCTCTCAAGCCCGCTCCTAGCAGCCGGGCAGTGCACAGGCTGCGATGAGTTCCCGCCGGAGGAGTCAGCGTGCATGATGGGGGAGGGGTCCCTCTTAGGCCCGGCTCTGTTGGGGTCGATTTACCAAAGAATTCGGTTAGCTTCGCCGGGGCAGGACGCCTCCGGACCTTCCCCATGGCTGGTGCGCTGTACAGATGTGTGCCTGATAAAATTCGGGAGTTGGAGTAGTTGCTGTAAGCCGCTTTAAGATGCTCTAGTCCGGAGCAGAAGCGCTATGCGACCGGCGCCATCAGCGTTCAGGCCACGCCCCCGGCATTTTCTATTATAGTGTCGGCGATGTGCGGTCTGCAAATTGCGGAATGAACATTGCCGGTGTCTGTGTTTTGCGGATCCGCAAAACACTTAAGGACGTGTGACTGGACCCTCATAGTAAAATTATTAAAGTTTACGTTTTATCTTTATGTATATTCTAATGGATTGCCTTCCTTGTACAATGTTATAATATACATTCTATGTTAGAAAGTATATTATAGTGCATTTGTATTGTGCGGCAGTTGTGTGCGGTTCTGCTGCGATACTGCAGGTATATAGAGGGACAAGCGTTATTGGAACAAATAATTTCTACTGGTGTGATATACCAGTCACCCCCCAAAAAACTGATTGAAGCGGGGTGTTATATACCAATATACTTTCTTTATAGTGTATTTGGGTACTGTATAGTGCATTTGCGCATGCGCGTACACGAAAATTATATTGCCAATATTTCGCATTGAAAAAAATTATAAATGGAGATCGCAAATTCGAATAATACATCTGGAATGTCACTGTTCATGTTGTGGGACTATTTGTGTACTTCTAGTAATTATTTCTTGGCTGCAAATATGAGCTGAAGGTTTTTCAGGTTCGCCTGCCATTAAAATGAATGGGACCCACCGCGAACTTGCGGTTTGCGAACATTTGATCGTGTTCGCGAACCATCCCGGCAGATGTTCGTCCATCACTACTAGGGAACATTAAAAAGTGCGTCCTCTAGTTTGACAGTCCAAGAGGCTGTGTGGATTGCACATGTGTTACCTGAGAAGGGACAGGAGGAGGACATCCCTGGAAAACGTCAGGTAACTTTACAACAGGTGTGTAAAACGGGCATTTACACATTTTTGTTGCATTCGCATACATGTGCGGGAGAAACGTTTGTCTATTTTGCGTTTGCTATGAATTGTGCCTCACACATTTGGTATATTTTGTGGCATTTCTACTCATAAGTGCGCCCCCCATTGTCCATCATATGGCAGTTCATGCCCCCGTTGTCCATCAAGGCTCCACTCCCACTTAGCGGACGCATCCCTTATCTGTGAATGCAAGTCCACCACTTTAAAGATGTCTTGAGCTCCTTCCCCGTTGATTAATCCTATTAGTCCCATAATTACGTTCCACGTCTCGTTAATCCGCGCTTAGATTTATAAAAAGCGTCTGAAAGGAAAAAAACACATCTGTGTTGCCCATAGCAACCAATCACAGCGCAGCTTTCATTTCTTATAGCGCTCTTCAAAAAAAAACGAATCGTCAGAAAAATGATTACGTCCTAACCAGTAGCACAATATGTCTGCTCTGTGTACTGGTAGGACAGATGGAATTTTTAATTAATCAGATTAATCACTAATTAAACAGAGACCCCCGAGCCTATATAACGATACCTGGCACGTCCTACCCGTTTTTTTACTGTCCTGTGTGGACTTGGACAGATGGTTTGCTGTGCTTGTTTGCTTCTTGTTATGTTTCTGTCTTTTGCTCATTATGCTGGACTTCCTAAATTGTTCTGGAAGGTAGGAAAGTGTGTAGCATTAACCCTTACTGGACTCTGAACCTCTGCAGCCTGCTATTGTAGGTTTAGGGCTAATGCGCACAGACGTATGTATTTTGCGGTCTGCAAAAAATGGATCTTCAAAAAATACGGATGCATTCCGTATTTTGCGGAACGGAACAGCCGGCCCCTAATAGAACAGTACTATCCTTGTCCGTAATGCGGACAATAATAGGACATGTTCCATTTTGTTTGCGGAACGGACATACGGACACTGAATGCACAGCGAGTAACTTCAGTTTTTTTGTGGACCCATTGGAATTAATGGTTCCGCATAAGGTCAGCAGAAAAAAACGGAACGGACACGGAAAGAAAATACTTTTGTGTGCATGAGCCCTTAGTTTGTTTGCATCAATGCACTTTACCTTCCTTCCCTTTAGGCAGTCTGACTAAGACCCCTTCCACACTAGAGAGTTTTCCACGCGGGTACAATGCGTAAAGTAAACGCATAGCACCCGCACTGAATCCTGACCCGTTCATTTCAATAGGTCTGCGCACATGAGCTTTGTTTTTCACGCATCATTTCTGCGTTGCGCGAGAATTACAGCACATTCTATATTCTTCGTTTTAGACGCAGCCCTGGCCCCAAAGAACTGAATGGGGCGCCAGTGAAAAACGCATCGCATCCGGATGTACTGTAACCTGGACGCCGTCTGGATGCAATGTGTTTTTCGCTGATGGTTGCTAGGAGATGTTGTTTGTAAATCTTCAGGATTTTTTTCACGGCGAATGAAAAACGTATCAAAACTGATTGCACCTGCGTGGAAAAAACTGAAACACTGAACGCAATTGCAGACCAAACTGACTGAACTTGCTTGCGAAATGGTGCGAGTTTCACTGAACGCTTCCTGAGCCAATCCGTATTGTTTGTGTGAAAGAGGCCTTACACGGCCTGATATTCGGGCAGATTATCGGGAACGAACATTCTTGCAAACGCTCATTCCTGCCCGTGTAAATGTGCTGCCGATCACCCGATGAAGGAGCGTTCGTCGTTCGTGCAGGCACATCAATCATCATTTCTGGGCAGAAGATCGTGCTGATTAAAAAGCGATCCCAGAAACAATGCAGATGTATGAGGACTTATTACTGTGGAGAAGATCGCTGCATTTAAATGAAGCTTTCTCCTCCACTGAGCAACCAGCCGAATGTTGGGAAGGAATGCTTTCCTTCTAACAATCGGCTGCTTCTCAGTCCATGTAAATCCGCGATTAGTGTCCCTTGTGTGTAGACCCAAAACTGGTTTTGGTTCAAAAATCACTTCTGGAAATCTCTGACCGAACGCTGTGAAGGAGGCATGAGAGTTGCCAGGTGCAACAACCCCGATTGGTATATCATTCTGATAGAGAATTCAAGATAAATGGGGTCATTTATCAAACTGTAGTAGAGTAGAACTGGCTTAGTTGCCCATAGCAACCAATCAGATTCCACCTTTCATTTTCCAAAGGAACAGTTTGATAAATGACCCCAAAAATGTTTCCTTCTTCTGAGGAAAATGATAAGAGGAGAATAGTGTTTTTTTGGGAAAGCAAACGAAAACAGAAATTGATGATGTCCATCTGGTCGGAGGAGCAGAAGGTTGACCAAGGGGAAGCTCAGGTCTCCACCTCTAAGTGCCTAATAGTTAAAGCTTTTAAAAAGCTATGATGGCAGAATGGAAAAATCCTGGAAATGATCCATGCTAAATGATTAAGTCCAGCTCCCCAATGTATAGCCTCTCAAGCTTGAACAGGTCCAGCTCCACCTAATGTGGTAAGCTAATCAGAGGGTGGCTGTGTTCTGTTCTGGGTGAGGGACCAACGCCACTGCTCAGCAGGTTTTTTGCTTGAGAAAGGGCCAGAAAGTCATCTGCTAATTTTTCTTCTGTGCAAGGGTATACCTAATCAGATCTTTCTTCTGCATAAGGCCTCATGCACACGACCGTTATTGCGTTCCGTCCTGCAAAATGGGTTCCGTAGTTCCGTGATCAGTTTCCGTGTGTCTTCCTTTATTTTTGGAGGATCACCAGACATAAAGGAAGGTTAAAAAAAAAGTCTAAGACAGGTTTGCCATGCAAATGATAGGAATAAAACAGACGCGGACGCAGATGACAATCTTGTGTGCCTCCGCGTTTTTTAGCGGTCCCATTGACTTGAATGGGTCCGCGAACCGTTTTCCGCGGACAAGAATAGGACAGGTTATTTTTTTTGATGGACTGGAACCATGGATCACGGACAAGGATGACAAACGGTGCACTATCCACATTTTCAACGGCTCCATAGAAATTAATGGGTCTGCATCTGAAACGCTAAAATCGGCGGAACGGACGCGGAGACAAACAACGGTCGTGTGCATGAGGCCTTAAGTGAATCGTCTATGGAGGTGAAATTGCCTTTCCTCATTGGAGCGCAAAAGTACTCAGCTTCAGGGCTCCTGAAAAGTACAACTATTAGGCCCCTTTTACACAAGCGAGAATTCCGCGCGGGTGCAATGCGTGATGCGAATGCATTGCTTCCGCACGGAATCCGGACCCATTCATTTTAATGGGTCTGTGTACATGAGCGGTGGTTTTCACACATCACTTTTGCGTTGCGTGAAAATCGCAGCATGTTCTATATTCTGAGATTTTCACGCAACGCTGGCCCCATAGAAGTGAATGTGGCTGCGTGATGCTTGCGGATGCGATGCGATTTTCACGGATGGTTGCTAAGAGATGGTGTTTGTAAACATTCTGTTTTTTATCACGCGCGTGGAAAACGCAGTAAATTGCATTGCACCGGATCGATAAAAACTGAACAATTGAAAGCCATTCAGTTTTGTTTACGAAATCACACCGTTTTCACTGAACGCATCCGGACACGCTCGTCTGCAAGGGGCCTTAGGGGGCTCCTCCAAAAGTTGATACAACTTTAGACCTCATGCACAAGGATTTTAGAATGTGAAAGTTAGATGTAATTTGATCAAGAATAAAATGTTCTTAAACTTTTGGCATGGATTCCCCTGAGATATTTCTCTCCCTGTCCTTCCTCAGCAGAAGGAGGTCTAAGGTATCTTAAGCCTGTGGAATTATAATCCAGAGGAGTTGAACAGGAGGTGCACCCTGTTCAGCTCCTCAATCCCTCAGATTGTAAAAAATGCTTTGGATTCGGTTGACTACTAATGTTTCTCAAGTAGGTGGAGAATCACACCTGGAGGGGAATACAGTCCATGGCCTCGTGGAGTCCCTTGAGAGATATTTGACCTTAAACCTCAAAGAACTTTTTCTGCCTTCCCCATATTGGCATCCTATATTCAACATAGGCCATCATTATCAGATTGGGGGGGTCTGACTCCCGGGACCCCCGCTGATCAGCTGTAGGAAGAGAACACACCACTCCTGTGAGTACTGCATTCTCTTCACTGTTTACCTGCTCATCATCGACATTTCAGCAGTGAGCAGGTGTAGATAGATAGAAGAATATAATAATATAACCATGTCACTGTTTTACTCCATACGCTACAAAATGTGTCCATCTATCCTGTAATCATATAATAATCCAAATTTCCAGGGTTCTTCCCGAATACACTGACCCATAAAGCTCGCCCTCTGGTCGGTGGTGACGTGAGAACTGCAGCAGCCTATTTTCTTCCACACGACAAGACTCATCCTGTCAGCCGGGTGTTCCATGATCCTCCCTTTGAAGGACACGCCTGAGTCATGAGTGAAGCTCATCTTTGCTCAAAAATCCAACTTAGTTGTGATACAATTTAAAGGGGTTGTATGTGTTGAAAAACATGGCTCCCTTTTTGCCACACCTGTCCACAGGTTGCGCTTGGAATTAAATCTCAGCCTCATTCACTTCATTGTAGCTGAGATACAATACCAGACACAACCTATGAACAGGGGTGGTGCTGTTTGTTTAAGAAAGAAGCCATGCTCCATTATTAAATATCTAAAACAATGCATCCCATTCACACTAGGAGCTAACAAGCTTATCAACGCTGTTTCACACAAGGCACACTCCCATTATCCCTGCCCTAGAATCTAATCATCTTTTCACTCACAATTTCTATTAAGTTTTAGAAAAGGAACATACATTACAACAATCAGGTACATGGTAAGAGACACCAGTAAACTCCACTATAAATATACATCGTGTGGAAAAGCAGATATTGCCAAAGTACATATTAAAAGAATAAGCAAACAAATGTCTAAGCACTTTGGATACAAGTGCCAACCAACAGGTCAGGAACACTATAAATCCTTAAAAATGCAGGAAAACACCCGAGCACCCACGCTAAGCAAACATGGGACAAAAAAACTAGTGCAAGTGAAACCATACCTAAAACCAAAAGGTACCTTCCCTCGGGACCATGTCGAACTTCATCAGGGGAAAGGGGAAGATACCTTGTGATCAAATGTGTCTCCTGGAGGATCATCACGTCAGATCAAGATCTTAAGCGGGTTTTGAGGCACCTATCCTCAGGGTCTGACACCCCAAACCCCATTGCACATATGTTCCCTGCAATCTCAGGCACTGGAACTAGCACCAGGGGCATTGCTAGGTCAAAATATTCGGGGCTTGATCCCCAGATGTATTTGCCAGGTCCCAAAATGTTATACAAATGTACCGCAGTCCTAAGGGTGGTGACTCGTGGAGCAGCACAGGTGGTTGCCAAACAATCACCTGTGCCAGATCTCAGGCGGTGTGATGACAGCATGGCGCAAGCCTGAGCCAAAACACAGACAGTGCAGTGACTTCCACATGGCCGTCTAAATCCAGAAGTCGGCAACTTGGGCTTCAGGGGAGTGAAGTCAGGGGAGTATTTCCTTTTTTTTTGTGTGTGTGTTTGTGTGTGTCTACTGTGGGGCTTTGTAAAGGCTGGGGTGCTAAAATGGCAGTTACACTATTATAGGGTGGGCTTTATAACTACAGGGGAACACTAAACGGGGCATTATACTTGCTGAGGGCACTATGGGGGGTATAACTACAATGGGACTCTGCAAGTACTGGCGGCACTGAAGGGGTCATTATACCTACCAGGGGCACTATGTGGGGGCATTATAAGTACTGTGGGCACTACAGGAGGGTAATATAAAAACTGGTGAAACTACAGCAAGCATTATACCTATAGGGGGCGCTACAGGGGTGCCTTATAATTACTGGGGCACTACAGGAGGGAATATGTATAGGGGGCATCACAAAAGGGCCTTATTACTACTGGGACACTACAGGAGGGCATTATAGCTATAGGGGTACCACAGGAGGGCTTTATTACTACTAGGGCACTACAGGGGAGCATTATAACTACTGAGGCACTATGGGGGCATTTAATTACTGGGGAACTACAGGGAGCACTATACCTCCTGGGGCACTGTATGGGACATTTTAACTACTATATACTGTATAGTGCAGTTTGTTTGGAAGTGCTGAATATAATGTCCATCAAGCAAGTAAAATACACTACTCACAAAAAGTTTGGGATATTTGGCTTTAGGGTGAAATTTATCGAAAACGTAAAAAGTTCACGCTACAGAGACAGTATATCATGAAAGAAGGGCATTTAAGTAGAAGCAGCAATGGTGAGTTCGTCAACTCAAACAATTTATTGAAACAAAAGCCAACACCAGTGGTGGGTATACCCCCTGTGACACAGGTATTTTCCTCCCAGCATGTGCTGCTTGGCTGATTTACAGCCAGTTGAAGTCAAATACCGGACCGGATTTTAAATGCCTGCCCGGGTTTTGGCAGCACGTGGCTGTCCTTAAATAGGCAGCTGGGCTCATAAGCCATGTCTCTGTGTTGGGATCTGGGAGCCTTGTGTCTGGATGAAGGCTTGCTACCTGTTTGGTGTGAAAACAGGTTGGTGCTGCTATCAGCAAGGACTCATTGAGGCAGAATTGCTGCATGGTGTGAATTACCACCAACACCGCAAGGTGACTTTTTAGTTTGAATATGACGGCTTGTTTTGTCAATTGCCTAAAGTGTGAATAAAACACTGAACTGTTTGATCCAAAGAACTTGTTGTTGCCTCTATACTGCGTCTGCTAATCCTGTTTACCAGAGCGAGTCCTCACAATTGGTGGAGGATGCGGGCAAAAGCAGTGAGGCTGGCGTGAACGCCGATATTTTTGGTTTCTGCATATATCAGGCAAAACCAGCTGTATTACAACCAGTGCCCCACGACAAAATGGAGGCTGTTGTAAAGCCCTCATGGAGGTTAATCTGCAGCAGCGAGAGACAAACCTGCAGCAACATGAGGCTAATAATCAGCAGCAGGAGACTAACCAGTTGCTGCTACAACACATGATGGCTTTGCAGACAGCAGGAGCAACCCAGAGCGTCCACGATGCCCGGAAAGCAGTCGGTGCCGCGATTCCGGAGATGACTCCCGCAGACATCGAATCCTACCTGGCGATGTACGAGAAAGTGGCCATTAGGAAAAAGCTACACCATGACCAGTGGGCTGAGGTCGTCGCTCCATTCCTGGCATTCGATTCCCAGCGGGTGTATTTCGACTAGCCGACTGATCAAGCGGCCGACTACCAAAAAGTAAAGGGTGAAGTTTTGGCAAGACTGGGGGTGAATGTGTTGGTTCGTGCCCAGCGGGTACATCAGTGGGGGTTTGAGCTGGGTGAGCCTGCAAGGACCCAGTATTATGACTTACTCCACCTCTTGCAAAAGTGGCTACAGCCTGATGTGCTGAGTCCCCTGGCTATGCTGGATAGACTATTAGTCGATATGTTCTGGAGGGCTTTGCCATACTTGTGCCAGGTGGAAGTAGGAGACACTCCGGCGGAGGCTCTGCTGGACTCAGGGAGTCTGGTGACCCTAGTAAGGGCTACCCTGGTGCGGTCCACTGAGTATACTGGCCGGAAAGTCGGGGTGATGTGCATCCACGGAGACTTAAAAGACTACCCCACCGTGCAGGTGTCTCTTAACCACAGTGGCCGGTAGATAGACCCACAAATTTACATGATTAACTCATAATAGGGAGAGACTTCCCGGGCTTCCCAGCACTGTGGCCTGCTATGAGAGTGACTGATAACCATGAGACAGGGGTAACCCTAGCAGAGTGGCCTGGCTCAGGGGGGAGACCAGAACCCTGGGAACCTGAGACTGAAGGGCCAGCGGTAGGGGTGAGCGCCACTTTGGTGGAAGAGGGGGAGACAACCCCCGCTAAGTGTGATGGTGGGAGACGTGGAGGATTTGCTGCCGGGTCCTGAATTGTCAGACCTCAATGTCTCCGGGGATAATTTTGGTACCGCCCAACGTAGGGACCCAACCCTATCCCGCGCCTGCGAAAATGTGTTAATAGTAGATGGTGAACCACAGCAACCTGGGGCACAGTCAGTGTTTCCCCGTTTTGTGGTTTATCAAGATATGTTGTATCGGGTAAAACAACTACGGGGTGAGCCTATTGAGCACGTTCTCGGGATCACATGGGGCTGCAGAAAACTCAGAATCGCATTCTACAGCGGTTTTACTGGCCCAGCATATTCACAGAAGCGGAAGAGTTTTGTAAGTCTTGCCCGACCTGCCAGATAACTAGCCCCCAGCCACATTTCTGTAGTCCCCTAGTACCTCTCCCGATTATCGAAGTACTATTTGACCGAATAGCTATGGACCTCATAGGCCCAGTACCGAAGTCCGCCAGAGGGCATCTTTAGTCATTCTAGACTACGCCACTCGGTACCCGGAGGCGGCGCCACTGCGACATACCTCGTGGCCAAAGAGGCGTGGGAACAACCCACTCCACATAAAAGTGTCATTGAGTACGTTACCCAGATGCAAGATCGGATAGAGACAGTGTTGCCTCTTGCATATGGAGGCAGCTCAGCAAGCTCAGAGTCTCGGGTCTATAATCGGCAGGCTCGGGTCCGGATCATTAATCCGGGTGATCGGGTTTTGGTTCTGGTGCCGACCGTGGACAGTAAGTTCCTGGTTAGGTGGCAGGGACCCTACGAGGTATTCGAGAAAATTGGAGATATGAACTACAAGGTGCACCAGCCAGCGCAGCGAAAGCCGGAGCAGGTTTACCATGCGAATTTACTCAAACCGTGGAAAGATAGGGAAACCTGTACAGAAGACAGCCCGCGGCCGGGTTTTCTAGGAGAAGAGGTACCGGCCCCTCTGTCTGATGCAAGAGAGGTGGCTGCCACAGTAAAAATTGCTGACAGCCTCTCCTCTTTACAGACTCAGGAGGCCAGGGAGTTCAATAGTCGGAACACAGATGTGTTCTCGGACCTCCCTGGACGCACTTCCATAATCCAGCATGACATTGTCACTGAGCTTCAAGCAAAAGTCTGATTAAAACCATACCGAGTTCCCGAGGCTCGGCGACAAGCCATATGGGAGGAGGGGCAGCTAATGTTGCAGCTATATGTCATTGAGGAGTCAAAAAGTGAGTGGGACGTTGTGGTTTTGTAACTACTTTCGAAAACTTAACAAGGTTTCCAAATTCGATGCATATGCCATGCCCCGGGTGGAAGAGCTCATCGAGAGGTTAGGACAAGCCCGGTATTTTTCTGTTTTGGACCTCACAAAAGGGTACTGGCAGGTGCCCTTAACAGAGGCTGCCAAAGAGAAAATTGCCTTCATTACGCCTGAGGGGCTGTATCAATATAAGGTCTTACCCATTGGTTTGCATGGCGCCCCCACCAGCGACTAATGGACATTGTGCTTCATCCACATCGTCGGTACGCTTCGGCTTACCTGGACGATATTGTCATCCACAGTACCGACTGGGAAAGTCACCTACCCAAAGTGCAGGCTGTAGTGGACTCCCTTCGGAAAGCTGGCCTAACCGCTAACCCAAAAAAATTTGCAATAGGGTTAGAAGAGACTAAGTACCTGGGGTATGTCATTGGGCGCGGAGTCATCAAACCCCAAGTGAACAAAATAGAGGTGATACGGAATTGGCCACGACCTGTCACCACTAGGCTAGGCAAATAAAACAAAACAAAGGGTGATGGCAGTATCTCCAGTGTATTCCTTTTATAGGACAAACCTTACAGAATGCATGCAATAAAAACCAAAAGCTACGTTTCGGCTACATCTTAGCCTTTATCAAGCCTGGTACAGAGTGATATCCATATTCCTATATAGTGCATAAAACTTCTCCCATGTTATTGGTGAACCAATCTCCTTGGTATAGTATACTTCTCATAACCTAGATCAGTGTTTCCCAACCAGTGTGCCTCCAGCTGTTGCAAAACTACAACTCCCAGCATGCCTGGACAGCCTTTGGCTATGCGGGCATGCTGGGAGTTGTAGTTTTGCAACAGCTGGAGGCACACTGGTTGGGAAACACTGACCTAGATCACCAATCAGCATGAGACCTAACATCAGTGTCACATTATTCGTAATTATCATTAATTAAAGTGCATGTGCTTACCCTTACTAGTGAGCAGTAATAGTCAGCGGTCCCCATCTTGATCCACCTGTGTTCCAACTGTGCATCCAAGAATAACTAATGCGCATGTCACTAAGCTTATTGCGTAACCCCGTTATCCAGCATCTGGAGTCGCGGGAGCGAACAGATGTGCGTCATCAGTCACATGACGATCATGTGACTCTTATTACCTGACCGTCAGATTAACTCCAACTCTCTGCGCCGATCTAATATTCAAAGGCAATGATATTTCTTTATCCCAAAAATAGGCATAGATACGGGAACAATAGCACCTGTCCCTATATACAAAACCCCGCCGGTGCCAGGCTAGAATCCCTACGCATTGGTGGGAGTGGACAGCCAAAACAGGAGTTCCACCTCAACCACCAAAATTATAACCACAAAGGCTGGCAACAACTTCTAAAAGTAAGGCCTCATGCACACGACCGTTCTGCAAATTGCAGATATGCAAAACACGGATGCCGTCCGTGTGCCTTCCGCAATTTGCGGAACAGAACAGGCGGCCCATTGTAGAAATGCCTATTCTTGTCCGCAAAACGAACAATAGTAGGACATGTTATATTTTTTTGCAGGGCTACGTAACAGAGCAACAGATGCGGACAGCACAAGGAGTGCTGTCCGCATCTTTTGCGGCCCCATTAAAGTGAAAGGGTCTGCACCCGAGCCACTGAGGATCTGTGGTCGTGGTTCGGCTGGTGCATTCCGGTGGGGTCGTAGAGGTCTGAGTGTGCTGCTCTATAATACTATTTGTACACTAGGCAAATAAAGTCATTCCTGGGAATGGTGGGCTATTACATAAGGTTTGTTCCCCACTTTGCTTGGCATGACTCTTGAAGGGACACAATGATGGGTCGCTGGGATGATCGGGCAGAAGAGGCTTTCTCCACTTTGAAGTCCGCCCTGTGCGGGTCCCCGTTTTGGTGACACCCGACTTCAAAAGGGAGTTTATAGTACAGACCGAAGCCTCCGAAGTAGGCCTCGGTGCTGTACTGTCTCAGGAAGTCAACGGGGAGGAGCATCTCATTGTCTTCCTCAGCCATAAGCTTACCCCAGCAGAGACCCGGTATAGTATAGTGGAGAGAACACCTGGCTATCAAATGGGCACTAGAATCTCTCCGCCATTATTTATTGGGGGGAAAATTCCGCCTGGTGACTGACCACTCCCCTCTCAAGTGGATGAGCCAGGCCAAGGACAGAAATGCCCAGGTCACCAGATGGTTTCTCTCCCTACAAAACGTTACATTTTCGGTGGAACACAGGGCAGGCCGGTTACAGGGAAACGCGGATGCCCTGTCCTGGGTACACTGTCTGGCGTGTGTTCATCCCCTCAGGCTTGACCAAAGGGGGGGTAGGTGACACAGTGAGAGGTTTGGTCTGGGAAAACAGGTATTTTCCTCCCAGCATGTGCTGCTGGGCTGATTTACAGCCAGGTGAGGTCAAATACTAGACCGGATATTAAATGCCTGTCCGGGTTTTGGCAGCACGTGGCTGTCGTTAAATAGGCAGCTGGGCTCAGAAGCCATGTCTCCTTGTTGGGATCTGGGAGCCTTGTGTCTGGATGAAGGCTTGCTACCCGTTTGGTGTGAAAACAGGTTGGTGCTGCTATCAGCAAGGACTCTGAGGCAGAATTGCTGCATGGTGTTAATTACCACCAACATCGCAAGGTGACTTTTTTGTTTGAATATGACTGCTTGTTTTGTCAATTGTCTAAAGTGTGAATAAAACACTGAACTGTTTGATCCAAAGAACTTGTTGTTGCCTCTATACTGCGTCCGCTAATACGGTTTACCAGAGCGAGTCCCCACACCCCATAAAATGTCAGTGTCTCAAAAACGTATCATGTGGCCTTGAGCATCAATTACAGCTTGACAACGACATCTCATGCTGTTCACAAGTCGACTTATTGTCTCCTGAGGCATGGCATCCAACTCTTATTGAAGGGCGGCCCTCAGATCATTGAAGTTCTGGGGTACAGAGTTACAAGCCTCTACATGGTGACTCAGCTGGTGCCATAAGTTTTAAGTGGGATTCAGGTCTGCAGAAAGTGCAGGCCACTCCATTTGAGGTACCCCAGTCTTCAGCAACCCTTCCCGAATAATGCGTCCTCGATGAGCTGGAACATTGTCGTCCAGGAAGATAAAATTAGGCTTGTGTTGTTCATGCAGAGGCACAATGACTGGATTAATGATGTTACTCAAGTAGTATGGGCTTGTCACTGTACCATTCACAAAGTGTAGGGCAGTTCTGTATTGACTAGACACACCTGCCCACACTGTAACACCTCCACCACAAAAGGCTCATCTGGTGACAACAGTGGCTTATGCATATCGCTCTCCTTGACGTCTCCCACATCGTTGGCGGCCATCATTTCTGCTGTGTGAATCGACTTTCATCCATGAACAGCACTGAGGCCACTGGTCCCTTGTCCAGTGTAGATTCTCCCTAGCCCATGCAAGATGATGAGGCCTGTGGTCAGGTACCCTTGCAGATTGTCTAGAATGCAGACAACGCTGATGTAAAAGGTTTCGAGTTGTTGTGATATTCATCATCTTTCTGCAGGGAATTGTTCACAATGAAGTGGTCATCAGTGTGGGATGTGACCAAAGGACATGTACTTCTGTGCCTTTCTGCGACTCTTCCAGTCTGTCTGTATCTCTCTTGCAACCTGCTGATGACACCCTAAGCTCAGTAGCAACTTCCATTTGAGAACTTCCTGCTTGAAGTCTCGCAATGGCGAGGTACGGTTTATCAATTGTTAGGTGTCGTCTTGGCTTCTTGTCAAAATGTGAACAGCATGATGAGGAGGACTGTTTAAATACCAATTCTAAGGGAATCAAGAAATTTATTGGGCGATTTATGGATTAAATACCTGTGGTCAATTTTGTTGTTAAGCTCCTTGTTAGAGAACAGCAAGTTGTGCAAAAATTACTGAAACATTGGCCAGTTGGACATGTGCATTCGAAAGTTCAGAGGTCACATTAAGTTCCCCTGTAAAGGTTAAGAGTGCATTTTAGGTTCATCCTGAAATTTCACTCACAAGCCAAATATCCCTAACTTTTTGGGAGTAGTGTATTAGCGAGAACATGCAACCAGGGCAGTGTCATTATATAAAGGAGATGTAATGAGAGTTCACAGACTGACGTAAAAGGGGCCTTGCAGCAGTATTTTAGGAGACAAGCATTTTTATTTTGTAGAAGTTTCCTAACAAAGTATTTCAGAAATGGGCGTGCTAATCTTGTTGGAGCTACATAGTGGAAGGAGCAAGGTTCTCAGCAGCACAGAGGATTTCAGGAATATGCGAGTTGATCTTATAGCAGGCAGTAACCCATTCACACATGAAGATGATGTTAGCGATGACAGGGCCAAGGCAGGCGATACTGAAGCGACCACGATGTCACCAAAAACATTATATTACAGCTGTGTGCTGGAAATAGCTGAATAATCAGACTTTATGGATTACTGGATGTTAGCTTAAAGGGGAATTCTGTTTTCAAGAAGTTGGATAGGACAGGATAGGGGATAACAAACTGAACTGCAGAGGTCTGACCACTGAGATCCCCACTGATCCCAAGAACAGGGGGTCCTGTTACCCCACCCTGATGAAGCATTCACACACCCTGTCCATCAATTCCTTCTCTATGGGAATGCCGGAGATAGACGAGTACAGTGTTTGGCTATGTCTGGCAGTCCCCTAGAAAATGAATAGTGCTGCAGCTTAAATGTGTGACCCGAAGCTCCATCAGTATATGGGAATGTGACCCCCAATCTTGGGATTGGTGGGGATCCCAGAAATCAGACCCCACCGATTAGTTAGGTATCCCCTATGATAGGAGATACGTTTTAGTAACCGGAATACCCCTTTAAGTCACATCACATGCAGAGTTTTACATGAATCCGTTTCGGATTCCCTTCCCGGTGTCATAAAACCAGATGAATGGCTGTTGCTATGAAAAACAAGTAAACCTCTTTGCAAAATGAAGGCAGTAAAATAATCATGAGAAGACAAGTTGCTGCTGCTGAGAATGGGGTTGTATGAAGTGAGGAGAGCGAGCTGAATGGGTTTAATTAGTAGAAGCGTACCATCATTATTACAGGAGCTGGCACAGACACATCCCTGGCTGCTGCACCCATGATGCCAATGTCTGGCTCCAATCCCATATCAAATGCAAACCCTAAATCTCAAAGGCGTCTCCTGAGTAATCTGCTTTCACTGCAACTTTCTGGAAAGTTTAGGGCTGATGAGGTTCCAGCCTAAGGGATAATTGGAGTCCCCACCAGCTCAACTAGCAAATTCATCAAAGATGGAGGTGATCATCCTGCACTTTATACTGTATGTTGTAACCTTAAGTCAGGCGGTTGCAGAATTTTTGGCAATTTTACCAGCGCCGCCTCAATCCAGTTTTCCACACTCATCTGGATTCTTACAGAAATCGTACATGGTTGGAACTCGCCAGAAAAATAAGCGTATTTGCAGTCTTTCATGCAGCAGATCCACAAGCGGATTAACCCACGCGTGCCTACCGGTCCACACATTCTGTGACAAGCCACTTTCCTTTTCATGATGAAAGGCGGATTTCAATCTTGCAGAGAAGAAAAAATCTGCAATGTATGAACCACGGTGTGGATTCCCATTTATTGCAATGAGACGGTGAATACATGCAGAATATGCATTGAAAATATGCCGTGTGAACATACCTGGAGGGAAGATAGGCTTTCCTTCACCAGGGGCAAGGATTCATTTATCTGCCCTGTATCTAAATATCCTGGCTATGGAAGAACACAGCTTGTTAGTGCTCTCCCTGGCACCCAGAAATCATCCTCTACCTGTCCCCCTATAGCTATGCCCTTGGAGAAGGTAAATGTGGCAGGTAATGAAAGCTGTACACTTCTCTGTGCAAAGGGGAAAAACTCTATATGATACAATAGTGCCTCTAGTGGCGATATGATGAAGTGGAGGAAGCTATACAGTTCTTTCCTGGATAAATCAGTCACATCTCATGTGAAACATCTGAGACACAATGGAGGAACTTTACATTTATTATACAAAAATGTAGATCTTGAAATATTATTCACTCAAGATGAATAATTAGGAAATGGCTTGAAAATAACAGAATGTACTGTATTTCATTTTGAAATGCATCAATTGGTGAGAGTCTGGGTGTAAAAAATAAAATAAAATCGAAAAATCATAACACCTTTGAAAATACAGTCTCTAAATATGTCTGAAATGACCCTGATCCACGAGCCCCGGAGTTCTTAATATTACATAAAAATATTATATTTATGAATAATTCACATTGATGACTGGTCTGTCCTTGGAGTCCCACATGCTGGATGTCCAGTGTCTCCCAGTACTTGGTGTCCTTCATCTAGATATTCCACCTCTCAGATTGGCATTCGATGCTCTTGACCAACCCCTCCCCTAAAATCTTAAAATCCTCCAATATGGCATCCACGTTAGGGACCAGTAGCAAGCTGTTACTCTTTGCGTCTAGTATTCTGCCATTCACATTGGTCATCTGGGGGGGAAAAAATGGCAGATGTTAGAAGAGAAATAAAGACAAGCTGTTTTCTATGCGCTGAATACAATCTATTGCTCCCGGTTATCAGCCACCTCAGGCTGGGGGGACACTGACTGTAGGACAAGGGAATACAATCTATTGCTCCCTGTTATCAGCCACCTCAGGCTGGGGGGACGACACTGACTGTAGGACAAGGGAATACAATCTATTGCTCCCTGTTATCAGCCACCTCAGGCTGGGGGGACGACACTGACTGTAGGACAAGGGAATACAATCTATTGCTCCCTGTTATCAGCCACCTCAGGCTGGGGGGACACTGACTGTAGGACAAGGGAATACAATCTATTGCTCCCTGTTATCAGCCACCTCAGGCTGGGGGGACACTGACTGTAGGACAAGGGAATACAATCTATTGCTCCCTGTTATCAGCCACCTCAGGCTGGGGGGACGACACTGACTGTAGGACAAGGGAATACAATCTATTGCTCCCTGTTATCAGCCACCTCCGGCTGGGGGGACGACACTGACTGTAGGTCAAGGGAATACAATCTATTGCTCCCGGTTATCAGCCACCTCAGGCTAGGGGGGGGGACACTGAGTGTAGGACAAGGGAATACAATCTATTGCTCCCTGTTATCAGCCACCTCAGGCTGGGGGGACGACACTGACTGTAGGACAAGGGAATACAATCTATTGCTCCCGGTTATCAGCCACCTCAGGCTAGGGGGGGGGGACACTGAGTGTAGGACAAGGGAATACAATCTATTGCTCCCTGTTATCAGCCACCTCAGGCTGGGGGGACACTGACTACAAGGCTACGTGTACACAACCATATCCCAACAAGTTCTAGATGCAGACAGCACACGGATGTCATCCGTGTCCGTAATTTTTGAGGACCCATAGAAATGAATGGTTCCCTGTGTTCACAGGAATCGATGTGCTTCACGAACGGGTCTGTGTGTTTGCAGAAATCCATGTGCTTCACGCCAAAAGAACCCCATTCAGTTGAACGTTAATGATTTTCAGTCGCAGAAATTTTCTGCAACAAAATCTGTTGTGTGTGAAGCCATCCTAACAGTGCAGCCATATTATAAAAGTGAGGATACACTAGAAGTAGTGATGATGTGGGCAAAAGTTTCTAAACGCCCCGTCATTGAAAGACACCACCTAGCCCACTCTAAAACGGCGGATACCAGCGGGAAATAGGTTCAAGCACACGTATATAGAGACAGACTGTAGTCTTCCCACACTGATTATTACACTTTATTTCCAACACCTCAATTACTTCTTCATCTATTGTACATGAAGTGTATGCGTAGTAAGTGAATTTCCAGAACTTTTCCAATAATCTAGAACTTTGGAAGTGACAACTTGGTGGGTTATTGCACATACGCGAGCTATACATCCATCTGTTATTGTGCATGTGTGCACTGTCCCATTCACCCCGTATAATTAATGACATAAGACACATATGATCACGTCAGGCAGGTTATCATTAATAGTCATGCTCAGCCCCCGAGGGCATTCACAGCTAATGAGCCATAAGCAGAGACTGCTCCACCCTGCCTGACATTACCCAACGCTGAGCGCCCGGCTTTCAGAGGATGGAGCACTCGACTAATATACAAGCCACAGGACGAGAACAGAGGCCATTGTACAGAAGCGTTCACCCTCTGGCTGTTATCAATGCAACGTACACCTACGGTAGTCCTGGAAGGAAACTGCTCCAGATCACCAGAGAGGGGCACCTTCCAGCGTAATCGATAATGGCAGCAGGAAAGATTTCTGGGCTTTAGGGGACATCCACACATGGCGTAAATGTGGTCGATATTCCGCAGCGAAACTGCGTGCGGATGATTCGGCAGCAAAGTGGATGAGACTGCAGAAATCTCAAAGTGGAGAAACCTGCAGTATAAATTGATTTGCACTGCAAGATTTTAATCCCCAGCATGTCAGTTTATGCTGGGAGTTTTACCCAGGCTTGTAGCCTTTGCAATGCAAATGTCGAGAGCGGTGGAAGACACGTTGCAAGTTTTGTGGCAATGGCTCCATAAAGGCTGCCTACTTCGGGCAGTTTTTGAGGTGGATTTCAGCCAGATCCATGGTGGATTTTCCAAAGCAGACCCGCCACGCGTGGTCATACCCTTAATGTCTGGGCCAATTAACAAAATGAAATAACTTCACAGCAGTCACTTATCCCCTAAAACCTTCCTGCTCAGCAGTTGTATTAAGGTGCATTCGGAACGCACTTTGATTGGTTGGGGTCCAGGTATGGAGACCCACACCAACTGAGAGTGCAGAGGCACACAGATGGGTGCCATGCCCCTTAATTTGTGTTCGGCTCCCTGACTGAGCATTTAAGAAAGTCCAACACCTTCCTGTGAATCCACACACCGCCCGCTCTGCTCTCCGAAGAGAGCCAAACAGAAACGGAGGGACGCAGCCCTCATCTGTGATCTTCTTGTCCACAATTGTAAACTTATGACATGTAACCAGAACGGTCAGGAGTTTGTCGAAATGAGAGATACCCTTTACATACCACATGACAGGCCTAATAATACCTCTGTACTGTAATATGAACCACATGTTTAGTACATGACGGACCACGGCTAGTACTTACCTTAAAGGGCTGCGGTGTGAAGCTGGATGGATTCCAGATAACGCCGATTACTTCTCCTCCATGAGTGTCATAGAAGAACAAGGCAAATTCCCCATAAGACTCCTAAAAAACGGAAAATGAAAAATCGGTCATAACAGTCAGGACTTACGAGAGGTGGACCACAATTCTCAGCACGAGACCCATAAGACGCCCTTAAGACCTCTTTCACACGAGCGTGACGGATTAGGTCCGGATGCGTTCAGGGTGCGTTCAGTGAAAATCACACCATTTTGCAAGCAAGTTCAGTCAGTTTTGTCTGCGATTGCGTTCAGTTTTTTCTGCGCGGGTGCAATGCGTCTTGATGCGTTTTTCATGCGCGTGATAAAAAAACTGAAGATTTACAAACATCATCTCCTAGCAACTATCAGTTAAAAACGCATCGCATCTTGCTTGCGGATGCAATGCATTTTTCACTGAAGCCCCATTCACGTCTATAGGGCCAGGGCTGCGTTAAAAACGCTGAATATAGAACATGCTGCATTTTTCACGCAATGCAGAACTGACGAGTGAAAAAAAAAAAAAAACGCTCATGTACATAGACCCATTGAAATGAATGTGTCAGGATTCAGTGCGGGTGCTATGCGTTCACGTCACGCATTGCACCCGCGCGGAACACTCGCTCATGTGAAAAGGGGCTTAAATATTACTATAATTTGCATTTAGAATTTTTTGGATGTCCCAGAGAAGCTGGGTGGCAACCAATAGGACTACCAGCTTCTACATGACTTCTACGCGAGATCTTGTCACTCAGGAGCCAGGAACTGGAATAGTCGCTATATTAGCCGGACCTATCTTTCCCATAAAATATATGGGTATTGGGGAATAGGATTTATTTTTTTATAATTCAGGTTTTACTGTTGTTTCTCAGAAGTGTGAAGACTGCCTTGCCAGAGGAAGGGTTAATAAGACATCAAAACCTTTCGCCCTTATTGAACACGTCAGGATGCACACGTGACTGGCAATGAAAGGGTTAACTCATACATATCACCGGGTGGATCATTCTCATGCAGTTGGGGGATCTATGGGCAGGAAGGGCCTCCTCACCCTGAGTTCGCTCAGATATAACTGGACAGGATCATAGTCCACAACGGGGAAGCGGGACACCCTGCCCGAAGCGTTCTCCTTCAGAAGCCCCCGGACAAAGGACTTGATGGGCTGATCCACAGCTTCCCTGTGCCGGGGGATGTGCTTGGGGTTCAGGTGGATGAGGACGTCATAAAGGTCCAGGGGAGGACGGAAAATCATCTGTACAAAAGACAAAAATGACATTTATTACAAAATTATGGGAGGAGGTAAACACAACGCTCAATTTACTCTATGAAGCGTCCACATTTAAAGGACATGTCCATTCCTCTACAGGGAGTCTTACAACACAAATATCAATGACGGAACTGTAATTTATTTTAATTCTACAGGATATTTTCTTTTGGAGCCACAAAAGTTTTAAAGGGCTTCGCTGGGCTACAGATACTGACGACCAATCTGTGAGGGGCAGACGCCTGGTACCCCTGCCCGCGAGCTGTTTTGTGCACTTCGTATATGGTGTCGTGACCATGATGCCAGGGTACTGCAGCTCGGCCTTCATTTAAGTGAATGGGGTTGAGCTGCAGAACGCCGGCACCGGAAACAACAAAGTGTACTGAGCGGATAGGTGGGGTGCCGGGGGTCAGTACCCCACTGATCACATACTGATAAGGCAAGGTAATTAAGATCTGTAGCCCAGACCCCTTTAAGGAAATGCATTAATGCAGCTAGAAGCCGTGGCAACCACAAAAGTTCTTCAGATTGTGTGAGGATGGGTTCACGTCACGTTTATGCCATACGTTTAATGTATTTAAAAAAAACGGATACGTTAACTCATGCCTCAGACAGATGCCATACAGTGGTAAGCGTTCACCATAGAGTTCCACTGTAAAAAAAAAAATAAGGATCCGTTAACGTATTTGTTTTCTATACCGAACGTGGTTTGCTACGCTTTTGGAATTTTTATTTTTTTTCAAGGACGTATCCGTATACGATGGGAAAAATGTGATGTGAATCCACCCTAAGTGTTATCACAATTTAAAGGGAACCTGTGCCATTGCTCATGAGCAGGAGTGGCTGATCATACTGATATATCGTTTTACGGGAAAAGATTCACTGGTAATTTTAGTATTTTGGGCTTAGGAGTCCACTGGGTGGTCCTGTTTGTGCTGGCATATAGAGGAAGCTGTCAATCACCGATAAGACCGCCCACTGGACTCCTCTTTGACCACTGAACATCAATCTGCTTTTTCCCAGTCACGTGGTTGTTGGAGCATTGAATGCTTTCAAGCATTATAACACGTCTCTACGCACCAGTACCATAACACTCTGAGGTCTGTATACAACTGCTGGCAGATCATACACAGTATACACTGCAGGACTCCACGCGTTTCATTCCTATACCCTGTCATAGCTGCCCACACTCGTACACATAATGGCTGTGTATTCAGGAGCCTGGCTCAGGGCTAGATTTCACCCCTGTGATCAGGACACTCACATTCACCTGATGTTGTATAATCAGCATTGTGCAAGCTCAGGCGTGACACCATGACACTGTATTCTGTGCTCAGGCACAATCCAGGAAACATGGTAGGATCCGTGGTTGTGTAATCCATGGCTGCACTGCAGGTGTGAGGCTGGCACTATAAACATGGTGGGTCTAAAGGGGGGCAGAGCAAAGCTTCTGTCTGTGGCCTGCAGGTAGCAATACCAGCACAGCGATGGAGGAGAGCTAAGAGGGCACTAATCTGTAACCGCCATATTACAATGTCAACCTCTGCCATTCAAGGAACTTTAGACAGATCCGTATAACCCAGCGCAAGGGGTCCATTTATTTTATTTTAAGAGTTTTCTGAGAGATTTTTACTGATGACTTATCCTCTGGCATCTGGAATAAATCTTCACATGAGGACGGGCTGTCTCCATCCATTTTTTTCTACTTTTTGGCGATCATCTGATCTATGTGGGGAAGCTTACCACTCCCCTGGAGACGTGCACCCATCGCTCACTAAACTAGGCGTGCTGTCCTACCTCCCTTGTTTCTATCCTCTGGATAGGTCATCAGTATTTGATCAGTTGGGGGCCGACACCCAGGACCCCCGCCAATCAGCTGTTTGAGAAGGCAGCAGAGCTGCACATTGTATAGCCGCTGTGTTTGGTATGGCAGCTCAGCCCCATTCACTTCAATGGAGCAGAGTTGGGCCTATACCATGTAACCAATGAATGCGATTTGACATTTCCCCCAAAAAGATGGAGAAGGATGCGGAGCTACTGCGCGCGCCGCTGCCTTCTCAAACAGCTGATCCAAGGGGGTCCTGGGTGTCGGAACCACACCGATCAGATACTAATGACATATCCGGAGTTCCAAAATCTCGGAAAACCCCTTAAATGGTTGTATTCACACTCTTATGTTTTGCCCCTCATGCAAAAAGTTGCTACTGACGTGAGTAAGGAATTGTTCACGTATAACAGCAGCATTTTTGGGCTGAGAAATACTGTGACTAGGGACAGGACATAAAGAAACTTGTGCTTTTCTGTTGCATCGCGTCAACAAGCGTTTAAAGTCTGTGTTCACACGTGGCTGATTTGTCAGTTTTTACAACATTGTGGTTAAGACACATCACTAGTGTTGAGCGAACTTGTGTTTTAAGTTCGGCGTCTAAAGTTCGGGTTATCGAAGTATCCCGTTATGGATTCCGCTACCACGGACCATAACGGAAGTTAGAATCCATAACGGGATTCTTCGATAACCCGAACCCGAACTTTGGACGCAGAACTTAAGACACAAGTTCGCTCAACACTACACACCAGGCCACGGCATAGAACACTTTGGGGGGTGCGGGTTGGGGGGAAAAACCAATTCACAATAATAAAGCCTGCTCTAAATGGGTGAAATGGGGAAGGGTGTTGGGCAGAGGCTTCTTAACACAGCCGAACAGCAGAAATCTGGGGCTGACCCTCGGATTTCTGCTGTGTTCTGCATTTTGCACGCGCGGATCTGCGGATGGATTTACCTGTGGCTTCTGGGCGATGAGAATAGGGAAAATCTGCAGCTGCATAAATGACAATGCAGATTTACACAAGACGCTGATCTGCCGCCATTTTCCCACCGCGTAAGCAAGCGCTAAAAACTTTATGCAAAAAGAAGCAGCTGCCGTGTAAGCGCTATGGATATATCTGACTGGCCACAAGGACAGGAGCGCCCTATACAGCTGCTTGGTGCTTGCAGATGTACCACCACCATCCGACAGACATCCCCTGATTTTTTAGAACCTAGCTGGAGAAACCGGGTACAAGGCTTCTTTCACATATGCAGTCCAGGCATAGAATCGGCAGCGGTTTCTGTCCGGATGACCCCCTGCACATTTGCCGGGTTGCAGCCGGACCCCATTAGAGTTCTTGAGGTCGGCGGGCATTCTGGCAGCATTCGGCAGGGACAGATCCGACAGGCGGAACAGCCGGCTGTGCTGCAAATGTGACACCAGCTTTACATGCTACAGCACTGTCTGAATGTTCACATTATTCCCTGGTCAGTCAGTAAGTCAAAGGTAAGCCAGAAGGAAGGGGTTAAAATGGATAAAGGATTCATTAAGAAATGAGAGCAAACAGAAACCATCTCAGCGGAACAAGATATCACTCTTACAGATCTTACGTCAACAGTCATGGAATGTCACTGCCACATCTGAGACATTGTCCAAAATGCTAAAAACATGGCCTGCATGGGAGCCCCGAAAACATGTAGGTCAGTGACTTATCACCTGCTACAGAGTAACAATCAACACTTGCTGTGACTTGTAGTTCCCCAAAGGCTGGGGACTCGAGGCTGATTGCAGTCAATTATCTAATTGAAATAAAAAAAGATAATCATAGCATGCCCTGAAGACCGGAATGGTGTATAATGTCCGACTCCCCCCTGAGGTCCCTCGTCCCCTCTCCCGACATGTCTGTAGTAATAACTCTGGAGCATCTGTGACTGTATGTTATGCCATTCTCTTACTATTCCTGCTAGAAGTTATGAATGAATTTCCTGCAGTCTGCAATGAAGGTCCAGATGGATGTTACCAATTGGAGGGGGGGGGTCGCCACAGTCTGACAGATTGGATAGTGTGCAGGGACACCGCCCCAACTGGTAACACCCACTGGACCTTCATTGCAGACTGCTAGAAATTCATTCATAACTTCGAGCAGAAATAATAAGAGAATGGCATAACATACAGTCATAAGGGTGGGCAACCTGCAGCACTCCAGCTGTTGTGAAACTACAATTCCCAGCATGCTCCATTTAGTTCTATGACGGTTCTGAGAATAGCAGAGCACGTATGCATGCTGGGACTTGTAGTTTCACAACAGCAGGTTGGCCATCCCTGGATGCTCTAGAAGCGTTCTTACATGGGGAATGCCGATAGCTACTAAAACAGACAGGAGAGGGGAGAGGTAAATAACCTTGGGGAGAAAAGGAAGGAAGGGTGTTGTTGGTATGATCCTTTGTCTGTGCACCAGGGATTATAAGGCTGCTGGTGTGTGGACTTATGATGGGTGTAACTATTTTAGGTCTTCTTTAGACTCATCAGTGGCATCTTTAGTCCATGTTTATAATTTGTCTGTCAGGAATAAATCAAGGCAACTGGACGTACTGTAGATTTCTTGAAAACGTTTCACTCGTTCTTCCAACTAGCTTTCTCAACTCTGAGAATTGAGAGCTCGTTGGGAGAACGAGTGAAACGTTTTCAAGAAATCTACAGTAAGTCCAGCTGCCTTGATTTATTCTTTACAGATACATGTTTATAACCGTTATACAGGAACTACAATGTTTACTTCGGACACCTATGTGTACGCGGACTCCTTATTCCACTTATTTATACTTTTACATACCATCACTGGAGATGACTTTTGCTTCCTTTGCCGGCATTATTTATTTTTCCATCACATAATACACTGCTCGTTTCCAGAGGTTACTCTGCAGCTGCTGCGCATGCGTGCCTACGTTTTCTCCAAGAGTCCCCGCCACCAGGGAGGCCATCGCCTTTTCCTATAGCAGGGATGGCCAACCTGCAGCTCTCCAGCTGTTGCAAAACTACAACTCCCAGCATGCAAAGACTGCCGACAGCTATCAGCCTACAACAGGGCATGGTGGCAATTGTAGTTTTACAACAGCTGGAGAGCCGCAGGTTGGCCATCCCTGTCCTATACTGTGCAAGCACCATTGCTGGATTGCAGGGTGGTCGCAGTGTACAGTACAATAGTGGCCTAATGCCCTTAGTGAATATGCCTCCATGACTTCTATGGGGGTGTTTTCTAGGCAAGTTCTGTTACCTGAGCAGAGGTCATTGTGCAGGCAGGGGGAGTAGATATGTGCTGTGGCGTCACCTATTGTAAATGGTGGATCCTATGTTATCTCTTAGCCAGTGCGTAAAAAGGAGATTTTTGTATAACTTACCAGTTAAATCTCTTTCTCGCTCTTCCTTGGGGGACACAGACCTTGGGTATAGCTCAGCTCCCTAGGAGGCGTGACACTAAGTAAAACTGTTAAGCCCCTCCTCCATCAGCTATACCCTCAGCCTGGAGATAGAGGCTACCAGTTGCGTGTCCAAGTAGTGAAAGGAAAACAACCAATAACAGGAACAACCAACCAGCAACCCAACGGGGCGCCAAACCATAACCCTGTAACCAAACACAGAAGGGTGGGTGCTGTGTCCCCCAAGGAAGAGCGAGAAAGAGATTTAACTGGTAAGTTATACAAAAATCTCCTTTTCTCGCCCATTTTCCTTGGGGGACACAGACCTTGGGACGTTCAAGAGCAGTCCAAGAAGGGAGGGACCACAAACCCAAGGCGGAACACCACCAGAGCATCAGGAAACCGCTGTCTGCAAAACCAGGCGGCCCAAAGCAGCATCCGCTGATGCATGCGTATGCACTCTATAGAACTTTGTGAAAGTGTGCAGAGAGGACCAAGTGGCTGCCTTGCACAACTGTTCAGCCGAGGCCCGATGCCTCTGCGCCCAGGAAGCACCGACTGCTCTGGTGGAATGAGCAGTGATGCCGAAAGGCGGAGCTCTGCCCTGGGCTCGATAAGCCTCAGACACCGCCAGTTTAATGAAACGGGCAATAGCCACCTTGGAGACCGCCAAACCCTTGCGCGAACCCTCCGGAACCAAAAACAGGGAGTCCGTGCGCGGAAAGGATCCGGTGACCTCCAAGTAAATCCTCAACGCCCTGACCACATCCAGACGGTGCAGTTCCCGTTCTCTGGGGTGGGAAGGAGAGGGACAGAGCGACGGAAGGACGATGTCCTCATTGATGTGAAAGGCGGAAACCACCTTTGGCAGGAAGGTCGGGACAGGCCGAAGCACAACCTTATCCTGGTGGAAGACCAGGAAAGGGTCGGAGCAAGAAAGAGCCGCTAACTCCGACACCCGTCGGAGAGACGTGATGGCCACAAGAAAGATGACCTTGCAGGACAGAAGACGAAGGGAGACTTCCCGTAAAGGCTCGAAGGGGGCGGATTGGAGCGCCGAGAGCACCACATTCAGGTCCCAGGAAGGAACTGGAGGGCGGTACGGCGGAACAGAGTGAGCCACCCCTTGTAAGAAGGTCTTAATGGGCCCTAGAGGGGCCAGGGGACGCTGGAGAAGAATAGACAGCGCCGAAATCTGTCCCTTCAGAGAACTGAGGCTCAGCCCCAGGTCCAGACCCGACTGGAGGAAGGACAGGAGTGTGGGAAGGGAGAATCGGAGAGGAGGGATGCTCCGGGACTCACAGAACCCCAGATAGGACCTCCAAACCCGATAGTAGATCCTAGAGGATACAGGCTTACGAGCACGGATCATGGTGCGGATTACGTCCGCGGAGAAACCCCGTCGCGTTAAGACGGCGGTCTCAATAGCCACGCCGTCAAACGTAGCGAGCCTAAATGCTCGTGGAAGATCGGTCCCTGAGAGAGAAGGTCTTCCCTGGAGGGCAGTGGCCACGGTGCGTCTGCCAACAGCAACATTAGGTCGGCGTACCAAGACCGGCGGGGCCAATCCGGGGCGATTAAAATCGCGGGAACGCCCTCTGCCGCGATCCTCCGAAGAACCCGTGGCAGGAGGGGAAAAGGAGGAAAGACGTACAGAAGGGAGAATTCGCGCCACGGAAGGACGAGCGCGTCGGCGCCGTATGCCTTCGGGTCCCGTGCCCTGGCCAGGTATAGGGGGACCTTGTGGTTGAATTTGGAAGCCATGAGGTCCACGTCGGGGCGACCCCAGCGAAGACAAAGGGCTTCGAACACCTCTGGGTGCAGGGACCATTCTCCCGGGTCGATGGTGGACCGGCTGAGGAAATCCGCCGCCCAGTTGTCCACCCCCGGGATGTAAATCGCAGATAAGGCCGGCACGTGCGTCTCCGCCCAGAGGAGAATGAGGGACACCTCTTGCATCGCTGCGAGTGCCTCCCTGATGGTTTATGTATGCCACAGCCGTGGCATTGTCCGATTGGATCCGAACAGGGTGGCCCTTCAGTAGATGGGTCCAGTGTCTGAGGGACAGAAAAATCGCCCTCAGTTCCAGAATATTGATTGGAAGTCTGGACTCCGATAGAGACCAAACGCCCTGGACGGACCGGGGAGGGAAAACCCCCCCCCACCCCCGTAAGCTGGCATCGGTGGTAATCACCAGCCAGTTCAGTGGGAGGAAGGACTTCCCCCTTAGAGGGATATGCAACCACCAGCTGAGGGAAGCCCGAGCCAGGGGAGGCAGAAGAAAGGTCCTGTCCAGACTCCCCGGTGATTTGTCCCAGGCCGACAGAATTGCCCTCTGAAAGGTGCGGGATCGGAATTGTGCGAACGGCACCGCTTCGAAACAGGCAACCATCTTTCCCAACAACCGCATGCTGGATCTGAGGGAAGGGCGGCGATGACGGAGGAGACTGTGAACCGACCCGCGAAGGGCCAGACGCTTGTCCGACGGGAGGCGGACCTCCGCCAACTCTGTATCCAGGAGCATCCCCAGGAAGATCAGCCGTCTGGAGGGGATAAGGGAAGACTTGGGGTGGTTGATAACCCAACCGAAACGCGTCAGGGTCTCCAGGGTGAGGTCCACACTGCCGGATGCCTGAGAGAAGGAGGGTGCCTTGACCAGGATGTCGTCCAAGTATGGGAGAAGAAAAACACTTCTTGAACGTAGAAGGGCCAAGACAGGGGCCAGGACCTTGGTGAACACCCGAGGAGCCGTCGCCAGACCAAGGGAAGGGCGACGAATTGGAAGTGATCGTCCCCCACCGCGAAGCGCAGGAAGCGGTGATGACATGGAGCAACCGGAACGTGGAGGTATGCATCCTGAATGTCGATCGAAACCATGAAATCCCCTCTTTCCAGGGAGGCCACTGCGGACCTGAGAGACTCCATCCGGAATCTCTGTAGTCGGAGAAAACGGTTCAGGCGTTTTAGGTCCAAGATCGGTCGCACTGAGCCTTCCTTCTTGGGAACCACAAAGAGGTTCGAGTAGAACCCCCTGAACCTTTCCGTCGGAGGCACGGGGGCGACGACACCCTTGTCCATTAGAGAGCGAATAGCCGCGAAGAAGGCGGCCGCTCGTACGGGATCCCGCGGAGGACGGGATCGGAAGAAACGGTCTGGCGGAATGGACGCAAATTCGATCTTGTATCCGCAAGATACAATCTCGAGCGCCCATGCGTCTGAGATGTGGGCCCGCCATACGTTCCTGAACAGGAGAAGGCGGCCCCCCACCCGGGTGGGTGGGGGCGCACCTTCAGGCAGAGGGCTGCTGGCCTGTGGGAGCCCGTGCAGGCTGGGACTTGCGCCAGGTAGGTTGCGTCCGAAAAAATGGCTTCTTGCGCCTATCTTGGACTGGGCCAGAGGAAGAAGAACTGACCGCGGGTCTAGACCCGGTGGTCTTGCGAAAGGACCGAAACCGGGACGAACCAGCGCGACCACGGGGGGCGCCCTTTGGCCTGGACTGGGGGAGGAGAGTACTCTTCCCACCCGTGGCCTCTGATATAAGTTCGTCCAGACGGGTCCCGAACAGGCGGGAACCCGTAAATGGTAGGCCGGCCAAAGAGCGTTTGGAAGCGGCGTCCGCCGCCCAAACCTTCAGCCAGAGTTCCCTCCTGACAGAAACTGCCAGGGCAGAGGAACGGGCAATGAGGGCACCCGCATCAAGGGAGGCCTCACAGACGAATTTTCCGGCCTGAACAATTAGTTGGGCTAAGGAGCGGAGGTCCTGAACAGGGACGTCCGACCCTAACTCCCGTTCCAGTTGCAAACCCCATTCAGAGACCGCTTTACCAACCCAGGCGGAGGCAAAGACCGGTCTAAGGGCCGAACCAGAGGCAGTAAATATGGCCTTGGAGAGGGATTCCGTACGACGGTCCTCAACAGACTGGAGGGAAGATCCGTCCTGTACCGGAATAGTAGTGCTTTTGGACAGGCGAGCCACGGGAGGATCAACCTTAGGCGGGGATGTCCACGTGGTCACAGAATCCGCTGGAAAGGGATAGCAAATGTCCAGCTTTTTGGGTGTAATAAAGCGGACGTTAGGCCGAGTCCAAGCCTTGGATACCACAGAAGAAAAATCAGCGTGTATGGGAAAAACCTTGGAGGCCTGTCTGGGGCGGAGAAAGGACACGCCGGCCTGTTCGGAGCTGGGGGGGGTCATCGTGTATCTGAAAGGTATCACGGATGCTAGCGATAAGATGCCCCACCGCGGACGCCAATTTGGACGGAAGCTCTGAGTCCATGTCCACGTCCGAATCCGCCAGTTCTCCCTCAGAAAGCGTATCCCTTTGAGAGGATAGACTCGACTGAGCTCGCACGCATGGCGGAGAGAGCGAAGCATCTGGAGAAGATGTGCGCTCAACCCTTGAACGTTTCTGAGTATGCCGGGCCCTGGAAGATTCGCTGGGAGGCAGGGAACCAGTGGGGGCGGCAGAAACGGTAGTCCCAGCGGGTGCGACAGGGATTGTGGCAGCCTGCGGGAGAGGCGGTCTATCCACGAGACGGCCCACTACGTGTGTAAGGCTATCCACTGCCTGAGACAGAGACCTAGCCCAGTCAGGGGGTTCAGAGGCACCGGGGGTCGCAGCGGGAAGCGGGCCCTGCATCGGGGCCTGACATGCAAGGCAATGCGGCTCAGATTGTCCACGCGGAAAAAGTTCCTTACAGGCGGTACAGGCATGGTACCAGGGTTTGGGGGCACCCGTGGGATCTGACATGCTGAAAGGTGGTTGTACTCTAATACAGAGACCACAAAGGGTTATAGCAGCTATGGCCAGGAGGGTTAGGAGAGGGTTAACTGTCCTACCAGTGCCTCAGAAGAACGTCAGGAGTAGAGATGGAGCAGATCAGCAGCAGCAGAGAGCAGCAACAGCAGTGAGCCAGCAGATAGCGCCCACAGAAGCCGAGCGATGTACACAGGAGTTTAGAGTCCCCCACCGTGTCTCAGCTTCCTGTCAGGAGTGAGGAAGCGCAGGAAATCTCAGCAGAATCGCGGGGAAAACAAGCTCCGCCCCCTCCAGCGCTTGCTCCGCCCCCAACAGGACGCGCGCGTAAGCCACGCCCCCTGCTGCCGAAAATGCTCTCAGGGCTAAGAAGAAGCCAGATGCCAGAAAATAAAGGGCCCGCAGGCCCCTGGAGTGCGGCGATTTGCCCAGGTGGGTGACCCTCTGCCACCAAGTCCCCTGTTTCGCCGAGAAACAAGCTCCACCGCGATCTGCCCATGTCGGGCATAAGCCCCGCCCCCCGATCGGAACGGAGCGGGCGGCGGCGGGAAGGGAGAGAGGGAGAGAGAATGCCGGGCTGAAGAAAGCAGCGTGGGGGGAACGGCGTGGAGGAAGGCGGCCCCCCTGCTGAGGATAACCTGAGGGGAGCTGGGGAGGGTCTGCTTGAGCGCTCAGAATAAGCGACCACGGGTGCCCCCCTTACCCAGAGGGGTAGGTGCTGCAAATAGGGACGGGGTATGGGCTGGAATAGCCATCTCACCGAACGACGTCTTCACCCTCAGTTCCTTCCAGCAGGGTCGCCCCTTCAGCCACTGGCACCGCAGTGGCAGGAAGCTGGTAGAGGGGCTTGGCGTGCGGGCGACCCCCTAGCTGGCGGGATGTAGGGGAGCCATTGCTGCCCAGATCCTCCTATTGCTTCTGTGGGGGAGGCAGCAGTGCAGATAAATTGGCACTGGCGCAGCTCAACCCCGGGAGAGCAGAGAGGTCCATGCGTCTCTGGTATCCCTAGGAAAAAGTAAAATAACAAAATTAGAAAAATAAAATATCAAGGAGAAAACAGCCCTGCAGTAGCAGGGAGTGTCTTGCCTCCTTGGACACTAAGCTAAAACTGGTAGCCTCTATCTCCAGGCTGAGGGTATAGCTGATGGAGGAGGGGCTTAACAGTTTTACTTAGTGTCACGCCTCCTAGGGAGCTGAGCTATACCCAAGGTCTGTGTCCCCCAAGGAAAATGGGCGAGAAAGGTAACCTTTACTAATAATGATTAAAATTACCCAATGATGTGCCATAAAAAGCAATTGTTTCATTTAGGCTGGGTAGGCTATGGAGGGAAGGAAATACCTCGCCCTATAAACTGATGGCCCTGCCTACCGAAATGGAATGGCCGCCCCGATGGCCACCACTGCACCACCAATGTCTTCCAGTTGATCCAGAACTAGTCCTGGACTTTATCTTGTCCCGACTTGACACTGCACATGGGTTGTAGCTACATAAGGGAAGTATAATTATATCCTCCCCTTCTGCTCCTAGGTGAAATTACTATGACATGCCGTTCTGATTACCATTATTATAATTACATCTATAGTTACATTGCTATCGCAATTTTATTTATGGTTTGTTGTATGTCTACTTCACATTGGGTCCTAACTTTTGGATTTATGCTCTCGTTGGCCATGAGATTGTTATAATACCATATGGGCATTGTTTAATTTAATCTAAATGGATACGCACATATGTTTTCCCTCAAATTTTTTTTGCATTGGTTGACTTTTGAGGTCATTCATGTTAAATGTGGTTCCCTGATGAACTGACCCCAGAGAACGGTTTGCATTCCTGGGACATATGACCTGTGCTCCTCTTGCACATTGGTGATCATAATTGACGGCCATTCAGTTTTGGTAGGCAGGGCCATCCGTTTATAGGGCGATGGTGAGGTATTTTCTTCCCTTCTTAGCCTACCCAGCCTAAATGAAAAAATAGCTCTTTATGGCACATCATTGGGTTAATTTTAATCATTTTCGGTAAAGGTTACGTTGTACACTGGTGAAGGTGCTCTGTGATAATATGTTTAATTACGGTAGATTACCCTAGTGACGGACTTCTGATGTCCGTATCTATCAGAACTGTGAGATGTTATTAGCCAGTGTGAAAACTGCAGGATTTTAATTTTAGGATTATTATATATTTTTTTTTAAGAGAGATGTTTTTCTAATTAGAGTAAGTAACATGGAATATTTTTCAAAAATCACTGAAAGTTATTAAAAAATACATATTTACCATAAAAAAAAATGAATGTGAACAATAGGTCATTTTCAGAATACATATGCCCTTTAAGAAGACTTTTGCTATATTTGCACGTATGAGCAGCCTGCTAACACAAGTAGAGATACGGCAAAGCACAAACCACAAGTCTAATCGTATAACAACAAGCGTGGAGAGAGTAAATCAATGCTATGCTTGTGATGCAATCTAGAGGAATTTAATACGGCCCGGGCCGAAGCCTGAGGAGGATTTGGACATGGTGTTCTCTCTTCATCTCCTTGGCTTTTGTATTGAGGTCCTACTAACCCAGACCAACGCCCTTTAATTAGTTCTGCTTCAGTTAAGATATATACAAAATGGATTTTTCTAAATACAAAAACCAACCGCCATCACCCGGCAGTATACAACGCTGGGTAGCATAGCAGCGACAGCCCAAATAGAAAAGGGGTAGGGAATATGGTAGTATAGCCTCAATCACTCTCCCCATGGAGAGGACAGACTGTTACAGTGTAGAAACCATACTGTAATGATCCATGGCACAACCAGAATTTAAGACCTTTGGATTATATACACAGTACCCTGAAAGCTATGTCTACCATCAACCCACCTTCCACACCCACTGCCAGTAGCCCGGCTGTTACTATCATAATGACGAGAGTCAGGGAAGCAGTGATTGCACACTCCCTGAATGTGTGTAAGGGTCTGCAGACCCAGCTGGCTAATTCTAGGAGGAGGAGCAAGTATTAGTAGTAATTTTGGTCTGACTGGGGTTGCCATTTTGCCATTTCAACATAACCTACTTATGCAGGTGAAACATGTCCTCAACATAATGTAGTCTTGGGTAAGGCAGTAGGTAGGGGCCGCGGAGAGCAGGACAAACATAACTTTTCTGGAGCTTTCCAGAAAGAACCAATAATTACTCAATATCCACTACCCTTAAACCACAAACTTTTCATAGAGAACAGCCCAGTCTTGAGGTCTGGGTTTACCTTCTTGACCAATGTTCCACTGGAAAGAATTCACCTCAACAGTAGTCTGGACCATGTCCCACTACGGTCCTCACATCAATCTACTTGCCGTCTGGTACAAACCCAGTATGTAAAAGGTAACCTTTACTAATAATGATTAAAATTACCCAATGTCAGTAGGAGGAGTCTGCCCTTGTTCTGCTGGGCGTCTCCTTCTCCTATCGCAGCGCAGAGCTCACAGCCTGGGAGTTTTTTTCCTCCCAGGCTGTGAGCTGCGATTGGCCAGCGCTACAGCCTAGGAGGAAGAGACGGCCAGCAGAACAAGGGCAGACTCCGCCTACTATAACCAAGTCCCCTAAGTCTCTGCCTACTATAACCAAGTCCCCCAACATACCGTAGGACATAACGGGAGAACGGAGCGACGCCCAGGGATAATAGTAAGTGCAGTGAGATCCCTGGGCGCCGCTGTATATGTCAGGATACTTAGTTCACAATGTTTGGACCGATGAAAGGTCCTCTTTAAGGATAGTCGTTATTGAGCAATTTGTGCTTCTTTGCTGACTAAATCTATTACCCTCTTATTAGGGCAATATTACACTTTTCTTAACCTTATTAAAAGTTAAGTTTTAGGAGTCCCTGGCGCTTGCAAGTGTCCAGGAGGTGGTGCTTCACTGCGAAGTTAACCCCTTCATTGAGCTGCAGAGAGCACTTCGCAGTGAAGCTCCACCTCCTGGCCACTTAAGAATCAAATCTAGCGGAATAAAACTAAATATTCACACTACTCCAGATACGAAAAGCTCCTCAAATGGTATGTTTGTACTGCTCTCCCCAACCACTACCTTGTGCTGTAAGCAGTTTAGCATGGTCAAGTCTGCTGAAAGAATCCTCTTTCCTACAGCAGAAAGATACACTTTTCATCACATCACTTCTCCAGAGCTGCACCTACTCTCTGGATGGCTTTCTGTTTTTGTCTCTTTTTGTCTTTCAGTGGGCTGAGAATATAATTACAGGTTCTCTAGACTGGGTGGGGCCTCTTTTTCTTTACATTAATGGTTCTATATGGGAGAAGTTAAGAACTTAAGCTGGTCAAACAGATGTAGTGTATGTCGGTCGAACCTGATAATTTCACCTGACAGGTGTCTCAAGGGGTATGGTCTACTTTACATTATTCTCATCGTGTGCAGCAACTTCTGAGACAAAGACATGATCAGTAAGGCAGACAATCTCCATACCGGAATTAAACAGATCCGTTTGGATTTTGCACATCAGGATGCATCCGTTCCATTAGGATGCAGTTGTGTGAAATCAAAAACAGAAAAAAACTGATCTGATACTAAATATACTGAAAGTCATCGGGTGACGGATCTGTTTTTTTAGGTTCCTAAAAAAAACTGATCCATCACCATTGACTTACATTGTTTTCAGCGATGGATCCGTTTTTTTACCGCCTGCAGCGGTTTTGTGTCCTCTGCCGGATCTCAATACCGGAAAACAGCAACACAAGTGTGAAAGTATCCTAACGTTCGAATGTACTGGCTAAAAGTTTCCACACACATTCAATAGCTGCTGGCCAAATCTCTCCCGACTCCCCCATACAACTACAAGCCTAGCCAAAATGTATGGGTGTCTAAACAGACCAGTGCAGGAAGCTGCATGCAGCAGCAGATAATAGGCTGTTTGTATGTAGCGGGTAACTTTGCCCACGCATGCAACAGGTGGCTACATGGTGGAGGCTTTGCTGTGACCACAGAGAGGGGTAAGCGGCCTGGAGAGAGCCCTGGCTACTGTGAGGGTGCTGAAAGACCAAGGGCTTCATGCTATGGAGGCAAGTAGGAGCTGTTGCTGTGATGAGGAGAGAGTAGGGGCTTTTCAAATTGCTGGAATTGCTATATTTTATGTGGTCCTCAGTTGGGTTGTACCCTACTAAACCTGGGGTATATATCTCCCATTCACTGCAAACTTGTAAACCCCATTCTTGGCCAACTCTTTGAAGGGACCACTTTTGCTGGACATTAGGCAATCCCCTTTAAATGTCCATTTTGCAGGACAATACTAAAAAAAAAAACAGGGCAATAATTGGTCCCCTTTACCACATCTTTTTTTTGGCAAATGCAGAAGGAAGGCTGTGTATCATGAATATCACAAATCTATCTATTGTGTACACAACACTTAAGACTAATCCTAAATTATCCCAGGCAAACACAGGAGTCCCTGCAGGAAAGTAACTGGATCTCAGAAGTACAGATTCCTGTTCAGTGGCTAGAACACATCTGTTCCATTCGGGTATGCTACTCAGGCTGTGAAGCTGCAGCTCCCCCTGCAGGAGACAATGAGGAACAGACCATGTACAAATTCATCGGAAATCCATTTCTCTGTCTACGGTAGTGTCTGCTCTTGTGAATAAACACATCCAAGAATTTTGGGAGTTGTAGTGTAATGCCACTTGTTTGATGTAAAACTTGCCAGATTTCTATATTTTCTCGCGTCACATATATCAATAATGTCCCCTGTTGGTCATCCTATGCCCTAGCATAAGGACAAAGACCCCATAGGTTCAAAAAGTTGCAACCTGCCATGTGGGACATGTAATTAAGGGGTCATTCACATGACTGTATGGTCGCCATGCCCATCATGCGGACCGCAAATAGCAGTCCGCAATGCATGGGCTCCGACCGTGATTACTCCGTGCTACGATCTGCACATATGGCAAAAAATAGGGCATGTCCTATCTTTTGCAGTGCGGAGGCACGGACCCAAAAGCCCACGGAAGTGCTTCCAAATGTTTCCGTGGGCACCCAATTTGTGCTGCTGCTCTGCAAAAGACAGGACATGTCCTATCTTTTGCCATATCTTGCGGATCATGGACCCATTCAACTCAATGGTTGTGGATCCAGAGCACGGAGTTCACACAGCTGGGGCCCGTGTATTGCGGACAGAAATACGGGCACCAACCACGGCCATAATAAAGAAAATTTTGCTGGAAGATTTTGAATGCTGTCACCAATTCTTTCTCCTGCATGTCGGTCCAGGAGTGGGATTCCCTGGAGAGGCGAATTTACATCTGGCAGCAGGTTGACTGCTGGAGAAGAGTGCTGCTACTCACTGTACTTCTTGCATCACTGTGACAGGTTGTCACAGTGGACAAAATACCTGAAGACAGCATTACTGTACCTCAAATCATCAGGAAACGCAACCCGGTGTCGCGATGGTAAGATCCATCCCACCAAAAACCATAGTCAAATATAGTAAAACAATGCCAGCATCTCATTTCTCCCAGTCCTTATTAGATTCCCATCAAGTATAAAAAAAATAAAAAAATAAACGTTTTGGCTTATTACACACTTTTATCCACCTGCCCGGAGACCACTCTAACCAGCCTCCAGGATCTTTCCTGTGGACGCTGCTGTATAGTAAGAGTACGAGGACTCAGCAATCCAACCAGATGGATTAAAACTAAACAGAGGCTGTGGGAATGTGTGTGTGTGAAAGGATGAACACGAGTCACTCACCTAAGGAGAGTCCCACCAATCCAGTGTGACTGATCCTTTCCAAGCCAAGTGCGGGACGATGCCTTGTCATTCCTACTCACGTTACCACTAAGCCTTTGCAGTGACGCAACTGTCCTGCAAACATGACTGATGAAGCCACTGAGATCACAGGACCTTCACAAGGTGAGTGACTCTCATTTACCATTTACACTCCCTCCCCACAAGCCTCTGCTTAGTTTTAGGTCAGATAACTCCTTTAAAGGGGTTGTCCCACTTTAGCAAATGGCATTGATCATGTAGAGAAAGTTAATACAAGGCGCTTACTAATGTATTGTGATTGTCCATATTGCATCCTTTGCCTGCTTCATTCATTTTTCCATCACATCACATTATACACGGCTCGTTTCCATGGTTGCAACCGCCCAGCAATTCGGTAGAGGTGGTCGAGCATGCACACTTAAAGAAAAAGCATAGTCTTATGCGCACACTCCCATGGTCCTGGCCACCAGAGAGGCGGGTGCCTTTTCCTATAGTGTGCAAGCACAACCACCACTGGTGGTCATAACCATGGAAACAAGCTGTGTATAATGTGATGGAAAAATGAATCCAGCCAGCAAAGGAGGCAATATGGACATTAGTAGGTGCCTTGTATCTTTCTCTACATGATAAATGCCATTTGCTGGAGTGGGAGAACCCACTTAATGCCAGCTCTAGGCAAGTGGTCGATCCAATGCTGGATATGTAGAGACCCTGCTGTCCAGAGTTATCCGAATGTCTCACTCACCTTAATGTCGCTGCTCTCAGATGGTTGCATCAGCTGCTTCTCCAGGGTCAGCAGAGACTCCGAGGCGAGGATGATGAGACGCTGCAAGATCTGGGAACAGATGCACACGACTTACAGACAGCAATAACATCATCATTATCCCATTATAATACAATGATGGTTCAAATGTCCTGTAAAAGCTCCCAAGTTTACGGCAAAGCAACATATCGAATGACTAAAGGCCACTACACCAATTAGTCAAAGAAACACCAGCTACTGGTAACACCCAGCAGTACCTCTACTGCAGACTGCTGGCAATTTATCTGTAAACTTCTAGCAGGAATAATACAGGAATGGCACAGCATACAGTAATAACAATAGATGCCCCAGAATTGTTATTACATGGGGAATGCAAGCAGTTACTAAAACAGACATGTCAGGAGAGGTGACAGCTCCTCTTTAACACTGTGGACCTCTGTGACACTGGAGCCAAGTATAGAGGGGGACCAGGGAAAGAGTGGGGATGGGGAAGTTAGTGCAACTCATTTCATTGCATATTCAGCTAATTAAAGAAATACATAAAATATTGGATTGGACCCCCCCTTTTATTATTTGCTCAGTATAGTTATGATGTTCTTCCACACAAGGCAACTAAATGCAGTGGCAACTAAGTTGTAGAGATCTGTTAAAGGGAACCTGTGACTTTACCTGGGATTTTGTGTATAGAGCTGAGGACATGGGCTGCTAGATGGCCGCTAGCACATCTGCAATACCCAGTCCCCATAGCTCTGCGTGCCTTTATTGTGTAAAAAAAAACAAAAAAACTATTTAATACATATGCAAATTAACAAAATCCCGGTGACAGGTTCCCTTTAAAGGATATGTACACCTTCAGAAGTATTTTTTGTTTATGATCGCATTTTACTCATTTTTGGCTAAAAATAATGTGACTGGCAATTTCACTTTGTTCCTGTCATCTAATAACCCTTATCTGTAAACTACTAAGAGGTCTTAAACTGTTATTTAAGCCACATTCTAATCAGTAAGAGGAGAACTGAGCTATAATGAGTGTTTATAAGGTCAGAAAGCAGAGATAAGGAGCCCATCAGCTCCCCCACTGACGGAAAATCCAGATGCTTCTCAGGCATCTCGGCTCTGTATTAAAAAAAAAAAAAAAAAGGAAGGATGCCATATATTTTAAAAAAAACATGCAATTCAAAGAATGGGGGCACATCCAACAATAAAAAAGGAAGAGTGCCGGCTCATGGTATGCAATACACAATGTAGCAAAAAGGAAGAAAAAATACCGAAAACAGGAGCCGCACATCTAAAATATAACAAATTTATTCAAGAAGACAGACACGACACAGAATAGGTTAGAATCGTTGTATACAACAAATCAAGGCCATGTGAACCATGTATCAGCACATGCCATCCTGACTCACCACAAACTCAGACAAACCCCCACATCCATAAGCATATAACATTATAAAGTGCATGTAATCCATCAACAATGAATAAGGCTCAAATACTTATCATAAAAATGGCATGATGGGGGGCATGCGTGGTGGTCAGGAGAAAAGCCCAACGCGTATCGTCAGACTTGCTGGCTTCCTCAGGAGTGCACTCTGTCTATGAGTTTGTGGTGAGTCAGGATGGCATGTGCTGATACATGGTTCACATGGCCTTGATTTGTTGTATCCAACGATTTTAACCTATTCTGTGTCGTGTCTGTCTTCTTGAATAAATTTGTTATATTTTAGATGTGCGGCTCCTGTTTCGGTATTCTTTTTTGCTATATATTTAAAAAACGTTATAGAATAAATCTCAGCGGACGTTCTCTATTGTAGGCAATTCCTAAATCGCAGGTTAAGCGAGTGAGACGTATAGTTTCCAATCCAGAGATACAGGGACAGAGAATATGCGAAATGGTTGAGAGATTTAAGGTGAGGGGCTATCCTGAGAAAATCCTAAAGGAGGCAGTCAGTACAAGGGATCAGATAAGAGAAAAATCCTAGGATAGTCTTCTCACATAAATTTCACCCTTTTAACAAGCGGTTTGACTACATCATCCGCAAACATTGGTCGTTGCTAGGGAGATCCTATCCACCAGTTGTGGAATTTAATAACCCTCCATTAATTTGTAACAAACGCAATAAGACCTATCGTGATCCGCTAGTACACGCAGATATTGGGCCCCTGAGAGGCGTTCTACGACAGATCTTTTTGAAAAATCAGAAGACGGGGACATATGGCTGCGTGCATTGTGCGGGGGACATTTTCAATCATCCATATACGGGCAGGGCGTTCCGCCATGTTCAGGGGCACTTCAAGTGCGACTCCACTAATGTTATTTACTTAAAGGGGTTCTGCACTTTCAATTAACTGATGATCTATCCTCTGGATAGATCATCAGCTTCTGATCGGCGGGGGTCCGACACCCGGGACCCCCGCCGATCAGCTGTTTGAGTGAACAGAGCTTACCCGCGCCCACTGTAGTTGATACAAGTCGTGACGTCAGTGGGCGGGCGGCCCGGCGGTAAACAGTGAGAAGGCCGCGGCGCTCCTGGAACGCCGCTGCCTTCTCAAACAGCTGATCGGCGGGGGTCCCGGGTGTCGGACCCCCGCCGATCAGAAGCTGATGATCTATCCAGAGGATAGATCATCAGTTAATTGAAAGTGCAGAACCCCTTTAATAAAATGCCCATGTGGCTTAATTTACATTGGGAAAACTATGCAAACAGTGAGAGATCGCATTTGTAAACACAAATCGACGATACGGACCGGCAATTTGTTATTTCCTATACCAGCACACTTTTTTATGATTCTCGCCACTCGATCTCACAGCTGCGATTCCAGGGGATAGAACAGGTCAAAAGACCTAGGGGGGGGGGGATATTAAAAAACAGTTACTCCGCAGGGAAGCATACTGGATCCATACCCTGGGCACACTGCAGCCGAAGGAGTTGAACAGAGATTATGAGCTTGTTCATCTATAAAAGTGGTCCTCGTAATGCATGTAACTAAATGAATATTTCTTTTTGCAGACTGGAAACCTCAGGCGATTGATGTCCTGAGTGGTATCGTCAACTTTAATATTATGTTATACTATTTAATTGAGCTAATTATTGTTTGTATACGTGTCATTATTTGATTGATATGTGTTTAAGCACCGCCTGGGGCGTCTGACGTCACTCCACGTGTCTAATCAGCCTTGTTATAAAAGTGTGCAAGAATGTATTACACATGGAGCTGATGAAGGCTATACGGGCCGCAACGCGTCCTTATACTATTATCCTTTGAATTGATGGAATAAAAACAAGCATATAGCTACAAGAGAGAACGTCCGCTGAGATTTATTATATGACGTTCTGGAAGCTTTTCCTTCTCGTGCGGACTGAGTCCTAAGTCGAGCGCCGACTGCTTTCTACTTGCACAAATAGAAAAATAGGCCAGCACTACTCACTATTATTATAGCAGATCCAATACGTGGTGGTGCCTGTAGCATTAAATCCTGGTCCTGGGATTTCCGTAGTAGACAATGTTGAATAAGCCACGGCACTCCAGAGGGATTCCAATCAATTTCTTTATTACACCTTGTGTAGCAACGTTTCAACCTAATGGTCTTTGTCAAGCTTGATAAAGACCATTAGGTTGAAACGTTGCTACACAAGGTGTAATAAAGAAATTGATTGGAATCCCTCTGGAGTGCCGTGGCTTATTCAACATTGCTTTCTACTTGGATATATTTAAAAAAAAGACTGCAATGCAATAATAAAAAAAAAATTGCCCCCAATGGTGTACATAGCCTTTAAGCCTCACAGGCACGTGACGCCTTTCGGCAGACCACCCTAGTCCTAAATCTACGCACACACATTAAATGTGAATACTGATAACACCCAAAGAGAAATATTGCTTGGGTGTTGTTTCAAATGGGGTTAAATACAAAGGACCATCACTGGTCATTTGCCCTATTGGGGCATGTTCACTGAATGGAGGGGGTACCCAGTTCTGCTACTTTCACAATGACTTTGTCATTCAGTTCTTCGCCATTTTGAAGTCCTGTGCTTGCTGCAAGTGACCTAATATTTTTCAGCTGATTGCTTTTTCTACCACTAGTGGAAGCAGAACCTCTGTGCTTGCACTGCTACTCAGCGCCATTATGTCAGGGCTTGCTGAGATGTCAGACCCTAAATCAAGTAGTTGGGGGAGCGTCCCCAGCTTCAGGGACACCCTGTCATCTGAAAAGCATTGTGTCCTTACATTCAGCACCATACAACAGCCTAATATTACAGAGCTACATCTCCCACAATGCAATGCATCCGTCCCCACCATATTGTAGGGCCCTCTCCTGCATTAGACATACACATGGATAAGACTATGTGTCTGCATGAATTAGGTTCTGGTTCAGTCATGGCACACACTGGCCAGCCCGGACATGATGGGCTACATGGGAAGGGCTGGTGTGCCTGGCAGCCTTCACCTCTGTACAGACTTGCCCTCCACACAGTCACTGTGGGATGATTTGATTTAAGACAGATTAGATGAGTTCATACCTAATTTTTTTCCAAGCCTTTAAAATGAAATGTACTGCATTACAGTGAGCCATGTTGGCACAGATTGCAAGGAACAAGATCTGGAATGCCCAAGTGTCGGCTTACATCAGCAACGTCTGCAAATTTCAGGCTCAAGTCACAGGGGGAATCAATTATCAAAGCCCTACTCCTTTAATCCGTGACCAGGTGAGACTAGATGGAAAGTCCCCTCCACAGAAACATTACATGAATGATATTATCAGAGGGGCAAATCTATAGACATGTGAAGAAGAACCCCTCAGGGAGGTTGGCACCCAGGCGATGAGACCATGACCACTCTGACATTTAATTTCCCATGTAAATCTACGCCCGGAGCTCAATGCATCTGTTTCTGCCGGTTTGCTGTTCGCTCTGCTGCCCCTTAGGCCATCCCAATACAGTGATCTTGTACAGATCCCGAGATACAACCTGTATTATAGCCCAGAGCTGTGTTCACAATTCTGCTACTGGAAAAAGTCAGCAACTCGAGCTCCTATAGAGCAGAGGGATAGTTTGTTTTTCCTACATCAGATCACTGAATGCAAGTCCAAAAAGAATGCTGTGTGGGGACATTAAACAGGAAGGGGCGGCTGGGGATCTCAGCTCTGGAGTATAATACAGGATGTAAGTCAGTATCAGTACCGGGTAAGTAATGTAATATATGTGCACAATGACTACACCTGCAGAACAGTGAGTGCAGCTCTGGAGTATAATACAGGATGTAACTCAGGATCAGTACAGAATAAGTAATGTAATATATGTACCTAGTGAATGCAGCTCTGGAGTATAATACAGGATGCAACTTAGGATCAGTACAGGATAAGTAATGTAATGTATGTACACAGTGACTGCACCAGCAGAATAGTGTGTACAGCTCTGGAGTATAATACAGGAGGTAACTCAGGATCAGTACCGGATAAGTAATGTAATGTATGTACACAGTGACTCCACCAGCAGAATAGTGAGTGCAGCTCTGGAGTATAATACAGAATGTAGCTCAGGATCAGTACCGGATAAGTAATGTAATGTATATACACAGTGTCTGCACCAGCAGAATAGTGAGTGCAGCTCTGGAGTATAATACAAGATGTAACTCAGGATCAGTACAGGATAAATAATGTAATGTATGTACACAGTAACTGCACCAGCAGAACAGTGAGTATAGCTCTGGAGTATAATACAGGATGTAACTCAGGATCAGTACAGGATGAATAATGTAATGTATGTGCACAGTGACTCCACCAGCAGAACAGTGAGTACAGCTCTGGAGTATAATACAAGATGTAAATCAGGATCAGTACCAGATAAATAATGTAATATATGTACACAGTGACTGCACCAGCAGAATAGTGAGTGCAGCTCTGGAGTATAATACAAGATGTAACTCAGGATCAGTACAGGATGAATAATGTAATGTATGTGCACAGTGACTTCACCAGCAGAACAGTGAGTACAGCTCTGGAGTATAATACAGGATGTAACTCAGGACAGATGAGGTCTGTGGCATGCATTGTAACAATGTCAATCCTTGTCTGCAAAACTGACAATTTCTATCTTTTTTGCGGGGCTACATAACAGACATACAGACAGGGAAACAAAATACGTTCAAGTGAATGTAGCCTAAGGGTCTATTCACACGCAGCAGATTTGTTATAGAAATTTCTGTGACCGAAACGCACTTCCAATCATCTGAATGGGGTTGTTCCTGCAGCAGGTGCATAGTTGACTGCCTTTCCGCTGAATGGGACAGTCACAGAAAGGTCTCCAATAAATCTGCCACGTGTGAACATACCCTTAGACACCAGAACTACTGTAAAGGATTTACTAAGTACTAAGGGGGCTCATCAAACTGGTGTAAAGTAGATCTGGCTTAGTTGCCCATAGCAACCAGATTCTACCTTTCATTTTCCAAAGGAGCTGTGAAAAATGAAAGGTGGAATCTGATTGGTTGCTATGGGCAACTCAGCCAGTTCTACTTTACACCAGTTTGATAAATGACCCCCTAAGGGTTTTTCTAGAATCATAAAACCATCATAAGGCTGTATGCAGGTTTCAGCGTATTACTGTATGCGGCAGTGCACACATCACCGCTGAGGGGCACCAAAAACTGCAGGTGTCCAGCCTAAACAGTCACCCCCAATTGTTCCACCAGACAAGAACAGGGTCTTGATGAAGGGCTAATATACTACAGCCCGAAACGCGTCACAGCATTCTGTCCCACTTTTGATGTCTGATTTTATGGAAGTTGAATAAAGAAGCCATTTTATTGTGAAGAGCTGGAATCCGTATTATTTTTCACATAAAACCAACCGTACATGCAAAGACTTGCAAGCTGCTGGCTGCCACATCCAGTGAACAGTGAGGTGGTCACACACAGGTGTGGCTCTTTCTATTCACTTCTATGGGAGTCTAAGTCAGACTCCCTTAGAAGTGAATGGAAAGAGTCAAGCCCTGCTTTGGAGATCCAGTAGTGGTCCTGACGGATAATAACCACCGATGGAGAGCAGCGAGAATGGGATGAAAGTGACCCCCTTACCTGAGCAGTTGGCTTTTGCTTGGTCCACAAGGACATCTTCCTGTCCACTGGAGTTGCAATGAACATTACCGGGAGCTCAGCACGTGCCTCAGTAAAGTCATTCTGAATCTCAGTGCGGTCAGTGTCTGGGAAAAACAGAAAGAAGGTAAACTTAAAAATGCAACCCTGCCTGCAGAAAGAAAACCTGACCTGCCAACACCACTTTAGGCTACGTTCACATCACATTTTGTCCCATGTTTAATAATATAGGTAAAAAAAAAAAAAAAAAAAAAAAAAAAAAAAAAAAAAGATGCTAAATTGGAGTATACTATGCTTTTTCCATCTAATCATTACATCTAAGGCATCTGTTTACTTAGCTACATAGTTAATACGGTTGGAAAAAAAAAAAAAAAAAGACATAGGTCCATCAAGTTCAACGAAGAGATAGATGAGGATGTGAATTTTAGAAAAGGGGAGTGAGACCCAGCATTAATGTCATTTACTTTTAAAGGGGTTTTCCAGGATTTTAATATTAATGACCAATCCTCGGGATAATGTAACAATTTGCAATATACTGAATACCGTATCTTTGGACTATAAGACGCAACCATAATTAGAATTATTAATTAAAATATAAATATATATATCCATCCCATGAGTGAAACACCGTGCCTCATCACATTAGCAGCCATAATGCCCTCTGACCATGCCAGCCACAGTGCCCCATCACATTGCCGCCCATAATGCGCTGACTATGACAGCCAAAGTGCCCCCTGATTATGCCAGCCACAGTGCCCCATCACATTTCCAGCCATAATGTCCTCTGACTATGGCAGCCACATTGCCCACTGATTATACCAGCCACAGTGCACCACCACATTGCCAGCCATAATCTCCCCTGAACATGGCAGCCACAGGCCCTCATCACATTGCAAACCACATTGTTTTAACACCATAACCCCTAAACATGCCTGCCACAGTACCCCCCGACATCAGCCATGGAGTTCTATCATTATTAGGAGTAGAGCAATGTATATCCAAAGCGACTGTGCTATTTTATGTCAGTAATATTAAATATATAAAAGGTGTAGGGTCGGTGAGGGATGTACGTTCCCTATTGGGAGGCCCATAAAGCGGTCATGAGAGGGCACTGTATCACCCTGGGCACAAGACTAAAAAAAGGACTCAATAGCTACAGTTAGGTCCCTGAAATCTCGTTTGCAATATCTGCCCATCCAACTCGCCCAGTGGCGGATTACAATAGGGACGTTCGGGTCGGCAGCCCCGGGCCCAGCACCGCTGGGGGGCCCAATGCTGACCCGAACGCCCACATACTGCGGCGGGGCACGGGAGCGCATAGCTCCCTGTCCCGTCGCCGATCACCGGCATTCACCGCATAGGCTTCAGGCCTTGTAGGCCTGAGGCCTATGCGGTAGTGAAATCCTGGTGCAGGCGTGCGTGATAACGTCATCGCGCGCCTGTGCCGGGACGCAGCACTGTGACGCGCCTGACTCCCTGCGAGCAAGCGCCTGGCCCTGGACATAGGTGAGTATTTATTTTTTCATTTTTGGTTCATTTTTTATTTTTTTATTTCATTTGCCTACTTGGGGGGGGGGGGGGGGGGGAGGACGACGACGACGACACAGGAGGACACATTAGGTAAGATAAATCGATTACATGGGGGGGAATGTGGGGGGCTGTATGGGGCCAAATTATTATGGGAGGGAATACTATGTGGGGGCAAATTACTAGATGGGGCAGTGTGGGGGCAAATTATTATGAGGGAATACTATGTGGGGGCAAATTATTATGAGAGGGACTACTATGTGGGGGCAAATTACTAGATGGGGCAGTGTGGGGGCAAATTATTATGAGGGAATACTATGTGGGGGCAAATTATTATGAGAGGGACTACTATGTGGGGGCAAATTACTAGATGGGGCAGTGTGGGGGAAACTATTGTGTGGGGGCAAATTGCTGTTTGGGGGCAAATTATTATGGGAGGGACTACTATGTGGGGGCAAATTTCTATCTGGGGCAGTGTGGGGGAAACTATTGTGTGGGGGTAATTGCTATGTGGGGACAGTGTGGGGAAATTGCTATGTGGGGGCAAATTACTATGTTGGGGAAATTGCCATGTGGGGACAGTGTGGGGTAATTTCTATGTGGGGACAGTGTGGGGTAATTTCTATGTGGGGACAGTGTGGGGTAATTTCTATGTGGGGACAGTGTGGGGTAATTTCTATGTGGGGACAGTGTGGGGTAATTTCTATGTGGGGACAGTGTGGGGTAATTTCTATGTGGGGACAGTGTGGGGTAATTTCTATGTGGGAGCAAATTACTATGGGGGGATTACTATGTGGGGGCAGTGTGGTGGAAATTACTATATGGGGGCATTGCTATTGGGGAGGCACTATAGGGGCAATTCTATTATTTCTGGGGACACTATACAGGGATTATTGCCTGGAGCACAATAGAGGGTGGTATTATTACTGGGGGCACTCTAGGGGACATTATAGCTGCTGTAGACACTATAGGAACATTTGGGGTAATTTATCAAACTGGTGTAATGCAGAACTGGCTTAGTTGCCCATAGCAGCCAATCAGATTCCACCTTTTATATTTGACAGCTCTTTTGGAAATCCAGTTCTACTTTACACCAGTTTGATAAATTACCCCAATTATATCTATCAGGGTCACTATTTTTTCAGTAGTATAGTTCCTGGGGCATTGGGGAGCACAACGGGCAGAGTATTGGGGGTGGCAGGATGACACTGTGGGGACACCAGGATGAGGAGGTTGATGGCAAAATTGAGAAATCTAACGTGTCTGTGTTACAAACTGTAGAGATGAGATGCGGCTAAAAGAATTTGCTATGGTGGTCTGGGTCAAATGGAGGAGAAGAGGAAAGAGAAGGTCTACATGACAGGAGATGTCACTGGATGTAACAGGTATGTGGTGCTGTATTCTCCTCAATGTCTTTTTTATTACAATTATATGTATTTTAAATTTGACGACCAAATTTTTCAGTTTAGGACACAATTTGGGGTATTTTTTTTTAGTCTGAAGATGTCATATGGCCTAAGAAGAGACTGTGGCGCCCATGAAGCACCGCAGCCTCTCCATTCAAAAAAAAAACAACAAGTTGGGTAGACAGCCCCGGGCCTATCATGCACTTAATCCGCCCCTGAACTCGCCGCACGCTTAAACGCATAGTTGACACCCGAGCCCATCTATATAGGATGGCTCTGGGTAAGGTCAACAAACTAATGTTATATACTCGACAATGGTACTATGCATGGGGGAATAAGCCTCATTGTTGGCCAAGCAACTAAGAAATCGTCCCACACAAACAGGCCCATGTGCAGTCAGGGTAGCAGATGAGACGGTCCGCTATGACCCCAAGGAAATTGCAGAGCGGTTCTCGACATACTACACCGCCCTCTATAATCTGCCCAGTGATCTACCCACTAATGAAGAGGCTAGGGAGCGCTTATTGCAGACATACTTGACCTCATGTGACCTCCCCACCCTGTCAACTGCAGATGTTAATGCCTTAATGGACCTGTAACTGAGGAGGAGATAGAGGAGGTAATTGACCACATACCAGAGGCCAAGTCCCCTGGCCCCGATGGCTTTTCCTGTAAATATTACAAGATTTTTAAGACGGAGTTGAGCTCTCATATGTCAAATCTCTTTAATCAATTCCTATCAGGTGACGCGGTGCCTACTGATATGTCCCACTCATATCTCACGTTAATCCCGAAACCCGGAAAAGACCCCCTCAGCTGTCAAAATTATAGTCCTATGGCATTACTTAATTCGGACCTCAAGATTTTTACTAAAATAATGGCGCCTTTCGCCTAAATGCTTTTCTCCCCTCATTGATCCATAAAGACTAGGTAGGTTTTGTCCCATGTCGACAGGGTGATGATAATACACAACGAACCATTGACTTGCTGGAGGTGGTTGGTCACTCGGAAGAGGAGGCATTGCTTCTAAGTCTGGACGCCGAAAAAGCTCTTGACCGCTTAAGGCCTCATGCACGGGGCACGTAGGTCCGTGATCCGTGACCGTTTTTTCGTCCGTGAGTCTTCCTTGATTTTTGGAGGATCCACGGACATGAAAAAAAAGTAGTTTTGGTGTCCGCCTGGCCGAGCGGAGCCAAACGGATCCGTCCTGAATTACAATGCAAGTCAATGGGGACTGATCCGTTTGATGTTGACACAATATGGTGCCATTTCAAACGGATCCGTCTGGAGTCCCTTTTATACCATCGGATCGGAGTTTTCTCCAATCCGATGGTATATTTTAACTTGAAGCGTCCCCATCACCATGGAAACGCCTCTATGTTAGAATATACTGTCGGATATGAGATCAGGGCTGCCAGGCAGCAGGGGGCAGACCCCCCCCCCCCCCCCTCCCCAGTTTGAATATCAGTGCGGCCCCCCCCCCCCTCCCTCTATTGTAATAAATCGTTGGTGGCACAGTGTGCGCCCCCCACCATGCCAACCAGGAAGCTACTGCAGCCCTGGTTGCCATGGTTACTTAGCAATAGTACAATAGTAGAAGATTCATACTTACCTGCTGGCTGCTGCGATGTCTGTGACCGGCCGGGAGCTCCACCTACTGGTAAGTGACAGTTCATTTAGCAATGCGCCGCACAGACCTGTCACTTACCAGTAGGTGGAGCTCCCGGCCGGACACGAACATCGCAGCAGCAAGCGGGTAACTATGAATCTTCTACTATTGTACTATTGCTAAGTAACCATGGCAACCAAGACTGCAGTAGCGTCCTGGTTGCCATGGTTACCGATCAGAGCCCCAGCGATTAAATCTGCCACCAATGATCGGGGGGGGATCACACACTGGCCACCAATGTTGTTACTGCTATAGAGGGAGGGGGGGGACGATGGGGGGCGCACACTGTGCCACCAACAATTTATTACAATAGAGGGAGGGGGGGGGGGGGCGAACACTGTGCCACCAACGATTTATTACAATAGAGGGAGGAAGGGGGAGGCCCGATGGGGGGCGCACACTGTGCCACCAACGATTTATTACAATAGAGGGAGGAAGGGGGGGGGCCGCCCACTGGCCACCAAGCTATTATTACAATAGAGGGAGGGGGGGGCCGCACTGGCCACCAATGATATTCAAACTGGGGAGGGGGGGGGGGGGGTCTGCCCCCTGCTGCCTGGCAGCCCTGATCTCTTACAGGGGGATATGATAGTACAATTAACCCCTTCAGGTGACGCTCCAGAAGGGGTTAATTGTGCTGATCACGGCCCCCTGTAAGAGATCGGGTGCTGCCAGGCAGCAGGGGGAAGTCTTGTACACAGTTTGTAGCGTATTCTAACTAGAAGCGTCCCCATCACCATGGGAACGCCTCTGTGTTAGAATATACTGTCAGATATGAGTTTTCACGAAGTGAAAACTTAGATCTGAAAAAGCTTTTATGCAGACGGATCTTCGGATCAGTCTGTATGAAAGCAACCTACGGCCACGGATCACGGACACGGATGCCAATCTTGTGTGCATCCGTGTTCTTTCACGGACCCGTTGACTTGAATGGGTCTGTGAACCGTTGTCCGTCAAAAAAAATAGGACAATGGGTCCGCGGAAAAAAACGGAAAATGGCACAACGGCCACGGATGCACACAACGGTCGTGTGCATGAGGCCTAAATCTTCAGTTTCTGTTTGCGACCTTGAAGGCATACGGTCTCTCTGGCCCTTTTGTTCGGGCTATCCGAGGTTTATACTCCTCCCCCACGGCGGCAATCAAGCTTCCACACACTGAGTCTCGACCAATACACATAGTCAATGGAACACGACAGGGATGTCCCTAATCACCCTTACTATTCGCTATGTGTACTGAACCCCTAGCGGCTAAAATCAGGGCTTGCCAAGATGTCAGGGGTATCATGGCCAGGGATAAAGAGTTCAAGCTGTCACTAGATGTCCTCCTCACCCTCACTAAACTCCATATCTCCCTCCCAAACCTCCACTCCATATTGCAAGAGTTTAGTCGGTCAATATACCTCAGGCGACCCTTGGCCCCCTTCGGGCAAACTTTCCCTTTCGTCGGCCCCCTTCGGGCGAACTTTCAACCCCCCCCCCCCCCGTTACACTGACCTCTACAAAACGAGATTTTTGTGAACTCACCTTTGTAAAATCTCTTTCTCGCTTTATTCATTGGGGGACACAGGACCATGGGTATAGCTTGCTGCTGCCACTAGGAGGCGACACTAGGCTGAAAGCTGTTTGCTCCTCCCCTGCAGGCTATACCCCCTCCAGCCTGGAGAGAGCATATCAGTTTGTGCTTCAGCAGTAGGAGAAACATACCGAAACAAAACAAAAACAGGGAGACCATAGTCCAACAAAACAACCGAACCGGACCCCAGTCCCAACCGGCAACTTGGACCACTGGTCTCAGTAGAAACCAACAACAATGGGTGGGTGCTGTGTCCCCCAATGAATAAAGCGAGAAAGAGATTTTACAAAGGTGAGTTCACAAAAATCTCGTTTTCTCGCTCATATCATTGGGGGACACAGGACCATGGGACGTCCTAAAGCAGTCCCCGGGGTGGGAAACCACTGACGCCACATCCCACAGGCGAGACACTACACTGCGGCTTGTAAGATCCTACGGCCAAGAGAAGCATCCGCAGATGCGAACGAATGCACTTTGTAAAACTTGGTGAAGGTGTGCAACGAAGACCAAGTTGCTGCCTTACACAGTTGAGACGCCGAAGCGTGGTGAAAGTGTGCCCAAGAAGCCCCGACCGCCCTGGTCGAGTGAGCCGTGATACCAGGTGGAGGAATCCTGCCCTTGGAGCGGTAGGCCTCGTGGATGGCCAATCTAATCCACCGAGCAATCGCCACCTTGGATGCCGCCAAACCTTTACGAGGACCCTCCGGAACCAGGAACAGGGAGTCCGCTCGCCTAAAAGAGGCCACCGCGGCCAGGTAGATCCGTAAGGCCCGCACCACATCCAAACGATGAAGCGCCACTTCCCTAGGATGGGAAGGCTTAGGGCAAAGCGAAGGGAGGACAATGTCCTCATTGACATGGAACGCCGAAACCACCTTTGGCAGAAACGACGGCACCGTCCGGAGCACCACCTTATCCTGATGGAACACCAAGAAGGGCTCCTTGCACGACAGCGCCGCCAGCTCCGACACCCGACGTATGGACGTAATGGCAACTAGGAATGCGACTTTCCATGACAATATGCGGAGGGAGACTTCTCGCAGGGGTTCAAACGGCTCGGACTGAAGTGCCACCAGCACCAGATTCAGGTCCCAGGAATGCAACGGTGGCCGATACGGAACCGCGGTGTGCGCAACACCCTGCATGAAGGTCTTGACCGGGCCCAACACCGCCAGCGTACGCTGGAAGAATATGGAAAGGGCCGAAACCTGTCCTTTCAACGAACTCAGGGCCAGACCCAGCTCCAAACCCGCCTGAAGAAAGGCCAACACCGTAGGGAGGGAAAACTTCCTAGAGGGGAGGTCCCTGTCCTCACAGAATTTCAGGAACGACTTCCACGTTCGATAGTAGATCTTCGCGGAGGAGGGCTTCCGAGCCCTAATCATCGTACGAACGACCGCATCCGAGAAACCCCTTTTCTTCAGCAGGAAGGTTTCAATAGCCACGCCGTCAAACGCAGCGTATGTAAAGCCTGGTGGAAGACTGGGCCCTGTGAGAGCAGGTCGGGCCTGAGTGGAAGAGGCCACGGCGCGTCCCCCAGGAGCAGGACGAGCTCCGAGTACCAAGCTCGGCGCGGCCAATTCGGGGCAATACCCAGGAACCTGATCCGAGTGGTCGGAGACAGGCAAGACTTCCCTAGGTTGAGAATCCACCCGAAGCGAGTGAGCGTGCTCATCGTAATCCGAAGACTGTCTGCGCATTGCGACGCTGAAGGGGCCTTGACTAAGATGTCGTCCAGGTATGGGAGCAGGGTAATGCCCCTGGACCGCAGAATCCCCAGAAGGGGTGCCAGAACCTTCGTGAACACACGCGGGGCCGTCGCCAGACCGAATGGCAGAGCGACGAACTGGAAGTGATCCGACTGGATGGCGAATCGGAGGAAACGTTGGTGCATGGTAGCGATAGGTATGTGGAGATACGCATCTTGCACGTCCAAAGACGCCATGTGCTCCCCCTGCACCAATGAGGCCACAACAGAACGAAGAGATTCCATTCTGAACCTCTGAACCCGTAGATAACGGTTCAGAAGTTTGAGGTCCAGCACCGGTCTCACATCGCCCTCTTTCTTGGGGACCACAAACAGGTTGGAATAAAAACCTGTGAAACGCTCCTCCGGAGGTACCAGAGAAATCACCCCCCGCAGAAGTAGGGACTGGACGGCGTTCAAGAAAGCCGCGGCCCGGACGGGATCCCTGGGAGGCTGGGAAAGGAAAAAACGGTTGGGGGGAAGGGATCTGAATTCTATTTTGTAGCCTGAAGAAACTACCTCGAGCGCCCATGCGTCCGGAATGTGGGCGTGCCAAATGTCCTGGAACAGGAGAAGACGCCCCCCCCCACCTGCGAGGGTGGGGACAAACCTTCATGCGGAAGGCTGCTTGCTTGGCGCTGTGCGAGGTTGCTGGGCCCGCGGACGCCAGGCCTGCTGGGGCTTAAAAGACGGACCTTTCCGCCGATCCTGGTTGGACGGTCCCGCCGTGGAGGTGGGAACTGAACGGGTGCCCGAGAAACGGCGAAAGGACTGGAAGCGTGAAGACAAGGACCTGGACTGAAAAGGCCGCTTCGCTTTGGGTTGGGGCAGATGGGTGCTTTTCCCACCCGTAGCTTCTGAGATTATCACATCCAGTTTCGGCCCAAAAAGCCGAGCCCCAGAAAACGGAAGCTTTAAAAGAGAACGTTTAGAGGAAGAATCAGCCTTCCAGGCCTTGAGCCATAACTCCCGGCGAACCGAAGTGGTGAGAGCCGAGGCACGGGCCACCATTGACCCAGCGTCCAGTGCCGCTTCGCAGAGATATTTCCCCGCATGGGAGATCTGGAGCGCAGACAACTCGAGTTCAGCGGGCGGGAGGTTGGATAAAACGTCCTGGCTCAACCGGAGGGACCACTCCGAAACCGCCTTGGCTACCCAGGCGGATGCGAAAATCGGACGCAGCGCCGAACCGCTCGCCGTAAAGATGGACTTGGAGAGTGACTCTACGCGACGGTCCACCGGATCCTGGAGGGAAGAACCATCCGCAACCGGGATGGTCGTAGATTTCGCCAAGCGAGCCACCGGCGGGTCCACCTTCGGTGGGGAGGACCACTGTTCCACGGCCTCGCGTGGAAAGGGGTAGAGAAGGTCTAGGCGTTTTGGGATAACAAAACGCAAACCCGGCTGGTCCCAAGACTTGTTAACCACAATAGAAAAATCTTCGTGCAACGGGAATGCCTTAGGAGTCTGTTTCGCACGCAGAAACGACACCCCTTGTTGACTAGTGGAGGGAAGATCCTCCTGAACCCGGAAGGTGTCCCTTATCGCCGAAATCAGGCTATCCACCATGGAAGCAATCTGAGAAGAGTGCTCCAGATCCATATCCGCATCCGAATCCCCAAGCTCACCCTCTGACAGTGCGTCGCCTAACAGGGAGGACGCCTGTGACTGGGATCCAGGAGCAGGGGGGGATGCTGAGGCGTCAGAGGAGGAACGGTTACCTGCTCTGGGGCGCTTACTAGGAGGTCTGCCTCTGGTTTGTGTGCAATGCGGTTGCGCGGATTGCACCGGTGGCGATTTCTCTACCAAACGACCCAGCAGAGAAAGGGTGGAATGGGAGATCTTAGAGAGGTCCTCCACTGCCCGTGACAGAGACCTTGCCCAGTCTGGTTCCCCCTGAACAGGGCGATCTAAGGCTTCTGTGGGCTGCAGTGTTCTAGGGGGATTGCTCTGCGCAGGCTTCTGACAAGCCGAGCACAGTGAGAGTGACTGGCCCCGAGGGAATTTAGCTGAACACACGGAACAGGCATAGTGAGTGGTCTTACAGGTTGCCTGAGGGGGGTCAGTGGCCGGGTCAGACATGGTTAGATCTCCTGCTGGACGGGGTATCTATCTCCTACCAGAGCGGAGCGAGAGCCAAGGTCCTGTGTCCACCACGCTGCGCCGGGAGGAAGAGGAATTTTCAGCAGGGCGGGAGAATAAGCCACGCCAACTGACAGCCCGGGAGCGGCAGGCTAATTGAAGTAAGGACTCAAGCGCCGCCCACCCCTGTGCACGTGACCGCAGCCGCGGCCAGCGTGCCTAATGTCCCCAATAATATGGCTGCCCGCAGAGAGAGAGAGGGAGACCCCGACACCGGCCGTGCGGCTAACGAGGGTCCCGGCGCGCCGCGAATGGCGCATCTGCCCTGCGCAACACGAGTGCCGGCTGCGATCGCACTGAAACCCATTGCTGTGTGCGATGCAGCGGCGAAAGAACGGAGGGAGACGGAGCGGACGGCGGTTAAGCCTGAGGCTGACAGGTGCCGGCGGAACGCACACGTGGGGAGGGGACGTTGGGTGGGGAACCGGGGGGGGGGGGGGGGGGGGCTTAGGGGGCACTGGTGCTGTGGGATGTCCGGCACGCTGTTACACCGAGAGTGGGGGCCTGGGGGAGAATGACTGCTGACTGAGAGGGGGAGTCACTTACCTATCTTCATCTGTGGACTTCACCCTCAGATGCAACACCAGCAGGACCACCCTACGACCGCTGGCACCAGGCGACAGGGGTCCGGGCAGAAGAGGGCTGAAGAGAGGGTGGTCCTGTAGCTGGGGGGAAGCAGGGGAGCGAGGCTGCCCTGGTCCGCTTTTCCTTCTTGGGGTGGCGAGGCGGTGAACAAGGTACACCGGCCCGCCTCCCGGGGATGCAGGGACGCAAGCGACCCTGGACCCCCCATCCGGATTCTGGAAAAAATAAAATAAAATAAAAAATCATAGTGCCACCCTGCAAAGCAGGGAGGTCTGCCTCCTACGACACTAAGCTAAAAACTGATATGCTCTCTCCAGGCTGGAGGGGGTATAGCCTGCAGGGGAGGAGCAAACAGCTTTCAGCCTAGTGTCGCCTCCTAGTGGCAGCAGCAAGCTATACCCATGGTCCTGTGTCCCCCAATGATATGAGCGAGAAACTTAATTTCCCACATATATATAAAGAAATTAGGGATTTCCTCACCAGATTGCAAACACTCCCAATATTCTTTCTAGGTCGCATTGAGGCAGTAAAGATGACAATCTTACCTAAGATCCTTTACCTGTTTGAGACCTTACCAGTCCCGATTCCTCTCAAAGATTTAAAGATCTGTTCAGTCACAGCTCTTCCGATTATATGGGCTGAGAGACCCCATAGGATCCCTAGGTCTGTTCTCCTGTCTAGCAAGTCTCGGGGTGGTCTGGGAGTACCTGACCTGATCAAATATTACTTGGCAGCTCAGTTACGTTGCATCACAGCTTGGGCATCTCTGCAGCCTTATTTTATCTGGATGCAGATAGACTCTGACTGGCTCCCATACACCCTAATTCTCTGCTATGGTCTAGCCCCTATAGTGCATCCCCACATAGGGAACTTTTAGGGCCCTTGGTCTGCACTAAATCCATATGGCGGACCTGTAGTAGTAGATTCCCCCTTTATCCCCCGCCATTCCTCCATGACTTCTTTTAGGTATCATCCACTACTCCCAGTGAGTCTCACTACTTCAGCAACGAGACTATGGTTTCAGCGTGGTGTCTTTCGCTTTGCAGACATTGTAGACCCATTCACTAGGAACCTGTTAGCTTTCTCAGCTGCTTAGAGTAAATAGAGCCTTCCCTCCTCTACCAACTACTTTTATGTCCAGATTAGACATTTTGCCCAATCTATCTTCTAGGGGTTCAATGTCTCTCTCCCGACGGCATTTGAGCGCCTTTGTAGAAGAGGGGTGCATATGAAGGGATTTATATCTGAGATTTACTCTATTTTGTTGATCCCCTTCCCGGAACGTATTCATAGACACTCTTACACGGTCCGATGGGAGGAATATTTAGGGAGAACTCTACCAGACGCACTGTGGCGTCTTATATGGAGAAGAGCAGCGAAGTCTTCAATGTCAGTTCTCTGTCAAGAGAACCAGTATAAGATTTTAATGTACTGGTACCACACGCCTGATCTCCTCCATAGGTTCAACCCAGCAGTCAGGGAGGTTTGTTGGAGATGCGGGACAACTAGGGGAACGTTGCACCACATTTTTGGGAAACTGCCCTTTAATACGCACCTTCTGGTCCAGAGTCAGCACTCTTTTGAGTAATATTTTTGGCTGCAGAATATCACCTGATCCCATTTCCTTCCTGCTTAATGTTACACCAGCACATATAAGGAAACAATCAGTTAAACTATTAATACAAGTACTGACTGCAGCTGGCTGCCTTATCGCCCGCTTCTGAAAACGACCTATAAAGGTGACGGAGCTCAGGACCCTGGAATACACGACTGCTATGTTCCAGGATAAAGTAGATCTATTTCATGCCATTTGGGATGTTTGGGACAACTATTTTCTGTCCGCATCCGTTCTGAAATTTTGCGGATCAGATGTAGACCCATTCATTTAAATGGGGCCGCAAGAGATGCGGACAGCACACCGTGTGAAAGAGATCGAACATGTCCTATACTTGTCTGTTTTTGCGGACAAGAAAAGGCATTTCTATCATAGGGAAGGACGCTCCGAGCAGCAAAATGCGGAACACACACGGCCGGTATCCATGTTTTGCAAAAATGGATGTGGTCATGTGATTGAGCCATAAGACTGATAAGAAGCAATCATGAATATTTTGCGTCTATGAGAAGGAAACCTCCAAGGTCCATTATATACACACACACAGCAAACAGAGCTACATTGCGAGGAAGCAGGACCATATCCAGTGATTATGCAGGTCTTGCCATAATAAGCACTCACCAGTCAGATCTCCATTGAGATTAACAATGAGGGGGCTGTTCTTCCAGTCATAGGAGGCCAACAGATTAAGGAATCGGAGGAAGCCCACCTGGGGAGAACTGAAAGGGAATGGAAGATATATGTCACACACTTCACACGAGGAGACTGTCAAGTGATTATTGGGCAGACTAGATGGGCAAATGGTGCTTATCTGCCGACACAATCTATGTTTCTATGATTTAATGTTTTGGGGTTAAATTAGTTTATTCATTTTGTTACTTCATTTTTAAAAGCACCATCTTAGTGTATAAATTAAAGGAGTTAGGCCCCATTCACACGACCGTATCTTTGCTCCGCATCCAATCTGCCTTTTTGTGGAACGAATGTGGACCCATTCATTTCAATGCATCCACAAAAACACGGATGACCTTGGTGTGACATCCGTGTTGCATCCATTTTTTTTTTTTGCAGACCCATTTTAACAATGCCTATTCTTGTCCGGAAAACGGACAAATGTAGGACGTGTTCTATGTTTTTTGCAGGACTGTGGAACTGACATATAGATGCGGACAGCACATGGTGTGCTGTTCACATTTTTTGCAGCCCCATTGAATGGATCCCAATGAGCCCAATGAATGGGTCGGCATTTGATCCGTAAAATATCAGATCAGACATGGACCAAAAAAGGCTTAGGCTGATCTGACCCACATGTATGATACAAGGACAGATCACTGATGTCAATTTTGCACTTGCAAATCATTTTTTGGGCTTGAAATTTACTTTTAGGGAATCTAAAAATAAATAAATAAATAAATAAAAAAAAATGTAAAAATCATCTCTCTCATTGTATTCTACAAAAGGGCGAGAGTCAGGAGGCCCCCAATACACATTACATCAGCGGGCTCGGCCAATATACATCTAGTGTCTATGTCCACCTTTTCGGCTGAGGAAGATACCTTGGAGTAGTGAACGGTGCAGGATGCAGAAAGAGATAGGCCACAAGAAGATCCACACACTCCTCCGGGACGCTGTCAGCAAAGAGTTGAGCACTGATCCAGCGCTTGGCAAGACGCGAGGTGCTGCCAAACGCTGGAAGCTGCTGATGGAGGCTAAGGAGACAAATAGTGAGGTTAGACACTAGTGAGTGAGCCCGACTGTCCAGGATGGGAATCCTCACTCATCTCACCGATTCCCTGCCATCCCACGCTGTTCAGCTCAACACACAGGAAATGGCCGGAACTGCTTCCTCAGCCACTGATTGGCTAATCAGGGATTTCCAGTGTGTCGGCATCATAACAGCAGTGGTTGGGATTGATGAGGTGAGTGATCATTATTTTTTACTTTACACCCATCCTGACCCTTTTTTTTTTTTTTAACAAAACTTTTGTTCCCCCTGTCAAACCCTTTTAACTAGCAGCACAAGTCTGTCTCCCATGCTGAAGGTAAAATCGTCCCATAAACAGCTAATAATTCGTCTCCTGTTTGCATGCGGTAATCACTTCCTTCCCTGCGTGTGAGGGTGTAGTGTCTGGATCAGTGTCCCAATGCTCACCCATGCAGGGTGCTCGTCAGATGTGGCAAGTGAATGGTTTCCAGCTCGAGCTGACGCGATTGTTCTGTGTCGCGTGACTTCAGCATTTTATCTGGAGTGACGAACTGCTTTATGAGCTGCGGCTCTCTGTGATACGCCACTTGAAGACGAAAAAGGTAGCCATCCTAGAGAGATGTAAGAGGAGTGACTAATAAAGCCATACTGGTCTACAGGAAGGCAGGAGAGGGTCAGCATGGCGGACGGCGAGACAGGAGCCATCAAGGAGAAAGGGCCTCACCTTGTAGACATCAGTATAAGTGGCGGTGGCTCTGCAAAGTAATTCATGCTGGTCTTTTAAGAGTTCCGCCAGCCGAATCTGAAAGGCGGCTTTCACCCTCTTAACGGCATCTTTATCTTGAGGCCATTTCCCACTTCCTTCTATGTGACAAATCACTGCAGGGGGGAAAAAAAAAAGGGGAAAAGATACTGACAATCGGGAATATACATTTACAGATTAAAGTAACTTTGCTTGAAGGGGGTTGTCGGAAACTGAAGGGGTCAAAATAACAAACAAAAAGTTATACTTACCAGTTTAAATCCTCTCCGTGCCAGCACTTTGATTTGATTAAAGATAATTTAAAGGGGTTCTCCGGGAACCTGTCCTAGAATGTGAGCAGGTCCACTTGCACTGCCTTGGGGGGGGGTGAAGAGGCAGAGCCTCACTAAATACTACACACTGGCATATACTGCATATTATTGAGTGTTCCTGTCAGGCTGCTCAGCCATGATAACAGGAAGCTTTGCAAGTGGTGGTAACCAGCCCTACTCATATTCTAGGTTGCTGGTGGCAATTTTAAAATCATTCCCAGTGACACTATAATGCAAGGTAGTCTGTCAGAATGCATTGTTTGAAAATGATGTCTGTACACATTAGATGTACATTGGCCACAGCCGCCAATTGTGGAGAGATCGGCCTACAATCTAATGCGTGTCGGGGAAAGGGTAAGAAGGATCAGGCTGTTGAATTTCAACAGGCTTGATCCTTTTGTTCTCTGAGACATAAGACGTCGCCCAAAGGTGTCCGACAGCAGCTTATTCCCCTATGCCAGTTCAGAATACATGCACACAGGCCTGCCTGCCTGCCTACCGCCAGCTGGGACAGACATACCCCAAGACACATTGCATGGGGTTTCAGGAGACCTAGTGTTTTCCACAGCACTGCTTACCTTTTATAGGAGACATATAGGCTGGACTAGGCTTTTCCAACAACGGAACCAGATACTTCTTGTCAGACACTGATTTATACAAAGTCCAATCTGGCCTCACCGGAGTAGGAGGAAACACCTGGAGCACACAACATAGGAGGTCATTTACTATGCAGAAATACACCTATATTAAATAACCTTTGCGCCGCAATCTGCAACTTTTTCCCACTGACGCCAGGTCTAAAAAAAAGGGCGTGGCGGGGATGAGTCGGCAGGCCCGTCTCAGTCATTATTTTCTGCGCCTATTTTAGGCATAGAAAATGGTCTACATGTAAGACAGCAAGAAAGCTGGCCTACATATAGACTGGCGCTGGATACGCCAAAGTAATGTAGGGGCCGGCGCCTTTTCATAACTTCGGCGGATCCACCTCCAGCGCAGGGATTATTAAGACCTGCGTCTAAGAAGCCATTCTTAATAAATGACCCCCCATAATCTTTATAGAAATGCTCTAAAGCCATTAAGAAAGGTCTGTGTAAATGATCAGTATTCTAAAGGTCCCATTTATGTGCAACATTGTGTCAATTACATGATTAGAAATACACCTAGTAATAGAAATAATAACTTTTCTTTTAACCTCTGACTTAGGGTACATTCACGCGAACGTAAGCCGTCCGTGCCTGTAAGCGGTCCGCAATGCACAGACACCGGCCGTTTGAATCCCGTACTGCGGCGTGGACCCATTCACTTGACAATCCGCAATATACGGCAAAAGATAGGACATGTCCTATCTTTTGCAGTGCGGAGGCACAGACCAAAAAGCATGCGGAAACACTTCCGATCCACAGCTTCCACACCGCATCTTGATAATAGCGGACCCATTAAAGCTAATGGGTCCGCATCTGTGACACAGGATTCACGCGACCAGCGCACATATATTTAGGAACCGCCATTTGCGGTCTGCATTACAGGCAAGGACGGCCTACGGTCATGTAAATGGACCCTCAGATTGTTTTTCAGGAAAGCAGGATGACAAAAAATACGTCTACCACTACAGCTTCCCCAGAGCTTTCCTGGAGTCCTGAAAGGCAAACCCACCGATATATGAAGCAACGCACCCCTTGGTCTTTTATCTGTCATCCAGGATTCTAGAAAAGCTAGGGAACATTTCCATGGAAGCTGCTGTGTCAGCCATATTGGTTATCACTCAGATTTTTCTACAAGGAAGATCCAGAGATCTGTATTAACTGTGATTTAACAGTAAATGCTTCATACATAACATTGTGAACTATAATAACCATAGACAATATGGTAGTTTACATGACCATGACGAGACATGATCAGAACTTACATCCGTGTAGCGCAGCGCAGGGTGCGTTCCCTGGACCGCAGTGACCGTGAGTGGAAGGTCATCCAGGCTCCACAGCTTCCTGCTCAGGTCATCATAAGACTGGATGGCACTGACCATCTGCTCCTCTCCTGTACCTCCCTGAAACATGCAAGGCAACTAATGAGACTCTAAGAAAGCAGAAATCTAAACTTTAAAGGGAATGTACAGAATTATAAATAACAGGACTGCTTTCTTTCAAAAAACGAGATTTTTGTATAACTTACCAGTAAAATCTCTTTCTCGCTCTTTCCTTGGGGGACACAGAAGACCTTGGGTATAGCTCATCTCCATAGGAGGCGTGACACTAAGTGAAAACTGTTAAGCCCCTCCTCCACAGCTATACCCTCAGCCTGGAGAGAGAGACTGCCAGTTGCGTGTCCAAGCAGTGAGAAAAGGCAAAGTCCAACAAGGAACCAACAAGCCAACTACCCAACGGGTAACAAAAACTTGGAAAACGTACAGAGAAAAAACAATGAATGGGTGGGTGCTGTGTCCCCCAAGGAAAGAGCGAGAAAGAGATTTTACTGGTAAGTTATACAAAAATCTCGTTTTCTCGCCCAGTTTCCTTGGGGGACACAGAAGACCTTGGGACGTTCAAAAGCAGTCCAAAAGGGGGAGGGACCACAGCACCAAGGTGAAGCACCCGAAAGGCATCAATGAACCGCCGCCTGTAAACCCAGGCGGGGTAAGGCAGCATCTGCCAAAGTCAGAGTATGCACCCTGTAGAACTCAGTAAGGCGTGCAAGGCAGACCTGTGGCCGCCGTGCCCAAATGCACGGCCGAAGCCCAATGCCTCCGGCCCAGGAGGCACCGACCGCTCTGGTGAAAGGAACGGTGACACCAAAGACAGAATCCTGCCCTTGGTGCGGTAACCTCAGCAATAGCCAATCTGAACAAGCGGAGGAAAACCACCCTGGAGTCTGTCAACCCTATGCACAGCCCTCCTGGAAACCCAAGAGGCCGAACGACTGCAAGAGTCGGAGATCTCCAAGTAAAAACGGCAAGGCCCAAACAACGTCCAAATAGGTGAGGTGTTGAAGCGAAAGGCAAACACCACCTTCAGAAGGAAGGAAGGAAGGAAGGAAGGAAGAAACGGGATGCAGAACAGCCCTGTCCTGGAAAAGACAAAGCTCGTAACAAAAAAAGGGGCCATTCCGGCACCCGTCAGAGACACGACTGATACGGAACACAACCGTACAGGACAGAAGGGGTAGAGAGAACTCCTGTAACGGCTCCAAGGACAAGAATGGAGCGCCGAGAGTACAGTACAGAGGAACCAAAGAGCCACTCCGAGGAAGAAGGTCTGGACATGCCCCGAGGGCCGGGGAACGCTGGAAGAGGAAGGACAGCGCCGACACTTGACACTTCAAGCAAAGGAGTCCCAGTCCCAGGTCCAGGCCGGACTGGAGAAAGACAGAACCATGGGGGGGAGAAGGGCAGAGTGGGGAATGCCCAGCTACCCACCGACACCCAGACAAAAAACCCTAAGTCCAACGACAGAACCTGGACGAAACACAGCCAGGAGCGAACAGTAGCGAGCCCGCTGGAGTCACCTGGGCAAGCGGATAAAAACCCAATGTGACCAGGCGCAGACCAGTAACACGGGCAGAAGGGTCGGCAAAAACTGGTCCCGTCGGCCTCCGAGCAACGTTGTCCCGTATCCACCCGGAGTGGGGGAGCAGAAGGACAGACGGAAGGGAACCGAAGGGTCCGCCCAGCATCCGCCAGATGCCAGGACAAGACAGGACAATCTGGACCGAAGGGCAGTCCCCCCAAGTTACCAAGAAGGTAAGTCTACAGCAGGACCATAGCCTAGAATGGAAAACGCAATCTGCACCCAGCGGGAGGACAGAACGCGGTAGACCCAGCAAGAGGCACACAGCAAATACAGCCAGTGTGAACAAGGGAGACAGTACGAGACCAAAGGAACACCGGAACCATCCACATGAACAACCATGCTCCCCCCAGAGGGGAGGACAGTGAAGGAACAGCCTCTGAAGCCTGGCCGGGCAGAAGCCACATCGGCGTGATCTGTACCGAACGGGGAGCCAAACAGAGCCGGCGAGACAAGGTAGTCGAGACAGAGGCCGGCATCACACCCCCCAACCGAAAGGAGGAGTGGGCAGCAGGGAAGTCATAGGACAGCCCAAAAGCAGAACCCTGCTACACTGTGAGACGCCAGGTTCACCGCCTCGCAGAAGGCAAATACCCTGAAGAACCCAAGGTGGAAGTCCTCCGGACCTGGGTAATAGAGCATCCAAGAGAAGTTGGGTGATCTACCCGAGAAGAGTGGCCCGAACCTGGTAGCAGATCAGACCGAAGCGTAGAGGGCGCCAAGAGGAAGGACTCATACCACACTGCATCCGAAGAGGAGGAAATGGTAATAGGCGAAGGAACCATAGTCCCGCCAGAGCCAACGAAGAATCCGAGGGGCGCTGCAGACAACAGCACGCATCTAGGAACCACGAACACTTCCCGGGAGGAAGGGCCAACGAAATGAATGAGTACCACCCAGCTCGGTGCAGTAGAGAGCACAGAGCCCTCCGGGTCAGGTGGACAGAACGATCTCTGTAGAGACGAGTGCAAGGCTTGCGGCAAGTAACCCAAGAGAACAAAGGGATGTCGCAGGAAGGAGGGGAAGCATACGTACGAGCAGCCCCGTAAGCAGTGAGAAGGCCAACCCACCTACGGGAGGAGAAGGCAGAAACGGCCCAAACAACGCACAAGAACGGCCGCTCCCTGCAAAAAAGACACTCAGAGAAGAGGGCCAGCCACAGAGTGCCCCAGCATCTATGGAAGTGCAAAGTGCAACCTGAAAGGGAGTTATGCATAAGCCTAGCATGGCACGCGATGGAACGTAAGCAGTCCGCCCCGAAAGAGGGGAAATGTACCTGGCAAACTGCAGTCGGCAAGAATGCAAAGGCCCACCCCAAAAGGGGGTGACGCCTAAGGCCGTACCTACTCCAGAGACATAGGACATACCATACAATCCTGCAGGAGCGCAGGAGGTCCACCTAGTGAAAGGGGGACATGCACAGGGTTATCCTAGCATTAAGAGAGCGTGCAATAATTCCCCCAACACCGAACTTTGTGAGAGTGCAACCACTCCGCCAATGAAGGGGACATGTACAAGTCCAGCACAGCACGTACAAGGACAGCCGTGAATCTCATGAGCGTGCAAAGGTCCGCCCATGGAATGAGGGGTGGTCACACACAAGGCCAGCACCGAATCCAATGGGAGTGCAAGCGTTCCACCCATGTACGGCGCTGGTGCGATGTGTAAACATGACGCCCGCTTGCACGTGCAGCGGGCGTCATGCACATGGCCAGCATCTCATCCAGGGAGAGTGAGAGCACCCTGCCATGTACGGGAGTCATGCACATAACCAGCAACGTACTGGCGAGAGACAAACACAGTCAGTGAGAATGTGTGTATGTCGCCTGAGGAAGGGAGGCATGCCCATGGCCGGCAGCGAATGCGAATCCAGTGAGAGTGCGTACACCGCCCACGGAAGAGGGGCCATGCACATGGCTGACAGCGGATCCAGCGAGAGTGCAAGCACCCCGCCATGGAAGGGGTTCATGCACATGGCCAGCAACGCACCGGCGAGAGAACAACCACAGACAGAGGGAGTGTATGCATGCCGCCTGAGGGAAGGAGGCGTGCCCAAGGCCGGCAGCGAATCCAATGAGAGTGCAGCATACCACCTATGGAAGGGGGTCATGCCTATGGTCAGCCGCAAATCCAGTGAAAGTGCAGCGTTCCGCCTATGGAAGCGTGTCGTGCACCTGGCCAGTACCGCATCCGGTGAGAGTGCAGACTTCCGCCTAATAAAAGGGGGACATGCACATGATCGGCAACAAATCCAGTGAGAGTATAGCGTTCCGCCAATGGAAGGGGGTCACGCACATGGTCGACCGCGAATCCAGCGAGAGTGCTGCGTTCCGCCAATGGAAGGGGGACGTGCACATGGCCAGTACCGTATCCGGTGAGGGTGCAGTATTCCGCCTATGGAAGTTGGTCACGCACACGGCCGGCAGCGAATCCAGTGAGAGTGCTGCGTTCCGCCTATGGAAGGGGGACGTGCACATGGCCAGCACCGTATCCGGTGAGAGTGCAGTATTCCGCCCATGGAAGGGGGTCACGCACACGGCTGGCAGCGAATCCAGCGAGAGTGCAGCGTTCCGCCTATGGAAGGGGGTCGTGCACATGGCCAGCACCGCGCCCAAGAAGGTCACACACAGGGCCAGCCCGCAGCCAGGGAGAGTGCAGTATCCCGCCTGGGAGGGGGGGGGCCATGCCCATGGCAGGCACCATACCCGGAGAGGGTGACGAATGCCGCCCACAGAACTGACCGCATGCACCTGGCCCGCGCTGCATCCCGGGAGAGGGCAAGAAACCGCCCAAAAGGGTAAATGCACCTGGCAGCGACGCAGGCTGGGAGCGCGAAACCATGCCGCCTATGGAAGGGGGGCATGCAGACAGGCAGCACCACTGCGATGAGGCTGCAGCGTCCTGCGCAGCCCACAAGAATCTGCCAGACATCTGCCCATTCATTATTATTTCATATTTTTTTTTTTTTTTTTTTTTATTTTATTTATTTAAAACAGCCTCTCTGAGGCTAAAGGGGAACCACCATATAGGGCACAGATTCTCTTGATGCAAGAGAAAAAAGGGGTGGCCAACCATACAGGCCCATTGGGAGCCGGCCTGCACCCAAAGGGTTAACAGGGAGCCGGCCTGGGGGCCGGCGCTGCGATCCACTGGGGGCGGAGGAAGCCCCAGGCGGGAAGAATTCGCGCCTGGAGAAGTACCCGCCCCCTCCAACAAAGGCCAGACTTTCGCGGCCTAGTAGGCCGTAAAGCCGGGGCCTAAATTTGTGCGGCGCCCGGCCGACCGGGGCCGCATAGTATTATATACCGCCGGGACTGAGGCGGAGCGGCGCATTAAACCGGCCGCGGGAGCCCACCCCGCAGGCCGGAAGAGTCGGGCCCAAATGGAGTGCCGGAATTGCGGCCGCGCAGGCCCGATGGCGGCCCAGCAGGTCATTGCGGCGCCCGGCCGCACCGGAATGTCCATGCCGGCCGGAGGCGAGGTCTGTCAGGAGCGGGCCCCAGGCCCTGAGCAACGCTCCGGTAAGGAGATGGGGGGACCCCGAGATCGGGTGCCCGCGTAGTATCATATACCGGCGGGACATCAAAAGATAAAGGGGGACAGCAGCTGCATGTCCTATGGGGCCAGGAGGGGGAGGGGGGGGAGCAGGGAGCAGATTGCCGCCCTGCGGCACCCCAGGGGCCTCAGTGGAAGGGTTAAGGTTTGTCCAGGGATTCGAACTCATGACCTCTGCCATCAGAGGCAAGGCATTCACCATCACAGCTATGAAAGCTGTTCAGAGAGGCACAGTATGGGCCATGGGGGGGGGGGGGGGGGGGGGGGTTAGGCCCGCAGGAGACCGGGTGGTGGTGGTGGTGGTGGAAAGGGGGGGGTCGTAGGGCTGGAGAAGCCAATCTCTCACCATAGCCGTCTTCACCCTCGGTCCATTCCAGCAGGGTCGCCCCTTCAGCTACTGGCACCGTAGTGGCAGGACGCTGGAAGAGGGGCTTGGCGTGCGGGCGACCCTTGCGCTGGCGGGATACAGGGGAGCTGGGCTGCCCTGGTCCACCTTGCCTTCTGTGGGGGAGGCAGCAGTGCGGATGACCGGCACTGGCGCAGCTCGACCCCGGGAGAACAGAGAGGTCTAGTGCGACTCTGTTGTCCCTGATGATCTGGAACAAAAAGAAAAGAAAAAAGTAAAAATCAAAATTTAAACAAGGAGAATCAGCCCTGCAGTAGCAGGGAGTGTCTTGCCTCCTTGGACACTAAGCAAAAACTGGCAGTCTCTCTCTCCAGGCTGAGGGTATAGCTGTGGAGGAGGGGCTTAACAGTTTTCACTTAGTGTCACGCCTCCTATGGAGATGAGCTATACCCAAGGTCTTCTGTGTCCCCCAAGGAAACTGGGCGAGAAATAGCACCACACCTGTGCGCTGCTTGTGTGTGGACCTGCAGCTTAGTTTCATTCAAATCGATAGAGCTGAGCTAGGGGCAATATCAAACTCATGAACAGGTTTGGGGCTGTTCTTGGAAAGAATCATCCACACACGTGGACAAAATAGTTGGTACCCTTCCATTAAAGAAAGAAAAACCCACAATGGTCACTGAAGTAACCTGAAACTGACTAAATAAAAATGTATCGAAAATCAAGTAATGAAAATCAGACGTTGCTTTTGAATTGTGGTTCAACAGAATCATTTATAAAAAAAATAATGTAATAAAAAAATGGCTGGTTAAAAATGTTGATACCCATAACTTAATATTTTGCTGCACAACCTTTTGAGGCAATTACGCGATTTCTCTCTCCGCGAGACTCCTGCACCTGTCCACAGGTATTTTGGACCACTTCTCCTGTGCAAACGTCTCCAGATGTCTCAGGTTTGAAGGTTGCCTTCTCCAGACTGCATGTTTCAGCTCCTTCCACAGATGGGATCAATAGGATTTAGATCAGGGCTTATAGAAGTCCAATGCTTTGCTCTTAGTCATTCTTGGATAATTTTAGCTGTGTGTTTTGGGTCATTATCCTGTTGGAGGACACATGATCTGCAACTGAGACCAAGCTTTCTGACACTGGCCAGCACATTCGGTTCCAGAAGGCCTTGATAGTCTTGAGATTTCATTGTACCCTGCACAGATTCAAGACACCCTGTGCCAGATGCAGCAAAGCAGCCCAAAACATAACCGAGCCTCCTCCATGTTTCACAGTAGGTACAATGCTCTTTTCTATGTATGCTCTATTTTTGCATGTGTGAACACAGAACTGATGTGTCTTGACAAAAAAATCCAGTTTTGTCTCATCTGTCTAAAGGACATTCTCGCAGAAGCTTTGTGGCTTGTCAATATGCATTTTGGCAAATTCCAGTCTCGCTTTTTTATGATTTGCTTTTAACAGTGGATTCCTCCTCGGCCGTCTGCCATTCAGTCCACTTTGGCTAAGACAGCGATGCATGGTGCGATCCTGACACGGATGTACCTTGACTTTGGAGTTCACATATGTCTAATTTCTTTGGAAGTTGTTCTGGCTGTTTGGTTACCATTCGTATTATCCGTCTCTTCAATTTGTCAACAATTTTCCTCTTGCAGCCATATCCAGAGAGGTTCGCTACAGTCCTACAGAACTTTTTATTTTGTTTTTATTTTATGACTTGTATTTGCTATACCTTTTATTTATATGTACTGTAATTGAAAATTACAATAAAAATATTATTTAAAAAAAAACTTCTGATATGTGCAACTGTAGTAACAGGAACATCAAGCTGTTTGGAGATGGTCTTATAGCCTTTAACATGTTGGTCTATAACTTTCTTTCTAATCCCCTTATCTTTCTTTGTTCCATGTTCCGTTTGGTACCCACCACAAACCCAAACAGCACGGTGACTACTTTTCACCCCTGGAATAGGCAAAATGATTGATTACAAGTTTGAAGACACCTGTGATGCTAATTACAGGACACATCTTAGTTTAAACCTGTCCCTATGGTCAAATTATTTAGAATCTTTTCTAGGGGTACCATCATTTTTCTCCAGGCCATTTTTATTAGTTTATTTTTTTAACTTATCTGTTGAACTACAATTCAAAAGCAACGTCTGAATTTCCGGGGGAAAAAAATTATTATTACCGTATTTTTCACCCCATAAGACGCACTTTTTCTCCCCCCTGCATCTTATGGGGCGAATGCTGGCAGTTTTACATCGCTGGCTGCGATGTACGGTATGCGAGAGCGGGGGAGGGACTGGGAGGAGGAGCTGGGGGCCGGCAATAGTGTCGGGGCAGTCAGTGTACTATAGCCCCGCCCCTCCAGTGTACTAATATAAAATGTCTTATTCAATTAATAGTTATTACACATGCCCCTAATAGTACTGTACATCCAAACAGCTTCAGTAGAATGCCGGCAGGCAGGCCGGGCGGGCGGCAGCGTAACTCCCTGATGTCACGTGCCTGCGTCGTCTACTGTATGAATGAAGCAGGCGGCGCAGGCAAGTGACGTCAGTGAGCGACGTGTCGCCCGCCCGGCCTGCGTGGGTTGTACTGAAGCGGTTAGGATGTACGGTACTATTAGGAGTTGGGGGGCATGTGTAATAACTTTCAATTGAAGAAGACATTATATTTGTATACTGGAGCGGGGGGGGGGGGGGGGGAATCTGTGAATGACATTTTTATGGGGGACAGCTGTGGATGGCACAGTTATGGGCTGGGGGGTCTGTGGATGGCACATATATAACAGTGCCACCCACAGATCCCCCCTCTAACAGTGCATCCACAGATCCCCCTTGTAACAGTGCAAGCCACAGATCCCCCCCATAACAGTGTCCATCATCCACAGATCCCCCCATAACAATGTCCGTCATCCACAGATCCCCCCCATAACAGTGTCCGTCATCCACAGATCCCCCATAACAGTGTCCGTCATCCACAGATCCCCCCATAACAGTGTCATCCACAGACCACCATTAGTTCCAAACCCACCAAAAGCACACCTTTTGGTTAAAAATATTTTTTTTCTTATTTTCCTCCCCAAAAACATAGGTGCGTCTTATGGGCCGGTGCGTCTTATAGGGCGAAAAATACGGTACTTGTCAGTTTCCATTGAGGGTTTTTCTTTCTTTAACACAAGGGTACCGACAATTTTGTCCACGTGTAGAACCCTTCTAGCTGTATAGTAATAGTAAGGCTAAATTGAGTGGATGTGTTTAAGTCATGGACAAGACGCTATAGGTGTGTGTGGTCACCTTTTTTTCCTTGGTTAATACACAATCCAGGAGGTTGCCGGCATAATGAATGGAAGATTCGGGAATATCGGCATGTCTAAAACGACAGAAAAAAAATTATCAGCATATTTTAAATAATGGTAATAAACTTCCACTAAAAGGGATGTCATGGTCAAGGGTAAATGTGCCAATGGCTGGTACTGCAGTGCCACACTAATGGAACCAAAGACATAAGTCCTGAGGTGTGTGGCGACCCCAAGCATTTGGGACATTTTCCATGACCTCTGAATGTCCCGATATGTATCACAGCACTCACAGATGAAGAAGGTGCCTTATGATGAGCTCAGGAATGCGGCGTTTCTCTTGCAGGTTGCTTGCCGGCCACATTACAGCCTCACATATAGATGCATCCTGAAACCGACGTAACTCAGACTTTTCTCCCCAGAAACTTCGGAAATCGGCAGCCTGGAATGGAATGAGCTGTGCGTTATCCAATGAGGAGTTAATTTGCTTTACGCGTATACAGTATCACATATCTCATATGACACGGCTTCTGCATAGAGATGTTTTACAGGTTGGAATGTAGCACTGTAAGTCACCCTTGTAATACATAGATGGTCCGGGACCACCAGGGCGAAAAGAGTGGGACATCCAGAATCCAGTAATAACAGCATCATATAATAAAAATGCTATTTAAAAGAGACTCTGTCACCAGGATCAACCCTATTAAATGAGGCATATTGCCTGGTAGGGTTGATCTAGCTGAGTAAAATGATATCTGTACTGTCTTTCTAGATGCAGACGTTGCAGAGAAACGAAGACTTTTATTTGTATGCAAAAGAGCCACTGGAGCACCAAGAGGCAGGCTTACGTGGTTTGGGCACCACTTCAGTGATGCCCCTAGTGCTCCAAACCTGCCCCCTCACCTTAGATTGACAGCGCTAGACTTCACATCTAGTGCCGAGTTCTTGCAACATCATTCCACCTGGAAGTGGAGGTGCCGTCAGCTTCATCTGCAGTCACCTCCACTTCTGAGAGGGGGAGTGTTTGGAGCACCAGGGGCTTGACGGGAGCGGTGCTCAAACCGCATAAGGGCCAGGCGTGATCACATTTACACTGCCTGGCCCCGTCAATCAAAAGTGCAGAGGGTGCAGCAGTTGCAAACAGAGCAGAGCCTCTAGGTGTAAGACGACTGCCTCCAATGCTCCAACACAGATGCCCTCAGCTGCCAAGAGCACATGCAACTGGTCAGCCAGTGTCATAGGGACAAATCTGCTGACAGGAGTTCTCTCAACATGAAAAACTTTTGAAACATTGAGCCAGTCCGGCCCTGTGGGTTACAGCGGGGTGTCCCAAACTGATGTCCAGATGCTTTAAGAGAACATATGGACAGGAGCTGTCCTATTGGAAAGAGCCCTTTAACCCGAGCAGCGGCAGACATGTACAGCGCTGGCCGGGACACCTTCGGAGGCAGATTTTGTTTACTCATTTTTGGCTAAAAATCATATTTAATTTTAAAAAAATACTGCGCTATTTTGTCAAAAAGGGTTAACTGTTTTTCTAACTGTGTGACTGGTACTTTCTGTTTCACTTTGTTCCTCTCATCTAATAACCCTTATCTCTAAACTACTAAGAGGTCATAAACGCTTATTTAAGCCACATTCTTATCTCCAAGATAAGGATTGAGCTATAATGAGTGTTTATAAGGTCAGAGAGCAGAGATAAGGAGCCCATCAGCTCCCCAACTGACAGAAGAGAGAGAAAATCCAGATCCCTCTATTAGAGCATCTCAGCCCTGTACAGACTCCATATTTTTAATAAAGACCAATTGAAAAAATGATTTTAGCTCAAATTAAGTACAATGCAATAATAATAAATTGCCCGCAAAAGGTGTACATATCCTTTAAAGATGGCGCCTGCTCGAGAGCGCGGCTGGCACTGTAGCCCCTGGGTGCCTGCTGCTTCATACAGCAGATACCCGTGACCAATGTCCGCAACTGGCAGTAACCACGGCATCTGTACACGTTATTTTCCCAATTTCACCTTATTTGGAATCTTTTACTTTCCAGCTCCCAACTACATCGTATGCAATAATAAATGGTGGAATTAGAAAGTGCAACTTGTCCAGCAAAAAACAAGCCCTCATACGGCTATGTGAATGGAAAAGCAAAAAAGCCATGGCCCCAGAAGGGCAGGGAGTAAAAAACATAAATGCAAAAAGACCTCTGAAGCTGAAAGAGTTAAGGTTATGTCCACACGTGAATAAAAAATACAGAGGAAAAATCTGCTGCAGCTTTTGTCACAAAACCGACGTGTTTTCGGCAGCAGGGATGGCTGTGGATTTCACCCTCTTCACTGAAATGGGTGAAACCTGCAGGTGGAGATCCACAAACTGAAGATTTGAAATCCGCACCTCGAATTTACTCTGAGGTTTTCTTACACAGTGTGTGGATGAGATTTCTTAAAATCCCATCCACTTTGCCGTCATTGTACAACGCCGTAGATTCGTCACATGAAAATTCACTGCAGCAAAATCTGCAGCATTTCAGCCCCGTGTGGACATAGCCTAAGATTTGTGCTTAGATTTCTGACAAAATAGGGTATGCAACAGAGCTTTTATTATTTCACCCACCTCTGGGCTATCTGCCGCCGGTCCCTTCTCCAAGACACTGGAAAAGAAATCTGCAGCAAGCATTAGTCCCACGGTCAGGGAGCCAATGTCCTTGTGCTTTGCTGGCTCCTGTGATATGTCCCACTGAAAAGAGGGAAGAAAAAAACCATAGTTACTAGTACACACCCTGTTTAAAGGGGATGTCCACTCCCATCCTCAGGATAGACCATTGATATCAGACACCTCGCTTTCCCGCTGGTCAGCTGTTTCAGTGCAGCACCTGAACTACACAGCTCCATCCACTGTGCAGTAGACAGAGCCTGTAGCCGCAGAGCTGCCGTCATTCACTTCAATGGGAGCAGTGCTGCAGTAACCAGCTCCATGCGCTACATAATGGTCGGAGCTATGTAGTTCCAGCACCGTCTTCCTGCACCAGAAATAGCCACGTTGTTTCTGCCTCCCATTTCAGTTTAATTGGAGGCAGCGCTGAGGATCGTGGAGCGGCGGCTTAAGGCTAGACGACGATATTTGTTGCGCGACTATTTCCACAGTAATGTTGCACGACATATTTTATAATGCTAGTCTATGGGGTCGCACTGCAACATGACAGTCGCTAAAAAACAACCAAGATGGATTTTTGTGCGACTGTCATGTCGCAGCATATCACAGTGCGACACCATAGGCTACAATTATAAAATATGTCACGTGACATGAACGTCGCACTACACGTGTCGCTGTGTAGCCCTAGCCTAAAGCTGCACTGAGAATAGACATGTCCCTTCTCGGCCACGATTTTAGGCTGCTGCTCCTCGATCCTCAGCACAGCTTCCCACTGAAAAGAAAGGGAGGCAGAAACCACGTGGCCGCCAGTGAAATTTCATCATGGGTCTCTGCACCAAAGTTCCACGGCAAAAGACCCCATGTGACATACCCTTACCCTTCTACATCTTCTGCTCATTACTTTCGGTCAGCGTACCTCGAGCTCCTGCGGCAGGGCATGGGACAGGAGGACCACGCGCTCGTTCAGGCCTTTCTTGAGCACAGACATGATGAAGGGCAGAGCGGCCAACACATAATCGCCTCCTCGGTCTATCAGCTCGTTCAATAACTTCATCTTCTTGCAGGTCTTCTGCAGTCTGGACACTTGTGTAATGCTGGAAGGAGACGAGCAGGAGATCTGACTGCGCAGTGAATTACAGCCGGGGGCCTCGCTATTCAAGCTCCAAGTTAATAGAGCTGCATTCAAGAGGTCACCCAGGCTTATCGAAATAAAACCAGCTCTGCCCTGCGGCGGTGGCTACGACGGGTGGTGCTGCGCATGCATGCCTATGCACATTCCCACAGTCCTGGCCACCAGAGAGGTCATTACTTTTTCCTATAGTGTGCAAGCACGACCACCGCTGATGGATTGCAGGGTGGTCGTAACCTCTGGAAACGAGCCGTGTATAATGTGATTGAAAAATAAACCAAGCCAGCAAAGGAGGCAATATGGACAATGACAATACATTAGTAAGGGCCTTGTATTAACCTTCTCTACATAATAAGCGCCATTTGCTGAAGTGAGACAACCCCTTTAAACAAGAGGTCTGTGTCACGAAATCGGCACTGAGCAATAGGAGCTGTCATCCGTGAGCAGTTTATTGGAGGTCACATACGAAGCTGCAGGTAAAGTTACAGATAATCCAAGTTCCCAGATTGAAGCAAATCCAGGAGAGAACGTCTTAGCTTGTTCTCACATCTCCCAACATCTGACTACTACCCCCAGTCTCAGAGATATCCAGAATCACATCCAGCCCTCCCATGTCTGTACTATCACTAGCAGGGGTCGGGGTTTACTACCCCCAACATCTGACTACTATCCCCAGTCTCAGAGATATCCAGAATCACATCCGCCCCTCCCATGTCTGTACTATCACTAGCAGGGGCCAGGGTTTACTACCCCCAACATCTGACTACTATCCCCAGTCTCAGAGATATCCAGAATCACATCCGCCCCTCCCCTGTCTGTACTATCACTAGCAGGGGTCGGGGTTTACTACCCCCAACATCTGACTACTATCCCCAGTCTCAGAGATATCCAGAATCACATCCGCCCCTCCCCTGTCTGTACTATCACTAGCAGGGGCCGGGGTTTACTACCCCCATCTAGAGGAATGCTTTGAAGCATGGCCAGACCCCTGTAGAAGTGCAGAGTTCCCAAACCTAACATTTCCTGAGGGTCACAGAGGTCATCGGCGTACCTTATCTCCGGTACCAGGGAGATGTGAACACCATCACTACAACCCGCACTATGTAATACAACACACAGACTAATAGAAGGAGCACATTGACCAGATATATACAAATTAGAATTGAATGTGGGTGGTTGGCTCTCGCCTGGTGAACTATGATGGGTGCTGCTAACTCACAACTTGGGTGCCCGACCCAAAATAAAATGTAAAAAAGAGAAGAATGGGAGTGAGCACTCACAACACTTGGACCATAGGGTGCACAATAAATTTATCAAAGTAGGACCTGCTGAGTCCAATCCATAAAATACATATATACTCAAATACAAATAGTATAAAATAACAAATTGGTACCAATGAAAGCCTATTGATGGGGTGAATTACTTGATAGCACGTCCTGCACGCAGATATTGCTTAACGGCACATAACACTCATAGTGCCGCCATCCACAGTTCAATAATAATTTCCAGGAATGGCTGTGATTAGTAACAGTTCACAATTCAGTGTCCCAAAGAATGTCTGTGATCAACCTCTTTAAGTGCTAATTGAATAGCTTGCTTAACAATGCATGTAAAGTTCCAGTGTTAAAACACAATGAGTACCTCCAATAGTTCTCCTCATACAGTTATGAATGTGACCGCTTCAACCAGCAGGTTTATGTTGCCACCATTCCGGATAATGATACAGGTTCCTACCTGAGTCCCGGCACTGCGTCTCACTGCTGTGTCAGCCAGCCAGTCCTTCCACGAGGTGCGTGAGATGTCGATTACTTCGGCGTCCTGTCACGCACGTCTCGGCTGGATGACGTCACGCTCGCCGGACTGAATAGACGGGACCGGTACCTTAGGGATAGCGTATATTGCTGTATGAAGCGGTGATTCAAAATGAAGGTTTTATTCTCGCATGACCATGCGGTTTATGAATAGAGGTTCCGTAGGTTGAGTGGACGCTTCCTCTTATCACCAGACGCGTTTCGGGGTGTCTGCACCCCTTCCTCAGTGGTTGAAGCGCTCAACATCCCACTCCACCTTTTATAGCGCATTTGGTATTCCAGAAATCCTGGATTCTGGATCCTTTGGATACTAAACTTCCATTGTGATTTGAGTGCGATTTTAGTGCAGTATAGTTGCGGTTTATATGCGTTTTTAATTTATTTAAGGCATATTGCAGGGTTGTGCCAAGTTGGGTATACAAATATAACATTACATTTTAATAAACAATGTGCGAATAAATACATGGGATTTACATTATAAAAATATAACCTCTATTCATAAACCGCATGGCCATGCGAGAATAAAACCTTCATTTTGAATCACCGCTTCATACAGCAATATACGCTATCCCTAAGGTACCGGTCCCGTCTATTCAGTCCGGCGAGCGTGACGTCATCCAGCCGAGACGTGCGTGACAGGACGCCGAAGTAATCGACATCTCACGCACCTCGTGGAAGGACTGGCTGGCTGACACAGCAGTGAGACGCAGTGCCGGGACTCGGGTAGGAACCTGTATCATTATCCGGAATGGTGGCAACATAAACCTGCTGGTTGAAGCGGTCACATTCATAACTGTATGAGGAGAACTATTGGAGGTACTCATTGTGTTTTAACACTGGAACTTTACATGCATTGTTAAGCAAGCTATTCAATTAGCACTTAAAGAGGTTGATCACAGACATTCTTTGGGACACTGAATTGTGAACTGTTACTAATCACAGCCATTCCTGGAAATTATTATTGAACTGTGGATGGCGGCACTATGAGTGTTATGTGCCGTTAAGCAATATCTGCGTGCAGGACGTGCTATCAAGTAATTCACCCCATCAATAGGCTTTCATTGGTACCAATTTGTTATTTTATACTATTTGTATTTGAGTATATATGTATTTTATGGATTGGACTCAGCAGGTCCTACTTTGATAAATTTATTGTGCACCCTATGGTCCAAGTGTTGTGAGTGCTCACTCCCATTCTTCTCTTTTTTACAGATATATACAAAGCCATAGGAAAATGACAGTCTGCATTCATTTCAAAACCTCTGATGGCTGTCAGTAAATTATAGCATTCCTGTTTACATTCATGAGCTGCAAAAAAATCTATTCTTACTCCTGTCCAAGTCAAGGCAGCTTGTTATAAAGTGGGGATTAAGATTTGTGCTGCAATTTAGGTCACAGATACACTGTACCAGACCCTCAGAGTAGGACTAGTCAAGGATAGGTTTTCAGCCTCTGGATGTAATCAAGAGGGTTTAATTCCCTTTTAGGGCTCTTTCACACCTGCGTTCTTTTCTTCCGGCATAGAGTTCCGTCGTCAGGGCTCTATGCCGGAAGAATCCTGATCAGTTTTATCCTAATGCATTCTGAATGGAGTGAAATCCGTTCAGGATGCATCAGGATGTCTTCAGTTCCGGAACGGAACGTTTTTTGGCCGGAGAAAATACCGCAGCATGCTGCGCTTTTTGCTCCGGCCAAAAATCATGAAGACTTGCCGCAAGGCCGGATCCAGAATGAATGCCCATTGAAAGGCATTGATCCGGATCCGGCCTTAAGCTAAACGTCGTTTCGGCGCATTGCCGGATCCGACGTTTAGCTTTTTCTGAATGGTTACCATGGCTGCCGGGACACTAAAGTCCTGGCAGCCACGGTAAAGTGTAGTGGGGAGCGGGGGAGCAGCATACTTACCGTCCGTGCGGCTCCCGGGGCGCTCCAGAATGACGTCAGGCCGCCCCACGCGCATGGATCACGTGATCGCATTGGCACGTCATCCATGCGCATGGGGCGCTCTGACGTCACTCTGGAGCGCCCCGGGAGCCGCACGGACTGTAAGTATACCGCTCCCCGCTCCTACTATGGCAACCAGGACTTTAATAGCGTCCTGGCTGCCATAGTAACACTGAAAGCATTTTGAAGACGGATCCGTCTTCAAATGCTTTCAGTTCACTTGCGTTTTTCCGGATCCGGCGTGTAATTCCGGCAAGTGGAGTACACGCCGGATCCGGACAACGCAAGTGTGAAAGAGGCCTTAGAAAGCAGAGATCTTGAAGATGGTGAGGAATTGACAGAAATAAAGTATATTAGAAAGTTGCAGAACTTGTAATCAAACAATAATTAAAGAGGTCCTCTCCCCTCTCCTGTAGTATCTACTCACATTCCCCAAGTAATAACAATCCCAGAGCATCTGCTCTTTTGTCTCCATGTTGTGCCATTCATTCATTATTCCTGTTAGAAGTTATTAATGAATTACCAGCATTCTGCAAAAAAAAGGTCCAGGTGAGTGTTACCACTTGGGGGGGGGGGGGGGGGGGGCGGTGTCCCTGTCCCTGTACAGTTTGACACTGGCAGCACTGATTAGATAGTGTCAAACTGTGCAGAGACCCCCCCCCCCCAAACTGGTAACATCCATCTGGACCTTTGTTACAGACTGCTGGAAATTCACAACTTCTAGAAGAAATAACACAGGAATGGCACAACATAGTGTCATAAGAATAGACACTCCAGAATTGTTATTATGTGGGGAATGCAAGTAGTTAATAAAACCGACAAGGTGACAGGCGAGAGGAAATGCAGTCTTCAAGACCACAAAAGCTGCCGGGGTTAGAATATATTTTAAAAAAAACTGCAAGAGGGGGGGGGGTAATAAAAAAGGGCAGTACACGCCCCCACGGTTTTCGATGAAGTGTCATCATTTCCACCGATTTACATAACGCTAGCATATTTTGCACGAACACAGCACAACCTGCTTTAGGCATTGTTCAAACCTCTATCCCTAGGGGGCGCCAGAGACAGGACATCTCAGTCATCACAATAACACAGCTCACTGCTGAACTTACTGGAAGACATGATCAAACGTTCTTACAAAAGGCTTGGGCACCATGAGGACGAGAAGAAAGCCATTGCTGTTGGCGTCGTCCAGGACTCTGAGCGATTCCTTGGCCTCATACTGAATCTACAGGGATAGAAAAGTGAGCCGTCATTGGGTGTGCGAGACATTTCTCATCAGATGAGGTCCCCTGAGTGCTATGGGACTACAAATCTCAGCAGAACATCATATTTCCCTTCATAGAGCGCCCTCTACGGCTAGGAAAGATAACGACAGCCCGTAACAGCTGTGTGAAGTACAATGGGGCGCCCTCTGCTGGCGAACAATATTAATGGAGGTTGCTACAGGCACAGGATTGAGATCTCACCTGCTTGAACTTGGCAGCCGTCATATCAGCGCAGAGATTCACGACTCCCAGGGGGTCAACAAATACAACTTCAAACGCCTGATGGAAATCTGCTACGGAGGGCTGCAAACAGGAGAAGATTACAGGTGCAAAATCAGTACTCGTTTTATTAAATTCCATTATGAAATCTCCCAGCATTCCCTGCATGTTCAGTGTCTGCATTCTGGGAAGCTTCAGCTTTACTCCAGGCATTATACAGTCATCTGATCTAGGAAACGCTAACGGTCCTCCTTCACTATAGGAGCTCAGCTGTGCAGTAAGGGTAATGTCTAATGACAAGCTTGCTGACTGTTTCCAGTAACCGCCATCAGATTCGAGCCTGCAGCTGTACCTCAAGATCAGTCAGATGAGTAACATAATGTACTTGTAGAGCCAGCCTCAATCATCAGGCTAAGGCCTCATGCACAGAAACGTATTTTCGTTCAGTATCCGTTCCGTTTTTTTTTTGCGGACCCTATATGGAACCATTCATTTCAATGGGTCCGCAAAAAAACGGAAGGTAATCCGTGTGGATTCCGTTCCTGTACGTCTGCATTTCCGTTCCACAAAAAAAATAGAACATGTTCTATTATTGTCCGCATTACGGACAAGGATAGGACTGTTCTAGTAGGGGCCAGCTGTTCCGTTCCGCAAAATACGGAATGCACAAGGACGTCATCCGTATTTTTTGTGGATCAGTTTTTTGCGGACCGCAAAATACATACGGTCCTGTGCATGAGGCCTAAGGCCCAGTTCACATCTCCGTTGGTGACCACGTTGGGGATTTCCATCAAAAATACGGGACAACATAGTGATGCATGCTGTGCTATTTTGTTACGTAAAACGTGGGGTTGCATGAGGACAACCCAGTGGAATCCATTATAGTCAACGGGTTGTGCTGGGTGCCATTTGCTTCTGTCATGCGACCCACAGATAAGGTTAAAGTCGGTGCAACAGCTGCTGTCCTCCACTAGATGTCACTGTTGTCATGACTTTCTATGGAAAGCAAACAAGGTCTACTTTTTTACTTACCAGTACTTATTCATTTCGGTTGCTTACTTAGCACTAACATAAAAGCTCTATTTACGACCCTCCCAAAAAAAAAAAAAATAATAATAAATAAATAAGATCCTGCTCAAAACCCCTTGCACAGGATTCTGATCATTATATAAAACTGTTACAACTATAGGATCAAAGGTGTCACGTACCAATGAAGAGTCTGGGGATTTTGACATTGTAATTCCATCGACGGTCAGATCTGTGTTCGCTGCAGAAATACACACAATTTTCTGAGAAATCAGTGATTATATTATTGTGCTGTAAATGAATTAAAGCCGAGATGAAAAAAGGAGACATACAATTCCACACTTATGCCACGGAGTCTCCTCCGGGGCCAAAAAAAAAAGTTTCTCAGCTCCTTGTCAAGGTATGCAGTGACATCAAACACATGAACTGCAGTACCAAATGCTAAAGGCAGATGGCAGTCATGTGCAAGATCAGAAACAGTACCAAAACTGACGTGTGATGAAGTGACGAAGTAAAACGTGCGGATCTGATATAGGATGGGTTTTGTGATATGGACACATTAGTATACAGCATGTGATAACATATGAAATTAATCCACCGTCTCTGGCGGTGTTACTGACTGGAGGGAGATGTCAGGCTATGTTCACATATGCATCAGAGGGTTCATTAGGATTGCTTGGGCTTGCTGATGGAAACCCGACTTTAATGGGAGGCCGTTGGGCATCATTCATCTCTGTTATATGATGGATCTGATGCTTATGTTTTGTTTTTGTTTTTTTCCAATAACAGAACAGAAAAATTGAAAAACTGGCACAGATGTGAACGCAGCCTTTGAATTTTTTAATGTTTATTTTTTTTTTTTTTTACTTTCTCCCCCTGCGCCTGGAGTGTTATCTGTGACCTGTATACAGACGGCTGCTGGGATAAGGGTACTTTCACACTAGCGGCAAGGAACTCCGGCAGGCTGTTCCGGCGGGTAAACAGTTTGTCGGATCTGTGCTGCCGCTAGTGCACGCGTGCCCCCAGACTACCGTTCCGGCCCTATTGACTATAATGGGGGTGGGGCGGTGTTCCGGTGGCAGCATGGCAAACATGCCGAGAGGCCGCCGGAATAAAGGTACGACATGATACTTCACAGAGCGACTTACCCAGAGGGTCAGTGTCTCATGTGAAGATTGATGTTCTTTTCCCTGGGTCTGCAATACGCCTATGACCTGAACATAGGAGGAATCCTTCCTGAAAATTCAGAAGCAGCGTGGTCCTATATAACGTATATATTGACTAGTGTGAATTTTACCCACTTCACTTTGGGACCTACAGCACAATATTTACAGGCAACATATCGGAGACTTTTTTATTATGGCACAGAAGACAGTTTTCTGCATTCAGGGTTCATTGTAGAACACAGCGATCACTGTGAGCGACGTGTTTAACTGATCGTTCAGCGCCCTGGTACTTCACGAGGACAGGGATGACACACGGTCAGCCTCCTATCTGTCATGGCAGCGTACTAATAGGCACTACAATCTATCATGCACTTGACTACATATATTTACTTGGCAGCAGCATGAGGTGTGCGGTGAGGTGAGAGGGTCACCGCATTTTTTTTGCTTTATAAGACGCACTGGACTATAATATAATATAGGTTTTAGAAGGAGAAAATCAGGGGGGGGGGGGAAACTATCTTGCATCAAACCTCAAATCAGACCCCCAGAAATAACTAAACAGACTTACGTCTCCAGATGGCATGCTGCATTCACCACTCCCTGGTCTTCCCCGTGCCCGGAGGAAGACCAGGGAGTGGTGAGTACAGACCGAGCTCGCAGCGCTTCACTCACCGCTCCCTATGCCTTCTGCATACCAGTGAGCGCTTACATAATGGAAGCGTTGACAAGTTATTGCTTTATAAGATGCACTGCCATTCACCCCCACACACATACAGACACACACACATTTTTGGGGGAAAAAGTGCTACTTACAAAGCGAAAAATAGGGTAATTCCCTGATTACTGGTTTAGGCATTGCAGTGATTTTACACTTTGATGGATCACTCATGAGATTTGCTGCACTTACTGATTGCTTGCTCGTATGAAAATATGGGAATTGTCATATCTCTGTGAGCTGGCATGAGAGTTAGCGTGAATAACAGCGAGTAGGGGAGTTAGTGAGCGAGTACAAGTGCGCGGTTTCTGAAGAGTCGGGAGGTCAGCGTGCAATTCTTCAACAAGGAAAAGGGGGAGAGTAATATTTAGAGGGCACAAAAATGCCTTGTGCTTAAAGAGGAGCTCACCCCTCACCTGACATAGAAACATAGAATGTGTCGGCAGATAAGAACCATTTGGCCCATCTAGTCTGCCCAATATATCTGAATCCTATGAATAGCCCCTGGCCCTATCTTAGTAGTCTGTTTTAGTAACTACTTGCATTTCCCATGTACTCATTCTGGAGCATCTATTCTTATAACTGAATGTTGGACCATTCCTCTATTATTACCACTGGGTGTCTCCTGTTGGGGGACGTGTCCCTGCTAACACTGTCCAATCAATGCTTCCAGTGTGAGACACCTAGATGTACCATTATTCATGAACTTCTAGCAGGAATACTTGGTGAACAGCATGACGTAGAGTCATAAAAATCGATGCTCCAGAATAGTCAGGTTGAATGCAATTATTTACTAAAACAGACATGTTAGGAGAGGTGACAGGCCACCTTTAAGATTCCCTAATCTAAAGTGGCTTAAAAAAGGATGGCTCATTGAGAAAACCCATTTTTCTACCCTGTTAAAGAAAACTGAGGTTCTGTATTCAGGATCCTCACATCTTGGCCAGCGTGGAGAGTGCTTACACAGCCTCTTTAGCTCTGGAGGACATGTCCTGCACTACACAGATAACCCATATGAATGGGGCTGTGTAATACCTAAATCCCCCCGGGGTGGCGCTGCAGAGAAACTGAACAATTGCTCCCAAGTCTCTCCGCAGATAACAGCTGATCTTGGGGGTCCCAGCAGGGAGATACCTTATTGTCAAGGGACCCTTCTAAAAAGTACTGGTTATCCAAAGCAGTGAAACCCTTTAAAGGGAACCCATTATCAACTTTATGCTGACCTCACTGAGGGCAGCATAAATTAGTGACAGAAATACTAATGTCAGCGGTGTGTCACTCATGAGCTAAAAGTAAGTGTTGCCGAGAACCAGCATCCTATCATTGCAGCCCAGGCCTGGAAAAAGAGTCAAATCTACCTGAGAAGAGTCCTGGTTATACATAATCTCCTGCTCTCCCCATCCATCTGCTGATGATTGGCAGTTCTCTCCTAGAGAGATAGGGAGAAATTGAGGTAGAAGCCTGTGAGTCATCAGCAGGTGGGCAGGAGAGCAGGAATTCATGAATAACCAGGACTCTTCTCAGGTGGCCATAACTCTTTTCCAGGCCCAATCTGCAATGATTGAGATGTTGGTTCTCGGCAACCACTTACTTTTGACTTTTAAATGACAGACCGCTGAAATTAACTCACCTGTCTCTACTTTATACTGCTGTTAGTATGGGCACCATAAAGTTGATGACAGGTTCACATAAAGAGCCAAAATAGGCACTACGATGCAATAATGTTGTTTGCAGAGCACCATACCTAAGAACTGCAGGGTGTTCCTCAGAACCTGATGTCCATTCATGGCTTTGTTGATTTTATTCCTGGACAGCAAGTACGCCACGAGCATGGACACCACAAAGCCATTAAGGCCGCCATAACCCTGAAGAAATCAGAAATGATTAATACACGTAGACATGCTCTATCGCCCCTTCCCTCCACCACTGACCCTCTCATTACACCTTGTCAAGCTGCCGTTGGCGTAACCAGACTTTTAGGATAGCAATTCCATCTTTCATGCTGGGGAAGTCGGACATACAGCTGGACAGGTGGTCAAAATGCTGCTCCATAGCCAGGTCACACAGGAAGGCGTTGTTATAGTGTGGGGTGGGTGGCTCGCCGGCTCCCTCTGCTGGAGAAAGGAAATACACAAGGGGTCACAATACAGAACTGCATATTCCATTAGTTACTGCTGGTCAAAAGAAGCATTACACCACATCCATTAAAATTTGTAATGCACGGACATAGAGGTTTTCCAGAAACCAGAAACCTTATGGGACGCCGCTTTCCCACTAGGCCACACCCTTTGACAAGCTAATTGTAGATCGTATCTCTAAACCTAGAAGCACCAAACCCTGTCACAATTTAAATGGGTTCTCAGAGCATTCCGATTATGGCGTAGGGCTAACCTGTGGAGGGAAGCTCTTTTACATAGGACTCCCCTTCCCTCGCTCCCCTGATGCAGCCGTCTCCGCTGCACTGTCACGCACCGCAGGCTCTTCCTCCGAGTCTGCACCAGTTGCGACACCTTCTTTTCCTATTCGGCTGCATTGACTATAATGCATCCCAACAAGAAAAGAAGTTAGAGTCAGGACACGGGCAGAAGAGCGCACAGCACGCGACAGTGCAGCGGAGATGGCAGCATCGGGGGAACAAGGGCAGGTGAGTCCTAGCCCAATGCCCTAATTAGAACAAATTCCCAGGGAGCCCCTTTAGGACATCTAGGACCATCTAGTAAATGTGGAGCTTCTGGGCACAGAGATGATGGGAGTGATACGCTGTGCATGATAAAAGGTAATTAGTTTGTGAGCTCCTGGAGACAGAGATAATGGGAGTGATACACTGTGCGTGATACAAGGTAATTAGCCTGTGGGCTCCAGGGGAAAGAGATGATGGGAGTCATAATTTGTGTATGATGCAATGTAAGCCTGTGAGCTCCTGGAAACAGAAATGATGGGAGTGATACAAGGTAATCAGCTTGTGAGCTCTTGGGGACAGACATGATGGGAGTGATTATTTGGGACAGGATGCTGTAGTCAGGATTACATCAGCCAGAAGTATTAGCTCCAAACCTTGACAATTACAAAATACAAGCCAAATGATATGTCTTTTGCTCAAATATTTCAGTTTTTTTTAGAAATCATGACGGCTCTTGTCAGCAGTAGGTTAGAGATACTCAGTGGAGAAGAGGCTCTGGAACGCGCTAATGTGCCGCAATCTCTTCGCTTTGGTATCAATCATCCTCGCTGACCCTTCGTATCCTCCGATGAGCCCGATGACTGGCAGTGGATTTCCCATACAACAATTAAACATCGTCCCCTGTACACATCCAGGACTCCTAGATCAATGTTTGGCTCTTACCATCAGGGACAGTGTTATCCTCCAGGTACCAGGCAGTCCGCACATTGTTCTTGCTAGGAGAGAATCGGCTGGACTTAAACATCCCAGGAGGAAGACAAATGTGAATTCGGACAGTCACCAACTTCTCATCCTTGCCTGTCGTATTAATACATTCAGAAAAAAAAGAGCACAAGTACAGTAAAATTCCTTTAATGGGATTGACTATAAACTGTATAAATATGATTTCAGCTTTAGTTTGTTATAACTTTTAAGACCTCTTTTTGAATGGGAAAATTGATTACAGCCAAATAAGTATCATAGATGTGGGGGTCTGACACCCCACTTCCCCACCCATCAGGTAGGCAACAGATCCTATACTAGGGGTAGGAAACCTCCGGCACTTCAGCTGTTGTGAAACTACAACTCCCAGCATGCATACTTGCTCTGCTCTTCTCAGAACTCCCATAGAAATGAATGGAGCATGCTGGGAATTGTAGTTTCCCAACAACTACTGGAGTGCCGAAGGTTCCCGACTCCTGTCCTACACAATGGACAGAAGGCTCCATCCACTGTGTAGTTGAGCTGAGCTGCAGTACCCTGGGACATCCACGACACAATGGATGGAGCTTTTTGCTTCCAAATCTGTGCACTGCATAGTTTCTGGTGCCTGACCAAAGCGGCTAATCGGTGGAAGCGTGGGGTGTCGGACCCCCACTGATCTGATATTAATGGCCACAATGAAGATAGGCAAACAATATCCAAGTACCAGAAACCCCTATTAACCCCTTAAACCTTAACGCTGTATATATATATGGCGTTATGCGCCCCTGGGTGTATGAAGCGGGCCTCTGCAGTGACCCTGCTCCATACACGGCGGGTGCCGGCTGTTTCATATAGCCGGCACCTGGCCACACTGACAGGGAGTAGCGATCGCGTTGCCTCTGTCATTTAACCCCTCAGGTTCCGCGATGAACATTGACCGCGGCACCTGTGAGTGAAGGCAGAGGGATGCGGTTCCTCCCCCCTGTAGTGAGATCGCAGGGCTCCGATCGGTTGCCATGGCAGCCTGGATGCTTTTGAAGTGTTCCAGGCCTGCTATTGCATTCTCCCTGCTGAGCTATGCACGAGGCACAGATCAGAATGGAGGGAGGAAAAATCCTATTCCCCCTAATAGATCGATCTCTATTAGGGTGAATAGGAGAGGGGATCAAAAGATCCCATGTACTAGCCCCCTAAGTTAAAAAGAAATATTAAAAAAACACCAACATATTAAAAGTTTGAATCACCCCCCCCTTTCCCAATTTTACATATAAAAATAGATAAACAATAAAAAAAAATAAACATATTGGGTATCGCCCCATCCGAAAATGTCTGCACTATTAACCCCTTAAGGACCGGGCTCATTTTCACCTTAAGGACCGGGCCATTTTTTGCAAATCTGACCAGTGTCACTTTAAGTGCTCATAACTTTCAAACGCTTTGACTTACCCAGGCCGTTCTGAGATTGTTTTTTCGTCACATATTGTACTTCATGACACTGCTAAAATTGGGTCAAAAAAGTTATTTTTTTTGCATAAAAAAATACATTTTTTACCAAAAATTTTGAAAAATTAGCAAATTTCAAAGTTTCAGTTTCTCTACTTCTGTAATACATAGTAATACCCCCAAAAATTGTGATGACTTTACATTCCCCATATGTCTACTTCATGTTTGTAGCATTTTGGGAATGATATTTTATTTTTTGGGGATGTTACAAGGCTTAGAAGTTTAGAAGCAAATTTTGAAATTTTTGAGAAATCTTCAAAATCCCACTTTTTATGGACCAGTTCAGGTTTGAAGTCATATTGTGAGGCTTAGATAATAGAAACCTCCCAAAAATGACCCCATTCTAGAAACTACACCCCTCAAGGTATTCAAAACTGTTTTTTCAAACTTTATTAACCCTTTAGGTGTTCCTGAAGAGTTAATGGCAGATGGAGAAACAATTTTGAAATTTCTATTTTTTGGAAAATTTTCCAATATAATAAATTTTTTCCAGGAGTAAAATAAGGGTTAACTGCCAAACAACACTCAAAATGGGTTGCCCTGATTCTGTAGTTTGCAAAAACACCCCATATGTGGTCGTAAACTACTGTTTGGCCGAACGGTAGCACATAGAAGGAGGGGAACACCATATGGGTTTTGGAAGGCAGATTTTGCAGGACTGGTTTTGTTTATACCATGTCCCATTTGAAGCCCCCTGTTGCACCCCTAGAATAGAAATTTCAAAAAAGTGACTCCATCTAAGAAAGTACACCCCTCAAGGTATTCAAAACTGGGTTTACAAACTTTGTTAACCCTTTAGGTGTTCCACAAGAGTTAATGGCAGATGGAGAAACAATTATGAAATTTCAATTTTTTGGAAAATTTTCCAATATAATCAATTTTTTCTAGGAGTAAAACAAGGGTTAACTGCCAAACAACACTCAAAATGGGTTGCCCTGATTCTGTAGTTTGCAAAAACACCCCATATGTGGTCGTAAACTACTGTTTGGCCGAACGGTAGCACATAGAAGGAGGGGAACACCATATGGGTTTTGGAAGGCAGATTTTGCAGGACTGGTTTTGTTTATACCATGTCCCATTTGAAGCCCCCTGTTGCACCCCTAGAATAGAAATTTCAAAAAAGTGACTCCATCTAAGAAAGTACACCCCTCAAGGTATTCAAAACTGGGTTTACAAACTTTGTTAACCCTTTAGGTGTTCCACAAGAGTTAATGGCAGATGGAGAAACAATTATGAAATTTCAATTTTTTGGAAAATTTTCCAATATAATCAATTTTTTCTAGGAGTAAAACAAGGGTTAACTGCCAAACAACACTCAAAATGGGTTGCCCTGATTCTGTAGTTTGCAAAAACACCCCATATGTGGTCGTAAACTACTGTTTGGCCGAACGGTAGCACATAGAAGGAGGGGAACACCATATGGGTTTTGGAAGGCAGATTTTGCAGGACTGGTTTTGTTTATACCATGTCCCATTTGAAGCCCCCTGTTGCACCCCTAGAATAGAAATTTCAAAAAAGTGACTCCATCTAAGAAAGTACACCCCTCAAGGTATTCAAAACTGGGTTTACAAACTTTGTTAACCCTTTAGGTGTTCCACAAGAGTTAATGGCAGATGGAGAAACAATTATGAAATTTCAATTTTTTGGAAAATTATCCAATATAATCAATTTTTTCTAGGAGTAAAACAAGGGTTAACTGCCAAACAACACTCAAAATGGGTTGCCCTGATTCTGTAGTTTGCAGAAACACCCCATATGTGGTGGTAAACTACTATTTGGCTAAACGGCAGGACATAGAAGAAGGGGAACGCCATATGGTTTTTGGAAGGCAGATTTTGCTGGACTGGTTTATTTACACCATGTACCCTTTCAAGCCCCCTGATGCACCCCTAGAGTAGAAACTCCATAAAAGTGACCCCATCTAGGAAACTACGGGATAAGGTGGTTGTTGTTTTGGGACTATTTTTGGGGTAAATTTGATATTTGGTTGCTCTATATTACTCTTTTTTGAGGCAATGTAACAAAAAAATTAAAATCTAAAATTGTTTCTACATTCGCTATTTAGTTTTGTGGAACACCTAAAGGGTTAACATAGTTTGTAAAGTAACTTTTGAATACCTTGAGGGGTGTAGTTTCTTAGATGGGGTCACTTTTTTGGAGTTTCTAGTCTGGGCTACATCAGGGCAGGCTTCTAATGGGACATGGTGTCAAAAAAAAAACTGTCCATCAAAATCTGCCTTCCAGAAACCGTATGGAGTTCCCTTCGTTCTATGCCCTGCCGTGCGGCTATATAGCCATTTACGACCACATATGGGGTGTTTCTGCAAACGACAGAATCGGGGCAATAAATATTTAGTTTTGTTTGGCTGTTAACCCTTGCTTTATTACCGGCAAAATGGATTTAAATTGAAATTTTGCCCAAAAATAGGTGTTTTGGCACCGTTTTTATTTTATATTTTTAACACCGTTCATCCGAGGCGTTTGGTCAAAAGTTATTTTTATAGCGACGACTTTTACGCACGCGACGATGCCCAATATGTATGGCTCTCAGACTTTGGAGACACTAAGCAGGCATCCTAAAACTGCGGCCCTCCAGATGTTGTAAAACTACAATTCCCACCATGCCCTGCTGATGGCTGTAGGTTGTCTGGGCATGCTGGGAGTTATAGTTTTACAACATCTGGAGGGCCGCAGTTTGAGGATGCCTGCACTAAAACTAATATTTTTGGGGGAAAGAAAAATAGTTTTCGTGTCTCCAAAGTCTGAGAGCCATAGTGTTTTATGTTCTCTAGTGAACTGTTGGGGATTATAAAAATGTAGTACTCCATGGAAGTGTGATACTCCCTGAAGCAATCGATAACGCAGAGGCCCGGATGATCGGGGCACGTGTCGCACTGAGTGGTGGTGTCCTTCCGTATCCCCCTCCTGCGACACACTCTGCACTTTTTTTGGGTTCGTCCCTTCTTTCCAGTATGGGGGACCACACCTGGAAAGTGTTGGCCAGGGACGATCCGGGCGCCTCCAGTTCCCGAGGTACTCCGGCCTGCTCTTTCCCGGTCCGAAAAGATCAGGTCCTTGAGGACTGTCTCATAGAATTGGAGGAATGTCCCTGTGCTGCCAGCGCTTCGGGATAGTACAAAAGAGTTGTACATGGCAACCTGCACCAAGTAGACCGCAACTTTTTTGTACCATGCCCGGGTTTTGCGCATGGCGTTATATGGCGTGAGGACTTGATCCGAGAGATCAACTCCTCCCATATACCGATTGTAGTCGACGATACAATCGGGCTTGAGGACCGTTGCCGCGGTACCTCGCACAGGGACTGGGGTGGTGCCGTTACCGTGGATTGTGGACAGCATAAGGACATCCCTCTTGTCCTTATACCTGACCAGCAACAGGTTTCCACTGGTAAGTGCACGGGTCTCACCCCTGGGGATAGGTACCTGGAGGGGGTAGGCAGGGAGGCCGCGCTGATTTTTCCGCACGGTCCCACAAGCGAACGTAGATCTGGCGGCAAGGGACCTGAACAAGGGAATGCTGGTATAAAAGTTATCCACGTACAAGTGGTAACCATTATCCAGCAGTGGGTACATAAGGTCCCACACGAGTTTCCCGCTAACACCCAGAGTGGGGGGACATTCTGGGGGTTGAATACGGGAATCTCGCCCCTCGTACACACGAAATTTGTAAGTGTACCCTGAGGTACTCTCACAAATTTTGTATAGCTTCACGCCATACCTCGCTCGCTTTGTGGGAATATATTGGCGGAAACTGAGTCTCCCCTTGAACGCAATGAGCGACTCATCAACCGCGACCTCCCTTCCAGGTACGTAGGCCTGCTGAAATGTGGCCCCAAAGTGATCGATGACCGGCCGTATCTTATACAGCCGGTCATAGGCAGGATCACCTCGGGGTGGACATGCTGCATTATCGGAATAATGCAGACATTTCCGGATGGCCTCAAACCGGGAGCGTGTCATGACCATACTGTACAGTGGGGTCTGGTACAGGACGTCCCCACTCCAGTATTGCCTGACACTGGGTTTTTGGACTAGACCCATATGCAGCACGAGGCCCCAAAATGTCCTCATTTCGGCTGCACTGACCGGCGTCCAGCCACCGGGTCTAGCCAAAACTGAGCCTGGGTTTTGAGCGACGAACTGTTGGGCGTACAGATTCGTCTGCTCCACCATCAAATTCACCAGTGGGTTACTGAAAAAAAAACTAAAATAGTCAATTTCAGTAAACCCCACTGTGGGAATCTGGATTCCAGGATTGCCAGCGAAATCCGGAATCTCAGGCTCAAAGTCCACTGGGGGACACCAGCTAAGTTCATCGGCAGGGGTCTCCGGTGAACTTATTTGGTGGGCCGGGAAACCAGTACGAACCCCAGGGCGGCTCGTACTAGGGTGGGCCACAGGATCCCTAGCATGTGCGGCCCCTGGCTCCGCCTGGCGGCGTCTCCGCCGCCTTGGTGGCTCATCGTCATCCGATGATGATGAGGAGGATGCTGATGATAAGAGGAATGTGGGGTCATCCTCATCCTCACTGGGGCTCTCGGAGTCGGAGGCAATCTGGGCATATGCCTCCTCGGCCGAGAACACCCGGCGGGCCATGGGTGTGTGTGCGTGTAGGTGTGCGTGTGTGTAAAACTTTATTATATGTGCGTGTGTGTGGGGGCAACGGGTGTTCGCGTACTAAAAAAAGGAAAAAAGGGCAAGTGTTAGGAAAAAAAAAAAGTTGCTGATTAGCGGTACAACGCTGATCAGCGGTGGGGCAGGCGATGCGCTAACAGTGGACGGACGCTAAAAAGTGCCGACCAGTCAGCGAACGCAGAAAGAAAAGTGGTGGTGAGGGGGCTAGTGGTGGTGGTGGGGGGGGGGGGCAAGTGGTAGGGGGGGGTCTGGGGTCTGATAGATTGATCAAAAAAAGTTTTGTGTAAAAGTTAAAAGTTTTTTTTTTTTTTTTTTTTTTCCTAACTAACTTTTCCCTTCTTTCCCTGCCTAACGATGCCTCTCCCTCACTGACCCTAACCTACCTGGGTGGCGATGGGTGCAGGAGGGTGATGGATGGCGATTAGGGGGACACAGGAGCTGGTGCTGGACGATGCTGCCGGGTGCTCGTGCAGAACAGGAAGAGGAGGGGAGAGAGGAGCGCAGGAAGTTTGAATCTCGCGCCTCTCTCCCCTGCACCAATCAGCACCCTGGACAGCAGTGTTCAGCACCAGGGCCAGCACCGCCTCCTCAAATCCTCGGACTGCGATTGGTGGTGTATAATTACGCCACCGATCGCAGTCTTTTTCCGGTTCATCGGGTCACCGGACACCCGAATGGACCGGAAACGCAGAAAACCGCAGGTCTGAATTGACCTGCGGTTTTCTGCGATCGCCGATACGGGGGGGTCAAATGACCCCCCCCTGCGTTGTTACGGGATGCCGGCTGAATGATTTCAGCCGAAATCCCGTTCCGATTAACCCCCGCGGCGCCGGAATGCCGATTTTAAGTCAGGACGTACCGGTACGCCCTTGGTCCTTAAGGACTCGGGAAATAGGGCGTACCGGTACGCCCTGTGTCCTTAAGGGGTTAAAATATCTTTTTTTTAATTCCTGTGCAGTGAACGCCGTAACAGAAAAAAATGAAAAAACACGCAATCAAAATGTCGTACATACTACAAAAATAGTATGAATAAAAACTAGTTTGTTACACAAAAAACAAGCCCTTATACAGCTCTGTAGACCGAAATATAAAAACAAATTATGGCTGTCAGAATATAGCGATGCAAAGATTTAAAGTAGTATAAAAATATATATATATACAAGTTTGGCATCGCCGCATACATATTAAGCCGCAGAATAAGAACGTCGGGTCGCTTTTAGTGTATTAGTTAACGCTGTGATGTGAAAACCCCAAAAACCTTGCTGTTTTTTTATTTCAATTTTGCCACAATTATAATTTTTTCCCCGTTTTCCAATACAAGACCTGGTAAATTAAATGGTGGTATTAAAAAAATGAATTTTGTCCCGCAAAATATAAGCCATCACATAGCTATGTGAACGGAAAAATAAAAAAGTTATGGCTTTTGGAACATGGGGAGGATAAATCTAAAATGTAAAAATAAAGTCTTCTCTCATTCTAGTGGTCTTAAATGATTATTCCCATCTTATATAGCTCTGCAACATCATCACGTTATGATTGGTAGAGGTGTAACCTCCGGGACCAACAGATATGGGTGATGTGGCCGCAGCGTTGGTATATCACTGTCTCCCCTTCTACGTTTTCCCTGCAGAGTTGCGCTCTCAGCCACTTGGCAGTGCAAGGAACTGCAGCCGGCGTCGATCACATGAATAGGGGAGTACTGCGACCTCCTGCATAGTGGGAGACTGTTTTGCAGAGAAACACAAAGGGGATGCAGCACTAAACAAACATCGCAACCACTTAGCTCTATGGACCTCTGGGATCCCCCACTGATCACCAAGTGATAGCATATCATGATAATATAGTATTACTTCATGGGAAGAAGAGCCTCTTTAGGCCTGTATATGATGACGGTGAGTGATGGGTAGGGGTAAAGATCTCGCAGTTGCACACCACAGCCTACTACTCACCATGTGGCCTCAGTAGCAGTACTGGTTTCAAGTGGTTGCTGTTCATATATGCAAACCTGACGCTGCTGAAGAGCTCGCTCTCTGCCAGCTGAGTAGCAATGTGTGCCAGGTATAGCGCCCTCTTCCTCAGGTACCGCTGGTTCAGGTTATCTTTTGCTTGGAGGATTTCCTGCGAAACGTTTAAATAGGATTAAAATCATCCAATGTTCTGGTAAGTCTGATCATCTGGCACCACACTACTATAAGCTTCTCCCAGCAAAATCAGGGTGCTAGGAGGCAGCCTCATGACGGCTGGAAACAACCACCTTACAGGGGTTCTCTGGGAATTAGGAAAATGAAAATACTTAAATATTACTTCATTAAAAACATATTACCAAATACCTTTCATTAGTTATAATGGCTCGTTTTGTCCGGGGAGCAATCATTAGGAAAAATAAAATGGCCGCCGTCCTACTAGTCCACACAAAACCTGTCCTAATTATACAGCAGGACAAGTTAAAGAGCTGCGCCATCTTCCTCTCTTACTTGTCAGGGATTATGGTCCTGAATACAGTTTAAAGGGAACCTGTCACCGGGATTTTGTGTATAGAGCTGAGGACATAGGTTGCTAGATGGCCGCTAGTACATCCGCAATACCCAGTCCCCATAGCTCTGTGTGCTTTTATTGTGTAAAAAAAAACGATTTGATACATATGCAAATTAACCTGAGATGAGTCCTGTCCCTGACTCATCTCACGTACAGGACTCATCTACGGTTAATTTGCATATGTATCAAATTGGGTTTTTTACACAATAAAGGCACGCAGAGCTATGGGGACTGGGTATTGCGGATGTGCTAGCGGCCATCTAGCAACCCATGTCCTCAGCTCTATACACAATCCCGGTGACAGGTTCCCTTTAATATGATCTTTAGATTAATCTTTGTAGTAACGGAGTTCATTAGGAGACATAACGTACAGAGAGGAGGGTGGGGGTGTAGATAATGGGCAGCAGCACTTGTATGCAGTCTCCATTACCACAGTCTGTACTGTCCATCCTCTTTGTACTTCATGTCTCCTCATGGACTCCATTCTTACAGAGATTCAGCTGAAGATCTTATCAGCTGTATTCAGGATCATAATCCCAGACAAGCAGCGAGGAGAATGAGGCAGCTCTTTACATCAGTGTTGTGAAGTAACTTGTCCTGCTGTGCGATTAGGCCAGGTTTTGTGTGTGCTAATAGGACGGCGGGCATTTTATTTCTGCTAATAATTGCTCCATAGAAAAAAATTAACCATTATAAGCTAATGAACGGTATATGGGAATATATTTATACTAAAGTAATATTTAAGTATTTTCATTTTCTTAATTCCCAGAGAACCCCTTTAACTAGGGGTTAAACCTCCAGTAGAGTAGGGTTGTTTCGGGTATCGAACTTTCGATACCCAAGCGATACTTTTAGCCCGGTATCGATACCATACCGGGATTTGTCTTTTATCGATATTAGGCTGTGCTACTGCACAGCCCAGTATCAGAGAATATGGATCGTGAAGCAGTCTCTCCCTCCCCCAATGCTGCTGCCTCCAATGAGAGCGCAGAAAAGAGGAGATGGGGAGGGGCTGTGGCCACTGCCACCAATGTTTTTAATACATGTCGTACTTTTATTCCGGCGGCCTCTCGGTGTGCGCTGCCGCCGGAACTCTGCCCCGCCCCATTATAGTAGATGGGGCCGGAGCGTAGTTCGGGGGCACGCATGCACTAGCAGCAGGACGGATCCAACAGGGTGTTCACCTGCCGGAACAATTTGCCGGAGTACCTTGCCGGTAGTGTGAAACTAGCCTAAGACCATATTAGTTTAGTCGCTCTCCTTTCTACATTTTCCAGCTCCAGGGCATCCTTTCTATGGACTGGTGCCCAGAACTGAACGGCATATTCCAGATGAGGCTGCACCAAAGCTTTGTAGCGTGGTAGTATTATATACCTACCCCGCGAGTCCATGCCTCGCTTAATACATGACAATATCCTGCTAGCCTTAGAAGCAGCTATATTCTACAAGGACAGCCAACAGTAATGGTTAATTTACATTTGCTGGTGTAATTTCTGCAATTGTTCCATTCATTTATCTAATGCATTACATATATGGCCATAAATATCAAAGGTCAAAAATAGTGCTCAGATTCCTCTGTGGTAGGGTAGACAAGACAAGGCTTCAGCTATCAGCTATTCCTCAGGGGCTTAGAGGAGCCTGAACTTGGCTGTGCCCATTAGTGCAGTGGTATGATAGTGGTATGAGGCTTCTGTGACCTGCTGGACAACCCCTATAACTCAGGCCAGATGAACCAAAGGACTCCTCACCTGCGGCATAGTGACTGCAACGTCCACATTGATCTCCGGCTTAATACAAGTCCCCAGCATGTAACTCCCCACCACCTTGATGGAGGACGGGGGTTGGAAGTGAAATTTGCCCTTTACTTGATATGGAATCTGCAGGAAGGGAACCTTCACAGAATTCAGGAGCCAGGACTGGTCCACCAGCTGCCGGGGAGAGAAAACATGTATAATAAAAACGGAAAGAGAGAAGAGGAGAACAATGGCGCGGTCAATCCGGCTCTTACGTCTGTCTCTGAAGTCTTCGGGATGTTCTGAATGAGGTCACTGATCTTCTGCACGAAATCATCAATGCTTTTCCTCCTCTTGTCCTTCAGTCTCACTTCCTGCAGCAGCTCGTCGATCTGTCAATGGAACAATAATTTGTAATCCCACTGGATCCTGTTTTAAGCAAAGCATCTTCCTTTTACCCATCTTTATGTAATAAAAGCTTCTTTTTTTTTAAGATTTTTTTTTTCTACATAGTTTTATTGCTGAAAGCAGTACCCCCTTTAAAGGAGGTTTCACATCTCAGACATTGATGACATATCGCTAGGATCTCTGGGACCTGCTCCTATCTCCAGAACAGAGCGCCTGAAGTGAAGGAGAGCACAGTGGGCATGCACAAGGTGCTCACCAGTCACTGCTATGGGAGTTCCGAAAATAGCTGACCCAACACCCCAAAGTGGTAAACAGAGGGTGGCCACACATGTTCGGCATCTCTGTCTGGGCCCGTTCTGGAGGTGGGACCCACATTTATCTGACATTGGCGAGATACCCTAGCTGTATGCCATCAATGTCTGAGAAGGGCCATCCCCTTTAAGAGACAGCCGGAATAGCCAATACCCTTAAAAGATTGTTTCACAAAAAATAGGGCCCATTACCAGTTATGATTGAATTCTAGTAACCTGTTCCAGCTGAGGATCAGGCTATTGGAGTTCTCTGTATGCTGCCTTGCCAGACAAGACCGTGTTCCACCAAATCCAGGGTGGGATCCGGCCGGTTCACGGCATTAAAGCTCTTAAATAACTTGCATGCAGCAGTTTTTCTCCAGCCGAGAGCCAGCATATATGCCAGAACAAGCTAACGGGATAGCCTGCCGGAACGTGGGCACAGCTGTGAATGCAGCCTAATTCTTTTCCACAACGCTTGGGATTTCATCATACAGAGCAAGGACCCTCTTCTATAAGCCAGAATGACGACTCCATAATAAATACCAGCAATGGTGGATTTGGCATAGTCTTCTAATACTACAGTAACCCTGCAGCGGCTGAAGTAAATTCCCTGGTGATCAGAGGTTCATTGAGGCTTCTGTTGGTGAGGGGGTAAGGGTTGCCTGCTTCGGGCAGCTCTAATAGACTAGCATACTCCTTAGATAGCTGAGCGAATGCTCATCTAGTTGACAGCTTTGCCTCCTCGCCACCCACACACCTGCACGCTTGGCACGGCTGAGCGTGCACTTGTTTTTAATAGAAAGAGGAGAATAAGCCACCACCAGACTCCTCTGACAGCAGTGGCAACGAGAGATTGGGTATGTTGAACTTCAACATGCTTGATCCTTCCCCCCAGTCCCAGACATCTGCCGTTGGGGGAGAGTTGAGACTGTACATACAGACCGGTCACCAATCCTGCATAAACACTGAAGGGGTTGCAATGGCTAGACCTCCACCAATTGATTTGTGAAAGCACAGACCATCAATGTACATTCCTGGAAAATCCCTGGGGCCTCCATTCACTTCCACTGGGGACGGACAGTGGAACTAGAGCAGGCGCAGTCCATCCCCTGTGTAACTGAATGGAATGGGACCCTGCATCAGTGGCCATATTCGGAGCGAAGCACGTGAGGGGGCCTGCAAGTATACATGACATCAGCGCTGATGGTTTAATACCGCCTATTGCTAGCTGCATGCGTGTGTGGAGCTAGTAATATAAACTGGCCAATGCCTTTGAAGGGGGTTCTCCAGGATTTTTATACTGATGGCCTATCCTTAGGAGAGGTCATCTATATCACACTGGTGGGATCCGACTCTTCCGCCTACCAGTTGCTCTGGTACCTGCACAACACATCTCCATTCACAACTGTGGACAGAGCAGGCTCCTGCAGCGCTGCGCCCATTCACTCTAATGGGTTGTCACAGGGTCCCTAGCAACCAATAAAAATCACATTTCTCAGGTTTTCAGCCTAAAACAGAACTGGCACTGAGTGGAGGACAAGGAGGCCTGGCAAGACATATAACATAATTATCTTGAACTAAGGAGGGTTCCTGTCATTTTCCCCTTGCAGTAAATGAGCTCCGCAGGGGAGGTACCTGCATACGCAGTAGGCTGGTGTGGTATAGCTGCTCGGTCTCCTTTAGCTGGATCAGCTCCTCGGTGGTTAAGGGTTTGCTCTCATTGGTCTTCTGCATTTTTGCAGGCCTCTGACTGTTAGGCTTCGAGGGTCTCTTTGCTGCTTTTTTAGCTTTTGGCTTAGAAGCTGGAGGCTTACTGGTGTCCTGGAGAGACTGAGACGTGACGCCATCCTTGGCATGGTCGCCATCCTGTAATCCGAAATAAGAGGAGGATTAAAAACAAAACAAAAAACACTGCAAGTCCACAAATGTTGAGCTCTACCCACATCCCCACCTATACCAAAAACATGATTTCCCCTCGAAATACACATTATCTGGTAACACCTATTACATGAGGCCATAGTGATCGGCTACCCTGCTCTGCCGGACTCATCCTTTTATCTAGGTGGCAATATGGACACAAGTTGTAGGACTAGATTCTACATAGATTGAGTATTCTGGAGACTGGGAAAAGTCAGTGACCACCCGGTCCTAATGACTGCTTTCCAAACAAACTGATGAAATGAAGAAATGGAAAAAGAATTACAATTATTGCACTGCAATGCAACTTAGGGTACGGCTACACTGGTCGCGCAACGTATTGCGGCCAGGATAATGAAACAATATTGATTGCCTGCCCCCAGGATAGATCACTACTGTTTGATGGGTGGGGGTCCAGCTCCTGGCATTACCGCCGATCGGATGTTTGAAGAGGTTGAGACACTCAGGTGAGCGCGGAGGCCTCCGCACAACATAACAAGCACAGCGCCGTACACTGTAAAGTGGCCACGCTTGGTATGGCATGCACGTAGGCTATGTGACCAACGAACATGACGTCACTGGCCTAGGAAGTGCCACAGCCTTAAACAGCTGAATGGTGGGGGTACTTTGAGTCAGACCCCCGCCGATCTGCTACTCATGACCTATCCATTCAGCTAAACCTTTATAGAAAGTTCTAGAAAATCTTGCTGTGTGCTGACCTGCAGAGGGAAAATAGTCTAATCAGAATTTACTCCTCCATCACACCATGGATGCCACCACCTCTGCTGTGTCCGGACCGGCTGTGGGCTCTTTGGCTCAGATCCTAATCGGCTGTTCAGCTGCATCTAGAGCAGGGCTGGCCAACCTGCGGCTCTCCAGCTGTTGCAAAACTTCAACTCCCACCATGCCCTGCTGTAGGATGATAGCTGTAAGCAGTCTAGGCATGCTGGGAGTTGTAGTTTTGCAACAGCCGGAGAGCCGCAGGTTGGCCATTCCTGATCTAGAGTATGTGCAGCTGAACAGGAAGACTCGGGAACACATCCATTTGGGACCTGAGTAGAAGAGCCCTCATCCGGTCCCGGTGGTTCCTGGAATAAAGGGGAGACGGCGCAATGGTGAGGCAAGTACTGAGCAGACTATCTTCCCTCCATAGGTCAGCACACATTAAGAAAGCCAGGACAACCCCTTTAAGTTGGACACCAGAGTAAAAAGGGCAAACACAGGAACGGACAGGTGAGGGTCCATCACTATCTTGAGGATGTTTCTAATGTGACAGACGCTTTAGACACGATGTCAGCTCTGAAGTTATTATTGTGCAGCTATACTGTATTTATTCCGGACATCCTTAGGCTACTTTTGGCTTTCCGTTTGCGAGATCCGTTCAGGGCTCTCACAAGCGGTCCAAAAGGGATCAGTCTGCGTTGTAATGCATTCTGAATGGAAAGGATCTGCTCAGAATGCCTCCGATCAGTCTCCATTCCGCTCTGGATGCTTGCAGCGTTTTGGTGTCCGCCTGACGATGCGGAGGCAAACGGATCCGCTCTGACACACAATGCAAGTCAATGGGGACGGATCCGTTTTCTATGACACGATCTGGCACAATAGAAAACAGATCCGTCTCCATTGACTTTCAATGGTGTTCAAGACGGATCCGTCTTGGCTATGTTACAGATAATACAAGCAGATCCGTTCTGAACGGACGCAGACGGTTGTATTATCTGAACTGATCCGTCTGTGCAGATCCATGACGGATCCACACCAAACGCGAGCGTAAAAGTAGTTAGGATGCAGTTGCGTAAAATGAAAACGGAAAAAAAACGATCCGTCACTAAATATACTTAAAGTCAATGGGTGACAGATCCGGTTTTTTAGGCTCCTAAAAAAACAAATCCGTCACCATTGACTTACATCGTTTTCGGTGCCAGATGCGTTTTTTTCAGTTTTTATGACCAGACACAAAACCTCTACATTGGTGAAAAGTTTAAAGGGGAGGTACATGGGGGGAGGCTGAAAGTGGAAGGCCACACTGGACAAACATAAGGTACAAAGCAATCATAGGATGCCCATAGAGTCCAAGACCCTGTGGGCATCCGGCAGATATCCCTTCTGGGGGTGCACTGGCAGGTGGGGGCATGTGTCCTTGGTGCTGTGCCAGGGGAATTGTCACAAATGCCACTCTGCCTAGATTTAGTGCCTTAGTGAATCTATGACCATGGTGAAGGGTGCAATGATGGAAGGTTCCCTGATGGGGTGTGAGTGACATGGTGACCAACTGGAGAAGTTGTGTACAAAAACACATTGGAGAGGTGCCAGTGAGGCACCACAGCAAACACTGAGGCATGCCATGCAGGCACTACGACTCTATGGCAGCACTGCAGCTGGCAAGGCACTGCACACAATATACATGATGCTTAGAGGCCACGTCATGAATATTCATGAGCCCCCGGTAATAAGACACGCCTCTAAGCCGGGTATTTTACCTGCACTTGGCTCCGTTTCCCCTTCATCCCCTTCTCCGCCAGAACACGTGGGTTACCGACTCCTAAACTCAGACCACGCCCATCTAAGCGTCTCATTGGGCAAGACGTCCGTCGCGCGTTGAACGTCACAATTCAGGCGCTCAGGAAATGGCGTCATCAGGAGACGCAAATTCTGCCGTGGGTAAGATCGCCATGATTGTTGATGGCAATCTTTGCCCACATTGCCTGTATATTTAGTTGTATGTTTGTGGAGATCACTACTAAGGTTTTAGAGGAGCAGATATGACAGTTTTTTTTTGTGCGGGCGTAACTAAAAAGTTATAACTCTGGAAAAGCTGGATGACAACCCTTGAAGGAGCTGTCGTAAGGGCCATAGTGGTTGTTTCTAGGAAAGATGCATACCTTCCAACTTTCTAAATGAGCAAAGAGGGACACATCGTGCACATTTTTTCCGCACTAGGCCAAACCTCTACCTCCGCCCAAAACATAACTATGCACCTAATCCCAACCAGTCCTCTTAAAGGGAACCTGTCACCGGGATTTTGTGTATAGAGCTGAGCACATGGGTTGCTAGATGGCCGCTAGCACATCCGTAATACCCAGTCCCCATAGCTCTGTGTGCTTTTATTGTGTAAAAACAAAACAAAAAACGATTTGATACATATGCAAATTAACCTGAGATGAGTCCTGTATGTGAGATGAGTCAGGGACAGGACTCATCTCAGGTTAATTTGCATATGTATCAAATCATTTTATTTACATAATAAAAGCACACAGAGCTATGGGGACTGGGTATTGCGGATGTGCTAGCGGCCATCTAGCAACCCATGTCCTCAGCTCTATACACAAAATCCCGGTGACAGGTTCCCTTTAATGCCCCTACATAGTAATTATTCCCCCTTCATGCCACCGAATAGTATTTATGCCCACATTGTGCCCCCTTACAGAATTATGCCCAGTTATGTGCCCCCAGTAATATGCCGAGCTTTGCACATAGTAATATGCCCAGCTGTGCCCTCAGTAATATGACCAGCTGTGCCCTCAGAAATATGCCCAGTTATGTGCCCCCAGTAATATGCCCAGCTGTGCCCTCAGAAATATGCCCAGTTATGTGCCCCCAGTAATATGCCCTGTTATGTGCCCCCAGTAATATGTCCAGCTGTGCCCCGAGTAATATGCCCTGTTATGTGCCCCCAGTTATATGTCCAGCTGTGCCCCGAGTAATATGCCCTGTTATGTCCAGCTGTGCCCCCAGTGATATGTCCTGTTATGTGCCCCCAGTGATATGTCCTGTTATGTGCCCCCAGTAATATGCCCTGTTATGTGCCCCCAGTTATATGTCCATCTGTGCCCCGAGTAATATACCCTGTTATGTCCAGCTGTGCCCCCAGTGATATGCCCTGTTATGTGCCCCCAGTAATATGTCCAGCTGTGCCCCCAGTGATATGCCCTGTTACGTGCCCCCAGTAATATGTCCAGTAATGTGCCCCTCACAGAAAGTAAAGAAAAATAAACACCACATACTAAGGCTACTTTCACACTTGCGTTTTTGTTTTCCGGTATTGAGATCCGTCATAGGGTCTTAATACCAGAAAAAAAATGCTTCCGTTTTGTCCCCATTATTGTCAATGGGGACAAAACTGAAATAAACAGAATGGAGTGCTCCAAAATGCATTCCATTCCGTTTAGTTTAGAGGAAAAGAGATTTTGTCCAGCTTGTACTTGTGGTAATCCAAGGCTTCTTTATTGAAAATTCAGTATAAAATCCAGGTACAGAAAGCAGAGTCTACATGTTTCGGGCACAATGCAATCTTAGCCCTTACTCATGAAGATTAGTTGTGTTCCCATACCGGAGAGCAAACAGCATCATATTGTAGTTTGCTTTCCGTTCTGGGATGCGGAGCAAGACGGATCCGGCATGACCCCTAATGCAAGTCAATTGGGGCGGATCCGTTTTCTCTGCCACAATAGAAAACGGATCCGTCCCCTATTGACTTTCAATTGAGTTCATGACGGATCCGTCATGGCTAAAGAAGACATAATACAACCGGATCCGTTCATGACGGATGCCTGTGGGTGTATGATGGTAATGGAAGTGTTTTTGCAGATCCATGAAGGATCCACAAAAAACGCTAATGTGAAAGTAGCCTTAATTTGTTCCTAGCAGCAGGACATCGGCTGCTCTGGTCTGTGGAGGAGGCGGAGCTGAGGCTGACTGCTGGCCGGTGTTATGCCGAATCTCTATACCTCGCGAAAAGTCTATACCGGAAGTGACGCGGCCGCACAGGAATCAGCTGGAGGAGGGTGTGTGAGCGCACATCCACCGGCTTAGCAAAGAATTATTGCAGCGCCACGATAGAAGCACTTCGTACACCGCGCGTGCGCACTTAGGGGTTGTAGGGATTTGCTCTGGTAGGCAGGGTAAGCGGACGCAGTACAGAGGCAAGAACACGGTAGTAAAGCAAAAGTCAGTGTTTAATCACACCCAAGGAAAAACATAACACAAACACTTTGCAGCGTCCTGGTGTTAATTCACACCACAGGAATTCCTCGTGTTATTTCACACGGCCAAAGTCCACAGAACTCAAAACAAACACGGCGCCTGACTTCCAGGTCATGCAGCTCCCAGAGACACAGAGCCTTCACAGCTCCACTTTCACTTGGAGGAACCTACCACACCCAGCTGAGCAGCTGGCTGGGTTTTTAAACCCCAGACCAAAACCTGGCCTGGACGTGGGGAACAGCCACCCACCCTGCTCTTTGGCTGCTCCCAATAAGAACCGGCCCGGATCGGCTTTTCAGCCACACTAAGAATAAACAGTGTCAGCGAGCACTAGCTGCGGCTGACACATAAAATAACCTCGGTGACACGTACCTTCCGTCAATGACGGACCCTTGCGCCTTCCTACAGGGTATAGAGATTTTGCAGTGCAAACTGTTTCATCAGATCTCCCTACCCCTGAGTGCGCAGGCGCCACAAATCATCAGTTGCAGTTCAGCTCCACTATGTGGTGAGCTCGGTATCCAGCACTCAGCTCTGCGGTAAGGATGAGCTGCAACTGATGATTTGTGGGCGCCTGCGCACTCAGGGGTAGGGAGATCTGATGAAACATTTTGCGCTGCAAAATCTCTATACCCCTAAGTGCGCACGCGCGGTGTACGAAGTACTTCTATCGCTGCGCTGCAATAATTCTTTGCTAAACCGGTGGATGTGCGCTCGCTGCGCACACCCTCCTCCAGCTGATTCCTGTGCGGCAGCATCACTTCCGGTATAGACTTTTCACAAGGTATAGAGATTTGTCAGAACACCGGCATCCCCCCCCCCCCCATCCACAGATCCCCCATAACAGTACATCATCCACAGATCCCCCATAACTGTGTGTCATCCACAGATCCCCCATAACAGTGTGTCATCCGCAGATCCCCCCATAACAGTGTGTCATCCACAGATCCCCCATAACAGTGTGTCATCCACAGATCCCCCCCTAACAGTGTGTCATCCACAGATCCCCCATACCAGTGTGTCATCCACAGATCCCCCCCTAACAGTGTGTCATCCACAGATCCCCCCTAACAGTGTCATCCACAGATCCCCCCATAACAATGCCATCCACAGATCCCCCATAACAGTACATCATCCACAGATCCCCCCATAACAGTCCGTCATCCACAGATCCCCCATAACAGTGCGTCATCCACAGATCCCCCATAACAGTGCGTCATCCACAGATCCCCCATAACAGTGTGTCATCCACAGATCCCCCATAACAGTGTCATCCACAGATCCCCCCATAACAGTGTGTCATCCACAGATCCCCCCATAACAGTGTGTCATCCACAGATCCCCCCATAACAGTGTGTCATCCACAGATCCCCCCATAACAGTGTGTCATCCACAGATCCCCCCATAACAGTGTGTCATCCACAGATGTCAGCAAGAGAAGTCCCAATAATATACTTGTCATAGTGCTCAAGTGCTTAGAGTAGGACAATAGCTGTAATACAGTCATGCTGTAATGCAGAAGACCATAGAAACACTTAATCTCCGTGATTTAGCCCCTAGTATGCCGCAATCAACAGGGTCCCAGCATATAAGGGCAGAGATAAAGGGAATCATTATGGTGGCTGCAGCGATGATATTCCGTATACCGCTGCAGCCACTTACTGGCTTCAGCAGTGTATGGCGCAAAACACTGAGGCCAGTATACAGAAGGTCACAGATGTCACAGTGATAGAACAAAAGAGAAATCTAAGGGCTCTTTCACACTTGCGTTCTTTTCTTCCGGCATAGAGTTCCGTCGTCGGGGCTCTATGCCGGAAGAATCCTGATCAGTTTTATCCTAATGCATTCTGAATGGAGAGAAATCCGTTCAGGATGCATCAGGATGTCTTCAGTTCCGGACCGGAACGTTTTTTGGCCGGAGAAAATACCGCAGCATGCTGCGCTTTTTGCTCCGGCCAAAAATCCTGAACACTTGCCGCAAGGCCGGATCCGGAATCAATGCCCATTGAAAGGCATTCACCCGGATCTGGCCTTAAGCTAAACGTCGTTTCAGCGCATTACCGGATCCGACGTTTAGCTTTTTCTGAATGTTTACCATGGCTGCCAGGACGCTAAAGTCCTGGCAGCCATGGTAAAGTGTAGTGGGGAGCGGGGAGCAGTATACTTACCATCCGTGCGGCTCCCGGGGCGCTCCAGAGTGACGTCAGGGCGCCCCACGCGCATGGATGACGTGATTGCATTGACACGTCATCCATGCGCATGGGGCGCTCTGATGTCATTCTGGAGCGCCCCGGGAGCCGCACGGACGGTAAGTATACCGCTCCCCCGCTCCCCGCTCCTACTATGGCAACCAGGACTTTAATAGCGTCCTGGCTGCCATTGTAACACTGAACGCATTTTGAAGACGGATCCGTCTTCAAATGCTTCCAGTTCACTTGCGTTTTTCCAGATCCGGCGTGTAATTCCGGAAAATGGAGTACACGACGGATCCGGACAACGCAAGTGTGAAAGAGCCCTTATTCCAGTTACTATTCGGTGTGACCGCCCTCTGCCTTCAGAACAGCCCCAGTTCTTCTAGGTACACCTGTACACATTTTTGAAGGAACTCCGCAGGGAGGTTGTTCCAAACATTTCTGAGAACTAGTCCCAGATCTTCTGTGGATGTAGACTTGCTCCAGTCCTTCTGTCTCTTCATGTAATCCCAGACAGACTGGATGATGTTGAGTTTAAGGCTCTGTGGGGACCATATCTTCACTTCCAGGACTCCATGTTCTTTATGCTGAAGATGGTTCTTAATGATATTAGCTGTTATTGGCTGTCATTAAAGGGGTTCCTGGCTCCCCACTCCCTGCACCGATCCTGGTCCCCGCATCATCGTTGCTGCTTCTCCCCGTGCGTCGATGAAAACATCTGGTGTCGGGGGGGAGCAGCCAATGGCTCGTCCCCATCCCCGCCTGCCATTGGCTGCTCCCCCCGACACCGGATGTTTTGATCCGCACATGGGGAGAAGAGGCGGCGGTGCAGGGACCAGGCGCGGCGCGGGGAGAGGGGTAAGTACCGTATATTCCGTGTGAGGGGCCTGGCATATGGGGGGGCAGTTTATAGTTTCGGATAACCCCTTTAAGGGCAGTACCCTGCCTAAGCTTAGTGATTTAAATGAAGGAGAAAGTGAAGAAAAAAAAGGAATACTATTTCAGTGTGCCGCTGGTCGTTAAGTTAAAGGGATTGTCTATACAGAGAACGGAGCCCCACAAGGTGGTGGCTGGGGGACTCCGGTCCGGCCACCACCAAGCCGGCTCCCCATAGAAGTGAATTGGAGCGTACCTCGCATGTGCGGCCCCCGCTCCCACTCATTTCTATGCGGCCGACGGAAATAGCTGAGCGCTGGCTCCATAGAAAATGAAAGGAGGGCAGCTGCGCCCTCCGTCACTTGCGGGGCTCCGTTCTCTATATAGGTGCGGGACCCACTCCTATAAGACAATGGGGACATATCCTAGCGCAGTGATGGCGAACCTTTTATAGCCCGAGTGCCAAAACTGCAACGCAAAACACACCTATTTATTGCAAAGTGCCAACATGGCAATGTAACCTGAATACTACAGTCGAGTATAGTATATCCTCCATGTAGTATAATAGCCTGACTACATTCAGTGCACTGCCTGGGCTGTTCATAGTGCGCCCTGCGCTGATAAATGGCAGGATAAGTCTAAGGCATACTGGCACACCATACACTTTTTCCAGGGTGCGGGTGCCCACTAAGAGGGCTCTGAGTGCCGCCTCTGGCACCCGTGCCATAGGTTCGCCACCACTGTCCTAGCGATATGCCCCCATTGTCCATGATGAGACAACCCCTTTAATGTGATCCTAAACTATTGCCAAAAGCTACATGTAAATCAGGAGGGTTTTTCTTTTATGATAGGTGAGTAGAGCTGTAGCTCCCTAGTGAAACACAGTCAACTGCAATATTTCCAAGTAGACCCTAGGTGGCGATGATGAGTTATAAACTAATAGGTTTTGATACGATTTGGGGGTACTATCGGTGTGAGGAGACCTATAGGCCATATGTAAATCAACTCCTAGCCAGCTCTGCCTCTAATGCCTTATGTGATTCAGCAGACAGTATGACACATGATAGGTTTAGATACAGCATCCTAGCAGACAGTATCACACATGGTAGGTTTAGATACAGAATCCCAGGAGAAAGTATCACACTTGATAGGTTTAGATGCAACATCTCAGCAGACAGTATCACACGTGATAGGGTTAGATACAGCATCCCAGGAGACAGTATCACACGTGATAGGTTTAGATACAGCATCCCAGGAGACAGTATCACACGTGATAGGTTTAGATACAACACCCCAGGAGACAGTATCACACATGATAGGTTTAGATACAACATCCTAGCAGACGGTATCACACATGATAGGTTTAGATGCAACATCTCAGCAGACAGTATCACACGTGATAGGTTTAGATACAGCATCCCAGGAGACAGTATCATACATGATAAGTTTAGATACAGCATCCCAGCAGACAGTATCACACATGATACGTTTAGATACAACATCCCAGCGGACAGTATCACACAAGATAGGTTTAGATACAGCAACATAGCAGACAGTATCACATATCATTGTCTTAGATACACTAGCTGAGAAGAAAATATCCTACATGGTAGATTTGTATATAATGGCCCTGCAGCACAGAATCACATACAATGGTATTAGATACAGATGCTCACCAATTAGTATCACACCTGATAGGCTTAGATACACCGGCTGAGAAGCTCACAGTACATGGAGATCATTTGATCAGCAATTAATAGTGCAGAGCGCCGCACATCAGAGCGTTATTCAGAGGAGATCATTACGGAAATGTCAGTGCAGGTATAATGTATGAGGTGGGGCATTGCTCTTGGCATTTATAATTATTTAATTAACAACATTCATTTTGGAAGTCTGGCGCCCCAGGAAATCTACGCTGAGATATCAGTGGTCAGCGCATGTTCCTCATACAGCAGTGCCTCCAGTGGATTGTGGCACAGCAGAAGAGGCGTCTCATGGGATACTTAAGCTGACTATTATCCCATAGCTGCCAACTGTCCCGAATTTGCTGGGACTGTGCCTGATTTTCAGAGACGGCCCCAGCGAGCGTGTCGGTCTGTAAATGGGCAGGGCTAATGCAAACACCACGACAAATAGGTGTTTCTGGGCAGGTCTGCGGTGGGGCTTATATGCCCCAATTTTACCAACTGAAATGTTGGTAAGTATGTTATCCATACATTGTAAAATTGGCATGAAGCATACCATTGATATTTTTTTAAAGCTCTTTCTCCGCTTAGGCTAGCATCCCCTCCAGGTATGGACACCAGGGCTATGGTTGGTGATGCAGCAATCAGAGCTCATAGCTCCTCTTTTTTCCAAAACCTCTAGGACGTTCCAAGAGAATTGTCAAGTATGTTATTATACCAAATGATATGTACACGTTGGGAGTTGTAGTTGCATAAACCACAGACAAATAAAAAAATATATACAGACGTGGACAAAATTGTTGGTACCCTTTGGTCAATGAAAGAAAAAGTCACAATGGTCACAGAAATAACTTTAATCTGACAAAAGTAATAATAAATTAAAATTCTATAAATGTTAACCAATGAAAGTCAGACATTGTTTTTCAACCATGCTTCAACAGAATTATGTAAAAAAATAAACTCATGAAACAGGCATGGACAAAAATGATGGTACCCCTAGAAAACACAGAACATAATGTGACCAAAGGGACATGTTAATTCAAGGTGTGTCCACTAATTAGCATCACAGGTGTCTACAACCTTGTAATCAGCCATTGGGCCTATATATATGGCTCCAGGTAATCACTGTGTTGTTTGGTGATATGGTGTGTACCACACTCGACATGGACCAGAGGAAGCAAAGGAAAGAGCTGTCTCAAGAGATCAGAAAGAAAATTATAGACAAGCATGTTAAAGGTAAAGGCTATAAGACCATCTCCAAGCAACTAGATGTTCCTGTGAGTACAGTTGCACATATTATTCATAAGTTTAAGATCCATGGGACTGTAGCCAACCTCCCTGGACGTGGCCGCAGGAGGAAAATTGATGACAAATCTAAGAGACGGATAATCCGAATGGTAACAAAAGAGCCTAGAAAGACTTCTAAAGAGATTCAAGGTGAACTTCATGCTCAAGGAACATCAGTGTCAGATCGCACCATCCGTCGTTGTTTGAGCCAAAGTGGACTACATGGGAGACGACCAAGGAGGACACCATTGTTGAAAACGAATCATAAAAAAGCAAGACTGGAATATGCCAAACTACATGTTGACAAGCCACAAAGCTTCTGGGAGAATGTCCTGTGGACAGATGAGACAAAAATCGAAGTTTTTGCCAAGGCACATCAGCTGTATGTTCACAGACGAAAAAATGAAGCATATCAAGAAAAGAACACTGTCCCTACTGTGAAACATGGAGGAGGCTCTGTTATGTTCTGGGGCTGCTTTGCTGCGTCTGGCACAGGGTGTCTTGAATCTGTGCAGGGTACAATGAAATCTCAAGACTATCAAGGAATTCTAGAGAGAAATGTACTAGCCAGTGTCAGAAAGCTTGGTCTCAGTCGCAGGTCATGGGTCTTGCAACAGGACAATGACCCAAAACACACCGCTAAAAACACCCAAGAATGGCTAAGAGGAAAAAATTGGACTATTCTAAAGTGGCCTTCTATGAGCCCTGACCTCAATCCTATTGAGCATCTTTGGAAGGAGCTGAAACATGCAGTCTGGAAAAGGCACCCTTCAAACCGGACACAACTGGAGCAGTTTGCTCATGAGGAGTGGGCCAAAATACCTGCTGAGAGGTGCAGATGTCTCATTGACAGTTACAGGAAGCGTTTGATTGCAGTGATTGCCTCAAAAGGTTGCGCAACAAAATATTAAGTTAGGGGTACCATCATTTTTGTCACTGCCTGTTTCATGAGTTTATTTTTTTACATAATTCTGTTGAAGCATGGTTGAAAAACAATGTCTGACTTTCATTGGTTAACATTTATAGAATTTTAATTTATTATTACTTTTGTCAGATTAAAGTTATTTCTGTGACCATTGTGACTTTTTCTTTCATTGACCAAAGGGTACCAACAATTTTGTCCACGTCTGTATATATGTAGATACATATACAGTATCTCACAAAAGTGAGTACACCCCTCACATTTTTGTAAATATCTTTTCATGGGACAACACTGAAGATCTGACACTTTGATACAATGCACAGTAGTCAGTGCACAGCTTGTATAACAGTGTAAATCTGGCGTGCCCTCAAAATAACTCAACTCACAGCCATTAATGTCTAAACCACTGGCAACAAAAGTGAGTACACCTCTAAGTGAAAATGGCCACATTGTGCCCAAACTCTCTTGGGCATGGAGTTCACTAGAGCCTCACAGGTTGCCACTGGAATCCTCCTCCACTCCTCCATGACGATATTGCGGAGCTGGTGGATGTTAGAGACCTTGCGCTCCTCCACCTTCCATTTGAGGATGCTTCACAGATTCTCAATAGGGTTTAGGTCTGGAGACATGCTTGGCCAGTCCAGCGCCTTTACCCTCAGTTTCTTTAGCAAGGCACTGGTCGTCTTGGAGGTGTGTTTGGTGTCGTTATCATGTTGCTTACTGCCCTGCGGCCCAGTTTCCGAAGGGAGGGGATCATGCTCTGCTTCAGTATGCCACAGTACATGTTGGCATTCGTGGTTCTTCCAATGAACTGTAGCTCCCCACAACCGGCATCACTCATACAGCCCCAAACCATGACACTTCCACCACCACGCCTGACTGTAGGCAAGACACACTTGTCTTTGTACTCCTCACCTGGTTGCCGCCCCACACGCTTGACACCATCTGAACCAAATAAGTTTATCTTGGCCTCATCAGGCCACAGGACATGGTTCCATTAATCCATGTCCTTAGTCCGCTTGTCTTCAGCAAACTGCGGGCTTCCATGTGCATCATCTTTAGAAGAAGCTTCCTTCTGGGACGACAGCCATGCAGACCAATTTAATGCAGTGTGCGGCATATGGTCTGAGCACCGACAGACTGACCCCCAACCTTTTAACCTCTGCAGCACCCATACAACCTCTGGATATTACACTGAGTACGTGCACTCAACTTCTTTGGTCGACCGTGGCAAGGCCTGTTCTGAGTGGAACCTGTCTTGTTAAACCGCTGTATGGTCTTGGCCACCGTGCTGCAGCTTTAGGGTGTTGGCATCTTCTTATAGCCTCGGCCATATTTATATAGAGCAGCAACTCTCTTTTTTAAATCCTCAGAGAGTTCTTTGCCATGAGGAGCCATGTTGAACATCCAGTGACCAGTATGAGAGAGCGTGAGAGCGATAACACCAAATATAACACACCTGCTCCCCATTCACACCTGGGACCTTGTAACACTACGAGCCACATGACACCGGGGAGGGGAAATGGCTAATTGGGCACAATTTGGCCATTTTCACTTAGGGGTGTACTCACTTTTGTTGCCAGCAGTTTAAACATTAATGGCTGTGAGTTGAGTTATTTTGAGGGCACAACAAATTCACACTGTTATATAAGATGTATACTGACTACTGTGCATTGTATCATAATGTCAGATCTTCAGTGTTGTCCCATAAAAAATATTTTAAAAAAATCTTCAAAAATGTGAGGATTTTTCAAAATATTATATATGAGGGGTTCTCTGGTAACCTGAAGTAGAAAGATATGAAGTAGAAGGGTATATGTAGATAGAAGGAATGGTTCTGGTCGTATATTCTGGTGTTTATTCCCTAATCTCTAGTTTTCCCTCGTGTTGTGACTGGAGGGTATCACACGTATGACACATGCGGCTTCTCTCCTATCTCCTCTGTTAATTATTGAACCCGTGGTAGCTGGAATCCTGTCTTTCACAAGAAGGTAAATGTTTACTCTCATCCCTGTGGGATGGCCAGTACCAGGCTGAGCTTTCAGTGATCCGCTGTATGGTTCTGGTCCGGGTGGAGGATCTGCTTTCGCTCGGACAGAATTTATAGAGAAGTTTATGTTCGTTCATCCAAAAACAGAAGCTTTGTACAAAGGCTCAAAGTATGTTTTCTCCAAAAATGTCAACTTACTGGGACTTGTCTTTAATCGGATAAAGTGCTAAGGTGACAATAATCTTAGAAGGCCATTCCAGCTCAATATTGTCACCTGCACTGCCTAAGACCACACAGTAGGTGCCCCGGGGAATTCAGGGATCTGAGTGGAGCTCATGGTGATGGGAAAAGTATATTTTCCAGTTATTCAGCATAATGTAATCTATGACTAAGAGTGTGAAGTACACCTGAAACGTGTAAGCAGCAGCTATGATTCCTGATGTGTGGCCACATGCTGGTATGAAGATGAAATTAAGCCGCTGTAGGTGGCTGAAGTGGACTGATTGATAGCGGATTCTATGTGCTCCTTGCACCTCTACACCCCGGGTCTCCTACTGGAAGCTGGCTTCATATTTGGAGCAGTATTATAATAGTTATATTCTTGTACATAGGAAACCGTATTATAGTAGTTATATTCTTGTACGTAGGAAGTAGTGTTATAGTAGTTATTAGAGATGAGCGAATCATTCAAAAATTTGATTTGGCCGGTCGGCGAATCGCATTAAAAAAACCGGCTATTTCCTGGCTGCAGAGAGCCTTTATAGTGGTGTAGAACACTGTGCCTTGCAGTAACACGCATAGGGAGTCTGCTGTGGTAGTGAAATAATACTGTGAGTCATTATGACATGCAGATGACAGGCGCTCTTAGAATCACTGCACACTTCACTTATTTGGGCAGTCACGGGGCCAAAACTGACCAAATAACTCAAGTATGAACTTAGCCTTACAGGTCGATGTTAGCGCCAAGAAGTACTCTCCTTTTACACCATCGTCAGCTGATTCCACATAGATGTCTACAGACTATTAATTAATTGCTTATATAAGTAGAGCCCCCCGACAGAGGGGAGAGGGTGTCAGCGGTAAGTTTGTGTTGACGTCACTGATTATTTTACCCTTCCTCTGAACAATAACCCCAAAAAAACGGATCCTGTCTGTGAAGCATCCGCCTTCACTCGGTCAGCATTTGGTCAGTAATCCATCAGTATTGCTAAAGCCAAAACAAACAGGAATGGGTCGAAAACAGAGATGACACGTGAATGGAATATTTGTATAATGTATTTTGTGTTTTGTACCCACTCCTGCTTTTGGCTACCAAGTCACAAGCCAATTCTGATGGGACCATACAGGCCTTACAGCTGCTACACAGACAGGATCCGTTGTGCGTCTCATTTTTCCTTCCTTCTGACAGATCAGAAGAAGGGTCAAATACATGATGATGTCAGCCAGGCTGAAAGGTAAAATAGTGGCCCAGTCATGAAGTGGGGAGGGTAGGAACAGCATGAGAAGTCCACAAAGTGGCCTTATGACATAGTGGTGAGGTGGAAGCAGCATGAGGAGGCCACAGAGTGGCACAATGACAGTGTGGAGGTGGCGGCAGCAGAAGCATCAGGAGGAGGCCACAGAGTGGCACAATGACAGTGTGGAGGTGGCGGCAGAATCAGGAGGCCACAGAGTGGCAAGGTGACATAGTGTGCAGGTGGCAGCATCATGAGGAGACCACAGAGTGGCAAGCTGACATAGTATGGAGGTAGCAACAGCATGAGGAGACCACAGAGTGGCAAGGTGACATAGTATGGAGGTGGCAGCAGCATGAGGAGACCACAGAGTGGCAAGGTGACATAGTGTGGAGGTGGCAGCAGCATCAGGAGGACTCAAAGTGGCAAGGTGACAAAGTATGGAGGTGGCAGCAGCATGAGGAGACCACAGAGTGCCAAAGTGACATAGTGTGGAGGTGGCAGCAGCATCAGGAGACCACAGAGTGGCAAAGTGACTGTCACAAATAAAGGGGAGGGTCAGAAAACTAGGCCTCAAGGCTAGGAAGAGGTTAAAGGTCACCTTCTAGGCAACCGCTAAACCTGGCCCTGACTCCTGTCAGTATGTATATACCCCGAAGATGGGAAAATACATACGCCGGAACCTAGACCCTAGGAGCCCTGAAATTCCCTCGAGATAGTGAAAGGGAATGAGACTACTGGTTGCTGCCCAGGTGAATGAACCAGCGTCTCCCTGAGTTCTAGTAACAACAAGCACAGGGAAACAACCAAATACAAAAAGCAGTACAACTAACAGACCAAACTAAATAGGCAACAACACTGAGAATCAAGAGACTGTCAGTTAACCCCGCGTGCAGCCAGTCTCTCAGATCTTCTAACCTCTGTCACAGAAGATACTGTGACAGTGACATAGTGTGTAGGTGGCAGCAGCATCAGGAGGCCACAGAGTGGCAAGGCGACATAGTGTGGAGGTGGCAACAGCATGAGGAGGCCACAGAGTGGCAAGGTAACATAGTGTGGATGTGGCAGCAGCATGAGGAGACCACAGAGTGGCAAGGTGACATAGTGTGGAGGTGGCAGCAGCATCAGGAGACTTAAAAAGTGACCCAGTGAGGTGGGGAGGTGTGTGGCAATACCAGTACCAGCTGATGGTGGGTAAAAGAAGGAGTACTTGGCATGAGATGTGTGGCATCAGGCGGGTGGCAGCATCAGAATAGTAGCTGAGGCAGGTAGCCAGAAGAAACCAGTCTCTTGTCAAAGTGTTGGTTTGGCACCATGGATGATCTAGTCTGATGCATCAGGCAGGCATTGGTGGGTTGAAATCCGGGCTGAGCTACGCCTGATTCATCTTGACCAAGGTCACTCTCTCTACATTTTGGGTGGACAGGCGAGTTCTTCTTGGGGTAACTATGGCCCCGCCGCACCAAACACCCGCTCTGGTGCCACACTACTGGCCGGCAGGACATCTTTTCCAGGGCAAACTTGGCCAGTTGCTGCCACAAATCCAGTTTGGCTGCCTAGTAGTCCAGTGGATCTTCAATGTGGGGTGGCAGGGTGCTGTCCAAGTATGCCACCACCTCCTGGTTCAGGTTCTGCTCCAGGTCTAGATGCTGCTGCTGGTGAGTAGTTTCTTCACTAGGGGGGGAAAAAAGCTGCTCATCAACGACTCTAGACTCAGGCTGCTGCTGATGGAGCTGGTACTGCTCCTGCCACCCCACCCCTCCCCAGCAGCCATGGCAGTGGAACGTGAGCGCAGAGGGCCCCCGGATCAGACCTGCGAGAGGATTGACGATGGCGCAGATAGGCAGCGCCCAACTGACTACATAGTATGTCTCTATAGTGGTTCACTTTGTCCTCCCTCTCAGCGGGTGTAAAATAGGCCCCCATTTTGGACCAGTAGCAAGGGTCCAACAAGGTGGAGAGCCAGAAGTCATCCCTCTGCCGAATGGTGACAATTCGGCTGTGACTGCGCAAGCAAGTGAGCATGCATCGGGCCATTTGTGCAAGTGAGTCGGAGGGACTCCCTTCCTCCATCTCCACTGCATACTGCCACAGTGTGTCTGGGTCCTCTGCCTCGTCTTCCTCATTGCCCTGTAGCTCCTATGGCTGCTCCTGCTCTTCCTCTTCTGACACCTGTGTAGAAAAACCACCCATTTTGCTACACATTGCTTGTGCTTCTCCTCCTCTTCCAGTTCAGCCCCCACATGGCTCATGTGTCACGGAAGGTGTACAGAAAACTAGAAGACACAAAATGAAGATCCGACTGACTGGATCCAAAGGATACTAAGGAACCAGAGGGTAAGCCCTGTAACAGACCTGGCTCTCTCCCTTACTGCTCAGCCTATGCAAAAATCTCTATGGTAGATGATTGAATACCCTCGTTCCTCGACTGTATGACACCTGAGCACCCTATAATAGTGAGGGGACACGACCACCGGCTCCCTACACTTAATACGGAGGGAGTCAGGGTCACCTAGGATCCAGCAAACAGAAAAACACAAATGAATGAACAAACTTATCTGTAGAAGACTCAGTAGTAGCATGCACACACTCCAGGAAGTTGTATAAACCGCAAAGTGATGCAGTATGGGAAGGGATTTAAAGGGATGCAATCAGTGCAACTACATGACAGCTGAGAGAGGCTAACGAGATGAGAAAACGAAAGCAAAACAAAAGGAACCTCAAGCAGGAGGTTCTGGAGAACGTCTGTCAGAGCTTCTCAGATGTCTGGTTGTGACAGTACCCCTCCTTCTACAAGTGGACTCCGGACACTCAGAGCCCACCTTCTCAGGATGGGACCTATGGAAAGCCCTGATGAGAGAGTGGCCTTAATGTCCGTCACTGGGACCCACATCCTCTCCTCAGGACCATAATGAACGAGGTACTGGAGAGAACCGCGGACAACACGAGAATCCACAATCCTAGAGACCTGAAATTCAAGATTACCATCAACCACAATCGGAGGAAGAGGCAAAGACGAGCGTACAATGGGTTGGACATAAGGTTTTAATAAGGACTTATGAAAAACATTATGGATCTTCCAAGTCTGAGGAAGATCAAGACGGTAGGCAACAGGATTGATGACGGACAAGATTTTGTAAGGCCCAATAAACTTAGGACCCAACTTCCAGGAGGGAACCTTCAATTTGATATTCTTAGTAGACAACCACACCAGATCACCAACATTCAGGTCCGGACCAGGCACACGTCTCTTATCCGCCACACGCTTATATCTCCCACTCATGCTCTTTAGATTATCCTGAATCTTTTGCCAAATAGATGACAAAGATGAGGAGAATCTGTCCTCATCAGGTAAACCAGAAGACCCCTCTCCAGAGAATGTCCCAAACTGCGGATGAAACCCATATGCACCAAAAAATGGTGACTTATCAGAGGACTCCTGACGACGGTTATTTAAAGCAAGCTCAGCCAGGGACAAAAAAGAACACCAATCCTCCTGATTCTCCGCCACAAAACAGCGCAGATATGTCTCCAGATTCTAAATGACGCGCTCTATCTGGCCATTCGACTGCGGGTGGAAAGCAGAAGAGAATGACAACTGAACCCCCAAGCGAGAACAGAAAGCCTTCCAGAATCTGGAAACAAACTGCGTGCCCCTATCAGAGACTATGTCTGAAGGAATACCGTGCAATTTGACAATGTGATCAATAAATGCCTGCGCCAGCGTCTTAGCATTGGGCAAGCCAGGAAAAGGAATGAAATGCACCATTTTGCTAAAACAGTCCACCACCACCAGAATCACAGTCTTCCCCGAGGAACGAGGCAGGTCCGTAATGAAGTCCATGGACAGATGTGTGTAAGGATGGGAAGGAATGGGTAACGGAAGGAGAGGACCTGATGGCCGTGAATAAGGGACTTTGGCACGAGCGCAGGTCTCGCAGGCTGCCACAAAGCCCTCAACCGACTTACGAAGCGCCGGCCACCAGAATCTCCGAGCGATGAGATCCACTGTGGCTCTTGCCCCCGGGTGCCCAGCAAGGACAGTATCGTGGTGCTCCTTAAAAATCTTGTGTCTTAAATCGAGAGGCACAAACAACCTCCCAGGAGGACAAAGATCAGGAGCCTCTAACTGGGCTACCTGAACCTCTGCCTCCAATTCAGGATAAAGAGCAGAGACCACCACACCTTCAGCCAAAATGGGACCCGGGTCTTCAAAATTCCCACCTCCCGGAAAACAACGTGACAGGGCATCCGCCTTCACATTCTTAACCCCAGGGCGGAACGTGACAACAAAATTAAACCTTGAAAAGAACAAAGACCATCTGGCCTGTCTCGGGTTCAGACGCTTGGCTAACTCCAAGTAGGCCAGATTCTTATGGTCAGTAAACACGGTAATAGGGTGTCTGGCTCCCTCTAGCCAATGGCGCCATTCCTCAAAAGCTAACTTGATGGCCAACAACTCCCTATCTCCCACATCGTAATTTCTCTCTGCAGAGGAGAGTTTCTTCGAGAAAAAGGCACACGGTCACCATTTGGCAGGAGAGGGACCCTGAGACAAGACAGCACCCACACCCACCTCAGAAGCGTCCACCTCAACTATGAAGGACAGAGAAATATCAGGTTGTACCAAGATGGGAGCGGAAGCAAAAGTCTCCTTGATACTAGAAAAGGCACTTAACCCCAGGGCGGAACGTGACAACAAAATTGTCTACCGACCAGGAGGAAAAATCTACCCCCTTTCTAGTCATATCAGTGAGTGGTTTAACAACAGAGGAATAATTCAAAATAAACTTCCTGTAATAATTGGCAAAACCCAAAAAACGCATCAGCGCCTTCTGATTCTCAGGAAGCTCCCACTCAAGCACAACGCGGACCTTCTCGGGGTCCATGCGAAAACCAGAAGCGGAGAGAAGAAACCCCAGAAATTGAATTTCTGGAACCGCAAACACACATTTTTCCAGTTTAGCGTACAATTTATTCTCCCGCAGGGTGAGCAAGACCTGACGTAGGTGGTCCTTATGAGTTTTGAAATCAGGAGAAAAAATCAAAATGTCATCTAGATACACTAATACAAATTTCCCCATTAAATGATAAAAAATGCTGTTCACAAAATGCTGAAAGACGGCTGGAGCATTCATCAAACCAAAAGCCATAACCAAATTCTCAAAATGGCCCTCAGGGGTGATGAAGGCAGTCTTCCATTTGTCTCCTTCTCTGACCAGGTTGTATGCCCCTCTTAGATCCAACTTGGAAAAAACTTTAGCCCCAACAATCTGGTTAAACAGGTCCGGGAGCAGAGGAAGCGGATAAGGGTCACAAATTGTGATACTGTTCAGCTCCCTGAAATCCAGACATGGTCTTAAAAAACCATCTTTTTTCTAAACAAAGAAAAAACCAGCGGCAACAGGTGACTTCGAGGGTCGTATGTGTCCCTTTCTCAGACTCTCAGAGATATAAGCACGCATAGCGACCCTTTCAGGTTGGGAGAGATTGTATAAATGAGATTTAGGCTGCTTGGCGCCTGGGGTGAGATTAATAGGGCAATCGTACTCCCTGTGAGGGGGCAAGTCCTGAACACCACTCTCAGAAAACACATCCGAAAATTCAGAGAGAAAAGGTGGTACAGTCTTAGTAGAAACCTCAGAAACAGATGTCGTGAGGCAATTCTCTCTGCAAAAGTCACTCCAACCATTTATTTGCCTCGCTTGCCAATCAATGGTGGGGTTATGTTTAGTGAGCCAGGGTAGCCCCAAAACTAGAGGAGTAGGCAACCCGCTTAGGACGAAACATGACACATCCTCAACATGAGTATCACTCACAATCAAACGGATATTGTGAACTATGCCCTTTAACAATTTCTGAGAAAGTGGAACGGAATCAATAGCAAAAACAGTTATATCCTTTCCCGAAGTGCATACCTGGAAACCATGAGTTATAGCAAATTGATTATAAATGAGATTGACAGCTGCTCCACTATCTACAAAAATTTCACAAAAAATGTTCTTGCTCTCTAGCGCCACCCTGGCAGGTAGGACAAAATGGGAACTACAAGCAAACGGAAAACCTTCAATTTCCGCATCAACCTTGCCAATAATAAGAGATGGAACGTTTTTAGAGGATTTTTTTCTTTTTGTTTCTTTATTACTCTCAAAAAACTGCCTGAATCTCCTAGAGGGACAAACATTTGCCAAATGATTTATACCTCCACAACAGAAACAAACCTTCCTATGAGAGCTGAATTCTCTATTGTCAGAGGCAAGCAAACCCAGCTGCATGGGCTCCTGCTCAGAAGGGATTGAGAGCGACTGAGACCCCTGTGCACTGAATGAGACCGCCGCACTGTCCTTGGACTGAGTATGACATGAAGGAGTGATCTCTCCTCTCTCTCTAAGATGCCTGTCAATACGAACGGCCCGAGACATGGCAGAGTCCAAGGAGGTAGGTCTCTCATGAAAGGCAAATGCATCTTTCAATCCCTCTGAAAGACCATGGCAAAATTGACTTCGGAGTGCAGCATCATTCCAACCAGTATCAGCTGCCCATCTCCGAAATTCTGAACAGTATATCTCTGCGGACTGTTTACCCTGGCATAAAAGACGTAGTCTAGACTTAGCCAGAGCAATACGATCCGGATCATCATATATCTGACCCAGGGCTAAAAAAAAATTCATCCACTGAACAGAGGGGCCGTGCCCCCACCGGCAGCGAAAAGGCCCAGGACTGAGCGTTATCCCTGAGCAGCGAGATGATGATCCCCACCCTCTGCTCCTCATCACCAGAGGAATGGGGAAGTAGGCGAAAATGGAGTTTGCAAGCCTCTCTAAAACGAACAAAATTCTCACTACCCCCGGGGAAAGTATCCGGGAGCGAGATCTTAGGCTCAGAACAAACTCCATAAACGCAAGCTGAACCGGTCACCTGAAACTGAGAAACAGTTTTACGGAGATCTGCTACCTCCATTGAAAGACCCTGCATGTGTTCAGTCAAAACTGAAACCGGATCCATGCTTGAGACGGTTTTGGCGGTTTATAATGTCATGGAAGGTGTACAGAAAACTAGAAGACACAAAATGAAGATCCGACTGACTGGATCCAAAACTAAGGAACCAGAGGGTAAGCCATGTAACAGACCTGGCTCTCTCCCTTACTGCCCAGCCTATGCAAAAATCTCTATGGTAGATGATTGCATACCCTCGTTCCTCGACTGTATGACACCTGAACACCCTATAATAGTGAGGGGACACGACCACCGGCTCCCTACACTTAATAAGGAGGGAGTCAGAGTCACCTAGGATCCAGCAAACAGGAAAACACAAATGAATGAACAAACTTATCTGTAGAAGACTCAGTAGTAGCATGCACACACTCCAGGAAGTTGTATAAACCGCAAAGTGATGCAGTATGGGAAGAGATTTAAAGGGATGCAATCAGTGCAACTACATGACAGCTGAGAGAGGCTAACGAGATGAGAAAACGAAAGCAAAACAAAAGGAACCTCAAGCAGGAGGTTCTGGAGAACGTCTGTCAGAGCTTCTTAGATGTCTGGTGGTGACATCATGTGGCCGTGAGATGTAGGCGCAACGTCTCCAGTCCCCTGACCAGCCAGATTTATCAGCATCTGTTGCAGGACATAAAAAAGTGGAATTACATTGTTCATCCCGTTGTCCTGGTGACTGACAAATAACATGGCCTCCTCAAAGGGCCTGAGCAAACGGCAGGTGTCATGCATCAACTGCCACTGGCTGACAGCGAACTTACACAGGGGAGTACTCCTGTACGCTTGGATCATCAAGAAATTGTTTATGGTCTTTCTCTCTTCGTACAGTCATTCCAACATATGGAGGGTGGAATTCCAATGGGTGGAAACATTGAATATCAGCCTATGTTGGGGGATGCCGTTCTGCCACTGCAGCTCAAGGAGGGTGTACTTTGCGGTGTACAAGTTGCTGAAGTGCATGCAAAGTTTCCTGGGCATTTTTAGGATGTCTTGCAGATGGGTGGAAGACCTCAGGAACCGCTTGACAACCAGATTGAACACGTGTGTCATGCAGGGCTGACACCATGTTCTTCCTGTTGTCACCATGGTTTCGATTTTCACTTGTCGAAGAGAAAGCCAGGATTCGATTTCTCGATAAAGGACACAGAGCAGTTCCTCCCCTGTGTGACTCCGTCCGCCCAGGCAAACGATGTGCAGCACAGCGTGACACCGCCTTGCCCTGCACATGTGGTATGCTGGAGGGTGACTGTGAATTGTCCATGCAGTGGAGACTGAGGACACGGAGGTGGATGAGGAGGCAGAGGCAGATATACAAACGACGTGAGAACCTTGAGGCGGAAGCGGCGTCACCTGGCCAAGTTGCTGGTGTGGCTGTGCAGGAACCCACATTCACCCAGTGGGCAGTAAAAGACATGTATTGTCCCTGACCGTAGTTACAGCTCCAAACGTCGGCGCTGCCGTGCACTTTGGCAGATGCTGACAGGCTCAAGGACTGGCCCACCTTCTGTTCTATATGTGTGTGCAGGGCTGGTGCTGCGTTTTGGCAAAGAAATTACGGCTTGGGACTCTCTACCTCGGCTCAGCACAAGCCATCAGTTCTCTGAAAGGTGCAGAATCAACCACTTGGAAAGGGAGTGACTGCAGCACCAGCAACTTGGCCAGGAGCACGTTCAGCTTCTTGTCACGGATGGTGTAGCAGAAAACAAGAAGTTACAAATAAGGATCCAACTAGCTTGATCCAAAACTAAGGAACAAAAGGGTAAGCCCTATTAAAGCCCTGAAGCTCTCCCTGTCTTCTCAGCCCATGCAAAGATCTCAGTGATAGAAATTTGCATGTCCACGTACCTAGACTGAGTGACACCTGCAAACCCTAGAATAGTGAGGAGACACGACCACTGGCTCCCTGCACTAAATACGGAGGGAGTCAGGGTCACCTAGAATCAAGCCAACAGGAAAACAACAAATACAGAAATAGACTTATCTGAAGAACCAGCTGTAGCAACTTCAAGCAGAGAACACAATCCAGGAGGTAATATAAACCGCAAAGTGCGGCAGTATGGGAGGAGATATATAGGGAGGCAATCACTGCTAATAGATGACAGCTGGGAGAGGGAGAAAAGATGTCAAAGTGAAAGCAAAACAAAAGAAGATCATGCAGGTACTGAAGAACGTCTATCAGAACTTCTCCGAGATCTGGCGGTGACACTTCTGCGCCATTGGATGAGTGCATGCATACTGTTGTCTCTTGGCAATCGCTTTGGTGATCGATTGCTGACGAAATGAGTGACGAGGAGCAGGAGCAGCAGGACCGGTAGATGATGGGAGGGACAGACGGCTCCCTTTGGCCATGACTGACTGAAATCGGCTGCGTGCCACTGTGTGATGCAGCGGTTGCTGCGGCAGGCTGGACCACCACATCGGAGCCATGGTTCTCCCAAGCCAATTTATGGTGACACTGCATATGTTGACGCAGGGTCGTGGTGCCAACATTGGCACCCTGACCACGCTCCACCTTCTGCCCACAGATTCTACATTCACCTCCTCCGGCGGCTTAACAAAAAACTGCCACAGCGCCGAGTAGGTGATTTTACCCTCAACACTATGCACTGACTGACTGCTACTGCTGCTGCCTCCGTGAACCCGTGCACCGCTACTTCCCAGGCAGGTAGGCTCCTGCAAAGCGAGTGTTCTACCCCGGGCACGTTTGGCTACCGACCTCCCACTGCTGCCACCCTGCTGACTCCCGGCCACGCTAGCGACTTGCTTGCTGCATCACGGGCAACCTGCCACCCTCTTCTCTCGATGATGAAGCCCCTTCGTCACCCGGCTTCCAAGTGCGATCAGCTACATCATCATCTTCGAGTACTGTCTTCATGTCACTGATGTCCTCCTCAACCGCCACTGGATCAGGAGCCTGACCACTCGCAACATCAGCTCCTACGCCAGTCTCCTCATCACTACTTGCCTACATAGTGGTGGAAGCGGCGGATGTCCCCTCCACATCTTGGCTTGCCAGTAGCTGCTGACTGTCTTCTAGTAGCTTGTCCTCACTGTATAGTGGAGCTGAGCCCACAGCATACAATACTTCTCTGGCTGGGGGAACAGAAAAGGACAGAGGCAGGTTGAGGACAGGTGAGGGTGTAAGACGTGTACTGGGGTGGGCTCCCCAGGATACAGCGAAGTCACAGACAAGAGCAGCGACACTGACACCAGCTTTATATGCAAGAACAGAAACTTTACTTTAACAATAGTGAAAACACAACAATATAAGTATACATAGAGTAAGTTATACCCCAGGCCCACAGTCACCGTCCCTGTCCGAGGGACAGGCCTAGCCCGATGGCGCACACAACAGAGCCTGCAAGTCGTGCTGTGCCGCTAAAGAGGTCACACCTAGCCGTTGGCGGACGCTGCAGAGCCTGCAAGTCAAATACTGCGCCGCAGTCCAGTACAGTAAGGCCTAGCAAAACATGTAACCCTAACTATCTAACTACTATAATGCCTAGGCTAGTCTCTGTTACTTTAGGCACCACACAGTAGAATACAACTAGTAACCAGGTGTACTGACCTGCGTCCGTTCTGGGCCCAAGGATGCCGCTTACCCGGGATGGCCACCAACCTCTCAGCAACCGTGCGGCCTTGCTTGATGATAAGACTTCTGCCCACCCGCTGTACACTGTCTTCCTGGAATAATCTCTCTTTCAAAGAGCCGGATCCAGTAAGGGAACAAGAGCTAATCTTCTTCCTCTGCGTGTCCATTCACTCCCGGACATCCGCAAGGCAGGATGGAATCGGATTCAGTCTCTCAAAGAACATTGCTTCCACCATGTCAGATCAGCACTTCCTGTTTTTTTCAGAAGCAGCTAGCATGAGTCATCATCTGCTTTGCATATACAGATCCCAGAGTGTGCTGACTGTGCTGTATACTCCCGGGCCATGCCAACTACGGGTTGTGTCTGACGAACCCAATGACTCTTGGCTGTGGGTGTCTGATGTCACTTGGGACGAAGTCGAAGATCGAGTCAGCCATTCAAGAACCGCTGGGTTGCTGGTCAAGGCACGACTGCTAGCTGACACTGGGAGCTCAGGCCTCTCTCTGCGACTCCTGCTGCCACGCCCCCTTCCTCTGCTTCAACCTCTGCCTGCGACAGAAACATTTAGGCCTCTGCCACTACCCTGTACAGGGCCTGGCACTTCTCTGTCTGACATACTGTTAGATCAAATAAATAAATAAAAAGGAAATTAAAACACCCCAAAAAAGTCTGTAATTTTCTCACTTCACCACACAACGGCTACAAAAAAGGGCTTTAGAACATATAACTGCACCGCTGAACGGCAAATATATTTTTATTTTGACACTATTAAACGACAAAAAGGTCTTTAGAACATATAACTGCACCGCTGAAGGCAAATATATTTTACTTTTGCCACTAATACACGACAAAAGGGGCTTTAGAACATATAACTGCAAAGCTGAATGGCAAATAGGCCCTTATTTATTTCCACTTATACACGCCACAGAAGGCTTTAGAACATGTAACTGCACCGCTGAATGGCAAATATATTTTTCTTTTGCCACTAATACACAACAAAAAGGGCTTTAGAACATATAACTGCACCGCTGAACGGCAAATATATTTTTATTAGAACATATAACTGCACTGCCGAACTGCAAATATATTTTACTTTTGCCACTAATACCTGATAAAAGGGGCTTTAAAACATATAACTGCAAAGCTGAACAGAAAATAGGCCCTTATTTTTTTCCACTTATACACGCCACAGAAGGCTTTAGAACATATAACTGCACCGCTGAACGGCAAATATATTTTTCTTTTGCCACTAATACACGACAAAAGGGGCTTTAGAACATATAACTGCAGCGCTGAACAGCAAATATATTTTTATTTTGCCACTAATTAGGGTCCGACCGATATTGATTTTTTATAGCCGATACCGATAATCTGTGAACTTTCAGGCCGATAGCCGATAATGTATACTGATATTTTATATCTCATAATATATATTATATTAGTTGGTAGTCACTGAGGTGGTGGAAATTTGCATTTGGCACTAGTATATTATAAATTAATAAAGCCCTTAGTTTGTAGTCAATTTATAATTTACATTTATAATATACTAGTGCCACATGGCAATTTCCACTCCATCCCACCCTCCTCACTGACTTTATTAACCCCTATCAGACCTCAGATCAGCCCTTTATTAACCCCTATCAGACCTCAGATCAGACCTTTATTAACCCCTATCAGACCTCAGATGAATAAAATAAAAAACTCCTCACCTCTCATGCGCAGCGGCTCCTCTTCATCTCCAGGTCTGGTGTCTCGCTCCACTGTGTTCTCCGGCCCACGCTGCACTGTCACCTGACAGCGTGCAGCATCAGGTCATAGTGTGTGCACTACATCCTGACGCTGTATGGGGTCAGGACAGTGCAGCGCGGGCCCCATCAAAGAAGACCAGGGAGGGTGAGTGTCAGAAGCGATTGCTGCGCTTCTTCCCCGCTCCCGGCACCCGATGCATACTAGTGCACGCTTCCATAATGGAAGTGCTCACTAGTATTCGCTTTATACGCATTATCGGTATATCGGCAAGGTTAGATGCCGATACCGATAATGTACAAAATCCTAAATATCGGCCGATAATATCGGTACTTCCGATAATCAGTCGATCCCTACCATTAATACACGATAAAAAGGGCTTTAGAACATACAGGTCCTTCTAAAAAAATTAGCATATTGTGATAAAGTTCATTATTTTCTGTAATGTACTGATAAACATTAGACTTTCATATATTTTAGATTCATTACACACCAACTGAAGTAGTTCAAGCCTTTTATTGTTTTAATATTGATGATTTTGGCATACGGCTTATGAAAACCCTAAATTCCTATCTCAAAAAATTAGCATATCATGAAAAGGTTCTCTAAACGAGCTATTAACCTAATCAACTAATTAACTCTAAACACCTGCAAAAGATTCCTGAGGCTTTTAAAAACTCCCATCCTGGTTCATTACTCAAAACCGCAATCATGGGTAAGACTGCCGACCTGACTGCTGTCCAGAAGGCCATCATTGACACCCTCAAGCAAGAGGGTAAGACACAGAAAGAAATTTCTGAACGAATAGGCTGTTCCCAGAGTGCTGTATCAAGGAGCCTCAGTGGGAAGTCTGTGGGAAGGAAAAAGTGTGGCAGAAAACGCTGCACAACGAGAAGAGGTGACCGGACCCTGAGGAAGATTGTGGAGAAGGACCGATTCCAGACCTTGGGGGACCTGCGGAAGCAGTGGACTGAGTCTGGAGTAGAAACATCCAGAGCCACCGTGTACAGGCGTGTGCAGGAAATGGGCTACAGGTGCCGCATTCCCCAGGTCAAGCCACTTTTGAACCAGAAACAGCGGCATAAGCGCCTGACCTGGGCTACAGAGAAGCAGCACTGGACTGTTGCTCAGTGGTCCAAAGTACTTTTTTCGGATGAAAGCAAATTTTGCATGTCATTCGGAAATCAAGGTGCCAGAGTCTGGAGGAAGACTGGGGAGAGGGAAATGCCAAAATGCCTGAAGTCCAGTGTCAAGTACCCACAGTCAGTGATGGTCTGGGGTGCCATGTCAGCTGCTGGTGTTGGTCCACTGTGTTTTATCAAGGGCAGGGTCAATGCAGCTAGCTATCAGGAGATTTTGGAGCACTTCATGCTTCCATCTGCTGAAAAGCTTTATGGAGATGAAGATTTCATTTTTCAGCACGACCTGGCACCTGCTCAGAGTGCCAAAACCACTGGTAAATGGTTTACTGACCATGGTATTACTGTGCTCAATTGGCCTGCCAACTCTCCTGACCTGAACCCCATAGAGAATCTGTGGGATATTGGGAAGAGAAAGTTGAGAGACGCAAGACCCAACACTCTGGATGAGCTTAAGGCCGCTATCGAAGCATCCTGGGCCTCCATAACACCTCAGCAGTGCCACAGGCTGATTGCCTCCATGCCACGCCGCATTGAAGCAGTCATTTCTGCAAAAGGATTCCCGACCAAGTATTGAGTGCATAACTGAACATAATTATTTGAAGGTTGACTTTTTTTTGTATTAAAAACACTTTTCTTTTATTGGTCGGATGAAATATGCTATTTTTTTGAGATAGGAAATTTGGGTTTTCATGAGCTGTATGCCAAAATCATCAATATTAAAACAATGAAAGGCTTGAACTACTTCAGTTGGTGTGTAATGAATCTAAAATATATGAAAGTCTAATGTTTATCAGTACATTACAGAAAATAATGAACTTTATCACAATATGCTAATTTTTTTAGAAAGACCTGTATAACTGCACCGCTTAACGGCAAATATATTTTTATTTTGCCACTAATACACGACAAGAAGGGCTGTAATTTTCTCACTTCACCACACAACGGCTAAAAAGCCCTTTTTCCACCACTAATACAAGCCAAAAAATGCTTTAGAACATATAACTGCACCGCGCAAGGGCGAATAAGACGTAGAAATATTTCCTTGTAATAACCCCTGTTAATGCCTGTATCAAACTGCACTCGCACTCCAATAACAAGAATGGTTTGCTGGAATTACAGAGCTGTATAATGGCAATTTGGATCCCCAGTCAGTGCAGCAAGGTGTAATAGGATTGTTCCAGGCTGTAACCTCCCCTACTGAACCCTGTTCAACATAAATGCTGTGGAATGATTCCTCCCTATCCTTTCCCTACACTTTGAATAATCTTTCTCTGCACTTGTAAATCGTTTTTTTTTAGCACAATGTTGTTGTCATGGTCTTACCTTCGTTTGACATGTGCTGGCGGCCATCTTGGTTTCTGGGTTTCTTGTAGCCTCCCACCCTGCGGCTTCTCCTTCCCACTGGGAGGAGCTGGATGCCCAGCTCATATATATAGAAGGTCTGTGGCTTCAGTTCCTTGCTTGGTCCTCCTGTGTTCACATGCTTCTAAGACTGCTGCTGCTTCTGGTTCCTGATCCTGGCCTCGTCTGACTACCCCGTTGGTTCCTGATCCTGGCTTCGTCTGACTACCCCGTTGGTTCCTGATCCTGGCTTCGTCTGACTACCCCGTTGGTTCCTGATCCTGGCTTCGTCTGACCACCCTCCTGGTTCCTGACCTCTGTCTACGCAAGACCCTGCTTCGGTTTAGCCATCCGTTTGGACTTTTGCTACGGCTTGATTTCCAATAAAGCCTTCTTATTTCCACTCATCTCTGTTGTACGTCTGGTTCATGGTTCCATGACAGTTGTTTTTCCTAGCACTGTCCCTAGTGCCTGCTGACGTCTCTCCCTGCACTAAGTACACTGAAAAATGGCAGAATCCAAGATGGCTGAGGCTATTTATAGGGCTGTGACATCACAGGGCTGGCTGCTGATTGGCTGCATGCATGGCATTATGGGTGATCCCGCCTTCCCAGAGTTCCTTGCTCCATGTCCTCACACGTGCAGCAGCCATTTTAGGAAAAAATTTGATTCGTTACCACGAAGCGCGAGGAAATTCGGATTCGGTGCAAATCGGATTTTTCCTGAAATTTGTATCGAATTCCACTTCGTCAACTTTGATTCGCTCATCTTTAGTAGTTATATTCTTGTATATAGGAGCAGTATTATAGTGATGTCATTTTCAGAGTAACCTAGAAATGCCGATGTTTTGTCCAGGGGGACCATATTTTAACAAATAGTGCTCTAGAATGAGTTTCCCAGTGAGAAAGCTCTTCAAACCGGTATAGTTGGTCAACTTTCTCGGGATGGAGGAGAGTCGTTTCTCCATAACAGTGGGATCAATAGGCGCACTGCTGTTATAAGCATGGTCGGAAGGTTTGACTTTGAAGGGGTAAGCGAGCTATTAGTGCACCATAGTAAGATGAGTTTTGCGTCTAATTCAATCTGGGTGCTGCAAGTTTCATTTATTACCTTTTCTACTTCTAACCAAAAAGGGCTGATTTTCTTGCAGCTCTACCAAATGTGTGAGAGAGAGCTTGTCTCTCCCCCGCACCTCCAGCAACGATCTGGGATATCAGGATTGAGCCTGTGGAGATATTCTGGTGTTTTGTACCATCTCATTAGCAATTTGTATAAGTTTGCTTGTATCGTGATGCAGCGGTTTGTACTTATATTCTTGTACATTGGAGCAATATTATAGTAGTTATATTCTTGTACATAGAGGACAATATTATAGTAGTTATATTCTTGTACATAGGAGGCAGTATTATAGTAGTTATATTCTTGTACATAGGACGCAGTATAATAGTAGTTATATTCTTGTACATAGGAGGCAGTATTATAGTAGTTATATTCTTGTACATAGGAGGTAGTATTATAGTAGTTATATTCTTGTACATAGGAGCAGTATTATAGTAGTTATATTCTTGTACATAGAAGGCAGTATTATAGTAGTTATATTCTTGTATATAGGAGGCAGTATTATAGTAGTTATATTCTTGTACATAGAAGGCAGTATTATAGTAGTTATATTCTTGTATACAGGAGCAGAATTATAGTAGTTATATTCTTGTATATAGGGTCAGTTTCATAGTAGTTAGATTCTTGTACACAGTATTATAGTAGTTGGGTGTAGCTCCTTTCCTGGAAGTCAATGGGAGGAGCACTGCAGTGACAGCGCTGTCCGATTGTCACAACCATGGTCATGGTCGTGACTCCTGTGTCCGCATGCTGTTGCCTGCGGTCTGGTGTTGTTGTTCAGCCACAGGTGAGGTCCGCTAGTGTGTTGCCTCACTTGTGGTTGCCGCTGGCGACATGTGGTTGTTTTGCAGTTTGGCAGCCTGAGCTGGTGCTGGGCAGCTTGCTGCAATGTGCATGCGGTTGCATCTGGCAACCTGCCTTTATATGTGTGCACATTCCCTGTTTGGTGTGCACAGGGTTTTAGTTGTGTGCACTTCCCCTTTAAGTTGATGTCTTCCCTTCCCTGGTGTTGGAAGGGTTAACTTCCTTCCTAGTATGTGTGCACTGGGTGTGTCTGAGTGTGGGTGTGGCTACTTTGGGCTATAAAGCCTCTGCTGTTTTCAGTTAGCTGAGGGGTTCTTCAGCCATGGTTGCTGGATACAGCCTCCTGTTATACCATCTGCCAGTGGGGGCTACCCTTGTGGTCATAAGCTTTATGTATGGTGTTAAGTAGATGTTTCTTTGGTCTTTATTTATTGCAGCATATGGTTTCCTGGTTTCCCGTGTGATGTGTGTTGTGTGCTGTGTTCCTTGTGTTGTTGTGGACAGCAGCACTTATACATGGGTTCCAGGCTCTGTGTCGGTGGCAGGTAGGTGTGGTACTAGTCTCACTTACCTGCCATTGCCATATGTCTGTTTCTGTTTCCCCTGTCTTTATAGCTTGGCCAGTGAGACTCCTGTTTGTCCGTATCTAGGAGGAACAGGTAGTCTTACCCAGCTCCTAGTCCAGGGCCACCCTGAGGGCTAGCAGGAATATCAGGTTCCGGAGTATGAGCCCTCCTACCATCAGGGTTGGCTCATACAGGCTAGGAGACAGGGTCAGAATTAGGGATTGTTAGGAGGTGTAATGTGTATCTGTTCGGTACTGCGCGACGTGTGCCCCCTCTTCCCCTCTCTCCCTGCCTGTTCAGTACTGTAAAGGCCCACAGTATATGATACAGTGACTCCCAGAGTAATGGAATACCTTGTCCTCGATGTTGCAGCTGCGGATCCTGTTCCTCTGTGTCCTTCTTGCTTCTTCTTTTTTCTGTTTTTTCTGTTTTTTTCCTCCTATTTATGTGCCGTCCAGGGTGGGGAAGGGTTTGGGGAGGTTTGCCCTAATGGTTATTTATTATTTTTTGTTGGTTTTTTAAAGAAATATATAAAATCTAAACTGCAGAGCTTGCCCCGGCCGGTGGCACAGCTCGTGGTTTGAAAAGGCCGCTCGTACACGCTTGCACGGAGTGCTGCGTGACGTCACGGTAGTAGCTATGGTGGACCAGGAGGACCAAAAGAACTCCAACGCGTTTCGATTAGATCGCTAATCTTCGTCAGGGATAGCTGTTCTGGTTCCTGGTGCTGATTTTAAAGGTCCGTATCTCCTCCCATTCTTAACCCCTTCCTTGCCATTGTTCTGGTTTGATGTCTACTGGAAAGCAAATAGTTCTATTTCAGAATTCAATCCTGAGGGTGCTAGAGTATTTAGGTTGAATATCCAGCGGCTTTCTGTCCTGGACATTTTCTTTATATAATCTCCTCCTCTTTTATCTTTTTTAACTATTTCAATTCCACAACAGGTGGTGCCGTTATACTTTCCCCCGTGTTTCTCTTTGTAATGTCTGGAGAGCGGGTGACCCTCATATTTTCTTCCTATGTTGTAGATGTGTTCCCCTATTCTTTTACTTATTGTTCTTTTTGTGCGTCCTATGTATGTTTTTTTACACGGACATGTTATAGCATATATTGCGCCCTGACTTTTGCAGGTAATGTGATCCTTTATTTTGTGTATTTCTGTGTCCCCTGTCCATTCATTGTGTATTTCCAACTTTATGTTCTGTTTTTTATTTATTTTTAGTTTCTTGCATATGCCGCAATTGCCGCATGGGAAGAAACCTTCCTGCGGTTTCTGTCCTGGAGTTGTGTTTGATATTTGATTGTCATTTTTGCTCAAGCATTTGTTGGTTGGGGCTATTATGCTTCCCACATTCTTGGCTTTTCTATAGATAAATTTTGGATTTTTGGGGATCAGGTCTCCTATTATTTTGTCCTCCTTGAGAGTTTCCCAGTGTTTTTTGATTATTTTTCTCAATATCCCTGCTTGGCTATTATATTGTGTAATGATTGGTGGTATTTCAAAAGCTTCTGTTTTCGCTTTACTATATTCTGGTGTTTTCTTTTTATTGATTAATTCCTGTCTGTCAAGGGTTCCTATTAATTTTTTCTGTGCTACTAGTTTTTCCCTGTCATAGCCTCTGTCTTCAAATTTTTTCTGCATTTTGTCTGCCTCTATTTCATACTCTTTCTCCTTAGTACAGTTACGTTTAATTCTCACAAATTGTCCTTTTGGGATATTTTCCAACCACTGTGGGAGGTGGCAGCTTTCCCGGGAGATAAAACTATTTGTATCTGTCGGTTTATTGTATGTCTTAGTTTGTATTTTTCCGTCTTCTATGTAGATGGTGAGGTCAAGAAAATTGATGGTGGTGGTACTGAGTACTGGTGTAAATTCCAGGTGGTATTTATTGTTGTTAATTTCCTCGCAGAATATGTCCAGTTCTTCCTTTTCTCCTGCCCAGATGAATATGATATCATCTATGAAGCGTTTCCATAGGACGAGATTCGACCGGAGTTGGCCATGGGGATAGATGGCTTCATGCTCCCACTGGCCTACGTATATATTTGCAAACCCCGGTGCGAATCTCGTCCCCATCGCGGTCCCCCACTGCTGGATGTAGAATTTGTCTTCAAATAGAAAATAGTTCCTCTTCAGGATAAACATGATACATTCACAGATATAATTTATTTGTTTCTCCGCCAGGGTTCCCTGGTTTTGTAGACATGTCTTGACTGCTTCACATCCTTTTTCGTTTTCTATTATGGTATATAGGGATTTTACATCCAGTGTACCTAGGATGTAATTTTGTTCCCACTTGACTTGGTTTAAGATGTTCAAGATATGTTGGGTGTCTTTTAGGTGTGTTGGTAGTGTGTCTACGCATGGTTGCAGGAAGTGATCTATGTATTCTGACAGGTTGCTTGTCAGACACTCCACTCCTGATACTATAGGTCTTCCCGGGGGATCTGTGGTATCTTTGTGTATCTTCGGGTTGTGATAAAATGCCGCAATTCTGGGTTGTTTGATTGCTATGTATTCAGCCTCTTTGGTGTTCAGGATGGTTTCTGTTCTGCCTTTTTTCACCAGTTCATTTAGTTCCCTTTTGAACTCCTCTGTTGGGTCATTTTTTAGTATTTTATATGTTTTCTTATCTCCCAGTAGCTTATATGCCTCCTGTCGATATTTGTCTTTGTCCAATATTATGATCCCCCCACCTTTATCAGCGGGTCTCAGGATGATTTTTTGGTTTTCCTGTATTTTAGTTAGTGCCTCCCGTTCAGCGTGGGATATATTTCCTAGGTGTTTCTTGCTTTTTTGTTTTCTAGGACTTCTGATTTTGCATATGTCCTTGGTGACCATATTCATAAAGCTGTTGAGTGCCTGGGAATATTCTTGCACCGGGTGATATTTGGATTTTTCTTTCAGGTCAGTATGCTTATATTCTTTGTTTGTGTAGTTTTCTTCTGTTGTTACTGCTTTGTTTGATTGGTTGGTTTTGTTGATGTTTTCCTTATTGTAATTGATTTTTTGTTGTTTTTTTATGAAGTATTTCTTTAGGGCCAATCTTCTCATGAATTTTCGCACCCCTATGAATGCTTCAAATTTATTAAACGATGTGCTTGGTGCAAACTTCAAGCCCTTTTCCAGGATGTCTTGTTCTCCCTTTGTTAATATGTGTCTGCTGAGGTTAAAAAATTTTTGTCCTGTCCCTAATTTGGTATTTTTTTGTTGTTGTTGTTGTTTTAGTTTTTTCTTTTGGGCGAGTTTCCCTCCTCTATTGCCCCTTTTGTATTTTTTCTTCCCACGAAAAAATCCTGCTTCACAGTTTTTTTTATTATTGTTGTTCTTTTTTCCCTCTGTTCATTGCGTCCTCTCTCCTGTTCTTGAGGTTTATTTCGTTCTGTATTTCTTGTTGTCATCATTTGATTTGTTGTTCTCGGTTTTTCCTTCCTGGTGTTGTTTTTGTTGGTATTAGATATTCTATCTTCTACTTCATTGTATTCAATTGAGTTTTGTTTGTCTTGTCTCTTCTTCGCTTCATTTGATGGGGCTATTTCTTCCTCATCCGTCTCGTAGTTGGTAAATGCCTCAAAGCGGTTGCTCATCTGTATTTCGTCTCTGTTAGTAGCTTCATTGTGTCTTGTAATTATAACTTCTGGGGTTATGGGTATTGGTTGTTCTATTGGATTGTTCACTTCTTCTTCTTCCTCTTCATGTACTGTGAAGTTAGACGTATATTCCTCAGCTTGACTGTATCTGTCTTCATCCAGTGTGTGGAAGGAGTTCCGGCTGTTATATTCTGTATGGTTTTTTGGTAGTGCATCCCGGTTGAACTTCCTGCTTTTTTTCTCTTTTATTTCTTCTTCTTTCTGGTGTATTCTTCTCTTTATATTTTCTACCAGTTGGTGGATACTCGCATGATCTTTCCAAGGCCTTAGTGTTTCAAATGTTGCCATGATTGCTTTGTTTGTTCTTCGTAATCTTTCACCTCTTTTGTTGATAATGAATTTTATTGCATTGCGGGAGAATTCGTGGAACATACGTTCCCATTCATTTATTATGCCATTTTCTCCCATGTCTCCTGACAGGGTTTTTTCTACTTTAAGGCCCTTTGGTATGATGTCCCATTCAAGGTATTTCTCCAGTGAAGTAATTTCCCAGAGGTCCTTCATCTCAAGGATTAGGAGTTGTTCTAATTCTCTTAATGTGTCTTTCACATACGTGAACTGTGTGCCATTGTCTTGGTTGAATGTTTCAGATTGTCTTTTATATGAACCGAAGAAGGTTTGTACCCTCTGTATCCTGTCTTTTCTGTCCCACCATAGTTTCGACATTATTCCTCTATATGGCGGCTTCTTTTGTTATTTGTATATGTTTTTTATTATTTATTATTTACTCTTATTGTGTATGATTTGGTTTTATTAAAAACCCCAACACAGCCTAATAAAACCAAATCATACACAATAAGAGTAAATAATAAATAATAAAAAACATATACAAATAACAAAAGAAGCCGCCATATAGAGGAATAATGTCGAAACTATGGTGGGACAGAAAAGACAGGATACAGAGGGTACAAACCTTCTTCGGTTCATATAAAAGACAATCTGAAACATTCAACCAAGACAATGGCACACAGTTCACGTATGTGAAAGACACATTAAGAGAATTAGAACAACTCCTAATCCTTGAGATGAAGGACCTCTGGGAAATTACTTCACTGGAGAAATACCTTGAATGGGACATCATACCAAAGGGCCTTAAAGTAGAAAAAACCCTGTCAGGAGACATGGGAGAAAATGGCATAATAAATGAATGGGAACGTATGTTCCACGAATTCTCCCGCAATGCAATAAAATTCATTATCAACAAAAGAGGTGAAAGATTACGAAGAACAAACAAAGCAATCATGGCAACATTTGAAACACTAAGGCCTTGGAAAGATCATGCGAGTATCCACCAACTGGTAGAAAATATAAAGAGAAGAATACACCAGAAAGAAGAAGAAATAAAAGAGAAAAAAAGCAGGAAGTTCAACCGGGATGCACTACCAAAAAACCATACAGAATATAACAGCCGGAACTCCTTCCACACACTGGATGAAGACAGATACAGTCAAGCTGAGGAATATACGTCTAACTTCACAGTACATGAAGAGGAAGAAGAAGAAGTGAACAATCCAATAGAACAACCAATACCCATAACCCCAGAAGTTATAATTATAAGACACAATGAAGCTACTAACAGAGACGAAATACAGATGAGCAACCGCTTTGAGGCATTTACCAACTACGAGACGGATGAGGAAGAAATAGCCCCATCAAATGAAGCGAAGAAGAGACAAGACAAACAAAACTCAATTGAATACAATGAAGTAGAAGATAGAATATCTAATACCAACAAAAACAACACCAGGAAGGAAAAACCGAGAACAACAAATCAAATGATGACAACAAGAAATACAGAACGAAATAAACCTCAAGAACAGGAGAGAGGACGCAATGAACAGAGGGAAAAAAGAACAACAATAATAAAAAAAACTGTGAAGCAGGATTTTTTCGTGGGAAGAAAAAATACAAAAGGGGCAATAGAGGAGGGAAACTCGCCCAAAAGAAAAAACTAAAACAACAACAACAACAAAAAAATACCAAATTAGGGACAGGACAAAAAATTTTTAACCTCAGCAGACACATATTAACAAAGGGAGAACAAGACATCCTGGAAAAGGGCTTGAAGTTTGCACCAAGCACATCGTTTAATAAATTTGAAGCATTCATAGGGGTGCGAAAATTCATGAGAAGATTGGCCCTAAAGAAATACTTCATAAAAAAACAACAAAAAATCAATTACAATAAGGAAAACATCAACAAAACCAACCAATCAAACAAAGCAGTAACAACAGAAGAAAACTACACAAACAAAGAATATAAGCATACTGACCTGAAAGAAAAATCCAAATATCACCCGGTGCAAGAATATTCCCAGGCACTCAACAGCTTTATGAATATGGTCACCAAGGACATACGCAAAATCAGAAGTCCTAGAAAACAAAAAAGCAAGAAACACCTAGGAAATATATCCCACGCTGAACGGGAGGCACTAACTAAAATACAGGAAAACCAAAAAATCATCCTGAGACCCGCTGATAAAGGTGGGGGGATCATAATATTGGACAAAGACAAATATCGACAGGAGGCATATAAGCTACTGGGAGATAAGAAAACATATAAAATACTAAAAAATGACCCAACAGAGGAGTTCAAAAGGGAACTAAATGAACTGGTGAAAAAAGGCAGAACAGAAACCATCCTGAACACCAAAGAGGCTGAATACATAGCAATCAAACAACCCAGAATTGCGGCATTTTATCACAACCCGAAGATACACAAAGATACCACAGATCCCCCGGGAAGACCTATAGTATCAGGAGTGGAGTGTCTGACAAGCAACCTGTCAGAATACATAGATCACTTCCTGCAACCATGCGTAGACACACTACCAACACACCTAAAAGACACCCAACATATCTTGAACATCTTAAACCAAGTCAAGTGGGAACAAAATTACATCCTAGGTACACTGGATGTAAAATCCCTATATACCATAATAGAAAACGAAAAAGGATGTGAAGCAGTCAAGACATGTCTACAAAACCAGGGAACCCTGGCGGAGAAACAAATAAATTATATCTGTGAATGTATCATGTTTATCCTGAAGAGGAACTATTTTCTATTTGAAGACAAATTCTACATCCAGCAGTGGGGGACCGCGATGGGGACGAGATTCGCACCGGGGTTTGCAAATATATACGTAGGCCAGTGGGAGCATGAAGCCATCTATCCCCATGGCCAACTCCGGTCGAATCTCGTCCTATGGAAACGCTTCATAGATGATATCATATTCATCTGGGCAGGAGAAAAGGAAGAACTGGACATATTCTGCGAGGAAATTAACAACAATAAATACCACCTGGAATTTACACCAGTACTCAGTACCACCACCATCAATTTTCTTGACCTCACCATCTACATAGAAGACGGAAAAATACAAACTAAGACATACAATAAACCGACAGATACAAATAGTTTTATCTCCCGGGAAAGCTGCCACCTCCCACAGTGGTTGGAAAATATCCCAAAAGGACAATTTGTGAGAATTAAACGTAACTGTACTAAGGAGAAAGAGTATGAAATAGAGGCAGACAAAATGCAGAAAAAATTTGAAGACAGAGGCTATGACAGGGAAAAACTAGTAGCACAGAAAAAATTAATAGGAACCCTTGACAGACAGGAATTAATCAATAAAAAGAAAACACCAGAATATAGTAAAGCGAAAACAGAAGCTTTTGAAATACCACCAATCATTACACAATATAATAGCCAAGCAGGGATATTGAGAAAAATAATCAAAAAACACTGGGAAACTCTCAAGGAGGACAAAATAATAGGAGACCTGATCCCCAAAAATCCAAAATTTATCTATAGAAAAGCCAAGAATGTGGGAAGCATAATAGCCCCAACCAACAAATGCTTGAGCAAAAATGACAATCAAATATCAAACACAACTCCAGGACAGAAACCGCAGGAAGGTTTCTTCCCATGCGGCAATTGCGGCATATGCAAGAAACTAAAAATAAATAAAAAACAGAACATAAAGTTGGAAATACACAATGAATGGACAGGGGACACAGAAATACACAAAATAAAGGATCACATTACCTGCAAAAGTCAGGGCGCAATATATGCAATAACATGTCCGTGTAAAAAAACATACATAGGACGCACAAAAAGAACAATAAGTAAAAGAATAGGGGAACACATCTACAACATAGGAAGAAAATATGAGGGTCACCCGCTCTCCAGACATTACAAAGAGAAACACGGGGGAAAGTATAACGGCACCACCTGTTGTGGAATTGAAATAGTTAAAAAAGATAAAAGAGGAGGAGATTATATAAAGAAAATGTCCAGGACAGAAAGCCGCTGGATATTCAACCTAAATACTCTAGCACCCTCAGGATTGAATTCTGAAATAGAACTATTTGCTTTCCAGTAGACATCAAACCAGAACAATGGCAAGGAAGGGGTTAAGAATGGGAGGAGATACGGACCTTTAAAATCAGCACCAGGAACCAGAACAGCTATCCCTGACGAAGATTAGCGATCTAATCGAAACGCGTTGGAGTTCTTTTGGTCCTCCTGGTCCACCGTAGCTACTACCGTGACGTCACGCAGCACTCCGTGCAAGCGTGTACGAGCGGCCTTTTCAAACCACGAGCTGTGCCACCGGCCGGGGCAAGCTCTGCAGTTTAGATTTTATATATTTCTTTAAAAAACCAACAAAAAATAATAAATAACCATTAGGGCAAACCTCCCCAAACCCTTCCCCACCCTGGACGGCACATAAATAGGAGGAAAAAAACAGAAAAAACAGAAAAAAGAAGAAGCAAGAAGGACACAGAGGAACAGGATCCGCAGCTGCAACATCGAGGACAAGGTATTCCATTACTCTGGGAGTCACTGTATCATATACTGTGGGCCTTTACAGTACTGAACAGGCAGGGAGAGAGGGGAAGAGGGGGCACACGTCGCGCAGTACCGAACAGATACACATTACGCATCATTCATTTGACTTTCAACGGGGGCGATACCGTTGCGGTACCGCTGCGTCAGTTTCATTACAGTGCAAGCGCCGGTGTACCACTAGTATTGTTAGGAGGTGACCTGCTCCCTGATTCCTGTCCTGGCCATGCTCTGACCATCCATCTGCTGATACCGCACGGCTGAGGGTTTTCCCCATCCTCAGCAGTGACACCAATACAGGCTTGACAGAGCAGTGTAATTCCGGTGTAGTTTATCATTTGCAATGGTTTTGGTGTCAGTTTTAAGTCTCTTTGCTTTATAAAGTTGCACCAAATTTATGAAATGGCGCACAATGATAAAATATTTGTAACAAGTTCAATGTAGTGTATGCCTATGTCTGTAAAAGCACACCAGAAGTTTATATGGCGTGGAGATGCAACTTTTTTACGACTTTTTATAATGTCACAAATCATAAATGAGTCTTAAAGGTGTTAAAGTGGCAAGGATCACGAAATGTTGTGAAAATATTCACCAAATATTGAAAAATTTCACCAAACTTTTAAAAATATACTCGAAATGGGCACCATTTGTGACATTTTTATGCCGCAAAACTGGTATAGCAGACGTTTGTCCAGATAGTTTATCTGCTGGACAGTTTACATGTTCCTATCCAGGAACACAGCAGCTCAGATATAAACCAGCTCTCACCCTGTAATGCAGAAAATAGTTGTAACATTGCCTCTTGCCAAAGAGATAAATATTTGTCTGACGCCAAGTAATACAAGCATGTGAGCCGTTAACTCTCCCCCGTTAGCACAGGGGCGATATCTGGGGCACAAAGCTCTAAAGTCAGAGATTAGATGCTGGTGTCATCCAAAACTGAGCATTCGAGGTGTAGCCAAATTCACAGTCAGGGCTCTTACCCCCTTGTGTATACTGGTCGGTATTTTGTAAAATGAGGAGCGAGTCCAGAACACGGAAGAGGGGTCAATCTTTCCATTGTAGTCTTGTCTTCATGTAGGTTCCATTTTCATTTTGGCTTACAAATACTGATGCAAAATACTGACCAGAATACCGAAGCGTGTGCTGTCACATGAACCGAGCAGCTGCCAAAAGCACAGAATAAAGGCTTGTGCACACAAAAGTATTTTTTTTCGTTAACATACGATATGCTTTTTATGCTTGTCGGATGCGGACCCATTCACTTCAATAGGGCCATAAATAATGCGGACAGCACACGGTGTGATCTCCGCATCCTTATGTCCGTTCCGTGGCATCGGCAAATAGATAGAACATGTCCTATTCTTGTCTGTTTTACAGACAAGGACGGGACTGTTCTATAGAGGCCAGGACGTTCCGTTCCGCTAAATGCGGACTGCACACGGCCGGTATCAGTATATTGCAGACTGCAAAACAGGCAACGGTCGTGTGCACGAGTCCTAAAAATGATTAAAGTGGTGACTCCTAGCTGTTTGCTAATGGCTGCGCAATTTGCTAAAAAAAAATGCAGCTGTTAAAGGGAATCTGTCACCACGATTTTGGACTATAGTCTGCTGTAATACATGTAATACATGAGTAGTGCTGCAAGGACAAGGAATCCATATTGCTAATTTTTATTTTCATACTGCCCCCTGTTCTCCCACTGTCAGTGTTTAAAGGGCATCTGTCACCAGATCTGTACCTATGACACTGGCTGACCTGTTACATGTGCGCTTGGCAGCTGAAGACATCTGTGTTGGTCCCATGTTCATATGTGCTCGCATTGCTGAGAAAACGGGGGCGTTGCCGTTACACTTACAGGTCTGCTGTCTCTGGAACTGCCGCTCCCTCTGCAATTTGATTAACAGGGCCAGACAGTATAAACGTCATCACACCTGGCACTTTCAATCAAAGTGGAGAGGGCGCACCATTTACAGAGAGAGCAGAGCCTCTAGGTGTATTGGTGACGCCCCCGTTGCTCCTAGAGACTCATTTGCATGTAATAAAACATCATTTTTCTCAGCAATGTGGACACATATGAACACGGGACCAACACAGATGCCTTCAGCTGCCAAGTGCACATGTAACAGGTCAGCCAGTGTTATAGGTACAAATCTGCTGACAGATGCCCTTTAAAGGGGTTTTCTGAGATTTTAATACTGATGACCTTTCCTCTGGATAGGTCAGCAGTATCTGATCAGTGGGGGTCTGACACCTGGGACCCACGCCGATCAGCTGTATGAGAAGGCTGCGGTGTAACCCCTACATCATCCCATACAATACACCATGGTGATGGATCATGTGACGGACCATGTGATGAACGTAGTGATGTCATCAAAGGTCCTATTCCTCACAAAAGAAGACAGAAGAGATGCCGGCTGTGCGAACAAGTGGATTAAGGTGAGTTAAATTATTTATTTATTTATTTTTAACCCCTCCATCCCTATTGTACTATGCATTCTGTATTCAGAATGCTATTATTTTCCCTTATAACCATGTTATAAGGGAAAATAATAATGATCAGGTCTCCATCCCGATCGTCATCTAGCAACCGTGCGTGAAAATCGCACCGCATCCACACTTGCTTGCTGATGCTTGCGATTTTCACGCAGCCCCATTCATTTCTATGGGGCCTGCGTTACGTGAAAAACGCACAAAGAGGAGCATGCTGCGATTTTCACGCAACGCACAAGTGATGCATGAAAATCACCGCTCATGTGCACAGCCCCATAGAAATGAATGGGTCCGGATTCAATGCGGGTGCAATACGTTCACCTCACGCATCGCACCCGCAAAGAAAAATCCTGCCCTTTTTGAAAGGGGACTAAGGGAGATGATCAATTCACGGAAGATGATGTTCACTAAAGAAAAGTGATTTGATCAGCCAGTCCCTTAACTGTTTTAGTGAAAACTTTAATATTTTTGATAATATAATAATAATATGAAATAATATTTGGATCGGAGTCAGACTTTCTCTTCAAAATCAAAGATTTTTTAGTACCTACTTCCATATACATCGTATTTTTTTCCATAATGGTTCTGATTATGTGTCCGTTGTAGTTAAAGTAGTGGTGCTAATTGAAATTGCTCAATGACTGTGATAGCTTCTTCTATCCTTTCACGAGTCCACAAAGGTTTTTCTTTATCATATCGCTTGTTCAAAAACAGATACAACTTTGGTCAGAGTTAGATTTTTTTTTTAGTATCTGAACCCATAGCCAGGAGTGTGCCCTCACAGAAATATGCCTGGCTGTGTTCCCCCTGCCAGAATAGTATATACCTAGAATCAAGGGCGACGCTAGGGCCTTTTATCAGCGAACTGTGAGAGCTATGGGATAAAGGACCTTTGATGACATCATCACCATGTGACCAGTAACATAGCAATATTACTGGTCAAATTACTGGTCACATGTCTATGAGGTAATCAAAGGTCCTTCGACTGCTTTCTTTTTTTTCCAGGACTCCTTACTTGTTTATTTCATCTTTTCACTAAAACAGTTAAGGGATTTGAACCAAATCACTTACTTTGTTTAGGAAAATCACCCCACAGAGATGTTATTTTAAACATCTTCCATGAACTGATCATCTCCCTTAGGGATTTGATCAAATCTCCATTTTCATCATTTCCCTGCGACATACGGTATATACAGTACAATTCTTCTTGATAGGTAACCGTATATCACACTAGTGCGCCATTCTGAGACATAGCACTTGCCATTTCTATTAGACTGGCATGAGGTGATCAGGCAACGTTTCAGCTGCTGTAAAACTACAACTCGCAGCATGTACACTTGCTTGGCTGTTCTTGTATCTCCCACAGAAGTGAATAGAGACTGCTGAGAGTTGTAGTTTCAGTTGGAATGCCAGTAGTTGCTGATTCCTTGGTTTGTATGCTGCTGAACCTTCGTCTGCAGGGCCACACAAAGCAGGCGAGGATCAATATTCTATACCCTAATTAATGGTAATAACAAACTGCTGTAGAACGTCACAGGATGAATATTTTATCAGGGACATTTACCCGTCAGGAGAGCGCAGCCCAGGAGTCGGCTGAATTATACATGACAGCTTTCTTATAGAGCTGCTGTTGGCTGTCAGTGCGCGTTTCATTCTTCAGTTCCTCTCCTGCCACCAGTCATTATGGTGGGACATAGAAAAAGCTGCAAAGTGCGGAAGTGACCTCCATACAGGGGAAGCCACCATCAGAAGACTGATCCAATAATTATCAGCAATGCTCCAAAGGGGGCAACGTGGAGGAATTATGTGGTATTGGGGGCAAAAATGCATCTAATGCTATAGAACAGCAGTAAATCCGCTGCATGTCAATTTATGTTGTAGATTTCTGCTGCAAATTTCGGGGAACATTTATTAAGACCAGCATTTTAGACACCGGTCTTATTAAAACCCCAGTTATAGGAAGACCCCGGCCTATCCATAACATCGGCACATCCAGGGCCAGTTCTAAATGTAAGAGTACATTCTGGAGCACTCCGTTTCGTTCAGACAATGAATGGAGACAAAACTGAAGCGTTTTCCCCCGCTATTGAGATCCTATGACGGATCTCAATTGCGGAAAGGGAAAGCGTAGATGTGAAAGTAGCCTAAAACAGGCGTAGGAATTGATGATCGAGACAGGCCTGCCGGCCGTCCCCTTTCCCCACCCACAATATCAGTACAACTAACTAATTTAGGCGTATTTAAGTATAATAAATGACCCCTGCAATGCAGAGACTGAAATCTGTGGCAGATTGAAAGCATTTCCGCACCGTAAGCAGCAGTACAACTTGTTGCGGAATTTGCCATGCGCATTATGGCCAGGGTCACTTCAAACGTTCCACTCGCCACGTGTGGCCATAACTTTGGTAATTTACCAGCTCTAGGTAGCAGGGGTTAATACATACATTACAAAATGACAGACCAGGATTTTTTTTTTAAAGCTGCTTACTCAGCTTACATCAGTCCCTTACTGCCCTAGATCACCCGGGATGCTGATATTGAAAGACAGTCCCATCTTACGCATACATAGCATATCCACGTACCCGAAACTACTATGGATTTTGGCGTAGACCCCTTTGGTACAGTATCTAGACCACTAAGTTAGTTGACATTAACCCACTAAGGATGCTGGTATTAACCCATTCACTACCAGAGATACTAGATAATATAAAGTCTTTGCAGGAATTCATTTCCCCACAATCACACCACCTGCTTATCCGGCTAGGATGTTTCTGAAAAAAAGTGGCAACCCTAGCTAAGAACACAATTTAAAAATATTTTATGCATCAATATTGGTAATGGTGATGTCTACCATGTAGGACAATGACGGGCTAAAACGGCAGGTGACAGAGCAGGTAACAATGTATTGTCAGTGTCAGACCAGCCCTGGTCACTCACCCCGTCTCCTGCAGAAGGCTTTAAACCATACTATATATTTTCATGGAGTCACAGCCGTGATGACTTCAGTGTCCCGTGAACCAAACATGTGAGTTCAGATTCAACTGCACTAATTACAGGCTAATAACGAATTATAGCTACTTGATAACAACGTATCCGCTTATGATGATTTATACAACACGCACATTCCTGCTAGAACCCGCTAAGCTCGAAATCCAATTTATAATATCCAGTTTATTTTCAATTTATAAAACTCCACAGCTATAACTAGTGTTGAGCGAATCAAATTCCAGATCCAAATATCAGGGAAAATTTTATTCGCCATGAAGCCGAATTTACTCGTGCTTTATGGTATTGATTTTTCCTGAAATGGTGTAAAAAAAAAAAAAAAAAAAAATCATACTTACCTCATCCATTTGCTTGCGATAGGCTGGCCGCCGCCATTTTGATTAAAGATCTTACACGAAATCCTGTGCATGGTGATGTATGACGTCACCACGGGCTGCGCAAGATTTCGCGCCAGATCTTCAATCAAGATGGTGGCGGCCGTCGCAAGAAAATGGATGAGCTAAATATGATATCATTTCAAATATAATTTTTTTACACTATCAGATGCCGCGATCAGCTATGAACGTGGCATCTGAGGGGTACAATGACGGGAAGCGGCACAATCACCGCTCCCTGTCATTACACCCACTACTTACAAAGAAATGCTCTTAGTGACGAAGTAATTTGTCACAACAAAAATTTTGGGGTAAAATTCGGCAAAGCAGCCAAATCGAATTTTTGAATACTTTGCTAATCTCTAGTTTCTCTAATCTCTAATCTATATTTTCCATGTCAATATCTAAATTTTAACAAAAAACATAAAATCCTGCAGTTTTTTCTCTGGCCACTAAGCCTAATAATAGGCTCCACTTCTTGGTCTGTACAGATCACTTTACTGCAGTTATCTGCTTATCTGCCATTTCAGTCCTGCCTGTAATAATATCACCTCTGTGTAGATAATTGCAAGAGGACCGGCACTCGCTCAAGTAGAATAATTATGGAATATTTAATGGTCACATACAGAAGGCAAGTGACGCGTTTCGGCTACTATGAGCCTTTTTCAAACAAGTTGAAAAAGCTCATAGTAGCCGAAACGCGTCACTTGACTTCTGTATGTGACCATTAAATATTCCATAATTATTCTACTTGAGCGAGTGCCGGTCCTCTTTGTGCAAGTACGTGAATATTTACCCTGGACGCGCGCACCGCATCTCTGACATACGGAGTGCCGACTGTGTCTTCTCTGGCTCTGTGTAGATAAGACAGGATCCACCATTCACAACAGGTGATTGTCAGAGCTTATATATTATTTCCTTGTACAACGACCTCTGCACAGGGCACAGAGCATGCCTAGAAAACTCTCACATAGAAGTCAATGAGGTCCCCTCCAGACCATTGTGTCTGTGGACCATGGGGCAATTTTCTTAATGCGTTCTGGATGCTGTTAAGAGCAGCTAAGCCAATATTCACAATCAGGAAATTAAATAGATAAATCTAAAAACAGATTAGAAAAAAAGGAGATGTGTCGCTATCTGGTTTTAATTGGCACATATAAATGTTTGTGACACATTTCCTTTAAAATGGAACATCATGATCAGTGATTTGCACACTGCAATAACTGAGGCACGCCATAACACAGTGGATCGGAGGCTTGATAAAAAGAAAGTGTTGTATAACATGGTCTAAGTGGTATGACGTGTGAGGTCTCAGAGCCTTCTGCACTTAACTGGAGTTTGTCACCATTGCAGTGCATTAAACCATTCCCAGTGCACGGTAGTTCTCATATTCCCAATCCCAATCATACCTTTATATGCTGTTGCCCCTGGTTCCTGCCTCCAAAAAACAGTTTTTAATCAATAGCCAAATTAATATAAAAAAAACAAGAAGCTGTACCTATCAGCAATGGAGCCTAGCCACGCTCATTCCACTCCAACCCCTCTCCTCCTCTCTGCACCTGAGATCATGAATCCACCACTGGAAATCTCTCACAGGAACACATCTCCGTTCTGGGCAGGGGTAAAGGGGTTGGGTAATCTGTGAATTTGTATATGACACATCAATATTTCACAGAACTGAACAGTCAGCTATCGGTAGGCTACATGGGGATACGAGAAAAATCACAGCAAAAAAACAAAAACAAAATTGAGATTTTTTTTTTCTTTTTTGTCTGTGATTTATATGATACATCAGACAGTAATCCCGACAGTAGCCAACACAGGACAGTCTAAAAAATATGGAGTACTGTACCTTTCTCAGATCTACATCTCCAACAGTGTGGAGAGACTTGAAGGTATTAAGGCATGGAGTTTGGAGGGAACCCTGTACCATCTGGAAAGTAGTTTGTAACCCGCTTTCTGTGTCCTGATGGAAACAGATGACTAAGGGCCCCTTTACATGGGCCAATGATCGGGGCAATTATCAGGAAGGAGCATTCCTCACCACAGTGCATAGGAGATGGGAAAGCCAGTCTTGATAAGTCTCCCCCAAAGAGGTCCTAGGGCATGCAAATTTCTCCTGCAGTCGGAGGGAGTTCATGAAGTACTTGAGCTGCAGGGGTGGACTGGCCATACACCCCTCCTCGTGACCTCTGGCCAGGTACGAATTGATCTAAAGCTCTCAGCATTAATTAATGCTATGAGCATCAGGTACTTATGCACCTGACCAACGACCGCAGATGCCCTTCTGAATTCAACTATATTGCCATCCTCAGGATGATACAGTTGAATAATGTAGTGAGAGTGACAGTATTTTTTTTACTGCACTGTGGTATTTGTTTCTGCTCTGGTGGTATTTTGTGCTGCAATACGGTGTTGCTGGTCTCGCCTACTTATGCTGGCTCTATCTACTTGTGTTGCCACCTTTGGATCTGCCTACAACATGAGGCCACTTTTAATTTTTTTTTTCCAGAGACATCTAAGGTTCCCAGTCCATCCCTGTATTGCTGAGAGGTCACAAGTATCAGGGTCCTCCTAAAAGGAGGGGAATGTTTTCCAAGTGGTTCCATCTAAGCAGGAGGAAGCCCTAAACCAGTTAGTTAGAAACGCATGTGAAATGGCTTCAAAGCCAAGAAAAAAAACAGAGTTTCTCAGAATTAGATTGACTGGGGATGGGTTAGAGATATTTTTATTGCATATGTGTTTTGTCCCATAAATCACTAGTACAATGAAGATAATAAACTTTGTCATTCATCTTTTTAGATAAAAAAAATGCCTCTTTCTCTACTTATTTGACTCTTCTCCTGCTGTCCCTTCTCTTGGACAGAGCCATTGCTACTGGCTCTAGTAAGTTTTCTACCTCACCCCAGTGCTGGATTCACAGCTTTTCTGCTCAGTACTACTGTATAATGTTCTCCATGCTGTCTCTTCTGAGTGTGTGCTATAGAGAGATAGTGGAGCTGGATCTCCTCTTCTACATGTGCTGTGTATGGCAGACATAGCAGCCGGTCTTCACCCACTAGCTCAGGGAAAACTGACAACTATAGCTAGAGCCTACAGAGGCGAAAAACGATGACAAATGCAGAATACAAGTCATATAAAGGCCAGATAGCATACAGTAATTCCTCATGAAAACACACATGACAGCTTATTCTGAAGAGTCATATAAAAGTGTACATATGCTTTAATGCTATCCAGTGAGGATCAGGTCACTTCCTCTTGGCTCCTCATAAAAGAGACAGCTCTATTGTGTTTAGACTCCACCCAATGTGACTCATATCTCAGTTATAATAAATCTTGAATATCATGCAGCCAGCCGACAAACAAGCTTATTTGTCAGCTGATTGGCGGACATGTTTACATCGGGTAATGATTTGGAATTGTGTCAGTCCTATAGAAGAGAATGGAGTGGAGGACCAACATATGCAATACGCTCCATTCAAAGGGTGGTGGGAACCATGAGCTATCATACATTTATCATCATCCTGTGGATTCCATTGTGGCCGAAATGTAAAATGATTGGACTTACTATTATACTTTGTGGCTTAGTATTTAATTTTTTTTTATTTTTATTAATTTTGAACATCTGTAGTGTCCCACTAGGTAAATGTGGGTACTACACAAGGGTCAATTGGGCCACGTTGTTCCCCACCTCCTGTGGAACAGTGGCATGGTGTTTTACAGTCCATTTTAATGTATTTTTATATGTTATTTATGTGTATTCTATCTGTATTCTGTGTATCAGGCCTGTTAGGGTGTAGTTCCTCCTCCTAGACACTAGAGGGAGCTAGGGAACCCCTAATACATATAGTTAGGCCCAGACAGGGAACAGTCAGTCTGTGTGCAGAGTCTGAAGCAAGAGGACACTTTAGCCAGAGAGGAGCTGAGGTGTAGGCTCTGACATGCAGTTAGATAGCCCAGGCTTCTAATTGCCACCAGGAGAAGGGTTTACCTCCTGAGAAACCTGCAGTTCCCACAAAGCAAAGTGCAGAGCAGAGCAGAAGTATCCCAGCCAGACAAGAGAGCTGAAGGGCAGAAGGATTATTTGGAAAAGCAAGGATATATATATATATATATATACCTGAGGGAGTTCTGAGGAATAGTGCACAGGATTTCTGAGGAAAAGTGCAGCCTGTTCTGTAAGTGTTTTAACCCTCTGAGTATCTTGCAAAAAACATTGTACCTACCATTGATGTAAAAGCCTGCTTATAATTGCTACTGCCATGTGGAACTGAACTTAGACTGTACAAAGTTAACTGTTTCCAGTAAAGGAAGTTTTGGTTCACCACAACAACGTGTTCCTCAATTATTCCCATCATCAAATTGGTGTGCCACCGTTACAGGCACTGGCGTCACGAATCTTAAAGGGATTTTGCCCCCGGCACATTAAACACCTGGCCTGGTCCCTATACACCGAGAGTGCCCCAGAGGTCTCCTGTGCCAGCCTCTCCATCACTGCTGTACGCCTGCCCAGGGTCTTCCAAGAAACTGTGAGTAACCCAGAGCAACCCTCGTTTGCCTAAGTAACCGTGACCTCACTATCGCAATACCCTGCAGGGCTGCGTACTGCAAATCTAATTTAGATGATTAAATTAAGAAATAATTTTTAACAACTCCAAAGTCCAACCATAGTTAGATTTTTATGCCAATAATAAGCAACCTGGGAGGTTTCTTGCACAGCAATTTCACTACAGACGAGCTAAACGTCTTCCTTACTTAATATGATCCAAATGGCAAAAAAATCATTAACCCTCATGATATTGCTGTTTACAGTTGCAAGAAAAAGTATGTGAACCCTTTGGAATGATATGGATTTCTGCACAAATTTGTCATGAAATGTGATCTGATCTTCATCTAAGTCACAACAATAGACAATCACAGTCTGCTTGAATTAATAACACACAATTTTTTTTATGTCACCATGTTTTTATTGAACACACCATGTAAACATTCACAATGCAGGTGGAAAAAGTATGTGAACAGCCTAGACTAATGACATCTCCAAGAGCTAATCGGAGTGAGGTGTCAGCCAACTAGAGTCCAATCAATGAGATGAGATTGGAGGTGTTGTTTACAGCTGCCCTGCCCTATAAAAAACACACACCAGTTCTGGGTTTGCTTTTGACAAGAAGCATTGCCTGATGTGAATGATGCCTCGCACAAAAGAGCTCTCAGACCTACGATTAAGAATTGTTGACTTGCATAAAGCTGGAAAGGGTTATAAAAGTATCTCCAAAAGCCTTGCTGTTCATCAGTCCACGGTAAGACAAATTGTCTATAAATGGAGAAAGTTCAGCACTGCTGCTACTCTCCCTAGGAGTGGCCGTCCTGTAAAGAAGACTGCAAGAGCACAGCGCAGACTGCTCAATGAGGTGAAGAAGAATCCTAGAGTGTCAGCTAAAGACTTAAGTCTCTGGCACATGCTAACATCCCTGTTAGCAAATCTACGATACGTAAAACACTAAACAAGAATGGATTTCATGGGAGGATACCACAGAGGAAGCCAATGCTGTCCCCAAAAAATATTGCTGCACGTTTACAGTTTGCACAAGAGCACCTGGATGTTCCACAGCAATACTGGCGAAATATTCTGTGGACAGATGAAACCAAAGTTGAGTTGTTTGGAAGAAACACACAACACTATGTGTGGAGAAAAAGAGGAACAGCACACCATCAAAACCTCATCCCAACTGTGAAGTATGGTGGTGGGGGCATCATGGTTTGGGGCTGCTTTGCTGCGTCAGGGCCTAGACGGGTTTCTATCATCGAAGGAAAAATGAATTCCCAAGTTTATCAAGACATTTTGCAGGAGAACTTAAGGCCGTCTGTCCACCAGCTGAAGCTGAACAGAAGATGGGTTTTGCAACAGGACAATGACCCAAAGCATAGAAGTGGCCCAGTCAAAGTCCTGACCTCAACCCGATTGAGATGCTGTGGCATGACCTCAAGAAAGCGATTCACACCAGACATCCCAAGAATATTGCTGAACTGAAACAGTTCTGTAAAGAGGAATGGTCAAGAATTACTCCTGACCGTTGTGCACGTCTGATCTGCAACTACAGGAAACGTTTGGTTGAAGTTATTGCTGCCAAAGGAGGTTCAACCAGTTATTAAATCCAAGGGTTCACATACTTTTTCCACCTCCACTGTGAATGTTTACATGGTGTGTTCAATAAAAACATGGTAACATTTAATTCTTTGTGTGTTATTAGTTTAAGAAGACTGTGATTGTCTATTGTTGGGATCAGATCACATTTTATGACCAATTTGTGAAGAAATCCATCTGTTTAGGCAAGGTCGTCTGACATCTTTCCCGCTGTGGGATGGAGGCGGGTGGTCTGGGACTTGGCCAATCAGGTAGCTCCAGGCGTGGAAGATCAAAGGCGGCTCGGAAGCTAGTAAGATCATCCAGGGATCTAAACACTGCTGATCTTTAGAAGCAGATAGTTGAAACGGATATCCCCATCTGTACGGTATGTCCTTAGCTTTAAGCACCGCTAAAAGTGGTTTCAGGGCTTTACGTAGCTGCAGGGTATGTCTCGCTAGATCCTGCAGTATGATGATCTCCTTTTCAGCATGCATGGTTTTCCCTGTGTTTCTGGACGCTTTAAGGATAGCTTCCTTATCTTTGTAGAAATGTATCCGGCAGATGACATCGCGGGGGCGATTAGGATCACTCGGTTTAGGGCCTAGGGCTCTATGAATGCGATCAATTTCAAGGGATTGTCCCAGGTCCCTGGTCAATAGTGTATTGAAGAAGGAGACAGCCCATGTTTCCAGGTCTTGCGGCAGAATATCTTCAGGAAGCCCCCTAATGCGCAAGTTATTCCTCCTGTTTCTATTTTCAATATCGTCCAAATGAGTGAGGATATCCTGTATTTGGACCGAGTGTGTCTGGATAGCTTGTTGGTGGAAGTCTAGGACCAGTAATACTTGGTTCTGCATCGTTTCAACCTCTTCCACGCTCTGACCCACCTGTTTAAGATCATGCTGCAAGGCCTCAATGTCCCGTTTATGGGAAGTTTCCAGCCTTGTGAATAAGGCATCGATTTCATGTCTGGTGGGGAGGGATTTGAGGTGAATTTTCCAGTCCCAGTCCTCATCGTCACCCGGTGGGGCTGGGGAGCCTCCCGACCCGTGACCTGAGAGCAGCGATTTCTGGGAGAGTGGCCCTGTGCTGCTGCGGGGTTTGTCCCCATAAACAAGGATGATCAAGCTGCCGACGAGCCGGAGCTAGCTGCCGCGGCATATGAGGCCGGAGAGCTGGTAAGGGTACCTCTTGCTGGCTGTGGTGAGGCCGAGGCCTGAGAGTCCGGTCCCTTATGGCGCGAAAGAGACGCCGCCATCTTGGGAGAATCGTCCCTCTCCTGGTAAGCGTCTGCCTGGCTTGGCGAGGCGAAAAAGCGGAATATAGCTCCCGATTTGCGTTGGATCGGAGCAGGGGTAGATGAGGGTCTCCTCCTGCGACCTTTCATGTAGCTGGCGGGGTCTGGGTTGTCCTGTAAGGGCTGTGTGAGCTGGAGTCTTTCAGGAGCTGAGGTGAAGCACGTCTTACTCCGCCATCGGCAAGCTCCGCCCCCCAAAACCCACTTTTTAAGGACCAGTTCAGGTCTGAAGTCACTTTGTGAGGCTTATATTATAGAAACCACCCATAAATGGCCTCATTTTAGAAACTACACCCCTCAAGGTATTCAAAACTGATTTTACAAATTTTCTTAACCCTTTAGGTGTTCCACAAGAATTAAAGGAAAATGGAGATGAAATTTCAGAATTTAACTTTTTTGGCAAATTGTCCATTTTAACCCAGTCAAACAAAACTCAATATTTATTCCCTGATTCTATAGTTTACAGAAACACCCCATATGTGGACGTAAACTGCTGTACGGGCACACGGCAGGGCGCAGTAGAAAAGGAACGCCATATGGTTTTTGGAAGGCAGATTTCACTGGGATAATTTTAAGTTGCCATGTCACATTTGAAGACCCCCTGATGCACCCCTAGAGTAGAAACTCCAAAAAAAACTGACCCCATTTTGAAAAATACACCCCTCAAGGTATTCAGAACTGATTTTACAAACTTTGGTAACCCATTAGGTGTTCCACAAAAATTAAAGGAAAATGTAGATGAAATTTCAGAATTTCACTTATTTGGCAGATTTTCCATTTTAATCTATTTTTTCCAGTAACAAAGCAAGGGTTAACAGCCAAACAGAAACTCTAAAAAAAATTGCCCAACTATGGGATAAGGTGGCAGTGTTGTTGGTACTATTTTAGGGTACATATGATTTTTGGTTGCTCTATATTACACTTTTTGGGAGGCAAGGTAACTGTCACCACCAGACATCTGAGAAGCTCTGACAGACGTTCTTCAGAACCTTCTGCTTGAGGTTCTTTTGTTTTGCTTTCGTTTTGTCATCTCGTTAGCCTCTCTCAGCTGTCATGTAGTTGCACTGATTGCATCCCTTTAAATCCCTTCCCATACTGCATCACTTTGCGGTTTATACAACTTCCTGGAGTGTGTAAATGCTGGATGCTACAACTGATCCTTCTACAGATAAGTGTTCCTTGATTTGTGGTTTCCTGTTTGCTTGATCCTAGGTGACCCTGACTCCCTCCGTATTAAGTGTAGGGAGCCGGTGGTCGTGCCCCCTCACTATTATAGGGTGTTCAGGTGTCATACAGTCGAGGCATGAGGGCAAGCAATTTTCTATCATAGAGATCTTTGCATGGGCTGAGAAGACAGGGAGAGTTTCAGGGCTTAAAGAGGGGTCACCCTTTTGTTCCTTAGTTTCGGATCAAGCCAGTCGGATCCTTATTTGTAACTTCTTGTTTTCTGTTACACCATCCGTGACAGTAACAAAAAATTGCTGTTTTGGCACCACTATATATTTTGTTATTTACAATGTTCATCTGACAGGTTAGATCATGTGGTATTGGAACATCAAATCCAACACAATACAAAAGAAAATGCATATTTTCCGTCGATAGATGCTCCTAGTGCTTTCCGAGGACTCCAAGCACTCCACTTGACACTGTACGCACTGCAGACCCCACGAACCGCCGAAGCTTGGTTGAGGTCTCACCGTCTCCTACCCACCCTGGACCTACGACAAGGCTCCAGGCTCCAGTGGGTGAACCTCTCCTACATCCAGAGAGCAGGAACAGCTCTTACAAGAGCTAGTAGTTATGCCAGGGGAGTATAGCAAATCTTCAGCGTATAGCAATCCCCCAGTGTCAATCAGTTACCCAAACACCAGCCTCAACTTGGTAAAGGGTAAAACAGGAACTCTTTATTTGAACACACAGCATTGATTTATACACATCTTCCAACAAGGTTACCACCCACAGGGTTTTGTAAAAACAGCCAATCACATGCATTTACAGTATTGACACCTTCCCAGCAATTGTACACAAAACCCCCTTCCCTCTGTCGGTAACGCAATCAACAAAATACAATGAGCACTTTGACGCAATTAACTAACACACTGGCATTGTCTGAGACGCAATCAACAAAATACAATTACCAAACGTAATGGGCTAACTTAATCACTCACAGACAGAAACCACACCTTTTTCCCAAAACACAGAAAACATCTCAAAACCCCACATATCCCCATAATGTATATATCCATGGATAGCTCTGATCTGGGTGAACAACATATCTGAAAATCACCCAGATCCGAGCAGGGGTTCCCGAATTCCATGGAAGTCACATTTGGCCGGTCTGTCTTCTCCTTCAAAGTTAGTATGGGCCATAACCCTGGGGCAAGAGGCTGGCAAACAGGCCCCTCCAAAACCCAGTGGCGAGGTTGGTTTCACCACATACTGTATGTACTAGCAGTGTCGGACTGGGATGCCTAGGGCCCACCAGTAAAATTTATTTTGGGGCCCACTGTACAGATACATTCTATATCTCACACAGCAGCAAGATGCTACCAGATGATTGAATATGGGGGTCCCTGCAGCAACTTTGAGAAGGTAGGTCCTAGGGAGAAGAGGATGCTGACTAGCTTTCTTCTATGCCTAGAAGTCATCTTAGCTCTGATCGTGTCTATTATAATACACTGGGGAGTTTCTTTAATAATCTATCAAGTTTTTAATATGAACATAGGCTGGTTGAGGTTCTGTATGTTGAATATATGTATGTAGTGCAGTAAGTCTCCTGTGTTATGTGCCCCTTGTGCAGGGGGTGGGAGACTAGGGGCCCACCAGGGGATTCACCTGCACCGCTGTGGGCCAGTCTGAGCCTGTATACCAGTGTAATAAACACTGTGATGTCACAATAAAGGCATAATAAACACAGTGACATCACAATACCGGGATATTAACTCAGTGGGGTCACAGATACACAGATAAGTGATCTCACAGCACAGGTATAATAAACACAGTGATGTCACAGTACTGAGATAATACACACAGTGATGTCACAGCAGTGGCGTAGCGTGGGTTGCCAGCACCCGGGGCAAGCCAAGTATTGCGCCCCCCCACCTGTGGCCAAGCCCCTTTTACAGATAATGTAGTAGATGTCACCTGCAGTCCTATGTAACACCCCAGATAACACATTGATAACTCTCTGATTACAGATAATATACTAGATGGGTGTGAGACCCCAGAATTCAGATCACGCACAGTGTGACCTGTAGTCTGGGGCCGGTCTGCTACAGTGTGGGCCAAATTCTATATCCCCCCTCCCCCCCAATCCTACCGTGAAACAGATATTTGGATGGACATTACATACATTGCTACAAAATATACAGTACAACACAGCACCACATACAGTACCTCTTACCTCCAGTGACATCTCCTGTGATATAGACTTTCCTCAATGTCTTCATTCGGAGATAAAACCGCCACGATACCGTCTCGTATCTGTAGAGTTTCACAGAAATTTGTTTTAGATTACTCACTTTACTATCATCCTCCCCCTCCTGGTGCCTCAACACTCATCCTGCTGCCCCCCAATACTGTGGTAGAGCCATACAGATAGTCCCCCATAATAACATGCTCCCAAACTGTCCTCAATGGTAACAGCGTTCTCCACAGCAGGTTTCCTCAACTCCAATCCTCAGGGCCCACCTGATGGTCATGTTTTCAGGATTTCCTTAGTATTGAGCAAGTGATATAATTAGTGTCGATGCATCAGGACTTACCACAGGTATTTGTTCTGTGGGATATTCTCAAATCATGACCGGTAGGTGGGCCCTCAGGACTGGAGTTGAGGAACACTGCCCCACAGTATCTCCAATAGTATCCCCATTCATTTGTGCTCAATAATAATAATGCCCCCAGCGGTAACAAGACCCCTCTATAAGATACCCCTATAAGAGCATGCAGTAGTAATAAAGTCGCCTATAGTATCTATAGTAATAATTCTCTGCTAGAGCACACATGGTAGTAATAGTGCTTCTACAGTGCCCCCAACATGTCCCCTGTGCCCCATAAGTAATAATGCTCCCATAGTGCCTATACAAGTAATCATGTTTCCCATAGACCCCCCAGTAGTAATAAAGTCCCACCATAATGCCCTCCAGTAGTAATAATTCTCCTTATAATGTGACAGTACAGAAAATGCCCCCTTATAATGTGTTCCAGTGCAAAAAATACCCCCTTTTAATGCCCCCAGTTGAGCTAATGTCCCCATAGTGCCCCTGTAATGTGCCAGTATAAAATAACACCTATATAGTGCCCCCAGTAAATGTCCCCATAGTGCTCTTCTCCCCCCTTCCTCCTAGTGCCCCCCATAATGTACCGGTATAAAATTCCCCATATATAGTGCCCCAGTAGATGCCCTCAGTGTCCCTCATAAGGCTACTTTCACACTGGCGTTTCTGGGTCCGCTTGTGAGATCCGTTTCAGGGCTTTCACAAGCGGCCTAAAACGGATCAGTTCAGCCCCAATGCATTTTGAATGGATAAGGATCCGTTCAGAATGCATCAATTTGGCTGCATTTGGCTGCATTTGGCCTCCGTTGCGTTTTTTAGACGGTCACTAAAACGCAGCTCGCAGCGTTTTGGTGACCGACTGACTATGCAGAGCTAAACGGATCCGTCCTGACTTACAATGTAAGTCAATGGGGACAGATCAGTTTTTCACTGACACAATATCGTGCAATTGAAAACAGATCCGTTTTGACTTAGACTTTTTTTTTTTATGAATAATGCAAACGGATTCGTTATGAACGGATACAAGCATTTACATTATCGGTGCAGATCCGTCTGTGCAGATACAAGACGGATCCGCAACAAACACGAGTGTGAAAGTAGCCTAATTTGCAAGTATAAAATACCCCTTCTTAGTGCCCCCCGTACTTATAGTACTTATCTCCCCCCTTTCCCATAGTACCCACCATAATGTGTCCCAGTATAAAATGCCCCTATACAGAGCCCCCCATATAAAATACCCCTTCTTTGTGGCCTCAGTAGATGCCTCCATAGTGTTCCTCTCCCCCCTTCCCCCATAGTGCCCCCATATAAAATAACCCTTCTTTGTGGCCTCAGTAGATGCCCCCATAGTGCCCCCAAAAATGTGCCAGTAAGAAGTGCCCCCATAGTGCCACCAAATAATGTGCCAGTAAAAAGTGCCCCCATAGTGCCCCCCAATAATGTGCCAGTAACAAATGCCCCCACAGTGCCCCCCAATAATGTGCCAGTAAGAAGTGCCCCCATAAATGCCCCCAATAATGTGCCAGTAAGAAATGCCCCCATAGATGCCCCCCAATCATGTACCAGTAAGAAGTGCCCCCCCCATAGATGTCCCCCAATCATATGTCAGTAACAAGTGCCCCCCCAATCATGTGCCAATAACAAGTGCCCCCACAGCGCTCCTCTCCTGTATTGTACCATATTAAAAAAAATAAACTCACATACTTACCTCCAACAGGCTGGCAGCGATGTGATGCAGGCATCTTCCGGCCTGTGTCCCGCTCTGTGCGGGTCAGGTGGCGCGATGACGTCATTGCGCCTCATGCAGCGGCCTCTGATAGGTGATCGAATCAGCCTGCCTAATTGGCAGTGCTGCCCTGCTGGCACCCCCTACAAATTTGCCGCCCCCCCCCCCCCCACGCTATGTGCAAAGTTAAAAAACAGCAATATCACAATACAAAGATAATAAATATATTGATGTCACAGTACAAGGATAATAAACATTGTGATGTCACAATACAAGAATAATAAACATTGTGATGTCATACTTCAGGGATCATAAACAGTGATCTCACAATACACAGATAATAAACACGTTTATGTCATGGAATGTCTTCTGAAACTGCTATGGATAGATGCTAGGAGCACTATGCTGGTCTTTGCCTACTGTCCCACACTCTACCAAGAAGGCAATCCAACAAACCATTACAGTACTGATTGCTCAAGAGAGATTCACCAATCCAAAAGTTGAAATCTGCTGTGTACACATCAAAGATGCTCAGCCAATGATTCTACAACCAGGTGCAAAGCCTGCTTAGGTTTACAAGGCCAAGACAATCAAGCCTTGGTGGAACCCATCCCCATAGAAAACACCTGATGGTCTTAGCAGCCAAATACCTAGTGACTGTCTCCCATGGCAAAGTGCCTATTTGTCTTCTAAATCTGAGTGACCACAGTGTGGAATGGAATAAACATTACTCAGTCGCTTGACTATTCCAAGTCACCTTCTAAGATATAATTGACTCTCCTGCTGCCACAGTCCAATAATCCATCCAAACAAGTGTTCCAGAAGAGACATCAGCCATGCTGTGGTGGGCAGAACTTTATGTTGGTGACCTGACTACTCCAGCTGAACAGACTAATGGTGTGCTCAAGGTTGATAAACAAAATCACCAAGCCTTCAGTAAATACCCCCTACACTTTGACATGGCCAGCCTCATCTACAGTATTCCTACTGGCTCCTATAATCCAGTCAAAGAAAAACATTCGCCTATACCACCTGTCATGTACCAGCCTGTCAAAAAGATGATTAAAGATATGAAAAAAGCAAAAGTCATCTAGGTCACAGTCCGTGGCCTGCACTCTTAGTCCCTGAAAGTCAAGCCATCCAAGTGACACCTGTAGAAGCCTTAAGTCAAGTACCTGGGTCATAATGTCAGCATAGAAGATGTGAGACCAAATCCAGAGAAAATTGTCATGTTCTAGAACTGTCTGAGTCCTACTACTGTAAAAGAGGTGAGAATTTTTCTTGGTTTTGCAGGATATTACAGACGCTTCATACCACACGTCACACAGATTGCTAAGCCTCTCCAAGAACTCATGATCCCAAACCATACTTAAAGACCAAGATCCTTGAAGACTGAAATATTGCATTCCAGCTCCTGAAAAAGAAACTCACAGAACCAACACTCCTTGACTATCCTGATTACATTCAACCATTTCGTCTGTCAGCAAGCTGCCCTTTCTGGAGTCCAAGCTGGGAAAGAACGAGTCATCTCCTATGCAAGCTGATCCCTCAGAGAAGCTGAAAAGACTGGCCAAAACTATAGCTTTTTAAAGATACAGTTCCTTGCTTTAGTGTGGGCCATGACTGAAAAATTCAAAGGCTACCTTGTAGCCACACCCTTCACTGTGTACACAGACAACAATCTGCTACCCCATCTGCTAGCCCCCACTGGTTCCTGTGCCTTCAGCTGGACAAACATCCTGTCACAAACAGGTAGGAATAAGTGTGGCCCTAACTCCACCCACACCTCTATCCCTACCTACTTGCACGGTCCATCCTAACCAATGGGGCACAACTGGGCGGCAGTCTCTAGCTTACGTACGTTCAGGGGCCTAAGGAAGGGGACACATAACACAGGGAGGAACTATACACAGATAGACAACACGGAAGCGAGAAATTCCCAGGCCATCACCAAAATAGCAATAGAATCAATGGAGCTGAGATGAAGAGCCAGGAGATAATGCAGGCACACAGGGGTAATACAAGATCGAAGTCAAAACAAGCCAAAGTCAGGAGCCAAGATATTGCATCAGTACAAGGGGTAACACAAGGTCGAAGTCAAATACAAGCCAAGGTCAAACAAACCAAAGTCACATATGCAGCATACGCTAGTGAGGTGATAAGACCAATCACAGGCAACCTGTGGCCAGCAAGTTACCTGTTTAAATAGGTCCTCTTGATGGGTCACGTGACGTGGCCAGCGTCACATGACCCATGTCAAGCATCTCTGTACACCTGAGCAGTGGCGTACACACAATCCATGGGGCCCCGGTGCGAAACTGATCTATGGGGCCCCCTCCCCGTCGCCCCCCCCCCAACCTGCCTCCAAGCCCCCCCCCCCCCACTACCTCCCCTACTAGTGTTGTAACTATAGTGTAATGCGCCACAGTGCAAACATTTTTAATAAGAACCGGCAGATTTTCTTTCTAAGGGCTTTTTCCGTGCGGGTAATCCGCTGCGTGACTGAGTGCCAAGCCCCATTCTGGACAGCAGAGACACTGAGCAGTAACATGATTGACTGTGATCCTTTTACTACAAAATCACGGTGACAACTTTATGTCTCTGTGATTTTGTAGTAAAGAGATCACAGAGAGGCACAGAGCATTGCCAATCATGTTAATGCTCCGTGTCTCTGCTGTCCGGAACGGGACTTTGCTCTCTTTCACGCAGTGGATTACCCGCACGGGATCCGCTCGTGTTAAAGAGCCCTAAGCCCAATGCATGGCTACACTCACCCAGTCCTAATAAAATCTGGTCCTACCTCATCCAGGGTGTCGCTGGCGTCGGCGTGATGTCCGCTGGATCCAGAACAAGGTCCCTGTGGTGAGAAAAAAAGAATAATCACATAAGGAAGGGATGGTGACTGCCCCTGTGAAATCACCAGCACTGGGCGCTGTGCTGGCCTTTAAGACTGAGCCATGCTAATGTATAGCAGGGTAATCTAGGACATTTCCCCTAAGTGCAACCACACAGTACTAATGCCCACCTTGTGGTCCCTCACAGTAGTTATGCCCACCTTTGTTCCTGTCACAGTAATTATGCCCAGATATGTGCCCCCTCATAGTAGTTATGCCAAATATGTGTCCCCTTACAGTAGTTATGCCCAGATATGTGCCCCCTCACAGTAGTAATGCCAGACTATGTGCCCCTCACCTAGTAACGCCAGATTAAATGCCTCCCACAGTAGTAATGCCAGATTATGTGCCCCTCACAGTATTTATCCCCAGTTATGTGCCCCCTCAAAGTAGATATGCCCAGATATGTGCCCCCTCAGAGTGGTTATGCCAGATTATGTGTCCTCTCACAGTAAAAATGCCAGATTATGTGCCCCTTCACAGTATTTATGCCCGGTTATGTGCCCCCTCAAAGTAAATATGCCCAGATATGTGTCCTCTCACAGTGGTTATGCCAGATTATGTGCCCCTCACATTAGATATGCCCACATATGTGCCCCTCACATTGGTTATGCCAGATTACATGCCCCGTCACAGTAGTTATGCCTTCATATGTGCCCCCTCATAGTTATGCCTTTATATGTGCCCCCCTCACAGTAGTTATGCAACATTAGGTGCCCCCTCAAATTAGTTATGGCAGATTAGGTACCCCCCTCAAATTAGTTATGGCAGATTAGGTTCCCCTCAGTAGAGATGCCAACTTTTGTGCCCCCTCACTCTAGTTGTTCCCATCAAAGCCCCCCTGCCCCCAGTCTGCAGCGTTAAAAAAAAAAAATACACATACTTACCTTCTTCCCTGATGAGAGGAGGCAGATTGCCGGGCTTTCAGGTCTCCTCCCACAGCCAGCAGCGCGATCTGGGGCCAGCAGGGGGAGCGCCCGAAATTGCCACTGTACTTCATGCCGGGCTCCATCAGAGCGCTCCATTACATGTGAGTACAGCGGGGCCCTGCCAGCAGCCTGGGGGGTCCACAGGCGGCCGGGCCCCCTGGAGTGCCGGGCCCGGTCGCAACTGCGACCCCTGCGACCCTGGTATGTACGCCACTGCTCCTGAGTGCCGACTCACTAGCACCGGCGCTCAGTTCCCCACCTGCTCGTTGTCTAGGAGATGGAGGACGCCGGCGACGCTGAGGAAGCGTGCGCGCCCAGGTCCTCCCCGCCCCCTTGTCACCATGGAGCGGTGCTGCAAAGAGAGAGAGAGCGCGTGGCCGGTTCCCCGTTACACATCCGTTCCAGACCCATTGCAATGGTTCTTGAAGCCATTAATCCCTTTCATTCCACCAGCCAAAGATCCTTTAGCCATATCGGAAACCAGTGAGATATTTTATCAGTCCAGAAGAGCTGGTGGAACCAGAGACTAGCCCTTCCAGTACAGAACCACAGGTGAGAAGATCAGAGAGCTACACAAGGTAAAAAGCCAGCTAGATACCTGGACTAAACTGTGATTTGTTTTCTAATGTTCAAGAATTGCACTCAGGGAAAAGACTTAGGGGCACATGTAGTGTCCCACTAGGTAAATGTGGGCACTACACCAGGGTCAATATGGCCACGTTATTCTCCACCTCCTGTGAAACATGGTCATTGTATTTTATACAGTATTTCGTATTGGATTATAGTGTGTATTTTCCTGTTATCTCCTGTACCAGGCCTGTTAGGGGTAGTTCCTCCTCCTAGACAGTGGAGGGAGCTAGGGAACCCCCTAGTATATATAGTTAGGCCCAGACAGGAAAGAGTCAGTTCAGTTTAATCCAGGAGGCTAGTTAGTGCAGTCTAGCCTGCCTGAGTACCTGAGCAAAGGAAGTTCAGAAGTTAATCCAGCGGAAGAAGTTGCCCCCTGAAGAAACCTAGTTCCTTTAAAAGTACAGTGCAGTGCCACTTTGATCCAGCCAAGTAGAGAGCTGAAGGGCAGAAGGATATTGTACAGCAAGGAGACATATACCAGAGGAAGGTTTCCCTACCCAAGGATAAAGCCAGCAATAGGGCATACGGGCCTTGGAGAAAGCCAGACAGGAACTGAGGAGAAATACAGCCTGATCTGTAAGTGTTATTCCCTCGGAGTATCTTGCAAGGACTTTGCCTGCCGTTTTATATAAAGCCTGCCTGTTACAACATTTTACATGTGGAACTAACTAAAGAACTGTAAATAGTTGAACTGTTTCAGTAAAAGGAAGTTCTGGTTCACTGCTACTTGTGTTCCTCAATTATTCCTACAACAAATCGGTGTGCCACCGTTACCGGCACTGGCGTCACGAACTTAAAGGGATCTTGCCACCGGCACATTAAACCTGCAACACCCAGGGCACCTCACCTACCACCCGGCCTGGTCCCTATACATAGAGAGTGCCCCAGAGGATCCATATGCCAGCCTCTCCATCACTGCCCAGGGTCTATAAAAAATTGTGAGTACCAAAAACACCCTCGGTTAGTAATTACCCCTGTGACCTCACCATCGCTCACCCTGCAGGGCTGCGTACTGCACTCATTCTGGCATTTTAGACGCTGGTCTTAATAAAGCCCTAAGCTGGCGGAGGATCCGCCGGATTTATGAAGATGTCCTGGCCTCTTCATAACTACGGCGCATCCAGCGCCAGTTCTAAATGTAAGACAGCTTCCTAGCTGTCTTACATTTAGACCTTTTTCTACACCTGAAACAGGAGTAGAAAATGGTAAATGATACGGGTCTGCCAGCCCGTCCCCTTCTCCGCCTACACCACGCCTACTTTTTTAGACCTGGCGCGAGCAGGGCGAAGTTGCGCCGCCATCTGCATCTGAAATACGCCTAATTTATAAGACACAACTAGGTTTTAGAGGAGGAAATTATTTTTTATCAGACGTCAGAACAGACCCCTAATCTTCATTAGACCTCAGATTAGACCCCCAATCAGACCCCATTCTTCATCAGACCCCAATATTCATCAGACCTCAGATCAGTAAATAAAACAACTTACCTCACCTGCTCTGGATGGCAAGCTCTTCCCTCACTCACCACCTCCTGGTCTCCTGCTAGCGCCGTCCTGCACTTTGAACTGATGTCGCACAGCGTCAGGTTATAATACATAAAGTATGAAGTTACAGCGGCTCACCCCCTCACCGTATGGATAAGGTGCTCGCCCTCAGGTCCCACCCTCAGGACCAGCAAGGATAAATGAGGTAAGAGCAATAGTAAGGGGGCACACTCAAGAGGGAAACCCAATGGTGAATAATGATATAATGCTTTAATACTTTAAAAACATACCCCTAAAAAATACATAAAAAACCACACATAAGCCGTGTGATTGGCGTGAACAATACACTCCTACACAGAAATGACGATAGAATAAAAACGTGCATACAGCATGCATCAATAACTGGAAATATGATCACTGGGAATATGATTAAATATAGCAGCAATGTCCTAATCCAATCAATCGTAAGGTGGTATACCAGCAATGTCCCAATGAGAGTCCTATTCCCGTTAGATATAATCCTGCTGATATAACAATGGCACTCTGGCCAAAAACAGGTGGAGCAGTAATAGTGTTGCAACAGAATTCAAGTGTCCAATATCATAAATTGAGGACATTCAATGGTGGATATGAATTACGGTACCTAATCCTGGCTTCACAATGGAGCTAATAATGTCATTACTCACAGTCTCTTCATGCGGCTTGTAGCGCTCTTATGAGCCCGGTCTTACCCCTCTTCACTGCCTCTCCGCAGCGCTCTTACCAGGTGGCCGTACACTCACAGCGTCCCACGTGGTGTGCTTGGCCGTACGTGGCGTCCCACGTGACCTCATTGCTTAGGGGACCGGATAGACGCTCAGCTGACGTCACTACTGCGCGACTGCTACTCCAATTCTTTGATTCAGGCTGATCTTGTATACTTTTTTCCTTTTGTGTCAGGCTTCCTTTATCCTTTTTGTAGATCCAAGCTCACTCTGTATTCCAGACGCGTTTCAGGGTCTTGCGCCCCTTCCTCAGTGGCCAGCTCATCTTAAAATGTGGCAGTGGGTACAGTACCCCAGTGAACTACTTCAAAGGGTTAATGAATACCAAAAGAGTTAATGCAATGTTCTTAACCTCTTTAGGACACATGACGTACTGATGCGGCATGTTGTCCTGGTACTTAAGGACACATGACGTACCGGTATGTCATGTGTATTTCCGATCACCGCCGCCTCAAATCATTGCGCAGGCACCTTGGCGAAATGCGCGGGGAGGTCCCGTGACCCCCCCGTGTCGGCGATCGCCGCAAATCGCAGGTCAATTCAGACCTGGGGTTTGCGGCTTTTACCTGCAGTTACGGCGGCAGCGGGCGGTGCCACCGGGCCCCCATGCGGCTGCAGGGGGGACCCGATGGCATGGAAGGCAGCGCCATGCCTAAGGAAGGCATCGCGCTGCCTTCCGGTGACGAGCCTGTGAGATCCAGCCCCCTGTATCTCACAGGCCGGAGGCTGTATGAGTAATATTCACTGTATTACTCATATAGCCAATGCATTCCAATACAGAAGTATTGGAATGCATTGTAAAGGATTAGACCCCCAAAAGTTCAAGTCCCAAAGTGGGACACAAAATAAAGTGAAAAAAGTTTTAAAAAAAAAAGTCCCCCCCAAAAATTAAAAGTTTCAAGTAAAAATAAACAAAAACGTAATTTTCCCCAAATAAAGTAAAAAAAAATTGGTAAAAAATAGGGGGGGAATAAAAAAGTATATATATTAGATATCGCCGCGTCCGTATTGACCCGCTCTATAAATATATCATGTGACCTAACCCCTCAGATGAACACCCTAAAAAATAAAAAATAAAAACTGTGCTAAATAAACTATTTTTTTGTCACCTTACATCACAAAAAGTACAACAGCAAGCGATCAAAAAGGGGTTTGCCCACCAAAATAGTACCAATCTACCCGTCACCTCATCCCGCCAAAAATGAGCCCCTACTTGAGACAATCGCCCAAAAAATAAAAAAATATGGCTCAGAATATGGAGACACTAAAACATCATTTTTTGGGTTTTAAAAAAGCTGTTATTGTGTAAAACTTACATAAATAAAAAAAAAAGGTATATATATTAGGTATCTCCACATCCGTATCGACCGGCTCTATAAAAATATCACATGACCGAAGCCCTCAGATGAACATCGTAAAAAATAAAAACTGTGCTAAATAAACAATTTTTTGTCACCTTACATCACAAAAAGTGGAATAGCAAGCGATCAAAAAGTCACACGCGCCCCAAAATAGTGCCAATCAAACCGTCATCTCATCCCGCAAAAATCATACCCTACCCAAGATAATCGCCCAAAAACTGAAAAAATTATGGCTCTCAGACTATGGAAATACTAAAACATGATTTTTTTTGTTTCAAAAAAGAAATCATTGTGTAAAACTTACATAAATTTAAAAAAAGTATACATATTAGGTATCGCCACATCCGTGACAACCTGGTCTATAAAAAATAATGATCTAACCTGTCAGATAAATGTTGTAAATAACAAAAAATAAAAACGGTGCCAAAACAGCTATTTCTTGTTACCTTGCCTCACAAAAAGTGTAATATAGAGCAACCAAAAATCATATGTACCCTAAACCAGTACCAACAATACTGCCACCCTATCCCGTAGTTTCGGAAGTTTCTACTCTAGGGGTGCATCAGGGGGGCTTCAAATGGGACATGGTGTAAAAAAAACTGTCTAGCAAAATCTGCCTTCCAAAAACCGTATGGCATTTCTTTCCTTCTGTGCCCTGCCGTGTGCCCGTACAGCAGTTTACGACCATATATGGGGTGTTTCTGTAAACTACAGAATCAGGGCCATAAATATTGAGTTTTGTTTGGCTGTTAACCCTTGCTTTGTTACTGGAAAAAAATGGATTAAAATGGAAAATTTGCCCAAAAATTTCAATTCTGAAATTTCAACTCTATTTGCCAATAACTCTTGTGGAACACTTAAAGGGTTAACGACGTTTGTAAAATCAGTTTTGAATACCTTGAGGGGTGTAGTTTCTTAGATGGGGTCACTTTTATGGAGTTAATACTCTAGGGGTGCATCAGGGGGGCTTCAAATGGGACATGATGTAAAAAAAAAAAAACAGTCCAGCAAAACCTGCCTTCCAAAAACCGTATGGCATTCCTTTCCTTCTGCGCCCTACCGTATGCCCGTATAGCGGTTTACGACCACATATGGGGTGTTTCTGTAAACTACAGAATCAGAGCCATAAATATTGAGTTTGGTTTGGCTTTTAACCCTTGCTTTGTAACTAGAAAAAAAATATTAAAATGGAAAATCTGCCAAAAAAGTGAAATTTTTAAATTGTATCTTTATTTTCCATTAATTCTTGTGGAACACCTAAAGGGTTAACAAAGTTTGTAAAATCAGTTTTGAATACCTTGAGGGGTGTAGTTTCTAGAATTGGGTGGTTTCTATTATGTATTTCAAGATTTGCTTCTAAACTTCTAAGCCTTGTAACATCCCCAAAAAATAAAATATCATTCAAACATGAAGTAGACATATGGGGAATGTAAAGTAATAAATATTTTTGGAGGTACTATGTATTATAGAAGTAGAGAAATTGAAACTTGGAAATTTGCAATTTTTAACAATTTTTTTGTAAATTTGGTATTTTTTTATAAATAAAAATTATTATTTTTTTACTTCATTTTAGCAGTGTCATGAAGTACAATATGTGACGAAAAAGCAATCTCAGAATGGCCTGGATAAGTCAAAGCGTTTTAAAGTTATCAGCACTTAAAGTGACACTGGTCAGATTTGCAAAAAATGGCCTGGTCCTTAAGGTGAAATAAGGCTGTGTCCTTAAGGGGTTAAAGGGAACCTGTCACCTGCAAAACGCATATTAAACCAACCACAGTACCTTACAGTATCCCACAGTGTGTTGCTAATCATGTTTTTCTTTCCTTTTTGTGTTTCTTCATACTTGTTAAAAACTCTGTTTTAATGTCGGTTGGCACTGTCTCCGAGTCAGGCTTGAAGTCAAGGGGGCAGCAGCCTCCTTGCTTCAAGTAAAGCTAAGCCCGCCCCTTACCCCTCCTCTCTACAATTAGATGGACATGCTGCCGTGATAGCGCTCTTCTAGTGCATGCTCGGTACACTGCCTGTTACAGCGTGACAGCCGGGCACGCGCGCGATGAACTGTCCGGCGCATCTGCAGTCAGCAAAATGCAGGCAGGTGAGTGAGAATCGCACTGTAACAAGCAGCGTACCGCGCATGCGCTAAAAGAGCGCTATCACGGCAGCATGTCCATCTAATTGTAGAGAGGAGGGGTAGGGGGCGGGCTTAGCTTTACTTGAAGCAAGGAGGCCGCTGCCCCTTTGACTTCAAGCCTGACTCGGAGACAGCGCCAACCGACATTAAGTATGAAGAAACACAAAGAGGAAAGAAAAACATGATTAGCAACACACTGGGGGATACTGTAAGGTACTGTGGTTGGTTTGATATGCGTTTTGCAGGTGACAGGTTCCCTGTCAAATGTTATGATTTTTTGTGGATGTGAAACTGGTTATGCCCCCTGGTTAGAAGTTAAGAAAAAAAGTTAGAAGTTAAGAGTAGAGTCTAGTCTGAGAAGAAACTACAGGGGAGGATTGTATGCTGAGAGCTCCGGCATGGACTAGACTCAAGTTCAGAAAACTCTGCCTCCAAGTTAACAGATGCCAGAGAAGCAGCACTGCTACTGAAGTACCCCTGAGGGAAAAAGACCAAAAATCTTGGAAGTTCTAGAATCCACAAGACTATGCATTGGCAGGGCCGTTTCTAGGGGCGGGCGGGACGGGCGGCCGCCCGGGGCGCTGTCAGAAGCAGGGGGCGCCCGTTGAGGTGTAAAAAAAAAAAAAAAAAAAAAAAAAAAAAATTCGTTATGACGGTAAAGGATCGGGCGGCCGGCCGGCGGCGCCCCTCATGCTGAGCCTCCTGAGCGGCCGGCTCAGTGCTGCGCAGCCTGCCTGCGCTGCAGACTGCTGAGTTGTTAGTGTAGCGTGGCCGAGCTCTGTTCGGTCCGGCCCGGGGTACAGGAGCATTTGTTTCTTGTACCCGGCCGGACTGAAAGGAAGTGCACACTAAGTGAGCACTTCCTGTCAGCCGGGTACAGGAAACAAAAGCTCCTGTACCGCGGAGCGAACAGAGCTCGGCCACGCTACATTAGAGGTGAGAGTGACAAGGGAGGGGGGGAGGAGGGAGGGAGAAGAGAGTGACAAGGGAGGGGGGGGGGGGAGGGAGAAGAGAGTGACAAGGGAGGGGGGGGGAGGGAGAAGAGAGTGACAAGGGAGGGGGGGGAGGGAGGGAGAAGAGAGTGACAAGGGAGGGGGGGGGGAGGGAGAAGAGAGTGACAAGGGAGGGGGGGGAGGGAGGGAGAAGAGAGTGACAAGGGAGGGGGGGAGGGAGGGAGAAGAGAGTGACAAGGGAGGGGGGGGAGGGAGAAGAGAGTGACAAGGGAGGGGGGGGGAGGGAGAAGAGAGTGACAAGGGAGGGGGGGGAGGGAGGGAGAAGAGAGTGACAAGGGAGGGGGGGAGGGAGGGAGAAGAGAGTGACAAGGGAGGGGGGGGAGGGAGGGAGAAGAGAGTGACAAGGGAGGGGGGGAGGGAGAAGAGAGTGACAAGGGAGGGGGGGGAGGGAGAAGAGAGTGACAAGGGAGGGGGGGGGAGAAGAGAGTGACAAGGGAGGGGGGGAGGGAGAAGAGAGTGACAAGGGAGAAGAGAGTGACAAGGGAGGGGGGAGGGAGAAGAGAGTGACAAGGGAGGGGGGGAGGGAGAAGAGAGTGACAAGGGAGGGGGGGAGGGAGAAGAGAGTGACAAGGGAGGGGGGGAGGGAGAAGAGAGTTACAAGGGAGGGGGGGGGAGAAGAAGAGAGTGACAAGGGAGGGGGGGAGGGAGGGAGAAGAGAGTGACAAGGGAGGGGGGGAGGGAGGGAGAAGAGAGTGACAAGGGAGGGGGGAGGGAGGGAGAAGAGAGTGACAAGGGAGGGGGGAGGGAGGGAGAAGAGAGTGACAAGGGAGGGGGGGAGGGAGAAGAGAGTGACAAGGGAGGGGGGGGGAGGGAGAAGAGAGTGACAAGGGAGAAGAGAGTGACAAGGGAGGGGGGGAGGGAGAAGAGAGTGACAAGGGAGGAGGGGGGAGAAGAGAGTGACAAGGGAGGGGGGGAGGAGGGAGGGAGAAGAGAGTGACAAGGGAGGGGGGGGAGGGAGAAGAGAGTGACAAGGGAGGGGGGGGAGGGAGAAGAGAGTGACAAGGGAGGGGGGGAGGGAGGGAGAAGAGAGTGACAAGGGAGGGGGGGGGAGGGAGAAGAGAGTGACAAGGGAGGGGGGGGAGGGAGGGAGAAGAGAGTGACAAGGGAGGGGGGGAGGGAGAAGAGAGTGACAAGGGAGGGGGGGAGGGAGAAGAGAGTGACAAGGGAGGGGGGGAGGGAGGGAGAAGAGAGTGACAAGGGAGGGGGGGAGGGAGGGAGAAGAGAGTGACAAGGGAGGGGGGGAGGGAGGGAGAAGAGAGTGACAAGGGAGGGGGGGAGGGAGAAGAGAGTGACAAGGGAGGGGGGGGAGGGAGAAGAGAGTGACAAGGGAGGGGGGGAGGGAGAAGAGAGTGACAAGGGAGGGGGGAGGGAGAAGAGAGTGACAAGGGAGAAGAGAGTGACAAGGGAGGGGGGAGGGAGAAGAGAGTGACAAGGGAGGGGGGGAGGGAGAAGAGAGTGACAAGGGAGGGGGGGAGGGAGAAGAGAGTGACAAGGGAGGGGGGGGGAGAAGAGAGTGACAAGGGAGGGGGGAGGGAGGGAGAAGAGAGTGACAAGGGAGGGGGGGAGGGAGGGAGAAGAGAGTGACAAGGGAGGGGGGGAGGGAGGGAGAAGAGAGTGACAAGGGAGGGGGGGGAGGGAGAAGAGAGTGACAAGGGAGGGAGGGGAGGGAGAAGAGAGTGACAAGGGAGGGGGGGGAGGGAGAAGAGAGTGACAAGGGAGAAGAGAGTGACAAGGGAGGGGGGGGAGGGAGAAGAGAGTGACAAGGGAGGGGGGGGGGGAGAAGAGAGTGACAAGGGAGGGGGGGAGAAGAGAGTGACAAGGGAGGGGGGGGAGAGTGACAAGGGAGTCCGACAATGCAATATGTGTATTATTTAATTGTTTAGTTATTAATACTACATTTTGCGGACCGCACATTGCCGGCACTAAGAGAATATGCCTATTCTTGTCCGTTATTGGGGACAAGAATAGGACATGTACTATTTTTTTTTCAGGTTCGGAATTTCGGATCCGGGTCCGCAATTCCGGATCTGATAAGGGGGGGGGCGGGGGTGCCAATTTTTATCTTGCCTAGGGCGGCAAAAATCCTTGCACCGGCCCTGGTCAGACTTACTGACGTCACGCGCCTGATCCTCCCACTAGGCGGCGCAGGCGCGTGACATACAGTGAGTGAGTGAGTGCCGCACTGCCTGCCTGTTACCGCCCGCCCTGAGCCCCTGAGCAGTGCTGATGCCTGCTGTGAGGCGAGTGATGGTCTGGGGGGGCATTAATTACAATGGGGGGATGGGGGTTATTACAATGGGGGGGGGCATTAATTACAATGGGGGGAATTAATTACAATGGGGGGGCCACTGTGGGAGACATGAAAATGGGGGCCACTGTCACTGTGGGGGACATTAAGTTTAATAAGGATCACTATGGACATTATTTAGAATGGAGGCTGCTGTTGGTGTCATTACTCATTATAACTATAATGTCTGATAGGCCTAGTCCTGAGCTGAGTTATATTACCCTGCCCTGTATAATAATGTACCCATCCCTGATACCCCTTAGTTATATTACCCCGCTGGAGTAATATAACTAAGGGGTATCAGGGTACATTATTATACAGGGCAGGGTAATATAACTCAGGACTAGGCCTATCAGACATTATACAGTTATAATGACATCCACAGCAGCCTCCATTCTAAATAATGTCCATAGTGATCCTTATTAAAAATAATGTCCCCCCCACAGGCAGGCAGTGCGGGCGGCGGCGCTCACTCACTGTACCGCCCGCACTGCCTGCCTGTCTGTTACCGGGGGGGGGGGGGGGGGGGGGGGGGAGTTTTTTTGACACTCGCCCTGAGAGAAATTTTACCTAGAAACTGCACTGTGCATTGGACAGCAAGGTATTGTGCACAGAAAGACTTTGCTGCTGTGGAGAGAGAATACTGCTGAAGCATCCCCCATACTTTGAGACCGATTGACCACCTGTTATCTAAGCTCTACACCCCTTAGGCTGAGAACTGCAGAAGAAGTTAATAACAACCTAATTGCATGCCTGTGGCTTATCTGAGAGACTATAGAGAGTTCTTTAGAGAGAGAGAGATAGAGAGATACCATCATTGTTGCTTCTACACTGCTATTGAGAGAGGATTGCACTGTGATCTAGCTAGGAACTGTGTGGTTTGCTGCTATATAGACTACTACTACTCCTATCTTCCACTCAGTAAACAAAGACTGTTATTTATTACAATAAACAGACCAGGTTATTTTCTCCACCATACGCAGACCCCTGCATCCACACTTATGTCTTGCACCTAGTCAAACATACTCCATTAAGGGCACCCTTACTACCACTAGGCAGAAGGCAGCACCTGGCCACAATGACCAGGATCAGAAATAATGGTGATCTCAGTCATTTAACCCCTCAGGTGCCACAGTCAATAGCGGCCACTGCATCTGTGGCGTTAGGCAGAGGGAGGGGGTTCCCTCCATCCAATCAAGGCCCCGGTGGCGAAATCCAGGGCTCTAATCGACTGCTATGACAGCCTAAGGCCTTGAAAAGGCAACTAGCACTGTCATAGCAAGCTGCCTGAAAACGCATGGCCAAGCCGCAGTCTAGCAGACAAGCCAGTGAAAATCCCATAGACTGCAATAGAATTCTATTGCAGACCTTGGGACTAGAAATTAGGAGATCGCATGTGCATGTTTTGCAATAAAAAAAAAAAAAGCTGCAATTCTCAGTGTACCGTGCAATACAGGAAAGTCATAACACAAACTGTATGCGACATAAACCAGGTATTTACTATGTCCCAAAATTCTTAACGACACTGCACATGCACAAAGAGGTCTATGGATAATAAAGCATGCCACTGCTCCCCTGAATCCTCTAAGGGACCAATATATGGGGGGACCACCCCACCAACCATCTACTTTCTGACAGTGGTAGGGAAGAGCAGCCCTCCCCCAGCATGGTCCCTCATATACTGGTCACCCCCATGCACTGGTCACCCCCATGCACAATTCACATCTATGATTAGGGGAGGGGGCAGTCAGATGCAAGAACATGGTTCCTTTTTGTGGGGAATAACAATATGGTGCTTTTTGCCATAATGTGGGTTTTCTGACATGTGGTGCTACCATTCATTATTGCTATTTATACAGCTGTTTTAATTTTGTTAAACTAGGTGGTGGGGGCCCCATCTTATATTGCTATGGGCCCTATGAATTATAGTTACGTCCCTGCCCCCAGCAATTTCATGCAGGCTCACCATCCTCTCCACACCCCCAACAAGTCATAATGCTCACTTCCCCCACACTCACCATCCAGTAGAAACTGGCATGCGCGCTGCAGTAGCTTTTTTGCTACTGTCATTTATTTCAGTTTTTATGCCTCTGCTGCATATTGAAGACCTTTTACCATCTAATTCTCTATAAGGAAAATAAAAACAAAAACAATACGCCAACCACAACTAAAAAATGACACTAAGAAAAAAAGCATACAAAACGCATGTGGTATGGAAAACAACGCAGCCGGTTTCTATGGTGTTTTTAGGGGTAAAAAACAAACAAAGCAAATCTGTCTGTCAGTGAGCCCAATGATTACATTTAATTCAATTAAAACGTTTCTCCAGACTACAGAGATTCCCGCCAATATTAGATTAGTGGGACTCCAATACCCGGCACCCCTACTACTGATCAGCTGTGTTGGGCTGCCATGAAGCCGTAAACTAACAGTGTACAGAGCGGGAAGCAGACAGCGCCAGTGGCGTAGCTAGAAATGACTGGGCCCCACAGCAAATTTTTAAATGGGGCCGCCCTCCCCCAGTAATTTTTTTCGCAACCCCTTCCTTTCATGCTGCCCCCATTCCTGTGACTAGTAAAGATCTCTCTCAGACCAGGCCCGGCAGCTGTTCCATCCGTTTTAAAAACTGTCTATACTGTCACTGTATATCATTTCATTGTGTAATACTGTAAATCTTTTAGTCCTCCTCCTCCTGGATGGGCCCCTTTTGGGTCAGGGCCCCAAAGCAGCCGCTTTCCTTGCTTCCCCTATAGCTACACACCTGGACAGCGCCATACACAGAGTAGTGGCCGTGTCGGGGTACTGCAGCATGGCCCTAATTCTTGAGTGGGAGCTGAGCTGCAGTACGTTGGTGCAGATACCAATACAGTCTATAGAGCCTTCTGCTTCTGCTCCATACATTGTCTACAGTGCCACGGCCACCCAAAACAGCTGATTGGTAGGGGTGCCGGGTGTTCCAAGGTTAGCAGGGACAACCCCTTGAATGCCATTATAATAATAATACATATTGTACAATGTACACAATTCAAATGAGGTGAGTCAGTGCTCGGTGGCACGCACACAGTGATTCATATAATAAGGACAGGCTTCCTCCCTCCGTACGGCTTCCCAGTTCACAATAATTGCAGTATCACTTGTCAGGTTGGGCGTGAAGTTTATTTTTAGCTGCCCAAAACTGCATTCAGACTGAAGGTGACAGAACGGCATTCGTATGTTAGGTATATGTCACATGACCGCGGGCTCCCTCACATGACCCCGCGGCATCCTGCGACAAAGCAAAAGAAAATACAAGGTTACTAAAAAACTTCTTATATATGGAAAATGAAAACAGTAATGTATGTGGCGCACAGTCTTCACTAGAACCAAAATGAGGTACTCTCAGATAAGAGGACTCACCCTATCCTCTAAAGGTCAGATACGGGTAACAAAGGAAAATCTGGGCACTCTCAAGATATCAGACCATAGAACATTTATTACTACACAAATAAATAAAATACAGATTCACCCATAAACATCCTAATAAACGCTCCTAAGGGTAAAAATATACATGCCAACAAGGTACCCTAAAATGTAAGTATAAATAAACAAGGGGCCGCAAGTCACAAAATATCGCTGCAGAAATAGAAAACAGCACTGTCAATGAGGTAGATGTGTTGCACTTAATATATAATCGCACTTGATATATAGTCCCAAATATAATCAATATTGACAAAATCTCCTAGCAGGGATCAATGAATGTTCCTGGTGTGTAGGGATGAGCGAACCCGAACTGTATAGTTCGGGTTCGTACCGAATTTTGGGGTGTCCGTGACACGGACCCGAACCCGGACATTTTCGTAAAAGTCTGGGTTCGGGTTCGGTGTTCGTCGCTTTCTTGGCGCTTTTTGAAAGGCTGCAAAGCAGCCAATCAACAAGCGTCATACTACTTGCCCCAAGAGGCCGTCACAGCCATGCCTACTATTGGCATGGCTGTGATTGGCCAGAGCACCATGTGACCCAGCCTCTATTTAAGCTGGAGTCACGTAGCGCCGCCCGTCACTCTGCTCTGATTAGCGTAGGGAGAGGTTGCGGCTGCGACAGTAGGGCGAGATTAGGCTGATTAACTCCTCCAAAAGACTCCATCCATTGATCGATCTGCAGCTGTGGATGATTGAACTGCTGCTATTGAATTGCTCACTGTTTTTAGGCTGCCCAGAGCGTTTTTCAGTCACTTTTTTCTGGGGTGATCGGCGGCCATTTTGTGTCTTGTGTTGCGCCAGCACAAGCTGCCACCAAGTGCATTTAACCCTCAATGGTGTGGTTGTTTTTTGGCTAAAGCCTACATCAGGGTCAAGCTGTCACACCAAGTGCATTTAACCAGCAATAGTCTGTTTATTTTTTGGCCATATACTACATCAGGGGCAAGCTGCGCCTGTCACCAAGTGCATTTAACCCTCAGTAGTGTGGTTGGTCAAGCTGTCACACCAAGTGCATTTAACCAGCAATAGTCTGTTTATTTTTTGGCCATATACTACATCAGGGGCAAGCTGCGCCTGTCACCAAGTGCATTTAACCCTCAGTAGTGTGGTTGGTCAAGCTGTCACACCAAGTGCATTTAACCATCAATAGTGTGGTTATTTATTGGCCATATCCCAGTCTAATTCTGTCAGTAAACGTATACCTGTCACCCAGCGCCTAAATACTAGGCCTCAAGTTTATATCCAGCTAAATCTGTCGTTACTGGTGTGGCTGGTCAAGTTATTTAGTGTCCGTCAAAGCACAGTTTTTGTTCTGGGTTGAAATACAATTCCCAATTTAGCAATTTCCTAATTTAGTGGTTTCTGCTATATCAGAGCTATTTTAAATCTATCCCTAAAAGGGTATATAATATTCAAGGTGCACCTAGGGTCATTCAGAATAACTTCACACACACGCTACTGTGCATTTCCAAGTCTAATTCTGTCAGTAAATCTATACCTGTCACCCAGCGCCTAAATACTAGGCCTCAAATTTATTTTCAGCTAAATCTGTCGTTACTGCTGTACTGTTGTGGCTGGTCAAGTTATTTAGTGTCCGTCAAAGCACATTTTTTGTTCTGGGTTGAAATACAATTCCAAATTTAGCAATTTCCTAATTTAGTGGTTTCTGCTGTATCAGGCCTACTTTAAATTTATCCCTAAAAGAGTATATCAGATTCAAGGTGCACATAGGGTCATTTTGAATAACTTCACACAAATTCTGTCAGTAAACCTATACCTGTCACCCAGCGCCTAAATACTAGGCCTCAAATTTATAGTCAGCTAAATCTGTGGTTACTGCTGTGCCTGTATTAGTGTAATATGGTACCTAAATAGATAGCCAGATAGTGTTAGTTGTCTTTAAAAAAAAGGCCTGAATTTGAATTCAATACATTGGGTCAAATAATATTTTTGTTGTTGTGGTGAACGATAACAATGCGGATAACATCTAGTAAAGGACGCGGACATGGTCGTGGTGGTGTTAGTGGACCCTCTGGTGCTGGGAGAGGACGTGGCCGTTCTGCCACATCCACACGTCCTAGTGTACCAACTACCTCAGGTCCCAGTAGCCGCCATAATTTACAGCGATATTTGGTGGAGCCCAATGCCGTTCTAAGGATGGTAAGGCCTGAGCAGGTACAGGCATTAGTCAATTGGGTGGCCGACAGTGGATCCAGCACGTTCACATTATCTCCCACCCAGTCTTCTGCAGAAAGCGCACAGATGGCGCCTGAAAACCAAGCCCATCAGTCTGTCACATTACCCCCATGCATATCAGGGAAACTGTCTCAGCCTCAAGTTATGCAGCAGTCTCTTATGCTGTTTGAAGACTCTGCTGGCAGGGTTTCCCAAGGGCATCCACCTAGCCCTTCCCCAGCGGTGAAAGACATAGAATGCACTACGCACAACCACTTATGTTTCCTGATGATGAGGACATGGGAATACCACCTCAGCATGTCTCTGATGATGACGAAACACAGGTGCCAACTGCTGCGTCTTTCTGCAGTGTGCAGACTGAACAGGAGGTCAGGGATCAAGACTGGGTGGAAGACGATGCAGGGGACGATGAGGTCCTAGACCCCACATGGAATGAAGGTCGTGCCACTGACTTTCACAGTTCGGAGGAAGAGGCAGTGGTGAGACCGAGCCAACAGCGTAGCAAAAGAGGGAGCAGTGGGCAAAAGCAGAACACCCGCCGCCAAGAGACTCCGCCTGCTACTGACCGCCGCCATCTGGGACCGAGCACCCCAAAGGCAGCTTCAAGGAGTTCCCTGGCATGGCACTTCTTCAAACAATGTGCTGACGACAAGACCCGAGTGGTTTGCACGCTGTGCCATCAGAGCCTGAAGCGAGGCATTAATGTTCTGAACCTTAGCACAACCTGCATGACCAGGCACCTGCATGCAAAGCATGAACTGCAGTGGAGTAAACACCTTAAAAACAAGGAAGTCACTCAGGCTCCCCCTGCTACCTCTTCTGCTGCTGCCGCCTCGGCCTCTTCTGCTGCTGCCGCCTCGGCCTCTTCTGCTGCTGCCGCCTCGGCCTCTTCCTCCGCCTCTGGAGGAACGTTGGCACCTGCCGCCCAGCAAACAGGGGATGTACCACCAACACCACCACCACCTCCGTCACCAAGCATCTCAACCATGTCACACGGCAGCGTTCAGCTCTCCATCTCACAAACATTTGAGAGAAAGCGTAAATTCCCACCTAGCCACCCTCGATCCCTGGCCCTGAATGCCAGCATTTCTAAACTACTGGCCTATGAAATGCTGTCATTTAGGCTGGTGGACACAGACAGCTTCAAACAGCTCATGTCGCTTGCGGTCCCACAGTATGTTGTTCCCAGCCGCCACTACTTCTCCAAGAGAGCCGTGCCTTCCCTGCACAACCAAGTATCCGATAAAATCAAGTGAGCCTGATTCTCTGCTGACATGAAGACAGATTCTCTGTTACGGGACCTCTCTCCTCTGCCTGGGTGCTGGGCCTAAAATATATGACAATGGACTGTTGCAGTGGTGGCTGACGTGAAGCCTGATTCTCTGCTATGACATGCAGACTAATTCTCTGCTGACATGAAGACAGATTCTCTGTTACGGGACCTCTCTCCTCTGCCTGGGTGCCGGGGCCTAAATATCTGAGAATGGACTGTTCCAGTGGTGGGTGACGTGAAGCCAGATTCTCTGCTATGGGACCTCTCTCCAATTGATATTGGTTAATTTTTATTTATTTTATTTTCATTTTAATTCATTTCCCTATCCACATTTGTTTGCATGGGATTTACCTACATGTTGCTGCCTTTTGCAGCCCTCTAGCCCTTTCCTGGGCTATTTTACAGCCTTTTTAGTGCCGAAAAGTTCGGGTCCCCATTGACTTCAATGGGGTTCGGGTTCGGGACGAAGTTCGGATCGGGTTCGGATCCCGAACCCGAACATTTCCGGGAAGTTCGGCCGAACTTCTCGAACCCGAACATCCAGGTGTCCGCTCAACTCTACTGGTGTGGTATCACAAACTGGATCCTATAAGTCAATTGCAAATAGTGTGCACATACACTCAGAGAGATAGCGTCGCCCCGCTATAAACTATCACCAGCGGCGTCCCACTGGGGAAAGAAACTTTTTCGTGCTCCTTATGACTGCCTGACGGAACAATCAGGACGATCTTACCATGTAAGTAAATGTCCCAAAGGTGCTCGGCTTGGTGGTCCTGTATTTGTCAGGCCAATACTCACAACACGAGCGTCTCTTGTCTCCTTTCTCTCGCGATGGTGGTTTGTTTAACCACGTGCAGCTAGACTCCAGCTGATATGGTTAGTCTTACGCTGTGTGATTCACCTTCCCATTCGCGCGCTGACGGTATTGCAATCAACAGCAGGCACGGTCACTGGGGTCCTGGCTAAACGCGTTTCGGGGTATCTGGTCACCCCTTCCTCAGTAGCTATCGGACCCCTAGAATAATCCTCTCTTTTATAGTTCATAGGCTCTTGCAAAACCTGACATGGATTTTTGGCAAGTAAATCGTATTTCCGCTTATTTTTGCACTTCATGATCTTGGGTATTTGTGAAAAAGGAGTCCTCACCATATAATAAATAGTCACATAGTAAACCTCTTCTAATCCACCTCATGACATTCATATACATAAATCTCTCAAAAATAGCCTCATCGCAACCTTCTACATAAAAAACCTCCCATACAAATGTTTGTCCATATCCATTATCTCCATATCACTCGAAAACGCACCGCCACCTGTGCGGTACCGATGCGGTTCCGTTGCGTTTTTCCATATCTTTGCTCTAAACTCCAGTCCATACTCATTTGATATTATATTAGGTAATGAATTGGAGATATCCTAAGTAATCGGTACCATTTGTTGTACAAAATACTCAAAAAATTGCTTATATCAATTTTTTATAAATATATAAAAACATGACTAAATAAAAGTCACTATTTGACAAAGGGACCTATACAATATCAAGGAGCCTATAGAAATACTATACAAAGTACTATAAAAATACTATAGTAAAAAATTATAATAAAAAAATATACTATAAAAACACTTCTTACAGCTGGATAGATATTCTTAGAGGATTTCAATTTAGGCAATCGGATATCGGTGGAAGCCCACCGCCAAGGGAAAACTCTCCCAATAGAAAATACTGGGTGAAGTTGACCATCAGTTCGCCCGTAGCCGTGCGTTCCATCCCAGGCCCCATGAAACGCATGGGGCAGGATCCTGTAGCGCATGCGCGGCCACGTGGTTTCGGTTCTCCCGATCACGTGACCACGACTGTGAGGCGCATCTTATGACGTCATCAGCGGACACCCTGTCAGCTGGCGCTGATCGCTGGAGATGCGTCTCACATGGCCCCTCTGCCTTTATAATGGGGCAGTGCAGCCCCATTTGCTGCCGGTCCATGTACTCCTGCAGACACCACCGCCCTGGGTCTTGCTTGTGTTTGGGTCCACAGCCATACGCTGACTGCAGCCACCAAACAGTAAGTCACTCTCCTCCATCGTCCCATGTTGGATGATTGGTGGTGACCTATTTGGTTATTATACTTACGTTTTTTGCTTTCTGTTGTTGTTGTTTTTAGGCTCAGCCACACACTGACTGTAGCAACCGTACAGGTTATTTCCTAGCTGTTGGGCCATATGCCAGCTGGGGTAACCATCATTTACGCCCTGTGTCCCCTGAAGAATCTTGGGGCCTTTATCGAGGAAACGCTTCGGGACACTTGAGTATTCCCTATCTAATCCTTTCTGGTTTTGGTTGGGGCATATTTTTACCAACTTGTATCAATGTGTTATTCCAATTGGACGCATGGTCTTTTTCATCACTGGTTAGGGCCTTACTAGGGCTTCCAGTGCAGGTTTAGAGCTCCAGTCTGGGCCACCCCTTGCGGGGCTTTTTGGACCCCGTCCCTTGGATACACTATTAGGGTGGACTAGGACAAGTAGGGAGTCACTAGGGCTAGTGGGTATATTGTACCAACAACCCCCCTCTGACCTTCTACATCCAGTTTTTGCCTAGCCCACCATTAATATTAATGTTGTTATTCTAGCCTTCAGCATCTTTGCCTTACATCAGGCTGAGGGTGTGTATGTCTTACTTGTTTGTCTGTGTGTAGGGGCCTTTTTGTCTCCTATACAAATAAAAGTGACGTTTTATTTCAGTGTACTGCCCCCTTATAGTTTCACCCATCAGCAGGGGGCATCCACCAAACCTACAAAAAGCCAAACAGAGTATTTAGTTCGAAAATGCGTTGGGATTCTAGTCTTGACATCTTGCCAATATGATTGCCCCCCCCTCCAATCCCTATGGACCTTATAATGGCAGCAAATCTAAGCCCTACTGGATTCTGGTTGTGGGCTATTTTGAAATGGTTGGACAAAGAGTGCATGTCCAAACCCTTTTATTATATTAGCCACATGCTCTGAAATGCGTTTCTTCAATGTCCTTTTAGTCCTCCCCACATATTGTCTGCCACATGAGCACTCTATAATGTAAATCACATCCGTCGAATTGCAAGATAAAAAAATCTCTTATCGTGTGTTTGTAATTGTTAGTGGTGGATACAACTTTGTTAGTTCTGCGTGGGAAATCTGTAATCCTACAGTTGCTGCATTGTCCGCATTTGAAAAAGCCGTTAATATTCGCCCAACTTTGGACTGAGCATTTTTGATCCATTACATTCTTAACCGTCGGGGCCACTTTATTACTTAGGTTAGATGCTTTTGTAAATTTGACGCGAGGGTTAGTTGGGATAATTGGGCCCAATACTTTATCCTTCCTAATTAAATGCCAATGTTTATGAATTATTTTTTAAATCCTTTTATACTCACTATTAAACTGTAAAATTAGCCGTAACTCTCCTTTTCTTTATCTATTTTGGCCTTTTCTTTAAAAAAATCCTCCATTCTCGTGTCTCTAACTCTACTAAGAGTTCCCTCCACAAGCTCCATAGGGTAATCCTTCTCCAAAAAAGCTTCTTTCATTTTTGCTGCTCCCATTTTAAACCGATCATCTAGTGTGCAGTTACGTTTAATCCTCCGAAACTTGCCCTGCGGAATGTTCATAAGCCAGTTTGGGAGGAGGCAACTATTATATAAAATGTAACTATTCCTTGTGGAGGGTTTAATGTATGTGCAACATTGTATCTTATTATTCTCAACATAGATGTATAAGGCCTCTTTCACACTAGCGTTTTTCTTTTCCGGCGCTGAGTTCCGTCCTAGGGGCTCAAATCCGGAAAAGAACTGATCAGTTTTATCCTAATGCATTCTGAATGGAGAGTAATCCGTTCAGGATGCATCAGGATGTCTTCAGTTCAGTCTTTTTGACTGATCAGGCTTTTCAGAAAAACGTAGCATGCAGTATTTTTACCTCCGGCCAAAAATCCTGAACACTTTGACTGAACGCCGGATCCGGCCTTTTTCCCATTGACTTGCATTAACGCCAGATCCGGCGCCGTGTGTTCAGTCAAAACGGATCCGGCTTTTGCATGTTAAACCCGAAAAATAGGAAAAAAAAGTCCATAAATGGCGGATCCGTTTTTTCCAATGCATTTTTCCATTGTGATCGAAAGCCTGATCAGGATTCAAATGTAATCAGTTTTCACATGTTTTTCCGGATCCGGCGGGCAGTTCCGGTGTCGGAATTGAACGCCGGATTCAAACAACGCTAGTGTGAAAGTAGCCTAAGTCTAAAAACTCCACTTTTTCTTGGCAGTCATAAGGAGCACGAAAAAGTTTCTTTCCCCAGTGGGACGCCGCTGGTGATAGTCTATAGCGGGACGCCGCTATCTCTCTGAGTGTATGTACACACTATTTGCAATTGACCTATAGGATCCAGTTTGTGATACCACACCAGGAACATTTATTGATCTCTGCTAGGAGATTTTGTCAATATTGATTATATTTGGGACTATATATCAAGTGTGATTATATATTAAGTGCAACACATCTACCTCATTGACAGTGCTGTTTTCTATTTCTGCAGCGATATTTTGTGACTTGCGGCCCCTTGTTTATTTATACTTACATTTTAGGGTACCTTGTTGGCATGTATATTTTTACCCTTAGGAGCGTTTATTAGGATGTTTATGGGTAGCGGAGTTTTATGAATTATCAATCTGTATTTTATTTATTTGTGCAGTAATAAATGTTCTATGGTCTGATATCTTGAGAGTGCCCAGATTTTTCTTTGTTATATATGGAAAATAACATAAAAATAAAGTAATTTATAGAGCCTGTATATATATATTCATATATAGGAGATTCCCAGTTTATAGCAGCATGCTCCATATCACTATATACAAGAAGATGTATAACTTATACCAGTTGTACATATATAATTATATAGAGGACATACCCAGGTTATACCAGCATGGTCCATATAACTATATACAAGAAGATGTATAACTTGTACCACCTGTACATATATAATTATATACAGAAGATACCCAGGTTATACCAGCATGGTTCAAATCACTATATACAAGAAGATGTATAACTTATACCAGCTGTACATATATAATTATATAGAGAATATACCCAGGTTATACCAGCATGGTCCATATCACTATATACAAGAAGATGTATAACTTATAGCAGCTGTACATATATAATTATATACAGGAGATACCCAGGTTATACCAGCATGGTCCATATCACTATATACAAGAAGATGTATAACTTATATCAGCTGTACATATATAATTATATAGAGAAGATGCCCAGGTTATACCAGCATGGTCCATATCACTATATACAAGAAAATGTATAACTTATACCAGCTGTACATATATAATTATATACCGGAGATACCCAGGTTATACCAGCATGGTCCATATCACTATATAGAGTGCTGCTCATAATTATTCATACCCCAGGCAAATTTTGACTTAAAGTTACTTTTATTCAACTAGCAAGTAATTTTTTTATGGGAAATGACATAGGTGTCTCCCGAAAGATAATAAGACGATGTACAAGAGGCATTATTGTGGAAAAAAAACATTTCTCAACTTTTATTTACATTTGAGCAAAAAGTATCCAGTCCAAAATTATTCATACCCTTCTCTATAATCAATAGAAAATCCTTTATTGGCTATTACCGCAATCAAACGCTTCCTATAATTACAGACCAGCTTTTTGCCCATTCATCTTTAGCAATGAGCTCCAAATCTTTCAGGTTGGAGGGTCTTCTTGCCATCACCCTGCTCTTTAGCTCCCTCCACAGATTCTCAATTGGATTCAAGTCTGGACTCTGGCTCGGCCACTCCAAAACGTTAATGTTGTTGTCTGCTAACCATTTCTTCACACTTTTGCTGTGTGTTTTGGGTCATTGTCAAGCTGAAATGTCCACTGGTGCCCAAGGCCAAGTTTCTCTGCAGACGCCTGATGTTGTCGTTGAGAATCCTCATATATTGCTCTTTTTTTATGGTGCCGTTTACTGTGATTAGGTTCCCTGGTACATTGGCTGAAAAACACCCCCAAAGCATTTGGTTCCCACCACCATGTTTGACAGTGGGGATGGTGTTCTTGGGGTTGAAGGCTTCTCCTTTTTTACGCCAACTGGACACTTTTTGCTCAAATGTAAAAAAAATCTGAGAAATTATGTTTTTTTCCCACAATAATGCCTCTTGTACATCGTCTTATTTTCTTTTGGGAGACACCGATGTCATTTCCCGTCAAAAAATTACTTGCTGGTTGAATAAAAGTAACTTTAAGTCAAAATGTACCAGGGGTATGAATAATTATGGGCAGCACTGTACAAGAAAATGAATTCCTTATACCAGCTGTATAAATATAATTATATACCGGAGATACCCAGGTTATACCAGCATGGTCCATATCACTATATACAAGATGATGTATAACTTATACCAGCTGGACATATATAATTATATACCGGAGATGCCCAGGTTATACCAGTATGGTCCATATCACTATATACAAGAAGATGTATAACTTATACCAGCTGTACATATATAATTATATACAGGAGATGCCCAGGTTATACCAGTATGGTCCATATCACTATATACAAGAAGATGTATTCTGTATACCAGCTGTACACATATAACTATATACAGGAGATGCCTAGGTTATGGCAGCATGGTTCATATTACTATAGAATCGTAGTGTACCACACATGATTGGCTTAGATACACTGGCTGATCAGCACAATGTTGCCTGTAATGGTTTCCACTTTTCTAGAAGTGCAGGTCATGGCTGTACATGGGGACACTGTGATCACACATGTAGTAGTCGGCGTCCACTGTCTGCACCTGTCAGTGAAGTACTCGCTGATTGGAGGCTTTTACAGCTCTGACTCCATTTTCCTCTACTGCTGCATTGTGTGTGACACTGTTCTGTAGGTAACGCTAAGGACTCGTGCACAGAACCGTATTTTTCCAAAAATATCCCCAAAAATGTGGATCGTATGCGGACCTATTCACTTTAATGGGGCCGCAAAAGATGCGAACAGTATACCATGTGCTCTCCGCATCCGTATGTCTGTTCCACCACTCTGCAAAAAAACATCATTTATTTTCCAGCAGCATGGACTTCCTGATATCCGTGTTTTGTGCATCCGTGATTTGTGGGCCACAAAACACTTACGGCCGTGTTCAGTCTCAGAAGGCATTACCTGCAATGGGAAAGAGGTGCACATAGTCGGATTTGTTACGCAACCAATGTTGTGTCGTTTCGCTGCGTTCCCCATTGAAGTCAAAAGAAAGGGCTAAAACAGGTTGATGTATTTGACGTGTATTTGATGACGTTTCCGGTGCCAAAACTCTCTTTCTTCTCAGAGGCCTTCAGATCGGCCTTCTCATCTCCCTGTTGTTCCTCATACGTATTTTAGCCATGTGAACATAGCCTTCCAGTCATAAATATTTCCAAGACCCCAAAAAACTGAAGGTGGACGATATTATAAAAAATAAATAAAAAGAGAAACCCCCTCTAGTACTTATTCCACTATGACAACTTATTTCCTATCCAGGTATTTGAGCTGATAGGCAGGGGCCCGAGCTGGGACTCCCGTCTATCACGTGAACGGGGCCCATGCTCCCTTTGATTGGAGCAGCGGACACTCCTGCGCAATGGCCGGTCCTTGGGATAGTCGAGCGCTGGTCCTGTCGCTCTCTACGTTGAATGGCGTAACGGACATGCATACGTTGTCTGCCACTTCACTGAAATGAGGAGCACGGGCCCCATTCTCATGAGGGACCCAGTGGTCGGACCCCCGGAGATCCGACACTTATCTCATATCCTGGGGTTAAGTTGTAGTAATAGAACAACCCCTTTAAAATAATAAAATAAAATAAAAATACCATTAAAAAAACAAGTCCCCAGTGCTCTGTTCTAGGACTGAGGGGTCCGTCTCAGGGACACGTCAACCCTGAGGCCAGTGAATGGCTGCAGCAGTGGACATGGACAGGATATCACACACAGGGATAGTAATGACCATGCGGTTCGCCCGGCGGTCGGTTCGCGGTGAACTTTGCGCGTTCGAGATCCGCCGAACATGCAAACATATGGCGATGTCCACGCGCCCACAAAATTACTGCTTGAGGATGATATACCAGCTTCAACTAACAACTGATTGAGGCCTGCTATATATCATCTTCCACAAAATAGTGATTGAGGTTTTCCATATACCTGCGTCCACAAAATTACTGCTTCAGGGTGATATACCAGCTTCAATTAACAACTGATTGAGGCCTTCCATATATCAGCTTCCACAAAATAGTGATAGAGGTTTTCCATATACCTGTGTCGACAAACTACAGATTGCGGGTTTTGATATACCTGCTTCAACTAACAAGTGATTGAGGCCTGCCATATATCAGCTTCCACAAAATAGTGATAGAGGTTTTCCACATATCTGCATACACAAAATTACTACTTGAGGGTGATATACCAGCTTCAACTAACAACTGATTGAGGCCTGCCATATATCAGCGTCCACAAAATAGTGATAAAGGTTTTCCATATATCTGCGTCCACAAAATTAATGCTTGAGGGTGATATACCAGCTTCAACTAACAGCTGACTGAAGCCTTCAATATATCAGCTTCCAAAAAATTGTGATCGAGGTTTTCCATATACCTGTGTCCACAAAATTACTGCTTGAGGGTGATATACCAGCTTCAACTAACAACTGACTGAGGCCTGCCATATATCAGCTTCCATTAAATAGTGATAGAGGTTTTCCATATACCTGCGTCCACAAACTAACTGATTGAGGCCTGCCATATATCAGTTTTCACAAAATAGTGATAGAGGTTTTCCATATACCTGTGTCCACAGAATTACTGCTTGAGGGTGATATACCTGCTTCAACTAACAACTGATTGAGGCCTGCCATATATCAGCTTCCACAAAATTGTGATAGAGGTTTTCCATATACCTGCGTCCACAGAATTACTGCTTGAGGGTGATATACCTGCTTCAACTAACAACTGATTGAGGCCTGCCATATATCAGCTTCCACAAAATTGTGATAGAGGTTTTCCAAATATACCTGTGTCCACAAAACTACTGCTTGAGGGTGATATACCAGCTTCAACTAACAACTGATTGATGCCTGCCATATATCAGCTTCCACAAATCCTGCTCTTCTCTAGGGACTTTGGCACAGGGTAATTTTGAAAATGACAGGCAGAGGAAGAGGCAGGCCGTTCCGCAGGGGTGGTAGGGGTCGGGCAGGTACACCAGGCCGGAGCCTAAGTGGGAAGTTGGAGAAGGTGCGTGCGATTATGTCAAAGGATGCACCAGGGTTGGTTGGGTGGCTCACTCAGCCTTCCGCTTCTGCAGCTTCCTTATCCTCTGTAGCTGCACCCTTCTTACTCTCTGCTGTGTGCACCCCCAAAGACACCACCATAGCCCCTCCATTTGAGTTAGAAGAATTATTTTCCCATCCATTCCCAGACCTTACCGATGCGCAGCCATTCTTGGCATCGGATGAGGGAGAGGAGGTAGCAACGGCTGCCACCCAGCGGTCTGACGACAGTACCCAGATCAGCCCAAGTATGGTGGTCCCCGCTGTTGCTGCCTACTCCGAGATCTCTAATGTCAGTGGTGGTGAAGGTGACGATGATGACGTGTCGATAGACGCCACAAGAGAGGAAGAGGAGGGGAGTTCAGGGGGAGAGGACGACATTCTCCTGGGCAATGAGCAGGAGCCAGGGTGCTCCACCGCTTCAAATTTAGTGCAAATGGGGGCCTTTATGCTCCAGTGTTTGAAGAGAGAGGAAGAGGAGGGGAGTTCAGAGGGAGAGATAGGAGAAGCAGGCAGAACTCGCAGTGCACAGGAGGCAAAAAGCAGACTGCCAATGTATCTGGAGCAAGCCAGGGCGCCATCAGTGACATCGTACCTTATGCCTTCTTTCTGGAGCGTGCATTGCATTGTGTCATTGATTAAGCCGTCGAGGAGCGGAAGCTGGAAGATGAGGAAGTCGCAATACTGAATGAATTCACAGGGGGGCTACTCCATCTGAGACAAGTCAGCAGGAGTCTGAAGAGGAGTCAGAGGAGGATGGTGGCTGGGGGGAGGAGGAGGAGGAGGAGCAAGAAGAGCAGGCTTTAAACTTTTCGGGGATCCTTGGTGTTGTCCATGGCTGGGGGCGGGGGGGAGACCGAGGACGACATTCTCCTGGGCAATGAGCAGGAGCCAGGGTGCTCCACCGCTTCCAATTTAGTGCAAATGGGGGCCTTTATGCTCCAGTGTTTGAAGAGGGACCCCTGTATAAAAAGCATAAAGGTCAAGAAGGACCTGTACTGGGTGACAACGTACTTAGACCCCCGGTACAAACACAAAATGGCGGACATGTTACCAGCATCACAGAGGGCTGTCAGAATGCAGCATTTCCAGGCCTTGCTGCGAGGGATGCTGCATTCTGCTGTTGCGGGCACAGGCAGAGGAATTTCCACCCACAGCGAAACAGGTGCGGGTACCAATCCTACAGCGCCCGCAAAAAGAGGGCGATTTGAAGATTTGTTGGACACTTCGGATATTAAATCATTCTTGCAATCAACCCGTCGACAGCCGCTCTCTGAATCAAGCCTCAGGGAACGCCTAGACCGACAGGTGTCCGGCTACATTGGGTTAACGGCATATGTAGACGCTCTGAGGATCGAGGAACCTCTTGACTACTGGCTGTGCACGTTTGACCTGTGGCCAGAGCTGGCACAATTTGCCATGGAACTCTTGGCTTGCCCCTCGTCGAGTGTCCTGTCCGAAAGGACGTTCAGTGCAGCAGGGGGGATCGTGACCGATAAGCACACTCGCCTAGCTCACGACAGTGTGGAATACCTCTAAAAATGAATGAGGCATGGATCTTGGAGGAATTCAACACCTGTGATGACCACGTGTAATTGAATTTCCTCATGCCAGCACACACCACCCAGAACAAAAAATGGTCCTTGCCTCATGTATATACAGCGGCATAAAATGCCTTTTATGTCAGGTGAATGCCTAATTTTTGGGGCCTGTACTGGCTGACAGTTACATATTTATCGTGTGACCGCCTAATGCACCTCCAGCCACAGAATCCAAAGTTCTTTGCTGTCAGGTGAATGCCTATTGCCTAATTTTTGGGGCCTATACTGACCGACAGTTACATTTTCTTTTATCTCTAGCCACATAATCACACCCTGGTCTCACTCCTCTGCCTATCATTATGGTGGCGTATGAACCACATTCACCATCAGGACCTTCTAATGTCACAGGGTCATGTGACTGTGCCCCCCACCCCGTACTGTGCCCCCTTATACCCTGCATTGTGCCCTCTTACCACACCCTGTACAGTGCCCCTAGTCATTCCCTGTACTGTGCCCTCTTATACCCTTTTATCCGGTCACGGTATGGTGGTGTTATGTGGTCACTGTACAGAGATGTTATCCGGTCAATGTATGGCGGTGGTATCCAATAACTGTATGGCCATAACTGTATCCCTTTCCCTACCCATGCCATCCTTTTTTCGACCTGGCATGAGCGGGAAAAATATGCCGATTGTGGTGCTAAGGACCTTTTGCCACAATCTGTGTCAAAAATACGCCTAACATTGATGTATTTCTATATAATAAATGACCACCTAATTATATTATATCTTTATATTATATAGATTCTAGTGTATTATACTGTGCCCTGTAACTCAGTCCTCATCCCTGACCACCAGGACCAGGTAGCGCTCTGTCAGTACATGGCGGCCTCCCCTCTCTGCCACTCTGCTCCGCTCTATACTGGTGCTTATTCTGACACTAGGGCTGGGTTCACATCCTATTTTTGCCATCCATTTAATGTATACCAAAAATGTATGCGTTACCAGATGCCTCAGACTCATGCCGTACAGTGGCGTCCGTTCACCATACAGTTCCATACATTTTTTTTGTGGACTCTGCAGGATATCGGTTTGATGTATTCCTATCGGTTTGATGTATACAAATGTGCAGCGCTCCATGCGCTGCACATTTGTATACATCAAACCGATAGGAAATAAAAAAATATATATATCTAGGCTCCAGAAGGGCACAATTTTTAGGAGTTTCGATTTAAGACACATAAGAATGGCCCCTGATTAAAATACTTATTTTTGGTGGGAATTTGTGCCGATGATCCCCCTCTGGTATATCACTGTCCATGTTGTGGGAGTATTTCTGTACTTCTAGTAAGTCTTTGCTGGCTGCAAATATGACCTGAAGGTTTTTCAGGTTCGCCTGCCATCAAAATGAATGGGGCCCACCGCAAACGCGCAGTTCTCGAACATTTGATCGCAAATGCACGTTTGTGAATCGTCCTGGCCGATGTTCTTCCATCACTACACAGGGGACCCACAGTGTGCCAGTGAGCAGGTGAGGTGTTTTTAGTGTAAACGCATTAATTTTAGTTTTGGTGTCCGGCAACCCCTTTAAAAGTGTAATTGTTTTCACCATTAAACCAGTGGATACCCCTTTAAGGAGCCATTGGTGTGACTATAGGGGTGCTGTCACATTCATGTGTGGGAGGGAAACACCACACTGAACATAGGAGGGAAAGGAGTGAGGGAATAAGACTTGGAATCTAGGGGAAGGAGATGGACACCTCCTAGTAAAACCCTAATAAAAGTCCTGACTAACTACCAGTATGAACAGACCCCAGAGGTAGGTGAGTTCATACACAGGAATACCCAGTGTCCTAACTCACCCTAAAGGACCCTGGTACTAATGTCAGGACTGAGACAACCTGTTCCTCCAAAAGGAAGGTCGAACAGGAGTCTCCCTCAGGCCTTAGTACAAATGACAGGGAAATGCAACACACAAATTATTATTATTTATTGTTATTAAAGTGCCATTCATTCCATAGCGCTGTACATATGATAAGCGGTGCACATACATAATACAGACAATTGCGCTAATCATAAACAAGACAAGTTGCAAACTGGTACAGAAGGAGAGAGGGCCCTGCCCGTGAGGGCTTACAATCTACATGGTATGGGAGAAGGACACAGTAGGTGCGGGTGAAGTTGGTCATGGCGGTATAGAGGCAGCAGGGTCACTGGTTGTAGGCTTGTCTGAAGAGGTGGGTTTTCAGGTTTCTTTTGAAGGATTCCACTGTAGGTGGGAGTCTGATATGTTGGGGTAGCGAGTTCCAGAGTGTGGCGGATGCACAGGAGAAATCTTGGAGTCGATTGTGGGAAGAGGCAATAAAAGGAGAGGAGAGAAGAAGGTCTTGTGAGGATCGGAGAGTGCGTGTGGGGGTGTGTCGGGAAAGTAGCTCAGAGATATAGGGAGGGGACAGGTTATAGACGGCCTTGTATGTATTTGTTAGTACTTTGAAGTGAATTCGTTGGGCAATGGGGAGCCAGTGAAGGGATTGGCAGAGGAGTAATAGGGTGAGAGGTGGATTAGTCGGGCAGCAGAGTTGAGGATAGATTGGAGGGGTGCGAGAGTGCTAGATGGAAGGCCACAGAGGAGAGTGGTGCTTCCATAGTAGGGTGGCCAGATGTCCGGTTTTAGGCCAGACAGTCCGGTTTTAGTCCAGACAGTCCGGTTTTCAGACTCCTGGTCCTCCATCCGGCACAGGCCCTCCTTTTTTATGGTTATCGGCGCGAGTCCAGCGACTAGTAGCATCCAAACAAAATACAAAAGGGAAAGAAAACACTTAACTTCAAGTGGCCATGGAATAAGGTTGGCCACTGGCTTCACCCAAGAAAGCCGACCCTCACCGGCCACGCCCCCGAACCGATAACCATGCTCATGAAGCCACGCCCCTACCTTAGTGAAGCCACGCACCCATCACCGTCAGGGGAAAACGGGGGGAAGGCCCTTCACAGGGCTTAATAACTACTGTGAATGGGGGACTGCTGAAAGGGGTTAATAAATACTGTCAATGGGGGACTGCTGAAAGGGGTTAATAACTACTGTGAAGGGCCTTCACAGTAGTTATTAACCCCTTTCAGCAGTCCACCATTCACAGTATACATTTTATTAACCCCTTTCAGTCCCCTCTTCACAGTAGTTATTTATCCCCCCCTTTCAGCTCCCACAGTAGTTATTAACGCCTTTCAAAATCCGCAGCGCCAGCCCAGTAGCCGCTAGCCATTCACTTTCTTATAACTTATTCCCCCCTTTCACAGCAGTTATATTACAGTCCCCGGACTTCCTCCCTTTCAGTTTCAGCAATCGAATCCCCGGGACCCGGCCACAGCAACAACAGCACAGTAGGTTCACGCTAGGACTACTTCAGCGCAGCTGCGCTCCTCCGTCAGAGTCTGCCAGGCCTGCAAACCAGAATTGACTGGTGCGAATCTGCAGGCAGCGCTGCCGGACGCCGAGCGCTCTGCACTTTTAGTGATCCGGAGACCGGATGTGACATGTGAGTGAATCCTTAAAGTGCCCCGTTCTACTAGTCCAGGGCTGGCCAACCTGTGGCTCTCCAGCTGTTGTAAAACTACAATTCCCACCATGCCCTGCTGTAGGCTGATAGCTGTAGACTGTCTGGGCATGCTGGGAGTTGTAGTTTTGCAGCAGCTGGAGAGCCGCAGGTTGGCCAGCCCTGTACTAGTCGCTGGACTCGCGCCGATAACCAAAAAAAAGGAGGACTTCTGGCCATTAAGGCTACTTTCACACTTGCGTTCAGAGCGGATCCGTCTGGGGTCTGCCCAGACGGATCCGCTCATATAATGCAGACAATGGATCCGTTCAGAGCGGGTCCCCCCAGACCAAGAAAGGGGGGCATGTTCCCGAAAACACACTGGTGGGCCGAGCGGGGGGCCCTTCACATGGTCCGGGTTGAGAGATGGCGCAGCATGAATGGAAAGTTTCTGTATCACCCAGGTTGGAGCAAGCTTCAGAACTTGGAGGTGACCATCTTTGAAGGGGGGGGGGGGGGGTACTTTAAGGTGATCACTGCAAATGATATAAGTACTAAGAATTATTATTTTAAGGGCAAGTAATAGGAACACTCATTAGCAGCCATTTGCTGGGGATTTGGGAGGGGGCACATAGTTTTTAGCAGTACGGGATCCTTCTCTTCCTATCACCGGCTGGGTGCGGTACAGAACACCACGCATGGTGACGTCACAGCCCCACACATTATAATCATCAGTGTGTCATCAGAACGTCCAGTGACAGCCACGCCCCCAAACCGACTCCTGTCCCGCCCGTCATCCTTCCTTTTCTGGGCGGGGCCGTGACGTCACCACACCCCGTGACGTCACAAAAGGAACTCGCTGCGCCTCGCTTACCTCTACAGCTGGGAAGCCCGGAGAGTGAGCGACACCCTGACGCTGGAGCCCCGTCACCCCGAGCCCCCGACACACACCCGCAGGAGGAAGGGGGACACTGCCGAGGCCTCATCCGTCCTCCCCTTCACCCGACACCGTCCGGCCGCTCACTACAGGCCGGGGATTACAGTAAGGCCTCTTCACCCTAAACCTAGAGAGAAGCCGCCCAATTCAGGGGCCACACCGCAGACACTGAAGGGGCCCCATAGATTGAGACGGAAGTTTATAGAGCGAGGGGGCCCCTGAGTGTAGCCTGCGGATCCCATAAAGGGACAAGACTGTGGTTGCTCCTACAAGAGGGTGGGCCCAAGAGCTGACACTCGCTGTGGACAAAGGAGTCCTGTAATCCAAGAGCTGACACTCACTGGAGACAAAGGAGTCCTGTAATCCTGTAGATTTCCCCCCCACATAAGGGTGGGCCCAAGAGCTGACAACTCACTGGAGACAAAGGACTTGTATATTCCTATAGACTCCTCCTCACCCCCCATACAAAGGTGGGCCCAAGAGCTGACACTCTCTGGGAACAAAGAACCTGCTGTCACCTATAACCAGAAGCTGGGCCCAAGAGCAGACCCTCTCCTTGGTTTGCGTCCACCATAAGACTCGTTCCAAGAGCTGACTCTCGCTGTGGACAAAGGACTCTCCCGATAGCGCCTCCCAGAGGACGCTTGTCCCAAGAGCTGACACTTTCTAAAGACTAGAGACCCTTTAACGCCGCTGATTTGCACGTTTTCCTCGCCATGGCTCAGCAACAGATGACCAGCTCGCAGAAGGCGCTGATGCTGGAGCTGAAGTCGCTGCAGGAGGAGCCAGTGGAAGGTTTCCGTATCACCCTGGTGGACGAAAGCGACCTGTACAACTGGGAGGTGGCCATCTTTGGCCCCCCCAATACCCTCTATGAGGGGGGTTACTTCAAGGTGAGTATGGAGTCCTGATTGCTGCGCCGTGCTCATACACCTCTGTGTGGATAGTGGGGGTGATGATTATTGTCCTTGAGATATATAAACCGCGTATTGCGCGCTGTTCTATCCAGTGGTAAGTCGTATAGTCACATGACCACCCCTAGAGTGGTCAGTACGGGGAGTCTATCATCATCATTGCTCAGAGTAGACCACCGCTTCGTCACGGCTCATTTGCATATAATAAAACCTAATTTTTCTCAGCAATGCGGGCACATACGAACACGGGACCAACACAGAAGCCTTCAGCTGCCAAGCGCACATGTAACCGGTCAGCCAGTGTCATAGGGACAAAGCTGCTGACAGATGCCCTTTTCAATGTGTTTAAAAAAAAGTGTCCCCTTCCTCGCTCATCCATTGCTCCCATTATGGCGATTACTGGGCCCCGCCGTCTCTGCTTCCCCTCTCAACACACAGGAAATGACCATTCAGTGGCGGAGGATTAGTTATCTTAGAAAGAAATACAAAAAAAACGCACCAAGGTTTCAGAAGAGGAGAATAAGACCATTTTCATTAGACCTCAGCTCAGACCACAGTGTGAATGAACCCAACCCCCCCCCCCAATTTAGACCTCAAATCAGACTCCCCAGATCTCAGATAACAGCCTCATTATGAATAAACCCTCCCCCAATTCAGACCTCAGATCCGACCCCCTAAATATGGATGACCCACAGACCTCAGTAGAGACCCTATTGCTCAGAGCAAAAAAAACAACCCTTGCCTCTCCTGCTCAGGACGCCTCCGCTCCCGGGATCCAGTTCCACCTCTTCCTGCCAGAGAGCTGGTGTGACCACCTGACCCGTACAGCATGAGGTCAGAGTGCTGACGTCCTCGCGCAGTCGCAGTGCAGCCGACGGCAGAGGACCAGGTAGCGGTGAGTACAGAGCCCGGGAGCGCTGCATTCACTGCTTCCCGGTACTAGTGAGTACCGGTACTCCTTAGTATTAGCCCCATAAGACGCACTGGCATTTTCCCAACGTTTTGGAGGAAAAAATACAGTATTGCCTAATTTTGATTTGGGCTTAGAGATTTTTATTTTTTATCTAGATATTTTCTTAAAGGGGTTCTGCAGTTTGTTTAAACTGATGATCTATCCTCTGGATGCCCAGGACCCCCGCCAATCAGCTGTTTGAGAAGGCAGCAGCGCTGGCAGTAGCGCCACGGCCTTCTCGCTGTTTACCGCAGGCCCAGTGACATCACTACTAGTATCAGTGGCCTGGGCGGGGCTAAGCTCTGTTCACTTGATACTAGTCGTGATGTCACTGGGCGGCGGTAAACAGCTAGAAGGCCGTGGCGCTCCTGGAGCGCCGCTGCCTTCTCAAACAGCTGATCGGCGGGGGTCCCGGGTGTCGAAGCCCCGCCAATCAGATGCTGATTAATCCAGAGGATTTTTTGGGTTTATTTGTATTATGCCATTACTGTGTTTATGGTTTTATTTATTTTATTTTTTGGTCTGTTTTCGGTGTTAAAATGAGTGGTTTCATATCCATTGGGGTCTCCCCTTCCAAATGACAAATTTGCTTAAAAAAAAAATGACCCGGCCTAGAACAGAAAGTTAATACAAGGCACTTACTAATGTATTGTGATTGTCCATATTACTTCCTTTGCTGGTAGGATTAATTTTCTATCTAATTTTACACTGCTCGTTTCCAGAGATTACGCTAGGAGTTGTAGTTCTGCCGCGGCAGACCCCTTCTGTAAACTCTGAGCCAGAAAATCAGTTCATAGAAAACAACAACCTGAAAATATAGGTGTCATCAGTACGATCTGTTTTTCTTTTTTTAGCTCGTTGGCTCCTGGCATTGGCTTGGCCTGTGTTGGCACACACCGGCAGCGGGGGGGCTGGCTTTGGAGGTTGGGTTAGTCTGCTTCCTTGCTCTGCACGCCTGAGGAGGAGAGGATTGCGACATGACTGCTAAAACTTGTTTCAGGAGTGGGTTTAGTAACAGGAATGATCTGTGTGTATCTATCTCTGCGCCCAGCGCGGTGTCTGGTCGTCCTGCGGTAATTGGGAGGCGATTGTATCGGGTAGCGTGCCATCCCTCTAGAAGTGATGGACATGCTGCGCCTACTCCAGGGATATGCAGGGTATGTATTGACGCGGTTCTTAAGGTGGGCACTGACTGATTTGGTGGTGGTTATAGATTCTGTCTGTGGCCACCCTAAAGGGGTTGTCAGGTGCTCATAACTCCCCTTTTAGGGCTGCCACTTAAAGGTGTGTTTTTTTTTTTTTTTTTTTTTTTTTTTTTTTTTTTTTGTTTAAAAGCGCGTTAAAATCAATTTTATTTTTTATTTTTACAAGTATTTTTGGAGTTCAGTTTTCTACTTTGAAACGGTATACTTGTGTTTTATCTTTCCTGTAGAAAAGTCAACGGAAAATTACCTAAACGCCACACCTAGAGCACGCTGTGCTTTAAAAAAAAAAAAAATCAGGAAACATCTTAAAACGCTGCTACAAAATAAAGCCATGTTTGTAGGGCATCTTATCATTTTCAATTGGCCAACATGTAACGTCTTTTGCTTTAAAAAATATATATAAAAAGAGAGGGACAGGCAGGTGCTCTACTGCAATCTGTCACTGCCGTTAAGGGGGCGTTCACAAGGCCTTATCCGTTTTGAGGTCCGTAGATCGCAAAACGGATACCAGCTTTGAGCGTCCTGCGGTTTGTGGATCAGCACATCCCGCAAAATGGACAAGAATGGAACATTCTGTGGACAAGAATGGAACATGATATACGGTTATGGACAGCACGCTGTGTGTTGTCTACATCTTTTGCGGCCCCGTTGAAATGAACGTATCCGCAAAAAAAAATGTAAATTGGATACCAATACAGTCATGTGAATGCCCCCTAATAAAGGGAGAGTCCTCCTCCCTGATACCAGTACGCACAAGGAGTTCTGGGGGGACAGCGTAATTATTGTGGTACTCTCCGTACCGATCCCTCACCGCTCCTGTTCCAGCTCTTGCTGGTCCCACTCTACACGCGGGAAAAAGTGATTGGCTGTGCGGTCCTGTGTGTCGAGAGGAACCAGGAAGGCGACGTTTGCGGGGGCACAATACGGCAACTTAATTTATTATTTTATATCATTCTGAACTAAAAAAAATAAAAAAAAATAAAGGAATTTGAAAATGAATCCCCCTGACAACCCCTTTAGGCATGGCGTGCATGTAACGGGTGCTTCGTGCAACCGAAATCTCATCCTCTTACAGTGGCCCATGACCATTTAAATATTCAGGGTTAGAGAGCGTTCACACCACTGTATACATTTTGCGCTCTGCAAAACGCCCCTCGCTTTCTACGGGGCCTGTTGTCGAACTGCCTTTTGTCTGCAGGAAGAGGTCATGTTCTATTATTTGCACCGAGGTCACACTGATTTGGACACCACCCTGATGACATCTGTGTGCTGTCCGCTTTTTTGTGGCCTCGTGGAAATGAATGGCTCCGCAAAGAATGATCCCTTATGGAACCATCACCTGTAAAATTCTGCAGCCATCATTGGTGTGCAGGATTGCGGTTGCTGTGTGGAAGCTTGGGCTTTAAGGGGTTGTCCAACCATGGGGACATTTTATACGGACCCCTCACCCTGTCTGGCCAGATCTGTGCTGCTGGTTATACTTGCCTGACCCCACCGCAAGGTTCATCGTTGCCCCACAACACTATCTGTTTTGATGCGGGTCACGTGACCGGTGCAGCGGTGACATCACCCAAGTGTGGGGACCTGCGGGGCAGCGGTGGAGCCAGTACTTGGTGGTGGGCATCAGGTAAGTATGGTTTCCTAAGCAGGTCTGCCCAAGAGGAACCCCTTTCTCACAACTTTGGCACAGCTAGAATTGGAGCAGCAAAAGTGGCCATGTAGCCTCAGCCTGCCCTATTGACTATTCTAAAAAGCTACTAATATTCACAAAAGTAGTAAAAGTTCCAGAACCCCTTTAAGAATGGACCGGCAAGTTGTGGTCGCTGGTGGAGGAGTCCTATTGCTCATACCTGTAACGTACCAGTTTAGCTTGGCCTGTATGTTCCTTCTCTTTAGGGAAGGAGATAAGCGGCTGCGCCTTCTGCCCAACCCTAGGCTTCGGATATCAGCTTGACCCATGCGTATTAGATTGTCAGCAGATCCCAAAAGAACTCGCGGTGTCATATAAACCTCAGAATACCTGCACACATTGCGGATTACGTGCAGAAAAAACGCAGCACACTTTGTGCGGTTCTTCTGTGCAGACTTCACCCTTTGTGTGAGATCTGCAGCAAAACCACAAGTAACACATGCGATGTTTGATTCATATCTGGGGCGGAAACTCACAGAAATTCGCACCTGTGTGCAGGTAACCTTACACTGCGTTATGTACAGCCTGGAAGGGCTGACTGTGGTGGAGTATAGTCATCTGTAGTGCGTACATCCAACATGCCTTGGTTAGCATTACAGGGTCTCTTAGCGTGTAGTCAGAACACGTTATACATGTAGGGACAGGCTCCAGATACTGGCGCGTTCAGACGACGTGTCCTGGGGATGATGTTTGGGGCCGCTCAGATCACCTCTGCGTCTGCACTGCTTTACTGACGGGTTTAAAGGAGAAAACCATTTTGTGATCTCTGTAACTTAGTCACTTTTTTATTAAATCTTTTTGGGGGTATGGGGAAAAAACAAACTGCAACTCTGGCATAGTTTTTATGTTCACCTGTACACCACCTGCTGCCTTCATTCTGTGAGTCAGTGTGATGATGGCGGTACCTAATTCGGTAGTGTGTTTTTTGTTTTATTCTTTTTAATGTTAAACCATTTAAAACAATTTCTTAGTCCCACAAGGGGACTTGAACATTATTTAATTGCTTACACTACTTACTACTACTAGTGTATTATATGTTCCCGTCAACATATTTGCTCTGGCCGTACACGGCGGACTTGGAGGCCGTTGTTGTGCCCCCAGTTGCAATACCAACTCATGATGGCGGCCTGGAGGGAGGCCATTGGGATGACAGGAGATCCATCACTCTGACTGCTTTGATGCCTTAGTCCGAGCTGGATCTGATCCCAGATGTTGAAGCGGAAGCAACCTGGCTTTCGCTGCGGACGGCAGCTCCTGTTGAAGACCTGCTTTGTACGTTTGCTGTTATCAGGGGCATGGGATGGCTTTCATATCTGGTTTATGTGCTGATGGATTGCTGGGGGGGGGGGGGGGTGGGTGATGGACGGTTTGGGAGTGAGTTATATCGTACATCCAGGGTGCATAGGCTACCGGCTGACTTGAGCAGCGAATGGCTGTTGAAGCTATGGAAGGGCAGGGCAGTGCACCATGTAGAGGGAGGAGAGCCGCCAGTAGTATTGTGCCATGCTTGCGTCATCAAATTTATATATATATATATATATATATATATATATATATATATATATATATATATATATATATATATATATATATAATTTTTTTTTTTAATCTGTTAAAACCAGATATAAAATGGCCATTGGATACAGCTGCATACCCAGAGAATGGATGCAAACTGACCATGTATCTGTTTTGTAATGCAATTTTTATTTTTTTACTTGTTTTTTTTATTCCCCCTCCCTGTGAATGTTCCCTAAAGGCGACTTCTGCTGCAGAGACGATGGACATACGAGAAGTGTGACCTCCAGGACGGCCTCTGCAGCCGGCCCTCTGTCCTGTGAAGCCCGATCTGCTGCAGTCTGTCCTCGGCCATAGACGGTGCATGGTATCTGTTTCCATCCATTACTGTACAGGGCCGGCTCTGCAGATGGGCTGCTCCTGCCAGTGTGCGATATGTTCGGGCAGCGCCGTCACTTTAAATGGTCAAACTTTCCACGATCGTAGATTGCAAAGGACCACTCCTGTAAAGACAGGATGAAATTGAATGACACTAGTTGTTAATAAAAGGTGCATAGGGTCAGGCTAGTGCACGGCTGCCCATTTATTCCCTGGCAAGCAGCTGAGGCTACCACCGTTGTGCCACATAGACCTAGGCGTGAAGTGGATTTACTCGCTGTAAGCGTTGCTGGCCATATGGCGTCCATATCTGATTTGGTGGAGGAGTGAAAATTGGGATTCTCATTGGTGCCTAGAGGAAAAGGACCTCTGCTGGCCCCATAGAAGTGAATAGAGCTTTGTGAAAATTTCATCGCATCCACAAGCAAGTGCAGATGCAATGTGTTTTTCACGGATGGTTGCTAAGAGATGTTATCTGTATACATCCAGTTTTTTTCACGTGTGTGCAAAATGCTTCCAAACGCATTGCACCCGTGCGATAACTGCTGAACGCAATGGCAAATTTTTCACTGAACACATTTGCAACGTATCTGGACTCGCTCGTCTGCAAGGGGCCTAAGAATCAACTGAAGACGGTAATACTATAGTTGAGAAAGATGGGTTCCACTGTAGAGTTTTCCCGGACTCCTGAACGCCTGTGTGTGCCGTGATATGTAGCGGTTATATTGGCTATTAAAGCATAACTTGTCCCACAGGTCTCATTCAGTCAGTGGGGTGATGGCCAGCCCCCCTCCCTTTTATCTGGCGGTAGTTATTGACTGTGGCATCTAAAGGTGCATTTACACGCCCCAACTGAGCGGATGACTATCAGTCTTTTCCGATAACCTGTATATTTCAGTTTTGCGCCTCTGTAGAAGCCGGCAGCCCTTTTTTTTAAAAGGACACCCCTGTAACAGAGTCCTGTTGATTGTGGAGGTGTAATTGTAGATAACGGAGAGTGGTGAAAGATGAGCACAAGCTGTGCCAGAGGTCAGAGCTCTCGGTGGTGCCGTAGCCCTGGCACACTCTGCCACGGCATGTGGGTCATCAGATGAATTGACTCTAAGTGTTCTTGTATAAAGTTTGTTATAGTTTGGTACTATTGTGTGTCCGTCTGTCGGAGAACGCAATGTCCCCCACTGAGCGGTTATCATGATTGCGTGTTTACTGTGAGGGTCACCACCCTGTTTACCTCCAGTTGTCTGATAAGCGGGCAGCCTCTGAGATGAGGGCACAGACATGTTCATGCAGAAAATGGGTTTTAACCTCAGACCCCAGCCACTCCATAATTCTGCCATGTCCTTCTTATGTATAGTAAAAATCTACTTTATTCCGTAGTTTCTGTTCCTGTTTTACTTACAGTGGAATCCTGTTATTCTGACCACCGGCTAATACCCAGAGTAACCTGTGTCTGCAGCACGGACAGCTGCTAGACGGGCTGGGGGTGACTCCATAAGGTCCTGGTCGGTGGTCACAGGTATCTGGAGCCATGCTGACTGCAGTGCACCCACAGCTGCTGGAGGGGGCGTGGGGAAGGGTCCATAGAGCAAACACAGCGATCTGGTGGTCCCACAGATGCTCATTTGGGTACAAGTCTGGGGAATTAGGGGGGAGGGTAGTACTTTAGTTGGAAGGGCATGACCAAGACTTCAATGTCAGACATTTCTAGCTGTGTGCTATGTCGCATTGTCCTGCTGGAAGATCCCATCTGCCCCAGGGAAAACAATCGGTGTGTATGGGTGCATGTGATCTGCAAGGATGGATTCTTATCCAAATTTTTTGGGTGCCTTCCACATGAATGAATGGGCCCAGAGAATGCCACAAAAACATTGTGTTCTTCCAGCAATGGTTGCATGGTTTGATGAATCAGAAAATGTGACTCATTGGAGAAGGCAACCCTTTGCTAATCACCGAAGGTCCAATTCTGATGCTTCCAAAAAGTGATGCCTTTTCTGCCGATGCATCTTCATTAGCAGAGGTGCAGTGACTATCCGTCTGCTTCAGAGCCCCATACACAGTAAGGCCTCTTTCACACGGGCGTTGCGGGAAAAGGTGCGGGTGCGTTGCGGGAACATGCACCATTTTTCCGTGCGAGTGCAAAACATTGTAATGCGTTTTGCACTCGCGTGAGAAATCGGCATGTTTGGTACCCGAACTTCTTCACAGAAGTTCGGGCTTGGGATCGGTGTTCTCCTAGATTGTATTATTTTCCCTTATAACCATGTTATAAGGGAAAATAATACATTCTGAATACAGAATGCATAGTACAATAGGGCTGGAGGGGTTAAAAAAAATAATTACTCACCTTAACCCACTTGATCGCGCAGCCCGGCTTCTCTTCTGTCATCTTTTTTGCTGTGTGCTGGAAAAGGACCTGTGGTGACGTCACTCCGGTCATCACATGGTCCGTCACCATGGCAAAAGATCATGTGATGACCGGAGTGACGTCACCACAGGTCCTTTTCCTGCACACAGCAAAAAAGATGACAGAAGAGAAGCCGGGCTGCGCGATCAAGTGGGTTAAGGTGAGTTTAATTTTTTTATTTTTTTTTTAACCCCTCCAGCCCTATTTTACTATGCATTCTATATTCAGAATGCTATTATTTTCACTTTATAACTATGTTATAAGGGAAAATAATGATTGGGTCTCCATCCTGATCATCTCCTAGCAACAGTGCGTGAAAATAGCACTGCATACGCACTTTCTTGCGGATGCTTGCAATTTTCACGCAGCCCCATTCACCTCTATGGGGCCTGCGTTGCGTGAAAATAAGTGATGCTTGAAAATCACCGCTCATCTGCAAAGCCCCATAGAAATGAATGGGTCCTGATTCAGTGCGGGTGCAATGCGTTCAACTCGCGCATCGCATCCGCGCAGAATACTCGCCCGTGTGAAAGAGGCCTAAGGGTTCGCTGAACTATTGTTCCACTGTAGCCGACTTGCTATACAATTCACATCAGCGGCACAAGAACGGTTCCCAAACTGCATGGTTTCAGAAATACTGCCACCTTTGACCCGAAAGCCAATAATCGCCCCCCTTTTTTCAACTCTTTGGTAGATCGTCCGTTTTACCTATGACCGCAACAAGGGATGTGTGCAGACAGCCTATGACACACCTTATATACCCACTGAGCCAGCTCATCAGATCTCATCTCCTTCATGAGGTGCTGATGTAGGACGTGGTCATAGTAATGTGACTCCACTGTGTAGCTGCATACAAGGTTGCAGCATAACTCCTTACAGAAAGATTAACGAGGAGGCAGTACTATCTGTGCCTACATAATTTACAGGGAGGCAGTACTCTCTGTACCTACATCATTTAGGCTTCATGCACACGACAGTCGTTTTTTGCGTCTGCAAATTGTGCGACCGCCAAAAAAACGGATGCGGGAGGATATGTTTTTTTTTCACAGATCCCTTGTAATAAATGCCTATCCTTGTCCGCAAATGTGAAAAAAGTAGGACATGCACTATTTTATTTTTTGCTGAAGGGTAACTCTAACAACGGATGCGGAACACAAACGGATGAACTATCAGCATTTTTTTGCTGACCCTTTGAAATAAATGGGTCCCCATCCTATCCGCAAAAAAAACCAGGGAGGCAGTACTGTACCTACATAATTTACTGGGAGGCAGTACTGTCTGTCAACAGCCCCATCATACCGGATTGCTGATCTTGCCCTGCATATCCATTCCCTAAGGCTGGCATCTGCTTTTGATGCGCAAATATGTCTTTCCATTATACTTATCTTTTTGTATCCACTCCTTTTTTGTTTGTGTCAAAAAACTCTACAAACTGCATTCTAGTAATTGTGTGTGACTTGTGCCTTAATTCCATTCACTACTTCATGGTGGTGTCATTTCAGGACTGCAACCTGGCTGACCTGATTCTGTCACTGCTGAGGCGTCTCCACCCAATTTATTTTTTATTTTTGTATATATATTTTTTATTTTTTTTTGTTAATACATTAGTTGTCAGACGCATTGCCTGAGGAGTGACAGGTTATGATAAATGAGGCGGGCGGGTCAGTAAATATATTCAGCTTCCGGTGATGCTGATTGTAGGAGTGTAGACCAAAAGGTAGGTCATCAATATTGGAAACCAGACAATCCCGTTTAAAACTGATGCACAAGAAGTAGTTGCCCATGGCAACCAAATTTAATATTTTAGGCCACTCCACTTTTGCATTGCACTAGTTTTGATTAATCTGCCCCAATATATTTAAAAATTGTGCCAATATCCAGCAACAAAGTAGAGTCCATCATTGGCGCAGTTTATTGTGGTGATCTTTGACAGTAGCAGTATTGCCAGTATTTTTAATTATTTGCTATTGGCAAAAGACTGCAGGCTCCGTGGCAACGCAGACTTGCATATTGTGTCATAGTAAGAAATGGGATTGAGTGTCTTTTAGCCGCATACCTTTAATGGACCTTAAACGCCCATTATACCACAGAGGCCAAAATATATTTTATTTTTTCCCCCTGATAGGCTGTGGGTATAAGATGCCACACAATGGCATCCATTAAACACATGCGCCTCAGTTTTCCATTGGAAATTCCTCCTGAGGGCTTATTCACACGACCATATGGTTGCCCGTGGTTGTGATTTCTGTATTGCGGTGTGGAGCTACGGACTTGAATGGGTCCCCGATCCACAAAAGATAGGACATGTCCAAGTGTTTCCGTTGGCTCCCGATCTGTGCCTTTGCATATGATATAAGAACTTGTCATTGTCTACATTTATGGAGAAAAAAAAACATTAAATCCTGCAGTTTTCATGATTTATTACTGGCCGCTGAGTCTAGTAATAGGCTGATGTTCTATAGAGATCTCAGCAGTCATCTCATTATCACAGGCAGTATTACAATACCCGGTATCATCACCTATAGATGACATGGAATCCACCGTTCACAATAAGTGATTCTCACAGCTTATCTACCCCCCCCCCCCTCCCTGTACAATGAACTCTGCATAGGTCACAGACAATGTAGACGTTGGGGAGTCCTCCCCAGTTTTATACCTATGGTCCATATGACTGCTGTAAAGCATATCTCTAAATGCTGTTGACAGCAGCTCAGGCGAGATGGCCGCACCACGATTGGAAAAAAAAATGGGGATACAGTGAGCAGTTGAGTGATAGCGACTGTGTTCAGTTAGGCTGGGTTCAGACCTGAGCGTTCTGAAACGAGCGCTCTGTATGCGCGATTGTACGGGCGTTTACAATCGCGCATACAGAGACAGGCATGCACACATTGTCGCGCGTTCCCGAATATCTATGTGCGGGAACGCGCGACAAACGCCCCCAAAAAAGCTCAAGCACTTGTTTGAGCGTCGGGCGTTTTACAGCGCGATCGTACGCGCTGTAAAACGCCCAGGTGAGAACCATTCCCATAGGGAATCATTGGTTCTTGCCTGTTGAGCGTTTTACAGCGCGTAGGAACGCGCTGGAAAACGCTCAGGTCTGAACCCAGCGTAAGTGTCTCCTTACATCAGGATGGTCAATAACCAAAGAGCAAGGGACAGAACCTTAAGGGTCCATTCACACGTCCGTAAGTGTTTTGAGGATCGGCAAAACACTGACACCGGCATTGTGCATGCCACAATTTGCGAACCGCACATCGCCGGTACTATAATAGAAAATGCCTAATTGCGGACAAGAATAGGACATGTTCTATATTTTTTGCGGAAACAGAAGCATGGATGCGGAAGTGCGGATCCGCAAATGCGGACAGCACATTCCGGCCCCATTGAAAATGAATGGGTCTGCACCAGTTCTGCAAAATTGCGGAACGGATGTGGACCCATTTTACGGACGTGTGAGTGGACCCTAAGGCCTCGTGCACACGACCGTGGTTTGCTTCCGCGTCCGTTCCGCCGATTTTAGCGTGTCAGGTGCGGACCCATTTATTTCTATAGAGCCGTTGAAAATGCGGATAGCGCACTGTTTGCTATCCGTGGTTCCAGTCCGTCCAAAAAATATAACCTGTCCTATTTCCGCGGAAAACTGTTTGTGGATCCATTCAAGTCAATGGGAAACTGCTAAAAAAAACGTGGAGGCACGCAAGATTGTCATGCACGTCTGCGTCTGTTTTATTCCTATTATTTGCATGGCAAACCTGTCTTAGACTTTTTTTTAACATTCCTTTATGTCTGGTGGTCCTCCAAAAATAAAGGAAGACACGCGGAAGCAAAAATGGAACAACGGAACCCCATTTGACTAGGGATCGACCAATATAGAATTTTATTTATTTTTAGAGCTGATACCGATAATCGTTGAGCTTTCAGCCCATAGCCTATAATTTATACTAATGTTTTATATATTATATTAGTTGGTAGTCACTGAGGTGGTGGAAATTTGCATTTGGCACTAGTATATTATAAATGTAATTTATAAAAAATAAAATAAAGCCCTTAGTTGGTAGTTAATTTATAATATACCAGTGCCAAATGCCAATTTCCATACCTCCCCCCCCCCCCCCCCCCCAACTGACTTAACCCCTATCAGACCTCAGATGAATAAAATAAAATAAAATAAAAACTCCTCACCTCTCCTGTGCCACCGCTCCTCCTCTTCGGGTCCAGTGTCGCGCTCCCCTCTGTTCTCTGGCCCGCGCTGCACTGTCACCTGACGCTGCACACTATGCCCAGACGCTGTACGGGGTCAGGACAGTGCAGCGCGGGCCCCATCAATGTTGACCAGGGACGGTGAGTTATGTATCGGAAACGCTTGCTGCGCTTTTCCCATGCTCCCGGCACCCGATGCAAACTCGCTCAAAAAGTTAGATGCCGATAATGTGCAAAATCTTTAATATCGGTACTTCCGATATCTGTCGATTCCCTAGCCGTGACCTCCTTGCATCTCGTCAAGCACAGCACCGTACATTGTATAGTGGTTGTACCTTGGTATCACAGCCTAGGCCACATAATGAACGCGATATCACTGGCCTAGGAAAAGCTGCTCAGAAAACCTCTTTAAGGGTCCATTCACACGTTGTTTCTTTCCTGATCTGTTCCGTTTTTTGCGGAACAGATCTGGACCAGTTCTGTATTCATTAATTTTCAATGGGTCCTGAAAAAATCGGACAGCTCAATGTCTTATATATTTTTTTTCAGGACCCATTGAGAATGAATGAGTACAGAACTGGTCCAGATCTGTTCCGTTTTTTGCGGAACAGATCAGGAAAGAAACAGACGTGTGAATGGACCCTAATAGTGATGACCTAGCTTCAGGATAAGGACTCGTGCACACAGCTGTATGTTTGCGGTCCAGCTGCTCCTATTGAAGTAATTGGGAACCGCACTGCAGTTACCAGCTCCATCCACTACACGACGGATGGCGCTATTAAGTTGAACAGCAGAAGTGCAGGACCCTTGCCGATCAGATTGATGGCTGATATTGCACTGCAAGCACAGTGTGAATGCACCCAACCACACAGTGTAAGTTCGTGTAGCCATATTCTGCTGTGTTGTCAGATGCTCTACATAGGCTGGAATAGAGTTTGGTCCTCTGGTTGTTTAGTCAGTGGTGGATGGCTGCGTCCTTGTGTTCTTCAGAAGCCCAGCGTGATGTACTAATCTGCATGCTGCGCACAACTGCCGTGATTTCCAGGTGCTTTCCATGAGGAAACTGCAGCAATGTCCCTTGACGCAGATTTGAACTCCACACGGAAAAAAATTCTGTGGTTGTATGAACAGCAATGTGATGTGGAAATTCAGTGAGAAATACGTATAGGGCTTCATGCCTAAAACATGCCATAAACAAGCCGTAGGCTTCCATCACATACAGGTGTTTTGAGGGTGACTCCACCTTTTAAGATAGAGATTTTAGCACTTTCTAGATATTAATGACCTATTCTCAGGATAGATTCTTTGGCGATCTGACACCCTGCATCCCCCATTGATCAGTTGTTTTCGGCAGCAGCAGGCACCATAATGAACAAAGCGGAAAGCTCCATCTGCTAAGTAGTGGCTGCGCCAGGGTACTGCCTTTTAAGTGACTAGGAGCTGAGCTGCAATACTTGGGAGCGGCCCCTTCAAGGAGTTCTTCCCATCTCGTCAAATGATCAGTAAGTTATGACATCACTATTTGTAGTCAGAAAACCCCTTTTAAGCCTACCAGTGGTGGTGATAACTGTCAGCTCAAGGCTACATGCACTCGACCGTTGTGTTTTTTGCGGTCCGCAAATTGGGGATCCGCAAAACACAGATGGCGTCCGTGTGCGTTCCACGATTTGCAGAACTGTACGGCAGCCTTTAATAGAACTGCCTATTGTCCGCAAAGCGCGGACAAGAATAGGACAGGTTATATTTTTTGGCGGACCACGCAATGGATGCAGACAGCATCTTTTGCGGCCCCATTGAAGTGAAAGGGTCCGCACCTGTTCAGACGACGGAATGCAAGCTCTTCAGTCAAGCGTAAAAATAGGTCAGTTCTTTCCATAACCTTTCCGTGCGCTTTACGCTTTTATTTTGCTAGATTTATTTCATCGCCTCTGGCCTTGTGTGTTTCAGGCCTGTGGAGCCATCAGCCTCCGGCCCCCGTGTGTCTGTGGTGATGCGACTATGTGGCCTTGTGATGATGGTCTTGAGTCGCCATGTGCTGATAGGGCTGCAAGCAATAAATAGCCTGGCAGGGAGCCCATGACTGGAGTAATCGGCCTGTTCTGCATAGTCCACTCAAGCTCAGGGTTAACCAGTTCCTTGCTGTCCTCCTGCGCAGGATGTATGGGCTGGGTTCCTATGCATGGGTACAGTGCATTGCAAATTTATTTTGGTGCCTCACAACCTGGAATTAACATGGATTGTTTGAGGATTTGCATCATTTAATTTACAGAACATGCCCACAACTGAAGTTGTTTTTTTCGTTTGTTTTTTTGTGTGAAGCAAACCACAAATGGGACAAAAAAAGTCAATGTGCGTAACTATTCACCACCCCAAAAAGTCAATACTTTGTAGAGCCACCTTTTGCGGCAATCACAGCTCCAAGTCGCTTTGGATAAGTCTCTGTGAGCTTGCCACATCTTACCACTGGGATTTTTGCCCATTCCTCCTTGCAAAACTGCTCCAGCTCCTTCAAGTTGGATGGTTTGCACTTGTGAGCTGCAATCTTTAAGTCTGACCACAGATTTTCTATTAGATAAAGATCTGGGCCATTCCAACACATTTACATGTTTCCCCTTAAACCACTTAAAGGGATTCTGTCACCTCCCCTCAGCCAAAAAACGACTTTAAAGCAGCCACGAAGCACAGCTTACCTGGATTAGGCTGTGCTCTTTTATCTTGAAATCCGTCCAGCAGTTACTGCAAAAAACGACTTTGATTGATATGTAAATGTGTCCTGAAGGTGCCCAGAGGGGCTTTTCTTTTCTTAGAGAGCCCAGTACCGCCCCTCTTTCAGTGCCCAGCCCGCCTTCCTTGTACTTTCTAACCGCCGCCCCCAGCCTGCCACAGCCTCCCCTCCCTCTCCTCCCCCTCCCTCACGCCGAACGAAGTCTCGCACAGGCGCAGTACCCACTGAGGGCTGCGCCTGTGCGATTATCAGGAGACTGAGGGCGGCAGCTTCATCTTCGTCACTGGGCATGCGCCGAGCCCAGTGACGTCCGATGTTAGCTCTTTCCCTCAGTCAGCCTGGTAGGAAGCGCAGAGGATTGCCGATCGGCTGCTGCACCCTGCGCTTTCTCCAGTCTGCCTGCCACAGTGAAGACGGCCAGCGATTTCTTTCCCCACCCTCCCTTCAGGAAAGAAATAAGTATTTGTTTTTGCTCAGTGAAAATGTATAAATTCAGTAAAGCTTTACTTCATATAATAATACCTAATTCGCCCCAACAAATACTTATTTCTTTCCTGAAGGGAGGGTGGGGAAAGAAATCGCTGGCCGTCTTCACTGTGGCAGGCAGACTGGAGAAAGCGCAGGGTGCAGCAGCCGATCGGCAATCCTCTGCGCTTCCTACCAGGCTGACTGAGGGAAAGAGCTAACATCGGACGTCACTGGGCTCGGCGCATGCCCAGTGACGAAGATGAAGCTGCCGCCCTCAGTCTCCTGATGATCGCACAGGCGCAGCCCTCGGTGGGTACTGCGCCTGTGCGAGACTTCGTTCGGCGTGACGGAGGGGGAGGAGAGGGAGGGGAGGCTGTGGCAGGCTGGGGCAGTTAGACAGTGCAAGGAAGGCGGGCTGGGCACTGAAAGAGGGGCGGTACTGGGCTCTCTAAGAAGAAAAAAACGCCCCTCTGGGCACCTTCAGGACTCATTTACATATCAATCAAAGTCGTTTTTTGCAGTAACTGCTGGACGGATTTCAAGATAAAAGAGCACAGCCTAATCCAGGTAAGCTGTGCTGCATTGCTGCTTTTAAATCGTTTTTTGGCTGAGGGGAGGTGACAGAATCCCTTTAAGTGTTGCTTTAGCCGTGTGTTTGGGGTCATTGTCCTGCTGGAAGGTGAACCTCCGTCACACAGAGTGGTTTAGGTTTTTCAAGAATATCCCTGTATTTAGCACAATCCGTTTTTCCCTCAACTCTGACCAGTTTCCCAGTCCCCCCAACATGATGCTGCTGCCACCACCATGTCTCACTGTGAGGATGGTGTTCATTGGGTGATGTGATGGGTTTGCGCCAGACATAGCGTTTTCTTTGATGGCCAAAAAGTTAAATTTTAGTCTCATCGGAACAGAGCATCTTCCTCCCATACATTTTGGGAGTCTCCTACATACTTTTAGCAAAAAACAAAAAGGCACGTTGTGAGTTTTGCTAAAAGTAACGGCTTTCTTCTGGCCATAATGCCCAACTCTATGGAGTGTACGGCTTATTGTCGTCCTATGTACAGATACTCCGGTCTCTGCTGTGGAACTCTGCAGCTCCTCCAGGGTTACCTTAGGTCTCTGTGCTGCCTCTCTGATTAATGCCCTCCTTGCCCGGTCCATGAGTTTTGGTGGGTGACAGTCTCTTGGCAGGTTTGCTGTTGTGCCATGTTCTTTCCATTTGGTTATGATAGATTTGATGGTGCTCCTGGGGATTATTATATATATATATATATATATATATATATATATATATATATATATAATTATTATTATTTTTTTTTTTTTATAACCTAACCCTGACTTGTACTTCTCAACAACATTGTCCCTTACTTGTTTGGAGAGTTCCTTGGTCTTCATGGCAGTGTCTCTGGGGCCTTTCAAAAAAGGTGTATATATGTAATGACAGATCATGTGACATTTAGATTGCACACAAGTGGACATCATGTGACCTCTAAAGGTAATTATTTGCACCAGAGCTTTTTATGGGCTTCCTAACAAAGCACATGCCAATTTTCTATTTCTAAACAATAGTTTTATTTGTATAATTTTCTCATTTCACTTCACCACCTTAGACTATTGTGTTCTGATACATCCCATAAATTCAGATTAACAAAACATTGAACTTAAAGAGGACCTTTCACCTGGAAAAACATTGTGAACGAAGTATGCTGACATGGAGAGCGGCGCCCGGGGATCTCACTGCACTTACTATTATCCCCGGGCACCGCTCCGTTCTCCGCAGCTGTGCGATTGCCCAGCGCTGCAGCCTAGGAGAAGGAGACTCCCACAGGACGAGGGCAGACACTGCCTACTATAACTTAGAGCGAAGATACCGGAGCCTATAACGGGAGAACGGAGCGGCGCCCAGGGATAATAGTAAGTGCAGTGAGATCCCCGGGCGCCGCTCTCTATGTCAGCATACTTCGTTCACAATGTTTTTCCAGGTGAAAGGTCCTCTTTAAGGCTGTAATGTAACAAAACACGAAAAAAGTCAAGGGGGGTTAATTATTTTTGCAAGGCACTGTATATACATGCAGCATGGTATGCAGAATATTATTATAATATGGATGGTGACAATGCTGTGCATAGAGGCCTAGTGCTGGGATGTCTCTGATCTGCAGGTGTCTGTATGATGGGCCGAGCACGCAGCATCTGCCCCCAGCTGCAATCCAGAATTATCATTATTCTAGATTATGTTAATAACCAGTGCGGCTATGCTCATGAACACATTAATTTCCCCTACCCGCGCCTAATGTATTGCTGGGAGGGGAAGATGTTAGACTGTCACACCAATGCTCATACGGGCATGAGACCCCAGCAGCCTACAGCTTTGCAAAGAGTCTTGTGCTTATTTCTACACATGAGCACAGACCTGCGCAGCTGTTGGTGCCCGACATTGCCAGTAATGGAGCTTTATACTCGCAGGGAATGAGGAACTGGTTACTCCTTAATGCAAATGTGTCATTTACATGTAGGGCCTCATGCACATGACCGTATTTTGTATCTCTGTCCGATTCGCGTTTTGTGGATTGTACGTGGACCCATTCATTTCTATGGGTCTGCAAAAAAATTAAAAATCTGTGTGCCCATTCCACAATTTATAGAGCATCCGTATTGCGGACAAGAATAGTCATTTCTAGTTATGGGAGTGAGGGGAAAAATGCGAGCCTGCACATGGTAGTTGTCCATATTTTGCGGCTCTGTGGTTTGCAGACCACAATAGGGACACTGTCGTGTGCATGAGGCCTAAGGCATGTATGAAGCAGGCTCCCCAGCTGAGCCCATTCCATACACAAAAGGTGTCCTCTGTGTAAGGCTTCGTTCACACGACCGTTGTTTTGGTCCGCATCCGAGCCGGCTCAGATGCGGACCCATTCACTTCAGTGGGGCCCCAAAAGATGCGGACAGCACCCCATGTGCTGCCCGCATTCATTGCTCCATTCTCTGGCTACTTAGGCCTCTTTCACACTACCGTTTTTTTTTTTTTTTTTTTCCGTTTTGCGGTCCGTTTTTTGCGTTCCGTATACGGAACCATTTATTTCAATGGTTCCGCAAAAAAAGGAATGTGTTCCGTATGCATTCCGTTTCCGTATTTTCGTTTTTCCGTTCCGTTGAAAGATAGAACATGTCCTATTATTGCCCGCAAATCACGGTCCGTGGCTCCATTCAAGTCAATGGGTCCGCAAAAAAACGGAACACATACGGAAATGCATCCGTATGTCTTCCGTTTTTTCTGAACAATCTATTGAAAATGTTATACCCAGCCCGATATTTTCTATGTAATTACTGTATACTGTATATGCCATACGGAAAAACGGAACCACAACGGAAGCAAAAAAACGGAACAACAGATCCGTGAAAAACGGACCGCAAAACACTGAAATGGACATACTGTAGTGTGAAAGAGGCCTTAAAAAGAATAAAACATGGCTGTTTTGCGGACAAGAATAGGCATTTCTATAATGAGCCGTCTGTTCTGTTCCGCAAATTGCAGAATGCACACGGGCTGCATCCATGTTTTGTGGATCCGCAATCTGCTGACTACCAGGCCTGTCATAGCAAACTACCTTTTGGTATTAGTAACTGGGTGTCGGAGATGAGGAAAAAATCTCTCATTACCCCCACCCTAATTGGCTGCAGTTGTACGGCATGGCTCCACTGCAGTTTGGAAACAAGCTGCGCTAAGGGGAGCGGACCAGCGGCATGGGGAAGGGGGAGTATAATGTTGTCTTGGTGTGTTTTTTATTTTAGACCGCAAGTGTATATGGTATAAATGATCAAAGGATTACATGTTCAAGTCCCCCTAAGGGGACTAAAAGTAGACGTAAAAAAAAAAAACACACACATATTAAACTGTCAGATTGTCGCATTTTACATATAAAGGTAAACAATTCGAAATAAACTGTTGCTGTGACAAAGCTATTTAAATCATATTAAAATATTATGGATACTGAACGTTGTAATGGGAAAACATATAAAGAGAACTGATTTGCTGTTTTTGGTCCCCTCGCCACTACCAAAAAATTATATACAAAATGATCAAAAAGTATTGCTTCCCTCTAAAGTGGTACCAATAAAAACTACAGCCCAAGCTGTAAATGCCAAACCATCACACAGGGTGTCAGAAAATAGCGATGCAAATATTTTAAATGGTTTTCCTGCATAAATGGTGACCTCAGAATGTTGTGTGCTTACACGCTGTTTACTTAGTGCAGCTATTCCACACCTCCTTGACTAAAAATACTCCCTGCTAAGGGTGGGTATGTTCAGACGGTGGTTTTTGGCCCTGACTCGGTGTCCAAATTCTTTCCGCCTCAGGAATGAGGACCATGAGTTGCAGGTGATGACTTGGCTTCAAAATTCACCAGATCGCAATCCAATTGTCATCTGTGGGTTGTGCTGGAAATTAATTTCAATCCATGCAGCAGTGTGCAGGACCAGCCCTATTAAACTGGTACCTGTATACTTCCTAACAGGGTTCATCATGCTGATTAAAATGATACCTGTCTTGTAAAAATGTAGGGAAACTGGGGCCACAGGACACCTTCAGAGGTCTTGTTTTGGGTCAGCACACAGTTTACATCTGTGTTATAACTATAGAGAGAACTAGAGTTGGAATAATGACTTTTGTGTTCATTATGGTAACTACATCTTTGCATGTATTTAGATGGTTGCCTGTCTGTAGGTGATGTTGTAACATGGCTGCCTGTCTGTAGGTGATGTCATGTTTTTAATGTTTAAAAAAATCTGCTTCTACATGGAAAATTAGATGGGTAGTAATACCGTATATATACTGTTTATATTCTACTCCCTTTTATGTTCAGTTAGCTGAAAGTCAGGTCACATGACTGCTCACATAACCTATGCCACGTTTATTCCTATCCAGCTCTCCTGTGGATGCATTTTACAGGACTAAAATGGGCCATACAATTTTATTTTTCTTTAGGAAGAGGCTACTGTGTGACTATAATAAAGGGCTGGGAGCAAATTTTTTTTAAATATATATACACAGTACAGACCAAAAGTTTGGACACACCTTCTCATTCAAAAAGAGTTTTCTTTATTTTCATGACTATTACATTTGTAGATTCACCCTGAAGGCATCAAAACTATGAATTAACACATGTGGATGGATATCTATCTATCCACATGTGTTAATTCATAGTTTTGATGCCTTCAGTGTGAGTCTACAATTTTCATAGTCATGAAAATAAAGAAAACTCTTTGAATGAGAAGGTGTGTCCAAACTTTTGGTCTGTACTGTACATTAAAAAATTGTTCAACATCCTATTCTGTAAAAAAATAAATTAAATAAAAAATTAAAACCGTAATACCCCTTTTAAGAAAAAGGTTCTCCATCTTTAGTGCCTCTATTTTATTGTAAATCAGTCCTAATTATCATCCATGTTCATTGTCTGAGCTGGACACTGTATGTTACCTGGTTGTGAATGTAAGATGTAAGAAATGTGACGATGGGATTCTGAATGTATGATAGAAATATAATACTCCTCAGTGTCTTGACCGTCCTTGTTTCTTCTGTTGCAGGCTCACATAAAATTCCCCATAGACTATCCGTACTCTCCTCCAACTTTCCGTTTCCTGACAAAGATGTGGCATCCCAATATATATGAGGTAAGACATTAACTGCATACTATGACCCTTCCATGGTGCATAGCTTAGAAAATGCCATTATTGAAACCTGGTATTTGACTGCATCCACAGTAGGCTAACCATTCTGTTTTCAGCAGATCACTTGTCAGCTTTGCTGTATAGACTGAGGTAGGATGAGCAGTGTCATTTGATCATTAGACAGTGGGCACATTAGAGTGGCTTTCTGAGTTCAAGGTATCGGTGGCCTGTCCCCCAGGATGGGCCATCAATATCATATTGTCGGGAGGCACCATGGCTACCTGCATGCTATCTGCTTTAGTAGTGGTGAAGGATATTTCAGCTTCATCCTGTTCAAGTGAATAGAACAAAGCTGTAATACCTTGCATTGGCCCTTTCAAACAGCTGATCGACGTGGGTGGCAAACGTCCTGAAGATGTGCCATCAATATCCTGAACTACAGTTCGGTACACTGTGCCTGGTTACTGCAACGCTGTTCCCATTGAAGCAAATAGGACAAAGCTGGACCCCACCGCTATAACAGTGTGCAGGTAAATGTCAGAGCCATGAGGCGTCAGATGTTCTGCAGAGGTGCAAAGAGTAGGACGACCAGAGACCTGCAGCTAATTACCTTGACCGGCAATAATGCTGATTGCGATAATTAAAGGCTTTAGATGCTGTGATCAAGTGAGGTCACTGCATCTAAATGCGCAAAAACCCGGAAGATCTTGCTTTCGACCAACATAAACTCAATTTAAAAATCCCTGAATGTACAAAATGAAAAAACTGAAATTATAGGCTCATATGAGCTTCAAAATAATTACAAAAAAAAATTAAAAATTTTAAAAATATATAAAAATAAAAATGTTTAAATCACAATCTTTCCGTATAATAAAAAAAATATATATTTTATTTTTACACTACCTATTTTTAGACCTACCCCATATGTATAGGGTTTGTATCGTTGTAATCGTACTTGCCTGAGAATGAAGGGAGTGCCTTAATTTTGCAGCAAATTAAACACATTGGGAACAAAACCTGTAAAACGGTGGAGGAATTGCGCTTTTATCTCCCCCCCCCCCCCCCCCCAATACCACCCCATTTGGAATTTATTTTTTACCGCTTACCACTACGTTGTATTGCATAATTAATCGTCTCATTAGAAAGTATAACTTGTCCCACAAGAAATAAGCCCTCATACAGCTCCGGTAGTGAAAGGGTTAAACATGCCTTACAGCGGGCACCATAGCCACAGGGTGCCTACTGCTTCATATCGTAGACACCCGCGGCTAAAGTCCGCAACCGGCACATCTGACTTTTAACCATTCAGATGCCGTGGTCAGACATCACCCCCCCCCCCCCCATCAGGGGAGCCAGATTCGTTATGCTGCAAAAAAAATACACATCATGGGTATTGCCGTGTGCTAAAACAGCTGTACTATTAAAATTTATATCATTTTCCCATGTGGCAAACGGTGACACGGGGGGGGGGGGGGGAAGACAAACTGGACCATTTGCTGTTTTGGGTCACTTTACCTTCCACAAAAAATTAATAAAGTGATCAAAAAGTCTTACACACCGCAGGATGGTATCAATGAAAAGTACAGATCGCCCTGGAAAAGTCCTCACACAGCTCTGTGCACATAACAAAAAGTTGTAGGGGTCAGAATATGGCGATTTGAGAAAAATGTTTTTCTTAATTTATTTTTTCCCGCAGTATTAAAATGTGAGAAACTATACATGTATGGTATCTCTGTAATTATACTGACCTGAATAATGAAATGGACAGGTCAGTTTTACCATATAGGGAACTAGGGCTGCAACCATTAATCAACGTTATCAATGATAATCGATAACTGGATTCGTTGTCGATTTTTAAAGGGACACTGACAGCCCCAATTAGCATATTTAGGTATATATACGTGAGTACAGGTCTTATAAAGTCTTTTAAAATGATCTAAGTATCCCCCCTGTCCACCTTATAAGTACCAAAATATAAAGTTATATAACCTGCTTGTCCGGTCACCAATCTGCCCAAGGGGCGGCGTTTCATCACAAAATGCGCCCAGCCAGCCGCTCCCAACTGCCAGTCTGAAGCGCCGCCCAGCTCATCAATATTCACTTAGCTGGGCGGCGGCTACAACTCTCCTGACTCAAGTGCTGCAGCCTCTGCTTTATGCGCATGCGCCGGGCACTTGAGTTGGGAGAGTTGTAGCCGCCGCCCAGTGAAGTGAATATTGATGAGCTGGGCGGGGCTTCAGAACGGCAGTTGGGAGCGGCTGGCTGGGCGCATTTTGTGATGAAACGCCGCCCCTTGGGCAGATTGGTGACCGGACAAGCAGGTTATATAACTTTATATTTTGGTACTTATAAGGTGGACAGGGGGGATACTTAGATCATTTTAATAGACTTTATAAGACCTGTACTCACGTATATATACCTAAATATGCTAATTGGGGCTGTCGGTGTCCCTTTAAGGCTACTTTCACACCTGCGTTAGGTGCGGATCCGTCTGGTATCTGCACAGACTGATCCGCACCTATAAATGCAAACAAAAGTCAATGGGGGACGGATCCGTTTACAATTGCAGCAATATTGTGTCAATGTAAACAGATCCGTCCCCATTGACTTGCATTGTAAGACAGGACGGATCCGTTTGGCTCCGCACCGCCAGGTAGACACAAACGCTGCAAGCAGCGTTTTGGTGTCCGCCTCCAGAGCAGAATGGAGGCGGAACGGAGCCAAACTGATGCATTCTGAATGGAACGGATCTCGCAGGCGGACCCAGAAACGGCAGTGTGAAAGTAGCCTAATCCCGTTATGCCTGCGGGTCCCGTAAATCCCACACCGCCGCAGTTAATGGGAATCTGTCACCTATAGTTTTACCCTATACAGCTGCAGACATGTAGGGATAGATCTCAGCTAGCATGTCCACAATATACATGTCTAATAGCGCTGTGTGGTTTTATTTTGTTTAAAAAATGATTTTTAGATGTGTAAGGTGCCCAAGGTGTGGTTGCTTATGGTTAAGGAGCCCAGCACCGCCTGCATCCAGGAATCTTCTCCTTTCTCACAAAGTTAGTGCCGTAATCTCGAGGTGTGCGAGCTAGTGCATGCACAGTGCCGACAAAGTGTTTGTTCCCTTTGCTGGTATCAGAATCGGTGAACAAACTGCGCATGTGCATGAGGCCTAACTTGGGCCTCATCCACATCTCAGTTTTTCACTGACGTGCTGTATGCATTTTCCACGGACAGCACACGTACCTATTTATTTGAATGTCTGTTCACACATCAGTATGTGAACATGCACTACTTTGATTTGTGATGCGGTCCAAACACGCTCGGTGATGTGTCTGCGATTTTCGTGGACCCATAGACATCACAGATTGAAGATTAATAGGAGATGCTCTGGAAAAAAAAATTCAGCTGAGCTAGGTCTTTGGATTTCGGATAACACACACAGGCTAAAAATGGACACCTGTGGACTAAACGTGGATCCTTCACAGATGAAACTGACGTGTGTTGTTGTGTGTTTTTTTTTTTTTTTTTTTTTTTGTTTTTTTTCCTTTGACTTGAAAATGTCATGTAGACGAGGCCTTAGATGTTCCCAGCACAGTCATTCATGGCGGAGATCTGACTACCTGTTTGAGATGGCCGGGGGTTAAATGGGATGTATGGAACCAGCATGGCATAGTCAACTCAGCTTTTCTATAACCCCGGCCATCACAACAAGTGGTATTCCGATCTCTGCCAAGTTGGCACTGCGCATAGCTCGTCTACAGAGACTTACTAATCCTGTAGGTAGACGGCGCAAATTTAGACAATCTGCCCCACTGTTAAATTATCATCTACTGGAACTTTGTCTTTTGCAAAAAGAAGTTGCGGATTACTGAAAGGGCGGAGGGTTCCTCATGTCTCTGTTCTGTTTCTTAGAATGGTGATGTCTGCATCTCGATCCTTCACCCGCCTGTAGATGACCCACAGAGTGGAGAGCTGCCTTCAGAAAGGTGGAACCCCACCCAGAACGTCAGGTAAGTGTGAAGACTGCTGAACCATCCTCTATGTAATCCGCCTGCTATCAGGGTTTATCGGATAATGGCTCACATTTCAGGTTCACCTTCTGGCACGATCTGCATTCACACGTGGCAGATTTGTTGGACAACTCTGACCACCCCATGTGTCTGCTGCTTGCAGAACGCCATGTGCTTGCTGCCGAAACTACCCCATTCGTATGTGTGGAACAGATGTCCTGAATGTGAATTGTGCCATTGATTTTCAAGGGGTTGCCCCTTCCATCCATTGGTAAAAGGAGAAGTGTCTGATCCGTGGAGGTTCAACTGCTGGGGCACTCGCCTACCACAAAAATGGGGCCCTGTGCTCTTCTATCTCTGGCAGCCCCACAGAGCTGAAGGTAGTGGCATTGCTCCATTTGAACTGGGGAGCATTGGCCCCTATTCTCGTGATCAGTGGGAGCCCCACCAATCGGACACTTACCCCCTTATCCACAGGATAGGAGATAAGTTGTCATACTGGGATAAGCCCTTTTATGTGTTTTCCAGTGGAAAAAATTTGTTGCAATGGGGCAGTATGTAGGCAATAAAATTAAAAAAAAAATGCCCTCCTCACCGCTTGCCTGCTGCCCCCATTTTGAGGTTGCCCAGTCCCCTCCTACACCACCTCCTGCTTAATGAGTGACACTGGGGACATGTGAGCTCTGCAGTCAAGTAATGCTTCAGGAGACTGTATGGGAGCAGACTGATGGCGATACATTGGTCAAGGTGTTTTTTTTTTTTTATTTTTACACGTTCCTGTTCACTGACAGCGAGCAGAGATCTTTAGAATGGTGTTGTTGAGCCACATAATGTTCAGAAGGTCTTATTCTGGTGGCCATTATGCGGTAGCATTTTAGTGTATGTTATGGCAGCAAGTTCTAGTCTGACCACGGGTCTTCATAACTGCCATCTAAATAAGCCCGCAGTGTGTACGGGATTTTGCTTGTGTGATTTGCCTTCTTACCCCAGGACACCCAAGTACATTGCATCTGTGACACAGTGGACCTTGTACACCAGAACCTTCACCCCCTCTTGTCTCCTCCCCAGGACAATCCTGCTGAGTGTGATCTCACTGCTGAATGAACCAAACACCTTCTCCCCGGCCAATGTAGACGCTTCTGTAATGTTCAGGAAATGGAGGGACAGCAAAGGAAAAGACAAGGAATATGCTGAAATCATTAGGTGAGTGAGGATGTCGCCTGTATAATGAGGTGTCACTCATACTGAGCATCACGTGAGATCTCCATACATTCTTATCCTTAGGAGGCAGTATTATAGTAGTTATATTGTTGTACATAGAGGGGCAGTATTATAGCAGTTATATTCTTGTACATAGAAGCAGTATTATAGCAGTTATATTCTTGTACATAGAGCAGCAGTATTATAGCAGTTATATTCTTGTACATAGAGGGGCAGTATTATAGTAGTTATATTGTTGTACATAGAGGGGCAGTATTATAGTAGTTATATTCTTGTACATAGAGGGGCAGTATTATAGTAGTTATATTCTTGTACATAGAGGGGCAATATTATGGTAACTGTTTTTGATCGATACATTAATGATTTAACCCTTCTAAAGTCTTTAATCTGTTCTCTCTAAACAGGAAACAAGTATCAGCAACTAAAGTGGAAGCAGAAAAAGACGGTGTGAAAGTCCCCACCACCTTGGCAGAATACTGCATTAAAACTAAAGTGCCTTCTAGTGACAACAGCTCAGACTTGCTTTACGACGACTTGTATGATGACGACATAGATGACGAAGATGAGGAGGAGGAGGACGCCGACTGTTATGATGATGATGATTCCGGGAACGAGGAGTCGTGACACTCTCACCTGCCTGTGTTTCTCTTTCTTTTCTCATGGCCTGACCCTTAGACCTTCCTGCGCTCTGTTCCTCGGCCTCTCCCTCTGCCCCTCTTCCCTTGCTGACTCAGGCCACAAATGGAGTAGTGTTGGCCTGGCAGGCGTCTTGCTGGGCCCAAGCTATAGGATATAAAGAGACCAGTCTTCTGCCGCATAGCGCAGTTGCACACTTGGATTTTTTTTTCTTCCTTGCTCCATTTCTTTGGACCCATCAAGGAGAATACAAGGGATGGGGAATACTGTCACCTCACAGAATTTCAGAAATTCTCGCTGCTGATCTGCAAGCGTTGGTGCAAAACTATTCTTTACTTTTTAATTTCCTAGAAATCACTTCTCTCCCTCTCCTGTTTATATACCTTTAAGCGATATTTGAAAATTAAAAAAAGAAAAAGAAAAAAATTTAATGCACACCTAAAAAGTAAAAAAAAAAAAAAAAACTTGAACTGACAGTTTGACCTGTTTGGTTTTGGTTCACGCTTCAACTCACGTGGATGTTTTCAGCCAGAGAAATGGTTCCTTTTTTTTGTCTGGAGGTCCTCTGGTTTTTGTTTTTTATTTTACATTTTTTATTTTGTAGCTTTTTACCCTCCCATACCACAGACTGCAGTGATCACTTCAGGTTCATGCCAAGGTCTAGCTCCAGTGATCATGAATTTTCCATGTTCTGTTTACCTCAGCCAGACCACCCACCCCTCCACCCAAAACACCCTGCCTCAACCTCAAGAAGACAAATCTGTGACAAGGCTGCATTTCCAACATGGCACCTCTGTAAAGCCAGAGTGCGCTCACTACTACTAGTACTACTGCTGCTGCTGTTTGTGCTGATGGCTTTTTTGTGATGTCATTAAAGGTTTGAAAAAATATATAATATATAGAAATATATACTGTATATATAAATCTATAAAAGAAGCAGAGTATAGAACAGAAGTTGCATTTTGGTTTGCAGCACAATTTTCAGCACCGTGTTGCTACATTCTTTCGGCAATCCAGGAGATGTCTGTGCAAGAGGTCATGGCTTTAATATTTAGACTTTTTTTTTTTTTTTTTTTTTTTTTTTATGTTAGATTTCCATCCCCCCACCCTAAAAATATATATTATTTTTTTCCTTCGTATTGCCGGCACTCATGTCATCCCAAAAGTTGCGGGGCTCTTGTGGTATGTTTGTATGTGGGTGTCTATCACTGTTGTTAAGCAGAAGAGGACAAAATAAAGAAAAAATATAAAAATGTGAAATCATCGGTGACTGATCCTCTTTTTGATGTTAAAGGGGTTTTCCGCTTAACATCAACATCCTTTAAAATGATATGAAAATCTTGCCGCAACACGGCAAATATGCCGAGAATCAGCCGGACTAGAACCTGCTGTGTGCATCATGTTTACACTGCCTGGCCCTGGTAATCAACGTGGAGAGGGTTCAGCAGCTGCAGAGAGCAGAGCCTTTAGGTGTAATGGCCCCCCACAGACTCATTTGCATTCATTAAAAACACATTTTTGCTCTGCAATACAGACACATGTAAACATGGGACCAACACGGATGCCTTCAGCTGCCAAGTGCACATGTAACAGGCCAGCCAGTGACATGGGTACAGATCTGCTGACAGATGCCCTTTAAAGTTGTCAGATTTGCAGCAAAACCTGCAACAAATCCACTTGTAGCGCATACAGATATTGCCACGGAATGGCATAATGCGTAGTGTAAATTCCCCCTCTTTGGGGCTGTACTCTTCAAGGAGTTTTCCAGTTTACATCAACCAGCTTTCAGTTATTCTTTTGTTTGGCGGTCTTTCGCTTTTATAATGTTTGTTTACCTGTTGCTGATTTCACTGTAGTCCTGTCTGCTCTTGTCTCTAAGGCCTCTTTCAGACAGGCGTTGCGGGAACATGCGCGATTTTTCAGCGCGAGGGCAAAACATTGTAATGCGTTTTGCACACGTGTCGGAAAAATCGGCATGTTTGGTACCCAAACCCGAACGTCTTCACAGAAGTTCGGGCTTGGGATCAGTGTTCTGTAGATTGTATTATTTTCCCTTATAACATGGTTATAAGGGAAAATAATAGTATTCTAAATACAGAATGCATAGTACAATAGCGCTGGAGGGGTTAAATAAATAAATAAATAATAATTTAACTCTCCTTAATCCACTTGATAGCGCAGCCCGGCTTCTCTTTTGTCTGTCTTCTGTGCTGTGTGCAGGAAAAGGACCTGTGGTGATGTCACTCCAGTCATCACATGGTCCATCACATGATCTTTTACCATGGTGATGGATCATGTGATGTCACCACAGGTAGTTTTCCTGCACACAGCACAGAAGAGAAGCCTGCATGATCAAGTGGATTAAGGTGAGTTAAATTATTTATTTTAACCCCTCTAGTGCTATTGTACTATGCATTCTGTATTCAGAATGCTATTATTTTCCCTTATAACCATGTTATAAGGGAAAATAATAATGACCGGGTCTCCATCCCGATCGTCTCCTAGCAACCGTGTGAAAATCGCACCGCACATGCTTGCGATTTTTACGCAGCCCTATTCCCTTCTATGGGGCCTGTGTTGCGTGGAAAACGCACAATATAGCGCATGCTGCGACTTTCACGCAACGCACAAGTGATGCGTGAAAATCGCCGCTCATGTGCACAGCCCCATAGAAATGAATGGGTCCTGATTCAGTGCGGGTGCAATGCGTTCAACTCGCGCATCGCATCCACGCGGAATACTCGCCTGTGTGAAATGGGCCTTACTCTCCGTGATGTTCGTTTGCTTCCAGCCTGGTCTTCGGTCACTGCGACTTTCTGAAGCGTGAGCACCCATGTAATTAGTCTAAGGAGAGAACAGCCTTCTCCCTACTATCTTGTCTTTTCAGTAGTGAAGCAGGGAACTTCTAGTGCATGCGCAGACACTTTGCAGTGCATGTGCCGGGAGTTTCCTTTCTCACTACTGAAAAGTCAGAGGATCGGAAGAGACCCAACCTCTCCCCACCCATGCTAACTAGATGTACATTCTCCCTTCATGACACTAATGACCGGAAGACATGGCTTGAAGTGGATGGAACGTGAGATCATAAGGAGTGGATGAGGTTATGTGACAGCAGCCTGGAGTAGGTGACCTCAACAGTACAGGTCTGTACACTACATTGCAAAGCAAAAAAAAAAAAATCACCAAACAATAGAATGAAGGTTGACTCAAACCGGAAAGTCCCTTTTAAGGTGCCCATACGTGTTGGATGAATGTTGGTCTAACTAACCAACTGTTGTCGGGTGTCCCCAGTTTCCCTTGACCTCAGATGTTGAGAGGGGTCAGGCATCATGATATCTGGCAGCAACTTCTCCTCTCCCCACTGAGAAGACTTGCGTGCACGTGTATGGAAGGGGTTTCAGAAGGAATAGGTACTTTCTAAGGACCATAAGTGGTCAAATATACCATGAGACGGAAAGCTGTTGAGATGAATTATGGTGTGTTGTCCAAAGCACAAGTGTCTGCTCGGCAGCCCAAGATCTCATCCTATTGGTACAATCAATACTTTTAGGGGAAACCCTCACGGTGCTACAACACAATGCATAACTATAGCAATCGAGGATACCTAGATCTAATAAATTAAGAAGGCGGGGGGGGGGGGGTGTAACTTGGCTTGGGAATTTTGGGACACCCTGCTCTGGACTGACTTGGAGGACCCACTCTTCATATTGAAATCAAAGCCATAGTAGTGTGAGCAGCAGAAATCCCCGGAATAGGAAATGTTCTATTTTTTTTTTTCCAGTGACGCGCTCCGGAAATGCGGATGCAGACAGCACATAGAGAACGAATGGGTCCGCAGAATTGCGGAACGGATGCGGACCACAATTGCGGACCTGTGAATGGGGCCTTACACTAAGTGCTATACCCAGACCATCAAGAGCTAGGCATAAATTAGCCATAGTGTGCCCTTATTTAATGGGGTTTTTCCATCACAGACAATGGGTACATATCGCTAGGATATGCCCCCATTGTCTGATAGGTGCGGGTCCCGCCTCTGAGACCCGCACCTACACTGAGAATGGAGCCAGGAAAGTAGTGGAGGGTGCACTGCTCCATATTTTTTTTCCTATGGGAGCGGCGGCTTGGCTATTTCAATCGACCCCATAGAAATGAATGGGAGCAGGTCTCCTACTAACATAGTATAGTTTGGTGGGCGGGTTTTGCCATTATTAAAAAAATAAAATAAAAACTGCCTATAGAGAAGGTGACGGAAAATATGCCATGGCTTCAATTTGGTGTTTTTTTGTAAGAAAAAAATAAATAAATAATCCAGAGGGAACAAAAAACATCTAAAAGCAGAAAAATGCCAGTCTTGGGGCACATGCACATGTATGTGTGCCAGCGATGCCCAGGCACTGATCATGTGGCTGCTGTCTGCGGATGCGAACCCATTCACTTGAATGGGGTCTAGGATCTGTATTGGATGGTCTGCACTGCATGCACTACTTTTTTGCCGTGGAAAGGCACGGACAGAATTTGAATCCGTTCCTCAGTACTGCGTTGCCTCCGGGTTTGAGGACCCATTCAAGTAAATGTGTCCACATCCGTAATACAGTGCGCACACTGCCAGTGCCTGTATATTGCCGGCTACAATACGGGCACAGCTGCCTTTTTGAGCTTTTTTTTTTTTTTTTTCTTTCAGAAAAAAGCCAGTTACGGGTGTTACCTGAAAGTCTATGGGAAAATGGGACACGAAAGCACTCTGCAGCTATTGGTGTTTTTTTTTTTCAGGAGTTTTAACATCACCTTCTCTGTAGGGGAAAAAAATGTCATGAAGAAAATGGTGGTAGGCAAGCGTGCGATTTGCAAAAAAGCATCGCAAACAGTGCAGGTGCCAAAAAATGCATGCGTTTATGCAGACTTTTTTTAGGGGTAAGAAAAACCTGTGTGTTCATGGACCCTTAAGGGCCACAAGGTGCAGCCAGATTGCGAGTCTAAGGCTACTTTCACAATTGCTGCAGGACAGATCCCGCAGGCTGTTCACCCTGTCGGATCCGTCCTTCCGCTGTTTCACCAGACCGCCGCTCTGTCCCCATTGACTATAATGGGGACGGGGTGGCGCTCCGGCACAGTACGGCAATTCGCGGTCAGAGGCCGCCGGACTAAAAAATCGGACATGCAGGACTTTTAGTCCAGTGGCCTTTCGCCGTGCACTGCTGTACTGCGCCGGAGCGCCGCCCCCCCGTCCCCATTATAGTCAATGGGGACGGAGCGGCGGTCCGGCGGATCCAACAGGGTGAACAGCCTGCCGGATCCGTCCTGCCGCAAGTGTGAAAGTACCCTAACAGATCCGATGATGCCATTAGTTTGGATAATTAGACCTCTCTTGGCTGACAACACATAGGTATTGTGTGGCATTTGTTGTGATTTTAGTGGCATTTTTAGTGTGTGCGTTTTGCAGTAAAACCTCAGCTCCAGTCGATGTTAGCTGGAAATCTATGGGTGGTAATAATATTTTTTTATATGTAGTGGGTGGGATGGGGAGGTAATGCCAAGTGAGTAAACACCCTGCCGGAAATAGAAAGGATCACCACTGGACCTCATTCCAATCAATGGGGATCTAGAGGTGAAGTAGGGGATTCGGCAGGCTGCTCTGCGCCGGAACCGCCTGCCGGAGATGTGAGCGAGGTCTAAGAAAATTATACACATTTTATCATGAGACTGCACCTAGATCTTGAGGTAAATTGTGTAATTTGACTCCTCTAAGTTGTGCCTGGTCTGAAAAAGCAGCGTGGCCTAAGATACAACATACTGGGGGCGACTTATCAAACTGGTATAAAGTAGAACTGGCTAAGTTGCCCATAGCAACCAATCCGATTCTACCTTCCATTTTCCGAAGTTGTGAAAAAATTAAAGGTGGAATCTGATTGGTTGCTATGGGCAACTAAGCCAGTTCTACTTTACACCAGTTTGATAAATCTCTCCCATTGTGATTTGTGTCCGCCTCTGATCTGCATTGTTTGCGGGTCTGATGCGGACCCATTCACTTTGTTCTGTGGCCCCGCCAAAAAATAGAACATTTCATATTCTTGTTTGTATTAAGGACAAAGATGGGACAGTTCCAGAGAGGGAAGGACCTTTCACTCTTCAAAATGCGGAACACACACAGCCGTATCCGTGTTCTGCAGATCCACAATTTGTGGACCGCAAACACGGCTACAGCCATGTGCATGAGCCCTAAGCCAGCCAATAGTTTGTTAGAGAAAAGTGCCGTTAGGCTAGGTTGACATCTTCGTCCACTAAATCGAGTGATCTGTTTCGGCATAGAAGCAGCCGACTGGAATTATCGTAGCCAACATACCCAGACACCGCCAGATCCCCATTCACTATGATACGATCAGGCGGGTTTCCACCATAAATGCTGGCTTTGTAATGAGGAAAAACGCAGCGTTTGCCAGATGCTGTAATTTCTGTAATCTGCTCCTATGCTGGAACAAACTGCCGGATTTACCAAACGGGGATGTGAAGTTAGCCTAACCCTGCACCGGATTTATCATCCATCCTGAGCCTCTGTGAAAATCTTGTGCAGCTCTAGACAGTCCGGTTTAGGATTAGTAAATCTGCCCCTAAAGTGGTTATCCAATATGCGATTGGGCACATGATCCTAGCATGTGGTTAGAACCTACAGCGCATGCGCGAGACTGAATCTCTCCTATGGACTTTGGTGAGATATTCAGACGTACGCTTGTGCTGCAGGTTGTAATCCCAGACTGGAATCACGTGCCCAATATACAGCACATGTTCCTGAAAGTGGCGTGACCACACAGGATCGGGGCACATCTTGGATAACCCCTCACAGTTCAGATGAAGGCATACTGAGGGTTTTTTCTTTTTTAATTCTCTGATTCATATGGTGTGCGTGAGACAAATAAAATAAAAAAAAATAGGAGATGCATATATTCCTTTATATATAATATGGAACCCTGGCGCCTGTTTGTTCCAATAGATTTAGTTGAGCGAAAGGTCCTGCGGCGAACACGATGACCTCACCGATCACGCTGGGAGCAACTATCAAATTTCTCTACTTTTATAATGGATAGTAATACTATTACTTTACATTCCCCATATGTCTACTTCATGTTTGGATCATTTTGAAAATGACATTTTATTTTTTTGGGATGTTAGAATGTTTAGAAGTTTAGAAGCAAATCTTGAATTTTTTAAAAACATTTCCAAAACCCAATTTTTTCAGGACCAGTTAAGTCATGAAGTCACTTTCTGGGGCTTACATATTAGAAACCACCCATAAATCACTCCATTTTAGAAACTACACCCCTCAAGCTATTCAAAACTGATTTTACAAACTGTGTTAACCCTTTAGGTGCCCCACGAGAATTAAAGGGAAATGGGAATGAAATTTCCAAATTTTTTTTTTGCAGATTTAAAATTTTTATCTATTTTTTTTTCTGCTAAATATCTAGGATTAACAGCCAAATAAAACTCAATATTTTACCCTGAATCTGGATTTTACAGAAACACCCCATATGTGCTAAAAAAAAACCCTGATGTATGGGCGCACTGCAGGCTTCAGAGTGGAAGGAGCACCATCTGCCTTTTGGAGAGCGGATTTAGCTGGAATGGTAATTGGGAGTTATGACGCATGTGAAGACACCCTGAGGCGGCACTACAATGGAAACCCCAAAAAAGTCACTCCATTCTGGAAACTACACCCATCAAGGAATATTTCAAGGTGTGTAGTGAACAGTTTGACCCATCAGGCGATTCACAGAATTAGGAAACGCTTCGCTGTGAAGAAGAAAAAATCAAAATTCAAAATAAAAATCAAGAAATATTTGCTCTAGGCCTCATGCACATGACCGTTTTTTTTTAAGGTCCGCAAAAACGGGGTCCGTGATCCGTGACCGTTTTTTCGTCTGTGGTTCTTCCTTGATTTTTGGAGGATCCACGGACATGAAAAATGAAAAAAAAAAATCTAAGTCAAGTTTGCCATTGAAATGATAGGAAAAAACGGACACGGACGCGGATGACAATCTTGTGTGCATCCGTGATTTTTCACTCTCTCCTCCCCCCTCCCTTGTCACTCTCCCCCCCCCCCCCCCTCCCTCTAGTGTAGCGTGGCCGAGCTCTGTTCAACAAAAAAAAAGGAAACAAAAGCTCCTGTACCGCTGACCGAACAAAGCTCGGCCACGCTACAAAAAAAGGCTCTTCACTCCTGTCAGTCCCTCTCTTGACGCTGGGTTCACACCTGAGCGTTTTACAGCGCGTTCCTACGCGCTGTAAAACGCACAACAGGCAAGAACCAATGATTCCCTATGGGAATGGTTCTCACCTGGGCGTTTTACAGCGCGTACGATCGCGCTGTAAAACGCCCGACGCTCAAACAAGTGCTTGAGCTTTTTTTTGGGCGTTTGTCGCGCGTTCCCGCACATAGAAATTCGGGAACGCGCGACAATGTGTGAACGCCAGTCTCTGTATGCGCGATTGTAAACGCCCGTACAATCGCGCATACAGAGCGCTCGTTTCAGAACGCTCAGGTCTGAACCCAGCGTCAGGCTGCGCCCGGGTGGTGCACAATCATAGACGCGCCAGCCCGGGCAGTGCAGCAGCCGTCTGTTGTGGGGGAGGGCCCGCCGCCGTACTTTAAAAAAAAAACTTGCGGCAGGACCGGCCCGGCTGCCACTTAACCAACGCTTTTTTTTTTAAAAAACGCCCGGTGCCCCCTGCTAAATTGCGCCCTAGGTGGCTGCCTAGGTCGCCTTACAGGTGGCGCCAGCCCTGCTTGTAGCCTGCTGTAAGGGCGCACAGCAGGGCTCTAGAGGCAAGGTGCAAAATATGTTTTTGCAGGCCTGAATAAACAGACATGGATTTTAGCTGCCATGTCACATTAAATAAATTTCCTGTGGTCCCCAGAAATGAAAAACCCCAAGAAGTGACCACATTTTGGAAAGAGCACCCCCGTACAAACATTTTAAGTGGTGGAAAGGGAACTTTTAAGCAAAGAGGTGTCTCACAGAAGGCAGATATACTAAAGAAAGGATTATAAAGCACAGCACACATTTCTGAAACTGAAAAATTACTAGCAGACCCCAATTTTTCACTTTCACAAGGGGTTAAAGGAGAAAATGCACCCCAGTATATGTTCCCCTTTTTGCAAACACCCCATATGTGCTTGTAGCCTGCTGTAAGGCCGCTCCGCAGGGCTCTAGAGGCAAAGTGCAATATATGGATTTTGCAGGCCTGAATAAACAGACATGGATTTTAAATGCCATGCTGCATTAAAAAAATTCCTGAGGTCCCCAGAAATTACAAAACCCCAGGAAGTGACCCCATTTTGGAAATTGTACCCCTGTACAAATATTTTAAGTAGTAGAAAGGGCACTTTTGACCTAACAGTTGTCTCACAGAAAAGAATATGTAGTGGTTGTTAGAAAGTGGGTATGAAAGCAAGGTGGACTAAATCAGAGATATTGAAATATTACAGGGAGCATAAAAGATAAAATTAATAATCCTTGTCCTTATGTATTCCCCTTTTGTAACAAACCTGGAATTTTTTATTATTATTATTTTTATTAACAATTTTTATTGTTTTAAGAAAAATAAACATACAGTCAATATCCATTTATAAGCGGAGTACATTAGCTATTACCAATAAGGCTGATACATATAGTAATAACAAATGAAAGGAGAAACAGTGCAAAATTATGCAAATAGTACTTTAGGAATAAAGTATTAACATCAAACCAATAGGAAGGCATGGACGATAGAGGTTACAGATTCAAGTATGAATAATAGTAACGTTTAACGTGATACACTTCTTTTGGATCTAAGTATTAAAGGGAGTGTTATGTTCAAGATGGGCATTAGGAAAACTCTCTATATTTTATCCAGGGGGCCCAAATTAAGAGGAAGTTGGATCTGGTATGCTGTTCCCAATGAGAAAGTTCTTCCATTCTATATAGCTGGTCTACCTTATTAATCCAGTGGTCCATACTGGGGACTTCAGTGGAGAGCCAGTGAGCGGGAAGGAGTAGTCTAGCTGCGGCTAGTAAGTAGGTGAAAAGGGAGGACCTATGAGATCCCACTCCCTTGACATCTAGAGTAAGAAGGGTCAGTTCAGGAGTACAAGAGAAGGTATTCTGACATATATGGTTACTTAATTTGACTATTTTAAGCCACCATTCCTTGATTGATTAAATTGCATGACCACCAGATTTGAAGGAAAGTGCCTTTTTCGCAATGACAGCGCCAGCAGGTATCTGAGGCATCAGATGCAAACATAAAGACCTTGTCAGGAGTTTTGTACCAACGGGTCAGAATCTTATACCCATTCTCTTGTATGCGGGAACATCTAGAGAGCTTATGTGGGGTGACAAACATTTTTGTGATCTCAACAGGAGATAATTTTCATTTTAGATCTTTTTCCCAGAGACTCACAAAAGCTGTCTTAAAATTATGGGGGGGCGGAAGGTGGTGTCTTGAGTTTCTTATATACAGTCATGTGAAAAAATTAGGACACCCTTTGAAAGCATGTGGTTTTTTGTAACATTTTTAATAAAAGGTTATTTCATCTCCGTTTCAACAATACAGAGAGATTAAAGTAATCCAACTAAACAAAGAAAACTGAAGAAAAGTCTTTTCAAGATCTTCTGTAAATGTCATTCTACAAAAATGCCTATTCTAACTGAGGAAAAAGATAGGACACCCTCACATGTATTCCCTCTTAAATTGGCTCAGATCTCACACAGGTATATCACACCAGGTGCACATAATTAGTAGATCGTTACTCTGCATGTTGAATGAGGCTTGCCCTATTTAAACCTCAGACATTTAGTTTGGTGTGCTCCTGACTGTTGAAGTGAGAGTGAGCACCATGGTGAGAGCAAAAGAGCTGTCAGAGGACTTCAGAAAAAAGATTGTAGCAGCCTATGAGTCTGGGAAGGGATTTAAAAAGATCTCAAAAGATTTTGAAATCAGCCATTCCACTGTCCGGAAGATAGTCTACAAGTGAAGGGCTTTCAAAACAACTGCCAACATGCCAAGGACTGGTTGCCCCAGCAAGTTCACCCCAATAGCAGACCGCAAGATGCTAAAAGAGGTCTCCAAAAACCCTAAAGTGTCATCTCGAGAACTACAGCAGGCTCTGGCTACTGTTGATGTAGAAGTACATGCCTCTACAATCAGAAAGAGACTGTACAAGTTTAACTTGCATGGGAGGTGTGCAAGGAGGAAACCTTTGCTTTCCAAGAGAAACATCGAGGCCAGACTGACATTTGCCAGAGATAAAGTTGACAAAGACCAGGACTTCTGGAATAATGTTCTTTGGACAGATGAGTCCAAAATTGAATTATTTGGACACAACAGCAGAGGACATGTTTGGCGTAAACCAAACACAGCATTCCAAGAAAAGAACCTCATACCAACTGTGAAGCATGGAGGTGGAAGTGTCATGGTTTGGGGCTGCTTTGCTGCAGCAGGACCTGGTCAGCTCACCATCATAGAATCCACGATGAATTCTACTGTGTATCAGAAGGTGCTTGAAGAACATGTGAGACCATCAGTTAGAAAATTAAAGCTGAAGCGGAACTGGACCATGCAACATGACAATGACCCAAAACATACTAGTAAATCAACCAAAGATTGGCTGAAAAAGAAGAAATGGAGAGTCCTGGAATGGCCAAGTCAAAGTCCAGATTTGAATCCCATTGAGATGCTGTGGGGTGACTTGAAAAGGGCTGTACGTGCAAGAAACCCCTCAAACATCTCACAGCTGAAAAAGTTCTGCATTGAGGAGTGGGGTAAAATTTCCTCAGACCGATGTCGAAGACTGGTAGATGGCTACAAGAACCGTCTCACTGCAGTTATTTCAGCCAAAGGAGGTAACACTCGCTATTAGGGGCAAGGGTGTCCTATCTTTTTCCTCAGTTAGAATAGGCATTTTTGTAGAATGACATTTACAGAAGATCTTGAAAAGACTTTTCTTCAGTTTTCTTTGTTTAGTTGGATTACTTTAATCTCTCTGTATTGTTGAAACGGAGATGAAATAACCTTTTATTAAAAATGTTACAAAAAACCACATGCTTTCAAAGGGTGTCCTAATTTTTTCACATGACTGTATCATGGATATGGATTGGAGAAGGGTAGCAGGCTTCCTATCATTCCCTCAAACCAGATAGTCGTCTCCTTGGGTTCTGTTTGTCTGAGAAGAAGGAGTGACTCTGATCTGAGAATACAAAGAAGAAGAATGTTAGGGATGGTTGTTTTAAGTTTCTCTTGGATGGCTTGTTCCGAAAGAACACATCCGTCCTGGTTGAGCAAATCCGATAAGGGGATTGTGGAAGACCGTATCAGGGTCGGACAGCTTTACCTTAATTCTCTAGGAGCCAGAGCTATGACATCTTTCAAAAGTAAAATAGGGGAAGGGGATGTGAGGGAACCCCTGTCAGCCAAGAACCACTCCCAGACCTTGAGTGTGCTTTGTATCATGAAATTAGGGATGGTGTTGGGTGCTGGAAGTGGCCTGTTAGCCAGCAGCAGGGCCCTGATGGACATAGGGAAGAAAGCGTTTTCTAGGCCTAGCCACAATTTTTGAGGGGAGTTCCTGATCCAGTCCACAATTCTGGTGAGTTGGATGGCTCTCATATACGTCTCTGGGTCAGGTAAACCTATGCCACCACTTGATTTGGGTTTAGACAGTGTGTCAAAGGAAATCTGCGAGCTCCTCCCCTGCCATGTGAACCTCCATATGTGCTTGTTTAGAGAGAGAAAGAAGAATCTGGGGATTTGAATGGGAAGGACCTGCATCAGGTATGTAAGTCTTGCAATTACTAGAGACATAAGTAAATTATTCCTACCAAACCAGGAAACGTAAGAGAAGTCCAACGAGTACAGCTGAGCAATGATAGAGTTTAATAGTGGTATATAGTTAAGATTATATAAATCAGGGAGATGGGGAGAGAGTTTAATCCCGAAGTAAGTTAATTGTTGGGTGTGCCAATTGAAGGGAGAGTTGGTTTGGAGAGCTGAAAGTTTGATAGGGAGCCAAAACAATCAAGTATTGCGAAGACAATGGGTAGTGCTTTGCTGGGGTTGTGATGAGGATCAGAAGGTCATCAGCAAATGCTGTTAATTTGGTCTCTTTACCGTTGACTAGAAGACCTCTGATCTTACTCTCTTGTCTAAGGGCTTGGAGGAGAGTCTCCATTATTAGAACAAAGATAAGGGGCGAGAGGGGGCATCCCTGTCTAGTTCCGTTTTCGATTGTGAGGCCGGAGGATAGCATGTCGTTAACTGACACGGATGCCAAGGAGTTAGAATACATGGCAAAGACAGAGTGAATAAAAGGCTCTGGGAGGTGGAATTTAGACAGAGTCAACTTAATGAATGCCCAGTCCACTCTGTCAAACGCCTTCTCGGCGTCTGTTCCAAGTAGGACCAGTGGGGAGGATCTGTGTGTAGCGTAGTATAAGGCGTTTAGGACCTTGGTGGTATTGTCTTTTCCTTCACGTCCTTTAACAAAGCCTACCTGATCGGGGTGGATCAGGTTGGGCAACAAAGTTTGTAATCTAGTGGCCAGCATTTTAGCTAGTATTTTGAGGTCAATATTCAACAAGAAGATGGGACGGTAGTTGGAGTAGGAAGTAGGGTCCTTGCCTTCTTTGTGAATGACAGTGATGGTGGCTCAAGTCATATCAGTGGAGAAGGGTTGGCCTTGCATGGTAATATTACATACTGGGAGGAGAAATTGGAGAAGAGAGGCTTTAAATGATAAGTAATACGCCAGGGGGAGGCCATCAGGGCCAGAACATTTTCCTGAGGGAGAGGAATTGCTAAGGTTAGATCGGATAAGGTGAAAGGTTTAGTTAAGGAGTCTCATTAGGCTGGAGATAGAGAAGTGAGATTAAGAGTGTCTAGAAATGCGCTGATTTTAGCCTCTCTCCCCAGGGAAGAATCTGGCAGTTTGGAAGGGGGGAGATTGTATAGAAACTCGTAAAAGTGTCTAAATTGTTCCGTTATTTCTTCAGCTTTAAATAGTAGAGGGCCTTGCAAAGATTTGATGGATTGAATGTAGCGGGCGTTCCTTCTTTGTTTTACCATGAGCGAAGAATTTTCGTTGAAAAGACAGTAAGAACTTGGCTGAACGCTTATTAAGGAGGTTTTTCAGCTCGGTTCGGAGAGATGAAAGTTCAAAAAGATGTTGTGTCAATAGGGATTGTTTATGTGTCCTTTCTAAAGTGTGTATTTTTGACAGTATGGATGATAACTTTTTGAGAAAGGAGCAAAGTCCAATTAGATGGCCTCTAATGTATACTTTATGGGCATCCCATAAGACTTCAGCGGAAATATCAGGGGTATTGATGATGAGAAAGTAATCCTCTAAGAGGGAAGCTATATGTTTCCTATGTTTTTTATTGTCTAGTAGTGACTCTATGAACCTCCAGTTTACACTCTTACCAGTCCTGGAGAGTGGGCGGAAGTCGCAGAATATTGGGAAGTGATCAGATGGCGTCATTTCGCCAACCCAACAGGAGGGGCAGAGCTGTAGGTTCTCCCTCGACACAAAGATGTAATCTAGTCTACTGTAGGAGTTATTCGCTGCAGAATAAAAAGAATAGTCAATTAGGTCAGGATTTAGACAACGCCACAGATCCTAGATTGAATAGTTTTACCTGGAGAGCCTTAAGGGATTTGGAAGATAGAGAAAATCTCTTGGAGGAGGTGTCAATAAGAGGGTCCTTAAGTACAGGTACGTCCTGTGTCCCCAAGAGGTTAATTCTGAACACAGCTACATCCCCAGTTATAAGAGGGTGTGCACACTTATGCAACCACATTTTTTTAGTTTCGTTTTTTTTCTTCCCTCCACCTAAAAAGATTTCAGTTTGTTTTTCAATTGAGTGATACAGTTTATAGGTCACATTAAAGGTGGAAAAAGTTCTGAAATGATTTATCTTTGTCTCATTCTTTTACATTACAGAAACCTGACATTTTAACAGGGGTGTGTAGACTTTTTATATCCACTTTAGATAAAGCTCGGAAGAGCTTATAGGGAAGAGAAAGATGCAAGTCTGACCCAGAACTTGTGCCTTCGAAATTCAAGTGTCATTTAGAGGCCAGGAAATTCTTTTGGGAGTCAGGGCTTTGTTTTTCTTCTTGGTACCTTGCTGCTTAGGGGTCGTAGCTTGTACATCAGAGACTTTATCCCAGTTTTCTAATTTCAGAGGTGGAATGTCCAAGGTATGGTATGCTTCAGGGAGATCAGCATAGGAGGAGATGATCACACATCTGCCAGAGTGCGAGAAGGATAGGCCGAAGGGGAAACTCCACCGATAAGGGACCTTTTTCGCTCTGAGGAAATCCGTAAGTGGTTTGAGTGCCCTTCTTTTCTGCAGGGTATGAGGTGAGAGGTCTTGATAAATCGAGACAAGAGTATCGCCTAATAATATATTTTCAGCTCCTCTAGTAGCGGAGGGAATCTACATATTATGTCTTTAGGCGGTTCAGAGTGTTTGGGACGCTGGCGAAGAGCTCTGTGCGCCCTCTCATTATAATGGTGGAGGTTTTGTCTTCCCCCAGTAATATGGACGCGATTTTTAAGACTGTGGCGGGGATGTCATCAGGGGTCACTGTCTCAGGGACACCTCTGAATTGAAGATTGTTTCTCCTACTGCGGTTCTCCTGGTCCTCTAGAGAGGAATATAGGGAGTTGATGTGTGCTTGGCACATGGCGAGGGATTGTAAGACCGCAGCACTATGTTCTAAGGTTGAGGCATGGGCGTTTTCCAGGGAATCTACCCTGTGGCCTATGTGCTGTATCTCCTGCGCTACTACCGTCAGCTTCTGCTTGATCGGTCCCAGAGCCTCTTCTAGGGCTTTTTATGATAAAGCGACGTGAGACCTGGAGGCTATGGGTCTCGCTGGGCTCCTCTCCTTCACTATCCTCCTCCGCCATACCATCCGTTGCCACTTCATTTGAACGGGTGGCTGCTGCCGCCATCTTGGCCTCTTTAGGAGCCGATGCGCTCACTTGTTTCTTTAATAATTTTGTCATCCCTGTAAGTTGGAATGAGGCTTTGGTAATAGTCCCCGGGTCTGGAACCCTGATCTTGACCATCTCTGCTTCTGTGGGCTTTATATAGCTGCTTCCACTGTGGATCACACTCCGGAGCTCAGCAGGACGTGGCCATCAAGCACGGGTGCTAGCTCCACCCTCCCCAACCTGGCATCTTTTTTGGATCTTTCCCCTCTTCACTGTTTGTGGGGCTTCACCAGGGAAATGTCCTGGTACGACACGGGTACCATGACCTCCTGAAGTACTCGGGCCCTCCCCTTCCTGACATTGGAAATTTAGGGCCTTGATGACCACCTCTTGGAACTGAAGGAAAGTTCCTTTGTGGCCTGCAGTTCGATGTAAAATGTACGCATTGTACATTGCCATCTGTACAATGTATACGGCAAGCTTTTGTACTACGCCTTAGTTTTACGCATGGCACTGTAGGGCTTCAGAACTTGATCAGAAAGATCAACTCCTCCCATGTGCCTGTTGTAATCAAGGATGCAGTCTGAGTTGTCGACAGGGGTAGTGGTACCTCGCACTCGGGCAGGAGAACTGGTGCTTGTGTGAATGGTGGTCAGTACAAGGACATCTTGTCCTTGTACTTAACAGTCAGCATGTTCTCATGGCAGAGATCCTTACTATCGCCTTTTCGGAGTAGTTGCCCTACCAGGGATCTAAGGAGGCTTCTCTGATTTTTGCGCACTGTGCCGCAAGCCACAGTACCTCTGGCTTTTAGGGACATGAATGGGAGTATGCTGGTATAAAAGTTATCCACAAAGAGGTGGTAACCCTTATCCAGCAGTGGGTGCAGTAAGTCCCACATGATCTTCCCAGTAACTCCTAGGACAGGGGGGGGGGGGGCTATCTGGGGGTTGTATCCAGGAATCTTTCCCTTCATAAATCAGGAACCTGTAGGTGTACCCGGAGGTACTCTCGCACAGCTTGTACATTTTTATTCCATACCGTGCCCGCTTGCTGGGCAGGTACGGCGGAATTTAACCCTTCCTTTAAAATGTACAAGTGACTTGTCTATGCTAATTTCTTTTTCTTGGGTGAACACCTCTGTAAATTTAGAGTTGAGGCAGTTTGCATTATCATTATAATGTGGGAATTTCAAAATGGATTCAAACCTTGAGTGGGACATGGCAAGACAGGGTCTCTTTAAGCATCCCCAGGTAAAAAAAAATGCAGCACAGAAACCTGAGCAGACACTGTCAGTAATTTACAGTACTGACCGACGCTCAGCAGGTGCAGGACCCACGCACGCAGACGGCACGTGTGTGGGTTCAAAAATCTAAACTAGTACTAACTAAAATTGACATATATATATATATATAGTGGATATAAAAAGTCTACACACCCCTGTTAAAATGTCAGATTTCTGTGATGTAAATTTTTTTTGACAAAGATAAATAATTTTATGTCTCAGCCTGAAGGAACGTTAGAAATTAAAATAATAAAGATTTTATTAGAATCAATGGAAAAGGGTAGTAGATAAAATCAGGCATACAGGGAATCGGAGATGCGGAGAGGGATAAGGTAATAAACCGTCCGACACGCTGAAGGCCTGACTAGTAGCCTGTTGCTAGCTATCACTCAGTGTTGGAACACACTGATGTAAGTGTAGCCTATAGCAACCAGGTTTAAATGTCGCTGCACTTAGATCAGGGGCTGACATATGCAGATCTAATCCACTTTGCATCTGTCCTTATGCTCTTTGTATTGAGCCATAGGGTGGATGGTCTGCAAAGTTTAAGCAGCTACAATGGGTCCTGGTGCGCCCTGTTAGCGCTGCCCTGCTAGGTGAGCGATATATAACACTTCAAATCGCTCAAGTCTGGACAGCCAGTGTAGGTACAAATTCACTTATTAGGACTGCCCTGCCTATTGAGCGATGAGTCACACATCAGATCGCTCAACGCGTTTCTACATGACTACACTGTGGCATGTGTCATCAGGAGCGATACATTGTTCATAGTATTATCAAATGTGAAGGAAGCTGCCGCACTGTAGCGCGCATACATCGGCGCTGTGATGGCCGTGTGCGGCCAAACACACGGTGGATATAAATAATCTAACACCCGCCCCCAAAAGGTGTGTGCCAGCGTGAGCCATCAATCAGAGAGGAAGGCGCGTCCTCCGACATGCTCCCTGACGCGGCCACCGCGAGATAGAGCATCATACATTTTGGGGGAGGAGCGCAAGTGCGCTCGGACATATGGGGGAACAATCATATGCGGTCTATAATATCGAGTGACACCGCTGTAAATGGCTAACCAGGAAATATAAAGGAGGCCTACATAAAGGAAACAGCGCAGTGTAGTAGTCAAGTTAACCGTCACACTGCCATACACAGTGGAGAAAGCAACTGACATGGAGTGGACCAACCCATATATAAAACATGGGATAATGTCATAAATAAGATCACACAGTGCATATGTCACAGTGCAGATGTGTGGTCATGACATAGTGATGGACTGAAACACATCAGGACCATGGCAGCCATCCCATAACCTGCTAAATAAAGCAGGAAAATGAGACCGCCTCATTTAATCCCTTGGGGTGTACAGTGTCTAACTTGAAAATTCATTCGGTCTCTTTGCGGAGTAGCGGCACATCAATGTCCCGTCCACGAATGGATGTCACAATGTGCTTGATCCCCTGGACCTTGAGCACATCTGGATTGCCGCCATGATGATCACAAACATGGCGTGCCACAGATGTGCCGTGGTTGTTTTTAACCGCCTCCGGACCGCCTAACCCAGGATTGCGGTCCGGAGGCAGTCGATTCATAGCCGGCCCGCGCATGCGCATTGCGGGCCGGCAAAAGTCGCAGCAGAAGTTCGTCACCAGCCTGCCAGCCAATGATTATCGCTGGCAGGCTGGTGATTTTCAAAAAAACAAATCACAAGCCTCTTAACACATTATATTTATAAATATAATATGTTAAATGGCTTCTGTGCTCCTCTGCTGGTCCTTTTCGTCGGATGGTCCCAGCAAAGGAGCACAGATCACTGTAAGTACACAAACACCACACACTTAGCCCCAGATCACCTCCCCATCACCCCAATTAACTCCTTGATCGCCCCTGTCAATCACTAGTGAAAGGGAAAAAAGTAATCAGTGTAAACTGTCACTTTTTTTTCACTAGTATTGACGGTTTTAGGGTAGTTTAGGCCCCTTTGTTAGGTAGTTAGCGTCGGTTAGCGCCCAGCCCACCGCACCGCAGTCACTGATTCGCTGATTACATTGGTAACATTGGTTACATTGGTGATATCACTAATCAACATTGGTACTTTTATGGTATCTGTAAGTGATCAGAACTGATCACAATCAGATCTATAATAGTATTAGTGTCACCTTAGCTCGCCCTCCTCCCAAAACGCAGTGTTTGACCAATCAGGCCTGATAGGTCGCCCACACATGCGTTCACCCACGCCCGCCCCGCCGCAGTGACAAATTTTTTTATTTTTTTTATCACTGCACATTCACTTTACAAGCGCTGCGGCGATAAAAAAAAATCGGTTTTGATATTTTTATCAATCGCAGCGGCCTCTGGTACTTCGTTAGCCTCTCATTTGTAAGACAGGCTTGTTTTTTTCTTGGGTAGTCTCAGGGAATACCCCCTAAATTTAGTTGACCAAATGGCAAGTAAGGGGTATTCTTCTGAAGAGGCCTACAGGCTTCTGACCCAGTCAGATGAGGAATGGGAACCCTCATCTGATGAATCCAGCGGGTCAGAATACGAACCTGTAGAAAGCAGTGGCTCTCTGACCCAAAGTTCGGACGATAAGGTTGAGGTCCCTAATACCACCAGGCGTACCCGGCCTCGTGTTGCTAGACCACAGGTTGCGCAGGATCCGCTTCAAGGGCAGCAGAGTGGGGCTGGCGCTGTCGGATTACGTGGTGAGGCATACACCAGCAGCCCATCCTGGACCTAGTACCAGCACTGCCGTACAACATGGTGAAGTGGCGAGCACCAGAAGGGCAGTTGAAGGTGGCACGTGCAGTAGTTCCCCCGTCGCAGCCACCACACAGACAGGCACATAGAGCCCCTAGACTCCCTGAGGTGCTGGCAAACCCTGATTGGCAGCCCCCAACTTCAGCCGCACCAGTAGTTCCCCCTTCCACCGCCCAGTCTGGAGTTCGGGTTGAGACAGCTCAGATCGGATCGGCACTGGGGTTTTTTGAGCTGTTCTTGACTGCGGAGCTCTTGGACTTAGTCGTGGCAGAAACAAATCGGTATGCCATTCAATTTATAGCTGCCAACCCGGGAAGTTTCCGAATTTAAAACTTTTCTGGGCCTTCTCCTCAACATGGGCCTGACAAAAAAGCATGAATTGCGGTCATATTGGTCCACAAACCCAATTAATCACATGCGCATGTTCTTTGCTGCCATGGACACGATTTGAGACCATCCTACGTTTCCTGCACTTTAGTGACAACAGCACCTCTCGTCCCAGAGGCCACCCAGCTTTTGACCGGCTCCACAAAATTCGGCCCCTCATAGACCACCTCAACACCAAATTTGCAGATTTGTATACCCCTGAGTAAAACATCTGCATAGACGAGTCCCTTATACATTTTACCGGGCGCCTTGGCTTCAAACAATACATCCCAAGCAAGCCCGGTATGGGGTCAAATTGCATAAGCTCTGTGAAAGGGCCACAGGCTATACGCACAAATTTTGTGTCTATGAGGGTAAAGATCAGACCCTGGAGCCGGTCGGTTGCCCTGACTACCTGGGGAGCAGTGGGAAGACAGTCTGGGACTTGGTGTCACCCTTATTTGGCAAGGGGTACCATCTTTATGTGGACAATTTCTACACAAGTGTGCCCCTCTTCAGGCATTTGTTTACCTAGTCGCCGGGGCTTCCTCCAACGGCTAGTTACCACCCGTCTTGCAAGGGGGGAGAGGGCTGCCTTGTGTAACGAAGAACTGCACGCGGTGAAATGGAGAGACAAGCGTGACGTTTACATGCTCTCCTCCATTCACACAGACACGACAATTGAAATTGAACGAGCAACTGGAGTTATTGAAAAGCCCCTCTGTGTCCACAACTATAATTCGCTCATGGGAGGGGTGGACTTCAATGACTAGATGTTGGCTCCTTATTTACTTTCCCGCAGGACCAGACGCTGGTATAAGAAGGTGTCTGTATATTTGATTCAATTGGCTCTGTATAATAGTTTTGTTCTCTACAGTAAGGCTGGGAGAACAAGATCGTTCCTCAAATTTCAGGAAGAGATCATCGAGAACCTCCTGTATCCAGGAGGTTCCGTTGCCCCAACCACCAGTGTAGTGAGCCGTCTACACAAGCTACATTTCCCCAATGTCGTTGCTGGTACCTCAAACCAACCGCCACCCCGTAAAAAATGTGTCTGTAGCAGGAGTGGAATAAGGCTTGACACTCGCTATTTCTGTCCTGACTGCCCTGACCACCCTGCCCTATGCTTAGGGGAGTGTTTCCGGAAGTACCACACACAGGTACACTTAGCATAGGGATTGCGTCACACAGGACAGGCACACAGGGCTCTTAGGGCCCTTTCACACAGAGCTGCTGCAAACCTCTCCTTTCACCTGGGACAAAGTGCATAATGTACTTCGGCACATCTCTGGGCGATTTGCGCTTTGCACATTGTCCCATGGGGAAGGAGAGGTTTGTCCTATAAAGGTAAAAAAAGTTATGTTCTGTTCCAAAAGTTCAATAAAGTTTATAAAAGTTAATGTTTTGTTCAAATGTTATATATAAAGTTAATGTTAATAAATGTATTACGTTGCGGCCTGTTTTTTTTTTTTTTTACCTTCTAGGTGGACCAACCAATGAACCAGCTGCAGCACTGTTGTGCATTCTGACAGAAGCATTGCGCTGCTGTCAGATTACACAAAAGTCGGTGTATGCGGCGCTGCAAGACGAGCTGAGGGGGTTAATGTCGAGTAGGTGATCGCCAATAAGTCTCCTCAGTTCACGTCTGGTCTTAACTACATATTGCATACCACAGTGGCAGGTCAATAAATACACAACTCCCACTGATGTGCATCTGATGAAAGATCTGATGGAAAATCTTTCCTTAGTCACTTGGCTAGTAAAGAATGTCCCTTTCATAATATTGCCAGAGATGACACATGCTCCACATGGAAAGGTCCCAGTCAGTGTATTTTTTAGCCATGTATCGGGTGTTGGATGTAGGTAGATGCTATGGACCAGACGGTTGCATATATTTGAACTGCAACGGTATGTAATGGGGGGACGGTCTGACACTAAATTACCAATGTCCGGATCAGACTGTAGGATAGGTCAGTGTCTCTGGAGGAAAATAATTTCAGAACTTTTTCCACCTTTAATGTGACCTATAAACTGTACAACTTAATTTAAAAACAAAATGAATTCTTTTAGGTAGAGGGAAGAAAAAAATATAAAAATAAAATAATATGGTTGCATAAGTGTGCACCCCCCCCAAACTAATGCTTTGTTGAAGCACCTGTTGATTTTATTACAGAACTCAGTCTTTTGGGGTATGAGTCTATCAGCATGGCACATTTTGACTTGGCAAGATTTGCCCACTCTTCTTTGCATAAACACTCCAAATCTGTCAGATTGCGAGGGCATCTCCTGTGCACAGCCCTCTTCAGATCACCCCACAGATTTTCAATCGGATTCAGGTCTGGGCTCTGGCTGGGCCATTCCAAAACTTTAATCTCCTTCTGGTGAAGCCATTCCTTTGTTGATTTGGATGTATGCTTTGGGTCGTTGTCATGCTGAAAGATGGAGTTCCTCTTCATGTTCAGCTTTCTAGCAGAAGCCTGAAGGTTTTGTACCAATATTGACTGGTATTTGGAACTGTTCATAATTACCTCTAGCTTAAAGGGGTTCTGCACTTTCAATTAACTGATGATCTATCCTCTGGATAGATCATCAGCTTCTGATCGGCGGGGGTCCGACACCCGGGATCCCCGCCGATCAGCTGTTTGAGAAGGCAGCGGCGCTCCAGCAGCGCCGCGGCCTTCTCACTGTTTACCGCCGGGCTGCCCGCCCACTGACGTCACGACTTGTATCAACTAGAGTGGGCGCGGCTAAGCTCTGTTCACTTGAATGGAGCTTAGCCGCGCCCACTCTAGTTGATAAAAGTCGTGACGTCAGTGGGCGGGCGGCCCGGCGGTAAACAGTGAGAAGGCCGCGGCACAGCTGGAGCGCCGCTGCCTTCTCAAACAGCTGATCGGCAGGGGTCCCGGGTGTCGGACCCCCGCCGATCAGAAGCTGATGATCTATCCAGAGGATAGATCATCAGTTAATTGAAAGTGCAGAACCCCTTTAACTAAGGCCCCAGTTCCAGCTCAAGAAAAACAGCCCCTTGACATGATGCTGTACCACCACGCTTCACTGTGGGGATGGTGTTCTTTTGGTGATGTGCAGTGTTGTTTTTGCGCCAAACATATCTTTTGGAATTATGTCTAAAAAGTTCAACCCTGGTTTCATCAGACCATAACACCTTTTCCCACATGCTTTTGGGAGACTTCAGATGTGTTTTTGCTAAATGTAGCCTGGCTTGGATGTTTTTCATCGTAAGAAAAGGCTTACGTCTTGCCACTCTACCCGATAGCCCAGACATATGAGGAATACGGGAGATTGTTGTCACATGTACCACACAGCCAGTACTTGCCAGATATTCCTGCAGCTCCTTTAATGTTGATGTAGGCCTCTTGGTAGCCTCCTAGACCAGTTTTCTTCTCGTCTTCTCATACATTTTGGAGGGACGTCCAGTTCTTGGTAATGTCACTGTTGTGCTATATTTTCTCCACTTGATGATGACAGTCTTTACTGTGTTCCATGCTATATCTAATGCCTTGGAAATTCTTTTGTCCCTTTCTCCTGACTGATACCTTTTAACAATGAGATCCCTCTGATGCTTTGGAAGCTCTCTGTGGACCATGGCTTTTGCTGTGGAATGCGACTAAGAAAATTTCAGGAAAGACCAACTAGAGCAGCTGAACTTTATTTGGGGTTAATCAGAGGCACTTTAAATGATGTCAGGTGTATGCTGACTCCTATTTAACATGATTTTGAATGTGATTGCTTAATTGCTTAATTTCTCCAAATGAAAATGATATCATCGATGTAATGTCGCCATAGCACCAGATCTGTTCCCAGCCTGGGCAGGATGCGATCCTCCTCCCATTGAGCCATGAAAAGACCGGACCTGTCTCTGGAAGAATTTTTACGTGACATTAATACAAATAATATAAATGATAGGAACCTACATTTCACTAGCTCTACCAGCAAGACCCAGATAGAATATCTTGATTTACTAGTAATAACGAGTAACAGCAAATTGGTGTGTAGCACATATCACAAAACTGTGATGTGCAAAAGTTACATTCCATATACCAGTTGCCACCTTCCTAGGTGGCTCCTAAACATCCCCATCAGTTTAGGAGAATCAAGATAAACTGTTCGAACACTACACAGTTTGAATATGAAGCTACAGAATTGAGACATCGGTTTGTGATGAAACAATATCCCAACAAGGTGATAGATAGATCCCTAAACAAAGTTAGGGCCATGAATGGAGAGAGTTTTTTCACACCAGATTAGGAGAAAGAAGAAATACAATCTCAGAAGGACACCTGTCGTGTCATTCTACCGTTTAACGCACACTACAAATCAGTGGACAAAATTATCAGGAAACACTGGCATCACCTTTTAGGTGACAAAACCATTGGAGCCACACTAACAGATCCACAGATAGTGTACACCAGGGCACCCAATCTAGGCTTGAAGGTGGCACCCATGGTCAATAATAGGATCATGTGTAATGATTCGAATTGGCTCAGTTTTAAGGGGTTCTTCAGGTGCGGTAGATGCCGCAACTGGCAAATTACATCTTTCCTAAAAAAAAACTACATATATCCAAAACTCTTTCAAACTTGTGATAAAAGATGGCCTGACATGTGCCTCAATGGATGTGATATATCTTCTTGAAAGCCCTTGCCACAAACAGTATAAAGGCAGGACAAAGAGATGTTTAAAAATACGGGTCGCAGAACATATAGCCAATATCAAAAAAGGTTTTGAGTCTCATTCAGTGTCGAATCACTTCAAGAACTTTCAAAATAGTGATCCCTCCTTGTTGAAGTTCGTGGCTTTTGAGAAAGTTAAAAAACCATGGAGAGGCGGTAATCATATCGCAAATATGTCAAACTGAATCAAGGAGGATCTTTGAATTCAACACCATTATTCCATCGGGTCTAAACGAGTTTGAATCATTTGTTTTTTTGTAAGTCCTCTGGGGTGGGTGTCGGGTGGTAACGGGAGATTGAGTGTCAGGCTGTGTTACCAGCACCTCAATCTCCCCTTCCCGTCCGACCACCACCCCTCAACCTCCGATCAAATTGACACCGTCACAATACATTTTTCTATACATCTCTATATCCTACCTTGATATTGTTATACTGTAGTATTACATCTGCACCAGTTCAAGCAAGGAACACTAGGGTTCTTTCCCAGATAATAATGAGGGAAACGCATATAAAACGCACCAGAACGGCACTGCTGCGACACATGCGCATAAAATTTTTTTTTGATTATTCACACTTTTCCTAAACCATATATCTGGGCTAGCGAAGTAGACAAATTTAGACAAGAAGAAATCGCATCAGTGCAAGAAAAAATACTGATACTATATTATACATGCGACTTTCAGACACTGATTTTCCGCATGGTCTCTCCACACTGTATTCGTACTTATCTAGATCAGCGAAGGAACCACTTTCTAGATAGGACACAATAGCATTTATATTAAGGCACTATGGAAAATGCAAGAAACGCATTAGGGATACTTTTTAACCGCAGTAGCGTTTTTTGTCACACCTCTTATGTGATATTTTTTTTTTATATCGATGTGATTTTTTTTATTTATGTGATATATACTATTTTGTATGTATTTGATACATATCACACAGTCTACTTTTTACCTAGATTTTTATTTTGATCCATTGTAATATGTGAATTTGGACCGATGAGGCTCTCGTCCAGCCGTACTACAAACCCTCACGGGATACCGTCCTGAAAATCAACCAGTTTGGATTTTTTTTTTTCCAAAAAGAGAAACCCCCCTCATGATGAAGTCTTCTATAAAATGACACATATGACACTATGCTGCTGACCACTGAGGAAGGGGCAAGTTTAGGCCCCGAAACGCGTATGGTGTATCAGCAGCCACTACCACTATGTACAACTAATGGATTCCGCACAAATGAACCTCTGAATTTAAGCAATATATTTTCAGCTTTTTCACTCGCATTGTTCAAGCTTGCAAGCTAACAAAGGCACGCGCCCTAGCAGTGATATCAATCCGAGGCAGTCCAGCCTCTTCACGTACCTCATCAATCATGTGGATTCACTCCGATCACGTGACCTGGTACCAGGCTCGGACTGGCCCACAGGGGAATCCCCCGGTGGGCCCCTGAGCAAGATGGGCCCCTAGTCTCCCACCCCCTGCACTAGTGGCACATAATACAGTAGACTTACTGTACTACATACATATATTCAATGTACGGCACCTCAACCAGCCTATGTTCATATAAAAAACGTGTTAGATTATTTATTATACTTGAATGTATCCATATGGTGGGCCCCCAAAATAAATTTTACTAATGGGCCCTAGGTACCCCAGTCCGACACTGCCTGGTACGATCACGTGTAACATCGCGGAAGGTCCTAGAGACACAGCGGAAGAGACATCGCACGCCGACTGGGACCTCCAGTGAACCACTACCTGATGGAAGGTTTTCAGGAGGGGTAAAGTACATATGAAAATCTCTATACCTTAGCTGCCATCTAGTGTATACCTCCATGAAATGTCGATGTTGAAACAATGTATCTCCAGGAAACACTGCTGCTAAAATAACACTTGGCAATGCTGTTGGTATATAGCCTGTACTATGCATCTATTTCTTATCCAAGATTCACAGGGCTACCATTTGCAGCTGATGACCTGGATATTTTAGAGCCAATGATTAATCAAGACTCTTGATTCACTCTTATCTACCATCCAAACAGGACCCCAGGATACCTATAATTTGGACACAGCTCTATTGTACCTTCTGTTCAAACATAGGATCGCATAGTGAACATTTGAGGCTGATTTTATTTTATTTTATTTTGTGTGCAATATTTGTGGATTTTATTTGATGGTTCTATTGTATGTTTGTCTTTAAGGGTGACCCACTATTTCATAATTTTATCGTTATAGGGCCACACCGCCACAGTATTTTATCGATTTGCTTAATAAATTTTACATTTCTGTACCATCTGTTACCATTGTGTCCATCTGACACCAGCTAGTTGAGTGCCCCCTACCGTTTTATTCACATATCATTTCCTTTCATCTCGACCAGGGGTAGGTCGTAAGGGTTGTGCATCGAACCACTAGCTGATACAAGAGGCCCTGAGCCGCTGGTATATATTCATTTCCAACCAAGCCCACCTGCAGCTCCACAGATTGGATAACTGTATAATAGCGCTACCATTGGCTGGAGCATTGCTCTGGTGTCCCCTCCCTGACCTAGGAGGTGACATCGGCTGATGTAATCAGCCCCTGCCACCTCTAGCCAAGCCCCCCTGCAGCATCATACGATTGCCGGCGCTGCGATGGGCTGGTCTTCACCAACCAGTCATTCGCAGCGATCGGGGCTGCAGGGGGCGGAAAAATTCCTCCTTGCCTTCAGCTAAGATAGCTGCCTGCCGATTAGCGCAGCCATCTTATTTCGGTCACCGCGCGATGCGGTGCGGTAACTGGAGTTATCCATGACATACTATTACGTCAAGATGCGGGAGCGCACTGACTTTCATGACGTAATAGTACGTCATGTGTCGGGAAGGGGTTAATAATTTAGAAGAAAAGAAATCTACGAAGATGTGAATTCGAACACAAACTTATTTTTTTACGTGCCTGTTCTGGTTTCTTTTTGCGGCCCGTATGCGCGACTATTCACTTCATTGGGGTCGCAAAAAAACTGAAGTGACTCTGTGCATTCCATGTCTGCATGACCGTTCCATGGAAAAATAGAAATGTCTGCATTACGGACAAGGATAGGACTGTCCTGTTATGTGCCGGATGTTCCGTTCCTTAGAACGCACACAGCCAGTATCTGTGTTTTGTGTATCTGCAATTTAGGGACCGCAGAACAGGCAATGGCCGTGTGCATTAGCCCTTACACTTACCTTGCCAATCCCCCAGACATTCCCGATCCGATGCTTCCTTGGTTTCCCTACCAATATGCAGTATAGAAAATATGTAGGGGAGAATTTATCATGAGGGCGATATATGAAGTCAGTTTTGCTTGAGTCTGTGCTGGAATAATTTATCAAACGTCACACACTGTTTGTAAAAATGTTTGCATTTTTAAACACATTGCTATTGTCTAGAATTTTTTTTCAGTTTTCATATGCCCCCCCCCCCCCCTCGCCGAAGTGAAAGTTAAAAAAATAAGTGCCTTTTCTATCTAATTATTCCCACTTTCCCACCCCTTTTAAGAACTGTAGTAAGTGGTGTAAAAATGCAGAAAGTCACAACATTTTGGCACCAGTGACCCCAGGCACCCTGGATTTTAAAGCCAGAATTCTGGGGTGCAGAGCTTGATAAGTTTCTCCCATAGTATTTTTATTATTTTTTTAACATTGAAGTCGATGAACGATGTAGTCATAGGCATTTGTCAGAGGTGTATGTCGGAGGTGTGTAAGACCGTGAACCGGGGAGGGACCCCCAGGATACAGCGAAGTCATGGAATAAGGAAAGCGACACGGACACCAGCTCCTGATGCAAAAAACGGTAACTTTACTGAACAGTAGTATTAACAGAAATAACAATAATACAATGAAAACATCATGTCACATTCCTTTCTCTTGCCCCCAAATGAAACTGTTCATGTGCCCTGAATACGCTCAGCCTAGACGCTGGATTGGCCTTGTAGTGTAGCAACAGTGGAGTGTCCAGAATACCCTATACCCCAGGCTCAGAGTCACGGTACCAGCCCAAATGAAAAACCGTACCCAAAGCGGCGTACACAGCAGAGCCCGCAAGTCGATACTGTGCTGCAGGGTAACGGACCTGACCGATGGCGCACACGGCAGAGCCTATAAGTCAATAACCGTGCCGCTGAGTCACTGACCTGGGTATGTCCTGTGTTTACTGGTGGCTCCAGACTGACAGCAAGTCCTTACCTTTTGGGCTGTACAGCCTACCGGGCCCACAGGAAAGATACAGAAACTTTTCTTAATGTTACCACCCCTCTTCCATGACGATTGATGTTGGAGAAAAACATATTAAAACACAAAGGATTGCGTATTTTAGGTGGTCATTTATCACTGCGCTCTTCCCCTTTAACTGGGGCTGCTATACAGCCATAAGTAAAGGAAAACCAAAAAATAACACATCATAATAGGTCATTTTACATTTCAGCGAGTCACTCAGAAAGTCGAAAAAAGTCCTTTGAGGACATTGTCTCCATATGACTGGTTAGATACGCTTTGCTTTTCCAAAAGAAACCTTATCAGCTGGTAACATAGCTCCACCTAGTGCCCACAAGCTGAAATGTCATGTAAAAGGCATAAGTCAAACATTTAAAACCATATCCTGTAATGGTCACTCTGCCCTATTCACTGGAGGGTAACCAAGGGGAGCTTGTGTGTATAGTTTTCATCTTGTTTGGGCCATTGGGGAACAAGGGAAACCGTGGGTATAGGGAGTTGCCACAAGGAGGCGTTATCTCCTAGTGTGCAGGCACGACCACTGTTACTGAATTGGAGGGAGGTCGTGACCCTTGGATAAGAGCAGTGATGGAAAAATGAATCCAGCCATCAAAGGAAGCAATATGGACAATCACAATACATTAGTAAGTGGCTTGTATTAATCTAATTGCACGATGACTAGGGTAAGATGGTTGCTTTGCCTGGCAGGCAGCCATCTTAACAAAGGGCCTGTCACCACCAGATCTTTGAGACGTTCTGATAGACGTTCTTCAGTACCTCCTGCATGATCTTCTTTTGTTTTGCTTTAGTTTTGACATCTCTCCTCCCTCTCCCAGCTGTCATCTATTAGCAGTGATTGCCTCCATATATATCTCCTCCCCATACTGCCTTACCTTGCGGTTTATATTACATCCTGGATTGTGTTCTCTGCTGGAAGTTGCTACAGCTGGGTTTTCAGATAAGTCTATTTATGTATTTGTTGTTTTCCTGTTGGCTAGGTTCTAGGTGACCCTGACTCCCTCCGTATTAAGTGCAGGGAGCTGGTGGTCGTGTCCCCTCACTATTATAGGGTTTGCAGGTGTCATTCAGTCTAGGTACGTGGACATGCAACCTTCTATCACTGAGATCTTTGCATGGGCTGAGAAGACAGGGAGAGCTTCAGGGCTTTAATAGGGGTCACCCTTTTGTTCCTTAGTTTTGGATCAAGCCAGTCGGATCCTTATTTGTAACTTCTTGTTTTCTGTTACACCATCTGTGACAGGGCCCAGGCTAGGGCTGCAGCCCTTCGACTATTTTTGTAATCGAGTATTCTATTGATTAATCCAACGATTAATCGAGTACTCTAATAACAAAAAACTAATTAAAAGAATGTTTTTCTTTATAAAAACTCATCAGCCCCCCCCCCCCCGTGCCTTCAGCTGCCCCCATGCCATCAGGTTACCCCCTAGTGCCATCAGCTGCCCCCCAGTGTCATTAGCTTCCTCTCAGTGCCATTAGCTGCCCCTTGCCACCAGCTTGCCCCCCAGTGTCACCAGCTCGCCCTCCTAGCCATGTCCCCAGCACCAGTACTTACCTTTCCTGTAGGGGAGCCACTCCACAGCTCCTCCATCTTCTTCTCCGCGCACTGCACTGTCATCCTGACGTCACACAGCGTCGGGTCATAGTGTGCGCTTATGTGTACTATGACCTAACAATGTGTCAGGATACAGTGCAGCGCGGTGCGGGCCGGCGGGTGGCCACGGAGATGTGAGTAACAGCAAGCGCTTCACTACTACTCACTAGTCACATGACACAAACGAATCCTTGATGCAAAAAATTTGCATCGAGGATTTTTTCGTGTCGAGTTACTCGATTCAATCGAGTAATCGTTTCAGCCCTAGCCCAGACCCTAGACCCCCCCGGCAGCCCCAATCAGTGCACACCAGGCAATTGCAGCTCCCACACTGTAAAAACTAGTGACGGGGCTGCAGGAGGGTGTGAGAATAGCACCAATCACCCGTGAGGTTAGACAGCGGACACCGGTATTTGGTGTCCCCTGTGAACCCTGTGATTAGCTGGTATATTATCTCAGCCAATGGCAACTCTGGAGGAGCAGAGGGAACAGGAAGAATCCCTCTACATGACGCCATTTGCAGAGAGGCTTTTTTTTTTGCTCTTTGTGCTGTTGGTTAGCTTGCTGGGACTTGTGGTGCACACCATAGCGATTGTCTAGAACTGCTGCAGTGATCATCGATTTTGTTTGTTTGTTTGTCTGCCGCAGTTATAGATCTCTAATCCATACCGCTGTTGAAGTTGCTTTAATTAAAGCATTTAAGATAAACTCTGATGCTCCAAATCATGGTACTCCAAGGGGTTAATATCCACGCATGGTAGAGACAGACACTGACACACAGGTGGGTCAAAAATTATCTCTCTGTTTATTACAATGAGTAAAGCGGTTTTAAATCTTTAGAGGGGGAGTCCCCCTCTGAGGCTCATGCCATTATTTCATTGGCTAAGAAGGAAAAAATAGATAAGAAGAAGAGAGAACACTTGGAGTCTGCGCTTTGTGCACTATCTTACAAATTTTGGTATGTGAGTTAATGTAAAAATCTGTGCTTCGGCGCCATATTATATTGGTGTCTTACATTAATACTGCTTACGTCATATACAGTTGCAAGAAAAAGTATGTGAACCCTTTGGAATGACATGGATTTCTGCACAAATTGGTCATAAAATGTGATCTGATCTTCATCTAAGTCACAACAATAGACAATCACTGTCTGCTTAAACTAATAACACACAAATAATTAAATGTTACCATGTTTGTATTGAACACACCATGTAAACATTCACAGTGCAGGTGGAAAAAGTATGTGAACCCCTAGACTAATGACATCTCCAAGAGCTAATTGGAGTGAGGTGTCAGCCAACTGGAGTCCAATCAATGAGATGAGATTGGAGGTGTTGGTTACAGCTGCCCTGCCCTATAAAAAACACACACCAGTTCTGGGTTTGCTTTTCACAAGAAGCATTACCTGATGTGAATGATGCCTCGCACAAAAGAGCTCTCAGAAGACCTACAATTAAGAATTGTTGACTTGCATAAAGCAGGAAAGGGTTATAAAAGTATCTCCAAAAGCCTTTGTGTTCGTCAGTCCACGGTTAGACAAATTGTCTATAAATGGAGAACGTACAGCACTGCTGCTACTCTCCCTAGGAGTGGCCTTCCTGTAAAGATGACTGCAAGAGCACAGCGCAGACTGCTCAATGAGGTGAAGAAGAATCCTAGAGTGTCAGCTAAAGACTTACAAAAGTCTCTGGCATATGCTAACATCCCTGTTAGCGAATGTACGATACGTAAAACACTAAACAAGAATGGATTTAATGGGAGGATGCCACAGAGGAAGCCACTACTGTCCAAAAAAAACATTGCTGCATGTTTACAGTTTGCACAAGAGCAAGAGGATGTTCCACAGCAGTACTGGCAAAATATTCTGTGGACAGATGAAACCAAAGATTAGTTGTTTGGAAGAAACACATAACACTATGTGTGAAGAAAAAGAGGCACAGCACACCAACATCAAAACCTCATCCCAACTGTGAAGTATGGTGGTGGTGGCATCATGGTTTGGGACTTCTTTGCTGCGTCAGGGCCTGGACGGATTGCTATCATCGAAGGAAAAATGAATTCCCAAGTTTATCAAGACATTTTGCAGGAGAACTTAAGGCCATCTGTCCACCAGCTGAAGCTCAACATAAGATGGGTGTTGCAACAGGACAACGACCCAAAGCATAGAAGTAAATCAACAACAGAATGGCTTAAACTGTCACAACCAGACAGCTGAGAAGCTCTGACAGAGGCCTTTTAGAACCTCCTCCTTGAGTTTTCTTTGTTGTGGTATTCAGTTCCTCATCTCGTTAGCCTCTCTCAGCTGTCATGTAGTTGGACTGATTGCTTCCCTTTAAATTCCTCCCCATAATGCTTTACTGGGCGGCTTATACTTCTTCCTGGAGTGTGTGTGCATGCTGATCCTGTTTCCCAGTCTGCTACAAAGTTAAGTGCTGTACATTTATCTGTTATTTTCTGTTTGCTGGATCCCAGGTGACCCTGACTCCCTCCGTGTCTGGTGTAGGGAGCCGGTGGTCGTGTCCCCTCACTATTGTAGGGTGTTCAGGGGTTATATAGTCGAGGTACGTGGATATGCAACCATCCACCTTTGGGATCTTTGCATAGGCTGAGCAGCCAGGGAAAGTGCGAGGTCTTGTGCAGGGGTCTCCCTTTTCGTTCCTTAGCTTTAGATCCAGTGGGTCATATATGCATGTTGCTTTGTCTTGTTTCCTGTACACCGTCCGTGACATAAACAGAAGAAAATACGCCTTCTGGAGTGGCCCAGTCAGAGTCCTGACCTCAACCAGATTGAGATGCTGTGGCATGACCTCAAGAAAGCGATTCACAGCAGACATCCCAAGAATATTGCTGAAATTCACGTCTGATCTGCTACTACAGGAAAGGTTTGGTTGAAGTTATTGCTGCCAAAGGAGGTTCAACCAGTTATTAAATCCAAGGGTTCACATACTTTTTCCACCTGCACTGTGAATGCATGGTGTGTTCAATAAAAACATGGTAACATTTAATTATTTGTGTGTTATTAGTTTAGGCAGACTGTGATTGTCTATTGTTGTGACTTAGATGAGGATCAGATCACATTTTATGACCAATTTGTGCAGAAATCCATATCATTCCAAAGGGTTCACATACTTTTTCTTGCAACTGTATGACACTTCAAGGAGGTGCTTTTTTTATAGGCACTGCATATATATGTGAATCATCTAGCTAAATAATTGGCTCAAGCATTCTTCTACAGTCTATACATTCTTCTTCACAGGAACTCCCCCCCTTCCTCACTGCTGAGATACAGACAGCTCGGAGAAAAGGGGGGAGGGGAAGGCACTGCTTAGATAAGGAAGAAGCAGCTTAAAGTAACTACATAAGAAAATCAATCTAGTTACATAAAAAAATGAAAGAAAGATATTCACACTTCTCTATCAGTCCCCCTTGAATCTCATTATTTCCCTAAACCTAAACATCTATCCTAATGCTCCGACTCATCTTCACCAGCTTCCATGATAACCTATTCTTAATGAATAGGCTCCCATGACATTGGACTTAATCATGGGGAAGTCAGATGATCTATCCCTAATTTGCACTGACGTCATATGGGGGAAGACTGGACGTCATCAGTGCTCCAGATTTTTCTGGATCGAAGTCTTCCTACAACTTTCCCATTATCATCTCTGGTGTGGCCTCGTCAACTGCCTTGCTGAAAAATTTCTTTACACAGGGAATAACACAGGAGATAATTAGTACAAGCAAAATTAAAACCACGATGATGATGATGATACCAGTTTGCAAAAACATCTGCTTCCAATTTTTAAACCAGTTCTCTAGCCCTCCTGTCCACGAATTGTCTATACTCTTTTTAGTTCTTCAGATAGGGAGATCAATCCCTTTAAAGCATTCATGACCTGCCCATTGGGCCCTAGATTATCGGGTATGACAGTACAGCAGGATTCTCCTATCATTTTGCAAACTCCTTTTTTCGCCAGCAACATGTCCAAAGCCATCCTGTTCTGGAATGCCATAGTACTGGTGGGACCCAATTGTTCTATTATACCTTTTAGGGCATCCCGAGTGTAATTCACAAAGCGTTACTGGTTATAGTAGATATAATTTATCCAATCTTTACTTTTGTTTACTACGATTATTGGAAATATAGATTCGAATCCTTCTGCAAATTGATTCTGTGCCTTCAATTTATCAGGGACCCCCCTTGGGACTCCAATGGCATCTATATATACATCAGTGTCCAAACTACCACCTGGAATAGTCTCCCGCTTTTTCCTTGTCCCTATCTGCCCTTGGGATTTTGGAGACTGCTGTATATGACTTACGACCTTTTCCCAATCAGGGGTGTCAAAAATATGGGAGGGCATCAATACCATGGCTAATGACCATGGAACACTGACCATGCCATTCTACCTCAATTTTTGTTCTCAATTTCATGTCTGCACATATCCATATTATATCTCCTAGGCAGTGATGGCCTCTATCTCGAAACAAGTGTAGTTGCCCTTGTATATATTAATGCCAGTCATCATGGGGCCTTTATTAAGAAGAGGGTACTGGCTTTTCCATTGTTCGCACGCTATCTCATTAGATATGGAGTTGGTGTATAGGCCAAGGAAAAATGTGAAATGATCCAGAGGGAGATGCAGAGGAACCGTACCCAGGTGGGGCCTGGCTGCAGCACATGTGATGCATGCACTCCTATTGTCTTGGGCTGTAGTATATCTCACCCAGTCAAGCCACACTTTATGATCTGTAAACCCAGTTTCTGTGACTAAGATTTCTTTCACAGTGTAGGGTTTTCTTCCCTGCTGACTGCGAGCAAGGGGTAGCAGGGGATTTCCAGGGGTCAGAGTGGGGCCAGTGAACTTGCTTGCCAAATGCTTTAAGTATAACTGTCCCCAAGGTTTATACCCCCTATAGTTTGGGTATCTTCTGAGTGCATATATGAACAGGTCTGTCCATTGTGGGTTCTGCAATGTTAGGGTCACAGGGTAACATTTTTGGGAACCCTTGCAGGTTATAGCATTTGGATATGGCTGACAACTTCTAAGCCGGGTTTTCCCCCACATTCCAGTCAAATAGATGCATTCTTTGTAGTAGGTTCTTTCCCTGTTTGTCCTTACTTTTTAGGGCCTTCTCAGGCCTATACCCCCAATCTACCCCTGTGTTAGGGATGACATTCGACCAGGAGGAACAGTAAGCGTTACTTGTTTCAGTACCACAAACATAAAACTGGAACCGCTGATAATCCCACATCATCAAATCATAACATCTGCAATCAGCAATATCACAGTAATCAAAGTCATATACTTGGAGCTCTTTGGTAAAATTGACCCAGAAGACCAAAGGCTCTCTATCTGAATATAGTTCCCAATAATGACATTTAAGAGGAGGTTTTGGGCAACCATAATTCCAGAAGCATTTATCTGAGCTTACATCCTCCCCCCCCCCCCATATGATGCATAGAAGGAAGAAGGATATCATCCTTTTTCAGGAGGTGGGTTAGGATTCGTGATTCTTTTGCAGTGGGATGTGTGTATCCAAGTCTTCTTTCCCTCTAGTTTCACTGAGGTGGTGGTAGTGAGAAGCACTTGGTAAGGCCTCTCAAATCTGGGTTCCAGTGTCTTTCTGACATGTTTCTTTACCAGGACCCAGTCTCCGGGCTGCAACTTGTGGCTTCCAGAAATCTGTTCAGGATCTAGAATTAAAGAAAAAACTCGAAAATGTACATGAGTCAAATGTTTACATAGAGCAGTCACATAATCAGCTAGACAGTCATACTGAAATGCAAGCTCTTCTGTAAAATACTGTCCTACCTTAGGGTCACTGGCACATAGGATCTCAAAGGGGGATAGCTTCTCTTTCCCCTTTGGTGTATGATGTACACTGGCCAAGGCAATTGGGAGGGTTTCTGACCATGGTTTGCCAGTCTCTTGGGCCATCTTCAGCTTCTGTAGTTTCAGCGTGCCTCTCTTTCTTTCGACTTTTTCGCTGCTCTGTGGTTTGTATGGTGTATGAAAGGCCAAGTGCGTCTGCAGAGCTGTCCATATTTCCCGTGCGATGTCTGCAGTGAAAGCAGTCTCTTGATCACTCTCAATCACTTCAGGTTCCCATTTGTAAAGTCCCTGTTTTCCACATCCATAGCAGGTGATAGAGGCTCTCTGGGCCGAATCCTGAAATCTTCCTTTTCCCCTGGGCCCTTCCCAGCTAACCATAACAAGGTGAGCTCAAGGGGCTGTCTCAATGCTTTTTGCTATTAGTACGGGTGTTTCCAGGTTGACAGTCCGATACTCTGGGTGGGCAAATTTTAAGGCTTTTTGGATGGGTGGTTTTAACCCATCCATGAAGGCACTAGACAACATTCTTGCTTGCACTGCATCATTACGATTGAATCCTAGATCCCGGAACATCTGTTCCATCCTGTTAGCAAATTTTTCTACAGATTCATTTTTGTCCTGCTTCATGTCTTGTATCTGAGTAGCTTGATCAGCCAATTTTCCCCTTGCCCATTCCTCCTACTTCTGACTAAATTCCTCCCCTGACTCATATGTCCTTAGGTGTTCTTCTGATGCATACACTGGGAGGTTTAATTCTCGCTGCATGGTGGGCCAGAAAGAGTCCCCTGCTTTGATTTGTACCAGCCCAGACAAGTCTCTCCATGCAGCTGAATGTGTCTTCCTTATCTGCTCTATTGCTCTGTAGAAAGGCATAGGGTGCTGCTCTGGGTCCGGGAGTGAGTTCACCAAATTAGTGGCTTGGGTAGGATGAAATGTAACATATCTTCCTCTTGCTTTGTATTCCTCACTGGACTTGGCCGTTGAGGTCTGGACTAGTGTTGAGCAAACCCGAACTGTAAAGGATTTTTGGACCCCGGACCCGAACTTTTCAGTAAAGGTTCGGGTTCAGTGTTCGACGAGTTAATGGTGCTTTTTGCAAGGCTGCAGAGCAGCCAATCAACAAGCGTTTAACTCATGTGCCCTTAGAAGCCATCACAGCCATGCCTACTAATGGCATGGCTGTGATTGGCCAGTGCAGAATGTTACCCAGCCTCTATATAAGTTGGAGTCACGTAGCGCTGCACGTCACTGTTCTTATTAGTGTAGGCATAGGATGCAGATGCTGTGAGAGAGAGAATAAGAAATAATCTTTTATCAGAAGTGCTTGTTTAACTCAGCGATCTACAGCGATTTTGTTTTGGGGGTGCAGTGCACAATTTTTTTTACCCTGCCCTGAGCCCAGTGACACAGAAAAATATATTTTATCCATCTGTTTGTTAGGTGGGCATCGGCGGCCATTTTATGCAAGTTCAGTGCACCAGAACAGCATATGTGCTTCTGTGACAGTTATATACAAGCTTAAAATACTGCAATTATTCTGGGTTTAAAAAAACACCCATTTTTGGCAATACCCTACATCTGGGGCCTTTGATGCATTTGTCAGTGTGAAATACAAGCTTGAAATACTGCCATAATATTCTTAGTTTAAAAAAACACCAATTTTTGGCAATACCCTACATCTGGGGCCTTTGCTGCATTTGTCAGTGTGAAATACAAGCTTAAGATACTGCCATAATATTCTGGGTTTAAAAAAACACCAATTCTTGGCAATACCCTACATCTGAGGCCTTTGCAGCATTTTTTAGTGTGAAATACAAGCTTGAAATATTGCCATAATATTCTGGGTTTTAAAAAAAACACCCATTTTTGGCAATACCCTACATCTGGGGCCTTTGCTGCATCTGTCAGTGTGAAATACAAGCTTGAAATACTACAATAATATTCTGTAAAAAAACCCCACAAATTTTGGGCAAAATACTAAACTAGCGGCCTTTGCTGCATCTGTTAGTGTGAAATACAAGCTTGAAATACTGCAATAATATTATTTTATAAAAAAAACACTCATTTTGGGCAAAATACTAAATTTACGGCCTTTACTGCATCTGTCAGTGTGAAATACAAGCTTGAAATACTGCTGTTATATTCTCTTATTCAAAAAAACACCCATATTTGGAAATAACCTACATCTGGGGCCTTTGCTACTTCTGTCAGTGTGAAATACAAGCTTGAAATACTGCCATAATATTAGGAGTTTAAAAAAACACCCATTTTGGGCAAAATACTAAATTTACGGCCTTTGCTGCATCTGTTAGTGTGAAATACAAGCTTGAAATACTGCAATAATATTATTTTATAAAAAAAACACTCATTTTGGTCAAAATACTAAATTTGCGGCCTTTGCTGCATCTGTCAGTGTGAAATACAAGCGATAGATACTGCTGTTATATTCTGTTATTTAAAAAAAACACCCATTTTAAGCAAAATACTAAATTTTCGGCCTTTGCTGCATCTGTCAGTGTGAAATACAAGCTTGAAATACTGCTGTTATATTCTCTTATTAAAAAAACACCCATATTTGGAAATAACCTACATCTGGGGCCTTTGCTACTTCTGTCAGTGTGAAATACAAGCTTGAAATACTGCAATAATATTCTGTAAATAAAAAAACACCCATTTGGGGCAAAATACTAAATTTGCGGCCTTTTTCTGCATCTGTCAGTGTGAAATACAAGCGTTAGATACTGCTGATATATTCTGTTATTTAAAAAAAACTAAACTATTGTTGGCAAAATACAAATTTTCGGCCTTTGCTGCATCTGTCAGTGTGAAATATAAGCTTGACATACTGCAATAATATTCTGTTATTAAAAAGACACCCATTTTGGGCAAAATACTGAATTTGCCGCATTTGCTGCATCTGTCAGTGTGAAATACAAACTTGAAATACTGCAATAATATTCTGTTATTAAAAAAAACACCCATTTTGGGCAAAATACTACACTTGCAGCCATTGCTGCATCTCAGTGTGAAATACAAGCTTGAAATACTGCCATAATATTCTGGGTTAAAAAAAAAACACCCATTTTGGGCAAAATACTACATCTGAGGCCTTTGCTGCATCTGTCAGTGTGAAATACAAGCGTTAGATACTGTTGTTATATTCTGTTATTTAAAAAAAACACCTATTTTGGGCAACATACTAAATTTGCGGCATTTGCTGCAACTGTCAGTGTGAAATACAAGCTTGAAATACTACAATAATATTCTGTTATTAAAAAGACACCTATTTTGGTCAAAATACTAAATTTGCGCCATTTGCTCCATCTGTCAGTGTGAAATACAAGCTTGAAATACTGCCATAATATTCTGGGTTTAAAAAAACACAAATTTTTGGAAATACCCTACATCTGGGGCTTTTGCTGCATCTGTCAGTGTGAAATACAAGCTTGAGGTACTGCCGAAATATTCTGGGTTTAAAAAAAACACCCATTTTGGGCAAAATACTAAATTTACGGCCACTTCTATGCCTCCTTGAAAAACACTTCGGGCAATGATGGAAGAGGATGTGGCACAAGAGGAGGAAGAGGGAGCATTTCATAGCTTGAAATACTGCCATATTATTCTGCTAAAAAAACAAACCCCCATTTTGTGCAAAATACTAAATTTGCGGCCTTTGCTGTATCTGTCAGTGTGAAATATAAGCGTTAAGATACTGCAATAATATTCTGGGTTTAAAAAGAAAACAACACAAATTTTAGCAAATACCCTACATCTGTGGCCTTTGTTGCATGACCCTGATATGTTAGAGCTTCTGCGGATAGTGCGGGCAGTCTGTGCGCGCTTTCGGCGTTCTCACCCTGCTGATGCTCCCCTGTCAGCGCTGCAGCGTAACTTCAGTCTTCCCGCTCACCGCCTCATATGCGACGTGCCCACAAGGTGGAACTCCACCTTGCACATTCTGGCCAGACTGTGCAAGCAGCAGTAGGCGATAGTGGAGTTTCAGCTGCAGCATGCACGGGTGAGTCGCTCTGCGGAACAGCACCAGTTCACCACCAATGAGTGGCCCTTCATGCGAGACCTGTGTGCCTTGTTTCAAATACTCCACCAACATGGCCAGAGCCGATGACGCCGTTCTCAGCGTTACTATCTCACTTCTATGCCTTCTTGAAAAAACGCTTTTGATGGAAGAGGATGTGGCACAGGAGGAGGAAGAGGGAGCATTTCATAGGGTTTCAGGCCAGTCATTCACAATTGGCTCCGAGGGTGGATTTCTGCATCCACAAACGCCAGGTACACAATTGTCCAGCCAGGGCACAGTTCTGGAGGATGACGAGGATGAGATTGAGGAGGAGGAACAGTGTTCACAGCAGGGTGGCACCCAAACCAGCTCATGGCCATCACTGGTGCGTGGCTGGGGGGGATACAGAGGACACAGATGATGCACCTCCCACAGAGGAAAGCTTTTCGTTGCCTCTGGGCAGCCTGGCACAAATGAGCGATTACATGCTGCAGTGTCTCCGCACTGACAGCCGAGTTGCCCACATTCTAACTTGTGCTGATTACTGGGTGGCTACGCTGCTGGATCCCCGTCACAAGGACAATGTACCGTCCTTAATTCTGTCACTGTAGCGTGATCGTAAGATGTGTGAGTACAAGCGCACACTGGTAGACGCGCTGCTGGTGGCATTCCCACCTGACAGCGGGGGTACAGTGGAAGCAGAAGGCAAAGGAGGAGGAAGAGGTCGCCAACGCAGCTGGGGCACCACCAGCACCTCAGCTTTTCCACATTTCGGCCATGCTAACCCTGCCTTCTTTGTCAGCACGTCACAACAACCAGCACCACCAGCTGATATGGAACGTCTTAGCAGGAGGCAGCATTTTTTTTTTTTTTTTTTTAAAGAGTTTTATCTTTTATTATACTTTATAGTACAAAACTTTATATCAATATTACTTTGCGATGTTATAAAATTCATAAACCCGTCAATTAAATGACATTAATTTCCCTTCGCCAATCCCCCACCCGACCCCACTTTGCAGGAAGAAAAAAAAAAAAAAAAAAAAAAAATCCTTCATGGAGAGCCTACGGGGGAAAGAGGTTCTAATTAATTAACCCTATTCCAATCTTTCCAGAGTTTTTCCCATTTCAAGTAAGATCCTCTTTGTTTGTGCAGAATCATTTCATAAGTTTTCACCTTCTTGACCAGGCCCAACCATTTGTTGTACTCTGGTACAGAAGGGGAAAACCATAATCTAGTGATCAGGAGCCTAGCTAAAAACATAACCTTGATCAGCATTTGGCGTTTTATAGGCTGACAATTAAGCTCCGATAAATCTCCCAGGACCCATATCCTTGGTGACAAAGGGATAGAAATGTTAAGTTTGTGAGCCAGATTGTTTTGGACCAGGCTCCAGTATCTGCTCACCATGGGGCAGTCCCAGAACAGATGTAAATGGTCTGCCCCGGGATCGCCACAGCGTGGGCAATCGGAAGAGGCCCTAAGGCCTCTTTTATATAACCATGTGGGTGTCACATAAATTTTGTGCAAAATATTAAATTGTACAACAATGTGATTGAAATTGTGTGAAACCAACTTTAAACTATCCCCCATGTTCTCCCAACTTGGAGAACCCACCTCTGAAAGTAAGGAAGACCAGGCTCTCTGTCCTGGAGAAAGAACATCCAAACAAAAATTATTCATTAAGTGTTTATAGCAATGTGATATTTTAATTCTCGTGACAGTTTTCTTGCAAATTAAATCGTGTAGAAATAGAGGGGTATCAATAAAAAATTGGCTATCCGGTATGCAAGATAGTGCTGACCTCAGTTGGAAATATGGAAACCAAACCACCTCACCTAAATTTGCCCTTTGTTTTAGTTCCATGAGGGGCAATATTTGTCCCTCACTGACCACTTGGTGTAGATACTGAACATTTTTGTTCCTCCAATACTGGCAGCAATTTAAGTCATTTAAATTAAGGAGCTTAGAGTTGTGCCACAATGGGGTGCAAATAAGTGACGCCTTAACTCCACACCATCTCCTTATGGCCAACCAAGTCCTCATAGCCATTTTGCAGAACAGTGTATACCCACTCAGTATGTTTACTAGATAATCAGACTCCAATACAGTGAAGAAATCCGAGAATCCTGAGTCTTTCACCACTCTGCTGCAGAAAGGGCTATTTTCCCAGTCATTAAAAAGACATAATTGGGAGGAGGCAGCATTTGAGCAACATGGTGGAGCAGTATGTGTGCACACGCCTACACGTACTGAATGATGGGTCTGCCCCCTTCAACTTCTGGGCCTCCAAATTGGGCACATGGACTGAGCTTGCCCTTTACGCCTTGGAGGTGCTAGCCTGCCCTGCAGCCAGTGTATTGTCTGAATAGGTGTTTAGCACTGCAGGGGGCGTTATCACAGTCAAGCGCAGCCGCCTGTCCACAGCCAATGTGGACAAGCTCACGTTCATTAAAATGAACCAGGCATGGATCCCACAAGACTTGTCCGTACCTTGTGCAGAATAGACATGTATACCGGCCATTGTTATACTACAGCGCAATTGCTCATTGTTGTATTTTTGATATTTCCCACTCTTTTGGGGTGTACCCTAATTTAAAAAAATAAATTAAAACCAAAAACCAGTGTTGGCTACCTGGTCTTCCTCCACCGCCGCTTCCACCTACACCGCCACATCCACCGCCTCCTCAACCTCCTACTCCATATGGACCTCGTCCTCCTAGATCAAGATTATTATTTTTAATTTGTGCGTATTTTGTGTTATTTTAAGTCATATCCCTATCCACACTTGCCATGCTCTTAATCACATTTTGATACCATTTGCAGCCCTCTAGCCCTTTCCATGACTTTTTTACAGGCATTTTAGTGCTCCAAAGTTCGGGTCCCCATTGACTTCAGTGGAGTTGGGATTCGGGGTCAAGTTCGGGTCCCGAACTCGAACTTTTTCGTGAATTTCGGTCGAACCCGAACATCCAGGTGTCCGCTCAACTGTAGTCTGGACTTGTTGGGATAGGATATCTATTTGTCCTGACAGTTTGGCTACCATCAGATCCAGTTCCCTCTTTCTCTCTTGTCTTCCTCTCTCTCTCTGCCCTGGACATATCCTCTAATTTAGGTGGTTCATCATTTGTTGCCCCTGTACATTGTCTTCATCTTCTGATTTCTGTTCCTCCACTCTATAGGATTTTGCAGCTCCTGCTTTCTTTACTCCCCCCCCCCCCCCCCTCCTGCCCCCATCATGATTGACACTACTAGTTTCCCTATTTGGGGGAAACCGCATAGCTTGCTGTGCTACGCTATTTCCGTAGCTCTCATGCATGGCAATGAAAGCTGCTGGAGCACTCTGCTGTTTCCTGGCCGGGAGGTGATCAGGACTGTGTCTCATCTCACCACAAACCCCCCACCTTTATGGTGTCTTATTTTGGGTGGATGGCCCTCTTTAGGACACAGGACGTACAGGTACGCCCTGATGTCCTGGTACTTAAGGACACAGGGCATACCTGTACGCCCTGTGCACTTCCGATCACCGACTGCCGTGAGGCAAATCATTGAGCAGGCACCTCGGCTAAATGCGCGCAGGGGGGGGGGGGGGTGTCGTGACCCCCTCATGTCGGTGATCACCCATGTTGCGGGCGGGCGGCGGCATCGGGGCCCCATGGAGCTGTAGGGGGGATCCGATGGCATGGAAGACAGAAGTATTGGAATGCATTGTAAAGGATTAGACCCCCAAAAGTTAAAGTCCCAAAGTGGGACCAAAAATAAAGTGGAAAAAAAAAAGTGGAAAAAATAAAAAAGTTTCCCCCCAAAATATTAAAAGTTTCAAGTAAAAATAAACAAAAACGTCATTTTCCCCAAATAAAGTTAAAAAAAATTGGTAAGAAACAGGGGGGAAAAAAATTGACATATTAGGTATCGCGTAAACATATCACATGACCTAACCCCTCAGATGAACACCACAGAAAAAAAATAAAATGCTAAAGAAAACATTTTTTGTCACCTTACATCACAAAAAGTGTAATAGCAAGCAATCAAAAAGTCATATGCACCCCAAAATAGTGCCAGTCATCTCATCCCGCAAAAAATGAGACCCTACCTAAGATAATCGCCCAAAAACTTTAAAAACTATGGCTCTCAGAATATGGAGACACTAAAACATAATTTTTTGTTTTGTTTCAAAAATATTATTGTATAAAACTTACATAAATAAATAAAAAGTATACATATTAGGTATCGCCGCGTCCGTGACAACCTGCTCTATAAAAATACCACACAATCTAACCTGTCAGATGAATGTTGTAAATGACTAAAAAAACGTGCCAGCTATATCTTGTTACCTTGCCTCACAAAGAGTGTAATATAGAGCAACCAAAAATCATATGTACCCTAAACTAGTACCAACAAAACTTCCACCCTATATCCCGTAGTTTCTAAAATAGGGTCACTTTTTTGGAGTTTCTAATCTAGGGGTGCTTCAAATGGGACATGTTGTCAAAAAACCAGTCCAGCAAAATCTGCCTTCCAAAAACCATAAGGCATTCCTTTCCTTCTGCGCCCTGCCGTGTGCCCGTACGGCAGTTTACGACCACATATGGGGTGTTTCAGTACACTACAGAATCAGTGCCATAAATATTGAGTTTTGTTTGGCTGTTAACCCTTGCTTTGTAACTGGAAAAAAAAAATATAAAAATTGAAAATCTGCCAAAAAAAAGTGACATTTTGAAATTGTATCTCTATTTTCCATTAATTCTTGTGGAACACCTAAAGGGTTAACAACGTTTGTAAAATCTGTTTGGAGGGTGTAGTTTCTAGAATGGGGTCATTTTTAGGTGGTTCCTCTCAAAGAGGATGTTGTCCTTCCTTTTTGCCCTTTTCATGCTCAAGAATGCAGTCTCCATGATCTGGACGCTGTCCAGGTTCACCAGATTTACTTGTCTGTAATGGCATCATTCAATTCTTCCAGATGGCCCATGGATAGATTGGCAACCTCCAAAGCCACTATTACCTGGTGGCTCTGGCAGACTATTTCTGTGGCCCATCGCACCAAGGGCAAGGCAACTCCTCTCCGAGTCACTGCGCACTCCTCCACCAGGGAGGCTGGTGCTTCTTGGGCGATGGAAGCCGAGCATGCAGTTGTACTCACAACTCCCATTGACTCGGGTCTTCAACACCTGGCCCTTCCACAGCACAACACAAATAGATACCATGAGTGAGACAGCAGACCCTCTGTGCCAGTGCCTTGCAGGAGGTTCAGTTCTCTGTGACTTCTGCTTTAGGGTGGTGTAGTGGAAGGCACCTGAGATAAAAGTTAGGTAGTGGACAGTGGGACAAGAATAAGCCTGGCACTGCAATAGAAGAGCAAGATCCTTGTCCTGATCCTAGCTACCATGTGAAGCGCATTGAACTGTATACAGCAAAAGCACAGAGAACCATTGCCCCTCCGCAGTGGTTTCCACATCTGTGAGACACTGAATACAGATTCTAAGACATAAGGAGATTGCAGTAAACATGTAGGGGTTGCAGGAAGAGCTATTCCACCAAGAGCAATATGCACAACATATATTAAGGCCTTTTACACTAAGTGTTCATAGGAACCCTCATTAGCGATCAGGCAGTATAAATGTGCTGGCAATTACCCGATGAGCGAGCAAAATGCTCATTCATCGGATAATTGCATCATTCATGCAGTCACAAATATCACTGTTTGCCAGCAGAAGATGTAAACAGCATTTGCTGCCAGCAGACAAGTCTGTATAGAGATGAGATGGCATTAGCGATTGCTCTTCCCCATACTGTGGAGGAGATCACTGCAAGTAAATGCAGCAAACTCCTCCACTGATGAGCAGGTGCTTGCCAGTAAAGAACACTTCCTGCCTGATAATGGCCTGCAAAATTGGCCTGTGTAAAGGGGCCTTTAGGCAGTTTATGGTGGCGAGCTACCGTAAGGGGTGTACGACATCAACAGTCGACATTACCTGACCAATTTCTGTCATGTACCGTATCCAGTGTTAGGGAGATTACATCACCTGCGGAAGGAGGGTAAGGCTACTGCATGTACAGCATCCAGCGGTAGTGCAATTACTCCACCTGCGGAAAGGATGTGGAGGGTAAGACGCCAGTGTGTACCGTGTCCAGTGGTAGCACGATTACGCTGCCTGAGGAAGGGGGTAATTTGACGGGCTGTACAGTATCCATGGAATTGCAATGACTCAGTCTCTGATTGGGAGCAGGGGCGTACATAGAAATCATTGGGCCCCATAGCAAGAATCTTAATGGGGCCCCACTAACTCCGTCCACTTGCCCATCCCACCACCTGCCCTGGCTTCTCCCCTGCCATACCCCCAGCAGTTGCAGCCGTGTAGACATTAGGAGCTACTTTCACACTTGTGTTTCTATTTTCCGGTATTGAGATCCGTCATAGGGTCTCAATACCGGAAAAAAAAAACGCTTTTGATTGTCCCCATTCATTGTCTTAGGGCACTTTCCACTATAAGCAGCACACAGGCACAGCTATACCAGTGCCACCATAGCCCCCCTTACCTTATGAACAGTCAGAACCTCCTAATGCATACCTCAGCTGCTGCAGAACATAAAAAGCTTCGTTCACATCTGTGTTGGGGCCTCATACGTGGATCAAGTCATAAATGCTAGACACAATTTTATAGCCTGAAAGATGGAAACCTGACAGATCTCATCATAGTCAGCGGGATCCGTCGGGTGTTGTCGTCCATGAAGCGCCAGATCCGGAACTGCAGTGATTTTCGTTGATTTGCTCCTATGACGGCAGAACAGCGAACGTCACCAGCACAGAAGTGAAAGTAATACACACCTCAGCTGCTGCAGAACATTATAATAGTGACAAGGGAACTACAAGTCTCATCATCACCAGATTATTATTGGAAATTAGGGAGCAACACAGGGAGAGGTGAAAGTGGAGAGAACTACAATTTCCAGCATGTCCAGGCTGTTATGATCAGATACAAGTAGATATTACACAGAGTATAAGGCCGGGTTCATATCACCATTTAGTTTTCAGTTCTTCTGATCCGTCAGATGAACAGAAAAATAAAGAAAAAAAATTATCCTATATTTCAAGCATCAGTTCTGCACATTTGGCATCCGTTTATGCCATATCTGTTGGAGATCCGTTATTTTAGACAGAAAAAAGTCCTGCATGCAAAACTGAAAACTAAACTGTGATGAGAATCCAGCCTAAGAAAAGAGATCTACAACTCTCAGCATGTCCAGATTATAGGACATCATCTAGTTGTACCAGGTAAGAGCTTTAAAAAGAAATAACTATAACCCCCAGTATGGCCAGACTTATTATGGGGCATCAGTATACATTTAAAAGAGGTGGTATAGGAGAGAACTACAACTCCCAGCATTACCAGCCTGTACTAGGGCATACGTTTAAATTACATTGAGAAACATATAATACGACAAAACTACAACTCCCAGCTTTTCTAGGATGTTATGGGTTATCCCAGAACACCACTAACCTCTCCTCCAGGCACCACACAGAAGCTCCGCCCCCTCACAGTGATATGCCACAGGTCTTTCACCAGTCCTCTGCACTGGTCACATGATGATGACATCACCAAAGGTCCTTTAGACTTCTGCTGCTCTGCTATTCATTGGCTTCCTGCACTGGTCACATGGTTGATGACATCACCATAGGTCCTTTAGATTTCTGCTGCTCTGCTATTCATTGGCTTCCTGCACTGGTCACATGGTTGATGACATCACCAAAGGTCCTTCTCCACCTCTTACTTTCTCAGGTAGCCATACAAGTGTAATTAGTGGGCGGGGCCTATCCTCCACTGCAGGCCCCCTTCCCCCAGGGGCCCCATAGCAGCTGCGTGGTCTGCCTCTATTGGAGGTACGCCACTGTGTGACGGCACATATAGTATCCGGTGGAAGTGCAATAACAGTCTGTGGAAGGGGCAATGCGACAGGCTGTACAGTATTCTGTGGGAGTGGTATTACCCTGCCTTTGGAAGGGATAATGCACCAGCAGGTACCAAATCTAGTTTTAGTGCAATTACTCCACCTGGAAAGGGTTAACGTGACAGGATAAATATACAGAGGTGGTGTAATTACTCCACCTGTGGAAGGCGTGACCCAGCAGGGGTTCACTGGAACCCCACAGGCTGGAAGGTGCGGCGTAGTAGGCCACAAAGCCGGGACCTCTAGTAGGAGTAGGGCCAACGGGAAGGACTTCCGGCTGGAACGGAGTGCGAGAAGAACACAGGAGCATGGACCTCTGAATGGGGGCCCGAGGGAAGCCCACAGATGTGCCAGCCGGAGGGTGAATGCAGGTGCAATTCTTCTGTCCTATCTACCGGGGATGTTAGTGTGAGTAAAACCAAGGCCTGCAGAGCAGATGTCTGTCTTCTACGGACACTAAACTAAAACTGATTAGCTCAATGTACACTGTAGGTGAATAGCTGAGAGGAAGAGTTAACACTTTTTGTTTAGTGTCTGCCTTCTGTTGGCAGCATACATCTTTGCTGTGTCCCCCCAATAACACAAAGGAGAAATAAAATCTCATCAGACCAAGACTATGTGAAGGGCAATAAAAGGCCCTCAAGGAGACATCAGGAAGACGAGGATGAACTAAGAAGGAGGTGGCGTCCACTGTTCCCAAGTGCATTTCTATGAAAAGACCACGTGCAATGTTCATGTAGTGATCAATACCAGAATTAAACGTACAGAGGACTTGCAGATGATGCTTAGGTTTTATTAAAATAACAAAACAAAAAAAAAATTTATGTCATGATAGTGACGAACAGAACTGTATGGAGTCCACCATTCTTTAATATAAACATTCTGGTTGCAAATGATTATTTTTTTTTTAGTTGAGGAGAGATGAATAATAAAATAACTTGGGTGAAGGAGGGGCTGAAACGCAAATATGAGGCAGAAACTTAGCGATTCATCTTTTCTGTCAGAACAGTAACATTTATCAGACTTAAATAGGAGGGGCTTTTCAGTTTTTTTTTCTTTTAAAATGGCACTTTTCTTACAAACCAATGAGCTTAAAACAAAAAAATATATATTATATATTTTTGCACCGATGAGGATGTTAATTTGAATGCCCCCTAAAAAGAAAGAAAAAAAAAACCCTGCAAAATGCAGAAAAACACATTTAGGCTCTATTACATTTACAAATACATACATAAATATATTACATACACCAGCAAACCAAAAATAAAGCGGGTAAGTGTCGTGCTACGGACATGTTCGCAGACTGCTCCCGCACAGGTATTTTGGCTGATCACAGTTGTCTCTTCTGTAAAGTATTCAAATTAATGGTGGGGTCCAGGAATGCGCAGTAGCATACTCTTCTTCCGGGCTGCCATGAAACGCATCAGTTTGTCCAGTATGGGGAACTGGTGTAGGCTGTCTTGTTTGCCTGAGTCTTCTGCTGCATGGAGTTTGGTTGGCTTCGTTGACCGGATCCACCCTGATAATGAGGATAAAAGCAAAAGAACAGAATAAGATTAGAGGGAAGGTCAACCTTACTGCCTGGGCTTTCCCTACAACTCCTTGGCCCTGATTTGTCATGCCTTCGCTCCAGAATTCTGGCTTCAAAAAGTCGCAAAACTTTTACACCACCCACTCCAGTTTTGAAATATGGGTGGGAAGGTGGGCGTGTTCAGTGAAGTTATTGAGTTTCACTACATTAATCATTACTTTTTTAAATTTATTTTAGAGAAAGTAAATCGAAATATCACTCCAGTAGCAATTTAGAGTAGGAACACTAGACTAGCTTTTCTAGACAAAAGAAAAAAAAAACACTATAAAAAGCGCTCCCATGGTCCCAGCCACCAGAGAGGCCAGCGCTTTTACCTATAGTGTGCAAGCACTGCCACCGCTGCTGGATTGCTTGTAACCCCTGGAAACAAGCAGTGTATAATGTGATGGCAAAATTAATCAGGCCAGGAAAGGAGGCAATATGGACAATCACAATACATTAGCAAGTGCCTTGTAATCCCTGAGGATAGGTAATCAATCTGCAGAGCCTCTCCTGCTCTATAACATGCTGCCTGCAGATTGCAGTTCATTTTATGGCAACAGCTCCTCTTTAGGGCTCAAGCACATGAGCGTGTGCCCCATGCTGCGGATCGCAAATAAAAATCAGCAGTGCACTGGCATGGTGCACTCAGTTTGTGGATGTAGACCCATAGACTTCAATGAATCCATAATCCACAATGTAGAGTCTGCACCGCAAAAAACAAAACCATGTTCTATTTTTATTTTATTTTTTTGCAGTGCGGACAGACCGAAATTCCACAGATTTCGTAGTGCTTCCGATCCGTGCCTCTGCATCGGAAAGAGATAGGTGAAGTCCTAACTTTGGTTGTCTCTTGAGGATGCGCACCCATTTAAGTAAATGGATCTTCATTCATGATAAAGCGTGCACACGGCCAGTGCCCACATATTGGACCAGCCGTTTACGGTCTGCAATACGGGCAAGTACACTTGTGTGCATGAGCCCGTAAAGTGATATTTCTCCAGCAAACAGAAAAGAGATGTGTAGCAAGTACAAAAGCTCCCTGATCATCAGTTTTTTTTTGCAAAGTACTATGAAATTCTCACCTGTCCATCCTGCTGGAGATGGTGATGTAGCAGCTGAGAGTGAGGCTGTTGATGAGCAGGTAGAATATGCAAGAAAGGAGCTGGTGCATAACCTGCAGCAGCCCCAGGATTTAAGGGCCCAGTTGATCCAAGAGCAGAGGGGAGAGTGAAAGGCGGTGGTGTGGCCGCATGGAATCCCTGCTTGTCAAATGTCTGCCAGATACAATGGGATAATGGAATCAGTCTTCTGTTAACAACATGTCAATGGTGCACAGTTATCTACAGATCCCATAACCGATACACACCTGAGTCTTGTTATAGACGGAGCCACTGATATCGGGCACTCCGGTGTTACTGGAGCTCACAGACACACCTGTATCAGAGATAAACATGGTTAGTGCAAAAAAGTTTTGCCTGAAACCCTTCTTGCGCTCTAATCTAATAACTGTCGCAGGCAGCAGTTCCATTTGCTTTTTAATGTGGGTTATAGCAGATACATCAGTAGAAAATGAACTGAGATCTAAGCCATGAGTCAGTGAACAGGAAACCCCTATGATTCCTAGGATGCAGGGGTACTAGTTTTTCTTTATATTAGATCTCCTACATAATATATTACAAAATTAAAAAAACTCCACTCCATTTTGCACTTTGATTGTCACTTAAACATAAAATCCTTTTCTCTTCCGTTAACTAGGGAACACAAAGACCTTGGGACATTCCAAAGCGGTGGCCAGGGTAGGAAAAAGAATGTGCTCTGATAAAAGTGCGGTTAGCGGACTGCTGCCCGGAGAACCCAAGGCTGCATCAGCTGAAGCAAGAGTGTGCACTAGGGCTAAAACGATTACTCAATTGAATTGAGTAATTAGACACCAAAAAATCCTCAATGCAAATTTTTTGCAGCGAGGATTCATTTGTGTCATGTGACCACGGAGCAGGAGTGAAGCACTTGCTATTACTCACCGCTCCGTGGTCACTCGCCAATTTGTACCCCGCTGCACCCGGCTATGGTCACAACAATTACTAACCTTTGCCTGGTCCGGCACCTGCAGACTTGCTTTGTGCTTGCGCTGACGCACTGTAACCACCTTTGCTGTAATCGGCAGCCGTTGTTCCCTGGGCCAAGTCATCATAACCTGCAGGAAAATGGACTAAATCACACACACATGATGTGGAAGGATCTGTAAGAAACTGAAGCCAGGGCCAGATGACTGATAGATTGTTACCTGTACTGTAACTGTGCTGACCATACCCTCCGGCCTGCTGGAAAGGTGTAGATGCTGTGTTTAGATTAACCCCATGTTGCTTGGCTGATGCAGGAGGTACCTAAGTGAGGGGAATTATTTATTTATTTTAAGCAGTAAAATCCCCCCCCAGCAATCTTATTAAGGGGTGCCCTATATCCACAACCGCTGCTTGATTCTAATAAAGCTTTATGCAGTTATATAAACTATGGCAACAAATATGTCAAACTGAACCAGAGTTCGGGAAACAGTTTTTAACAGTAGAAATTAATTTTTGAAGTTATTACCCGAAGTCTCGCGAGACTTCGCGAAGTAACAACTCAGTACAGTATTCCAACAAAGTTTTATGCAAATTAACTTTGGATCTTTCATCAAAAGTCGATTCGCTCATCCCTATTGACAACCCATACTTACAAACATGGTAGGTCCATACTGAAAAGCACTTGGCACTCCTGGTACTCCAGCATAATAAGGTAATCCTGTGTAGCTGTAGCCAGGTGGGAGCGTTGCGTTCAGGAACTGCTGCTGTGCCGTATGGTGTGTTTGCGTCTGATTCTGCTGAGGTTGGGCTAACGTTGTGGCGGGCGCAGGAGAAGCAGAGTCACCACGGCCAAACTTTGCTACATCACCTTCAAAGGAAAAACCAACATCGCAAACAGAAAAAATAAAAATAAAATAAATGTATACTGCAACAGTTACTTGCATTAATACTAATAAAGGGGCATTTATACATTATTGTAAAGCAGCACCATTAGACCAAATGAAACAGTGGTGGACTAACACATTCTAAACAAAAAGACACTGGGAGAGATTTATCAAACTGGCTTAGTTGCCCATAGCAACCAATCAGAATCCACCTTTCATTTTCCAAACAAGCTGTGATAAATGAAATGTGGTATCTGATTGGTTGCTATGGACAACTAAGCCAGATCTCCCCCACTGGGTTGAGCCTCCCACTATCACCTACTAAGGGCTCATGCATCCGCAAAAAGAAAAAAGGGAGTTACTCAGTGTGCATTCCGTTTTCATATGTCCATTCTTTAAAAAATAAATAAATAGAACATGTCCTATACAATGTACAGCGCTGTACTTGGTAAGCTGTGAGAAGGCCGTGGCACTCACAGGAGCACCAGTGCGTTCTTAAACAACTGATCGGCGGGCACCGGTCAGATACAGATTACCTATCCTGAGATTGTTAGTTATAGTCACCCAAGGCGACTTAAAAAAAAAAAAAGTGAAAATAAAATAAAAATAAAGTTCAAATCATCCCCCTTTCCTTCAAATAAAAATACTTTAAAAATAAACATGGGCATCACCACATGCAAAAATGCCCATACAATTTAAATATAACAATATTAATGGCATACGGCAAATGCCGTAACGGTAAATAAAAACAGCCAAGTCGCCATTTTTTTGTCACTTCAACTCACCAATAATTTATTTTTTTTGTAAAAAGTGATCAAAAAGTTGCACACACTTCAAATTGGTATCTCTGAAAAGTACAGATCACCAGCAAAAAATGAGCTCTCACTCAGCCCCGTAAATATAACTACAAAAAAAAAAGTTATAGGGGGTCAGAATATGGTGATAAAGTGGTATTGTTGTGACCGTACTGACCTGGAGAATGAAGGTAACAGGTCAATTTTACCGCATAGTGTAACGTGTAAAAAAATAAATGAATAAATAAATAAAAACCTGTCAGAATTGTGTTTTTTCCCCAATACTACCCCATTTAGAAAAAAAATTCAGCTTCCCACAACATGGTATGCAATCGTAAATGGCGCCATTAGAATGTACAACTTGTCTCGCAAAAAATAAGCCCTCATAAGTTTATGTGAACGGAAAAACAAGATTTTTGTATAACTTACCAGTAAACCTGGTAACTTACCAGGAAACCTTGGGTATAGCTCAACTCCCTAGGAGGCATGACACCAAGTGAAAACTGTTAAGCCCCTCCTCCAGCAGCTATACCCTCAGCCTGGAAAGAGAGACTGCCAGTTGCGTGTCCAAGTAGTGAAAGAATGGCAATGACCAATCATGTAAAACCAAACAAGTCAACTACCCGACAGGGGCAACTAAACCGTAACGGTAAACCAGAACAATGGGTGGGTGCTGTGTCCCCCAAGGAAGAGCGAGAGAGATTTTACTGGCAAGTTATACAAAAATCTTGTTTTCTTGCCCAATTCCTTGGGGGACACAGGAAACCTTGGGACGTTCAAGAGCAGTCCAAGAAGAGAGGGACTACAGCCCAAGGCGAAAACCACCGGAGATATCAAGAAACCGCCACCTGGAAGACCAGGCGGCCCAAAGCAGCATCCGCCGATGCATAGGTGTTCACCCTGTAGAACTTGGTGAAGGTGTTCAAGGAAGACCAGGTGGCCGCCTTACACAGTGGTTCAGCCGAAGCCCGATGCCTCTGAGCCCAAGAGGCACCGACCGCTCTGGTAGAATGAGCGGTAACGCCAAAAGGCGTCTCCTTGCCCTTGACGCGGTAAGCCTCGGCAATAGCCATCTTGATGAAGCGGGCAATAGACACCCTGGATGCTGCCAACCCCTTGCGCGGACCCTTCAGAACCACAGAGTCCGTGCGCCGAAAAGGTCCAGTGACTTCCAGGTAAATCTTCAGGGCCCTAACAACATCAAGGCGGTGAAGCTCCCGTTCTCGAGGATGAGAAGGAGACGGACAAAGGGAAGGAAGGACGATGTCCTCATTGAGGTGAAAAGCGGAGACCACCTTCGGAAGGAAGGAATCGGACGGAGAACCGCCTTATCCTGGTGGAAGACCAAAAGGGGCTCAGTGCAAGAAAGTGCCGCCAATTCAGACACCCGTCGAAGGGAAGTGATGGCCACAAGGAAAATGACCTTGCAGGACAAAAGGCGAAGAGAAACCCTCCGCAAGGGCTCGAAGGGGGTAAACTGGAGTGGGCGAGCACAACATTAAGGTCCCAGGGTGTAATGGGAGGGCGATACGGGGGAACAGAGTGAGCGACTCCTTGGATAAAGTTTTTGACGGGTCCAAGAGGGGCCAGAGGACGCTGGAAGAGGATGGAAAGTGCAGAGACCTGACCCTTCAACGAGCTGAGACCCAGACCCAGGGTATGCCCTCTGACGCGATTTTTCGGAGAACCCGTGGTAGAAGAGGGAGGGGCGGAAACAAGTACAGGAGGGAAAAATCCGTCCACGGAAGAACGAGAGCGTCGGCGCCGTACGCCCTCAGGTCCTTGGACCTGGACAGGAAGGTGGGGAGCTTGTGGTTGAACCTGGAGGCCATGAGATCCACATCCGGATGACCCCAACGGAGGCAAATGGACTTGAACACGTCGGGATGCAGAGACCACTCGCCCGGGTCGATCGTCGTCTGACTGGACACGAACGGGACCGCCCCGAAGCAGGGGAGTCCAATGCCGGAGCGATAGGAGAATCGCCCTCAGTTCCAGAATGTTTATCGGCAGTTTGGACTCCGATGGAGACCAAGTGCCCTGGACGGAACGGGGAGGGAACCCCCTCCCCCCTGCCCAAACCTGCAGACTGGCATCGGCAGTAACCAACCAGGTCATCGGCAGAAGAAAGGATTTTCCCAGGAGGGGAGTCCGTAACCACCAAAGGAGGGAGGTCCGAACATGGGGGGTGGGGCAGACAGAATAGCAGTCTGGAAGATGCGGGAATGATATTGTGCGAAAGGAATTGCTTCCAAACAGGACACCATCTGTCCCAATACTCACATGCTGGACCGGAAGGACAGACAGCGGTGGAGAAGCAGGGTCCAAACCGAACAGTGAAGGAGCAGACGCTTTTCTGGTGGGAGCCGAACCTCCGCCGCTTCTGTATCCAGTAGCATCCCCAGAAAGACGAGGTGTCTGGATGGGGTAAGCGAGAACTTGGGAAGGTTGATTATCCAACCGAACCGCTCCAAGGTTTGCAGCGTGAGGTTCACGCTGGTGGACGTCTGGGAAAAGGAGGGCGCCTTGATGAGCAGATCGTCCAAGTAGGGAAGTAGAAAAACGCCCCTGGAGCGGAGCAAGGCCAGGACAGGGGCAAGGATCTTGGTGAACAGCCGAGGAGCCGTCGCCAGGCCGAAGGGGAGGGCGACAAATTGATAATGGTCGGTGCCCACCACAAAGCGAAGGAAACGCTGGTGACACCGAGCGATCGGGACGTGGAGGTAAGCATCCTGGATGTCGATAGACGACAGAAACTCCCCTTTTGCCAGAGAGGCCACCACAGACCTGAGGGACTCCTGGCGCAGCTCGACCCCGGGAGAAACAGAGGTCCAGGCGTCTGTTGTCCTTGTGAAAAAAATAATGAAAAGAAAAATAAGGAAAAAAGCAGCCCTGCAAGCAGGGAGTGTCTTGCCTCCCTGGACACTAAGCAAAAAACTGGCAGTCTCTCTCTCCAGGCTGAGGGTATAGCTACTGGAGGAGGGGCTTAACAGTTTTCACTTAGTCTCACGCCTCCTAGGGAGTTGAGCTATACCCAAAGCTTCCTGTGTCCCCCAAGGAATTGGGCGGAAAAAAATAAATAAAAAATAAAAAAAATAAAAAAAATGTGTTATGACTATGGGAAGGCGGGGAGTGAAAAACGAAAATGCAAAAATGGAAAATCTCAGGGTCCTTGTGACACACCGAGCACGAGTGCTTGGCTTGTGTTCTGGGGACTCTGAACTTTCCTTTATTCAAACAAATAACTGTCCCTTCTCTCTCATCCCCCACCACCAACCTCCAAACTTCTTAGTCCCTGGCCCCTGACCCAGAGGTGACCAAGATCACTGGCATCCAGGACACTTTATATAAACATGCCTGTATAGTGGACAGCTTCAAAGGGGTTTATTACAGGGGCACGCCAAGTTGCATTCTGGAGGGTGGGCGCAAGCTGCTCTCCACACCTGTCAGCGGGAAAATCCAAAAATCTTACTCCGGTCATAACTTGAAAAAGGAGATTTTTGTATAACTTACCAGTTAAATCTCTTTCTCGCTCTTCCTTGGGGGACACAGACCTTGGGTATAGCTCAGCTCCCTAGGAGGCGTGACACTAAGTAAAACTGTTAAGCCCCTCCTCCATCAGCTATACCCTCAGCCTGGAGATAGAGGCTACCAGTTGCGTGTCCAAGTAGTGAAAGGAAAACAACCAATAACAGGAACAACCAACCAGCAACCCAACGGGGCGCCAAACCATAACCCTGTAACCAAACACAGAAGGGTGGGTGCTGTGTCCCCCAAGGAAGAGCGAGAAAGAGATTTAACTGGTAAGTTATACAAAAATCTCCTTTTCTCGCCCATTTTCCTTGGGGGACACAGACCTTGGGACGTTCAAGAGCAGTCCAAGAAGGGAGGGACCACAAACCCAAGGCGGAACACCACCAGAGCATCAGAAAACCGCTGCCTGCAAAACCAGGCGGCCCAAAGCAGCATCCGCTGATGCATGCGTATGCACTCTATAGAACTTTGTGAAAGTGTGCAGAGAGGACCAAGTGGCTGCCTTGCACAACTGTTCAGCCGAGGCCCGATGCCTCTGCGCCCAGGAAGCACCGACTGCTCTGGTGGAATGAGCAGTGATGCCGAAAGGCGGAGCTCTGCCCTTGGCTCGATAAGCCTCAGACACCGCCAGTTTAATGAAACGGGCAATAGCCACCTTGGAGACCGCCAAACCCTTGCGCGAACCCTCCGGAACCAAAAACAGGGAGTCCGTGCGCCGAAAGGATCCGGTGACCTCCAAGTAAATCCTCAACGCCCTGACCACATCCAGACGGTGCAGTTCCCGTTCTCTGGGGTGGGAAGGAGAGGGACAGAGCGACGGAAGGACGATGTCCTCATTGATGTGAAAGGCGGAAACCACCTTTGGCAGGAAGGTCGGGACAGGCCGAAGCACAACCTTATCCTGGTGGAAGACCAGGAAAGGGTCGGAGCAAGAAAGAGCCGCTAACTCCGACACCCGTCGGAGAGACGTGATGGCCACAAGAAAGATGACCTTGCAGGACAGAAGACGAAGGGAGACTTCCCGTAAAGGCTCGAAGGGGGCGGATTGGAGCGCCGAGAGCACCACATTCAGGTCCCAGGAAGGAACTGGAGGGCGGTACGGCGGAACAGAGTGAGCCACCCCTTGTAAGAAGGTCTTAATGGGCCCTAGAGGGGCCAGGGGACGCTGGAGAAGAATAGACAGCGCCGAAATCTGTCCCTTCAGAGAACTGAGGCTCAGCCCCAGGTCCAGACCCGACTGGAGGAAGGACAGGAGTGTGGGAAGGGAGAATCGGAGAGGAGGGATGCTCCGGGACTCACAGAACCCCAGATAGGACCTCCAAACCCGATAGTAGATCCTAGAGGATACAGGCTTACGAGCACGGATCATGGTGCGGATTACGTCCGCGGAGAAACCCCGTCGCGTTAAGACGGCGGTCTCAATAGCCACGCCGTCAAACGTAGCGAGCCTAAATGCTCGTGGAAGATCGGTCCCTGAGAGAGAAGGTCTTCCCTGGAGGGCAGTGGCCACGGTGCGTCTGCCAACAGCAACATTAGGTCGGCGTACCAAGACCGGCGGGGCCAATCCGGGGCGATTAAAATCGCGGGAACGCCCTCTGCCGCGATCCTCCGAAGAACCCGTGGCAGGAGGGGAAAAGGAGGAAAGACGTACAGAAGGGAGAATTCGCGCCACGGAAGGACGAGCGCGTCGGCGCCGTATGCCTTCGGGTCCCGTGCCCTGGCCAGGTATAGGGGGACCTTGTGGTTGAATTTGGAAGCCATGAGGTCCACGTCGGGGCGACCCCAGCGAAGACAAAGGGCTTCGAACACCTCTGGGTGCAGGGACCATTCTCCCGGGTCGATGGTGGACCGGCTGAGGAAATCCGCCGCCCAGTTGTCCACCCCCGGGATGTAAATCGCAGATAAGGCCGGCACGTGCGTCTCCGCCCAGAGGAGAATGAGGGACACCTCTTGCATCGCTGCGAGTGCCTCCCTGATGGTTTATGTATGCCACAGCCGTGGCATTGTCCGATTGGATCCGAACAGGGTGGCCCTTCAGTAGATGGGTCCAGTGTCTGAGGGACAGAAAAATCGCCCTCAGTTCCAGAATATTGATTGGAAGTCTGGACTCCGATAGAGACCAAACGCCCTGGACGGACCGGGGAGGGAAAACCCCCCCCCACCCCCGTAAGCTGGCATCGGTGGTAATCACCAGCCAGTTCAGTGGGAGGAAGGACTTCCCCCTTAGAGGGATATGCAACCACCAGCTGAGGGAAGCCCGAGCCAGGGGAGGCAGAAGAAAGGTCCTGTCCAGACTCCCCGGTGATTTGTCCCAGGCCGACAGAATTGCCCTCTGAAAGGTGCGGGATCGGAATTGTGCGAACGGCACCGCTTCGAAACAGGCAACCATCTTTCCCAACAACCGCATGCTGGATCTGAGGGAAGGGCGGTGATGACGGAGGAGACTGTGAACCGACCCGCGAAGGGCCAGACGCTTGTCCGACGGGAGGCGGACCTCCGCCAACTCTGTATCCAGGAGCATCCCCAGGAAGATCAGCCGTCTGGAGGGGATAAGGGAAGACTTGGGGTGGTTGATAACCCAATCGAACCGCGTCAGGGTCTCCAGGGTGAGGTCCACACTGCCGGATGCCTGAGAGAAGGAGGGTGCCTTGACCAGGATGTCGTCCAAGTATGGGAGAAGAAAAACACTTCTTGAACGTAGAAGGGCCAAGACAGGGGCCAGGACCTTGGTGAACACCCGAGGAGCCGTCGCCAGACCAAAGGGAAGGGCGACGAATTGGAAGTGATCGTCCCCCACCGCGAAGCGCAGGAAGCGGTGATGACATGGAGCAACCGGAACGTGGAGGTATGCATCCTGAATGTCGATCGAAACCATGAAATCCCCTCTTTCCAGGGAGGCCACTGCGGACCTGAGAGACTCCATCCGGAATCTCTGTAGTCGGAGAAAACGGTTCAGGCGTTTTAGGTCCAAGATCGGTCGCACTGAGCCTTCCTTCTTGGGAACCACAAAGAGGTTCGAGTAGAACCCCCTGAACCTTTCCGTCGGAGGCACGGGGGCGACGACACCCTTGTCCATTAGAGAGCGAATAGCCGCGAAGAAGGCGGCCGCTCGTACGGGATCCCGCGGAGGACGGGATCGGAAGAAACGGTCTGGCGGAATGGACGCAAATTCGATCTTGTATCCGCAAGATACAATCTCGAGCGCCCATGCGTCTGAGATGTGGGCCCGCCATACGTTCCTGAACAGGAGAAGGCGGCCCCCCACCCGGGTGGGTGGGGGCGCACCTTCAGGCAGAGGGCTGCTGGCCTGTGGGAGCCCGTGCAGGCTGGGACTTGCGCCAGGTAGGTTGCGTCCGAAAAAACGGCTTCTTGCGCCTATCTTGGACTGGGCCAGAGGAAGAAGAACTGGCCGCGGGTCTAGACCCGGTGGTCTTGCGAAAGGACCGAAACCGGGACGAACCAGCGCGACCACGGGGGGCGCCCTTTGGCCTGGACTGGGGGAGGAGAGTACTCTTCCCACCCGTGGCCTCTGATATAAGTTCGTCCAGACGGGTCCCGAACAGGCGGGAACCCGTAAATGGTAGGCCGGCCAAAGAGCGTTTGGAAGCGGCGTCCGCCGCCCAAACCTTCAGCCAGAGTTCCCTCCTGACAGAAACTGCCAGGGCAGAGGAACGGGCAATGAGGGCACCCGCATCAAGGGAGGCCTCACAGACGAATTTTCCGGCCTGAACAATTAGTTGGGCTAAGGAGCGGAGGTCCTGAACAGGGACGTCCGACCCTAACTCCCGTTCCAGTTGCAAACCCCATTCAGAGACCGCTTTACCAACCCAGGCGGAGACAAAGACCGGTCTAAGGGCCGAACCAGAGGCAGTAAATATGGCCTTGGAGAGGGATTCCGTACGACGGTCCTCAACAGACTGGAGGGAAGATCCGTCCTGTACCGGAATAGTAGTGCTTTTGGACAGGCGAGCCACGGGAGGATCAACCTTAGGCGGGGATGTCCACGTGGTCACAGAATCCGCTGGAAAGGGATAGCAAATGTCCAGCTTTTTGGGTGTAATAAAGCGGACGTTAGGCCGGGTCCAAGCCTTGGATACCACAGAAGAAAAATCAGCGTGTATGGGAAAAACCTTGGAGGCCTGTCTGGGGCGGAGAAAGGACACGCCGGCCTGTTCGGAGCTGGGGGGGTCATCGTGTATCTGAAAGGTATCACGGATGCTAGCGATAAGATGCCCCACCGCGGACGCCAATTTGGACGGAAGCTCTGAGTCCATGTCCACGTCCGAATCCGCCAGTTCTCCCTCAGAAAGCGTATCCCTTTGAGAGGATAGACTCGACTGAGCTTGCACGCATGGCGGAGAGAGCGAAGCATCTGGAGAAGATGTGCGCTCAACCCTTGAACGTTTCTGAGTATGCCGGGCCCTGGAAGATTCGCTGGGAGGCAGGGAACCAGTGGGGGCGGCAGAAACGGTAGTCCCAGCGGGTGCGACAGGGATTGTGGCAGCCTGCGGGAGAGGCGGTCTATCCACGAGACGGCCCACTACGTGTGTAAGGCTTTCCACTGCCTGAGACAGAGACCTAGCCCAGTCAGGGGGTTCAGAGGCACCGGGGGTCGCAGCGGGAAGCGGGCCCTGCATCGGGGCCTGACATGCAAGGCAATGCGGCTCAGATTGTCCACGCGGAAAAAGTTCCTTACAAGCGGTACAGGCATGGTACCAGGGTTTGGGGGCACCCGTGGGATCTGACATGCTGAAAGGTGGTTGTACTCTAATACAGAGACCACAAAGGGTTATAGCAGCTATGACCAGGAGGGTTAGGAGAGGGTTAACTGTCCTACCAGTGCCTCAGAAGAACGTCAGGAGTAGAGATGGAGCAGATCAGCAGCAGCAGAGAGCAGCAACAGCAGTGAGCCAGCAGATAGCGCCCACAGAAGCCGAGCGATGTACACAGGAGTTTAGAGTCCCCCACCGTGTCTCAGCTTCCTGTCAGGAGTGAGGAAGCGCGGGAAATCTCAGCAGAATCGCGGGGAAAACAAGCTCCGCCCCCTCCAGCGCTTGCTCCGCCCCCAACAGGACGCGTGCGTAAGCCACGCCCCCTGCTGCCGAAAATGCTCTCAGGGCTAAGAAGAAGCCAGATGCCAGAAAATAAAGGGCCCGCAGGCCCCTGGAGTGCGGCGATTTGCCCAGGTGGGTGACCCTCTGCCACCAAGTCCCCTGTTTCGCCGAGAAACAAGCTCCACCGCGATCTGCCCATGTCGGGCATAAGCCCCGCCCCCCGATCGGAATGGAGCGGGCGGCAGCGGGAAGGGAGAGAGAATGCCGGGCTGAAGAAAGCAGCGTGGGGGGAACGGCGTGGAGGAAGGCGGCCCCCCTGCTGAGGATAACCTGAGGGGAGCTGGGGAGGGTCTGCTTGAGCGCTCAGAATAAGCGACCACGGGTGCCCCCCTTACCCAGAGGGGTAGGTGCTGCAAATAGGGACGGGGTATGGGCTGGAATAGCCATCTCACCGAACGACGTCTTCACCCTCAGTTCCTTCCAGCAGGGTCGCCCCTTCAGCCACTGGCACCGCAGTGGCAGGAAGCTGGTAGAGGGGCTTGGCGTGCGGGCGACCCCCTAGCTGGCGGGATGTAGGGGAGCCATTGCTGCCCAGATCCTCCTATTGCTTCTGTGGGGGAGGCAGCAGTGCAGATAAATTGGCACTGGCGCAGCTCAACCCCGGGAGAGCAGAGAGGTCCATGCGTCTCTGGTATCCCTAGGAAAAAGTAAAATAACAAAATTAGAAAAATAAAATATCAAGGAGAAAACAGCCCTGCAGTAGCAGGGAGTGTCTTGCCTCCTTGGACACTAAGCTAAAACTGGTAGCCTCTCTCCAGGCTGAGGGTATAGCTGATGGAGGAGGGGCTTAACAGTTTTACTTAGTGTCACGCCTCCTAGGGAGCTGAGCTATACCCAAGGTCTGTGTCCCCCAAGGAAAATGGGCGAGAAATACAGCTCAATAGATTGAGGTACACCATTTTAACAGACAGGAGGTGACGGTGCCGCACATGCCAAAAACCACCCACTTATGTTAAATCCTGGCTCAGAAAATCAGTTGCTCCGATTGGGGTCAAGTGGACACCCCTTGTTTGGTACCCCTGTGACCCCAATACTGAAAGCTAAAAAACAAGCCCACAATTATCGGGTGGGCATTCTCCTGTGTAGAGTTATGGGCAGAAATCTATTTTAGACCAGATGTCAGCGTGAATGACCGGTCATAAAAGTCACAGCCAACCCATATGGACAGAGCAGATTGCAACGGGTTCCCCATTTTGAGGCAAATCTGATTGAATGAGGATATGTGTCTTTCTGTCTTGCCTCAGGACCCGATAGCTAAAAGTCTCTGAGTAAAGTAGTTTTCTTTCATCCTTTTTATTTTAAAAACTGTTCTGTGTATATTTGCATGCTTCTGTTTTTTTTTTTTTTTTTATTACATCTTTCAATTTTTATTAAAAACAATTATTTAACCTAGCACGGGCAATATTTTGTCCATTAGAACTCTAAGTCCATTAGAGTTCCTAATTTTCAGCTATTTGTTTGCTTTAAAATGCGAATCTCAGAAGTTTAGTCGTTGTTAGAAAGAATCGGCAACAATTTGATCTCCCGTGCAATCTGGTAGATTGTAGGAAGCAGGGTGATCAAAGTCGTGTGTAGTGTCAGTACTTGTCCCGATTGACCGCTGGTACAGGATCCCGGTCTGATCAGGTACTGCGACCTGGGAAAAACGGGCAAGATCGTGACAGTCCTCTAAGGGTTAAAATTATGAGATATTGTTGTCTGCAACCAGGGGTAAAAAAAAAACCCGCTTGACTGGTCTATGCTCAAAGCAGAACCCAATAGTCTACACAACATACATTCTACTAATTGAAAGAATACGTCAGGACCAACAGATTATTCTGTATCTAGGCGTGCTGTCAACCAACCTGAGTATGGGTTGCTTGCAAGTCCTCCATCTCTTCCAGTAAGCGTTGCTGGGGCAGGGAATGTGATTCCATAGTAGTCCTACCAAAAACAAAATAGACAAATATTTAAAAGGGGTGCCAATCCAGTTAGATAACCGCTATTGGAGGTTGCTGGCGCCAAAAACACATTACATGATGTAGTAAACCAGGGGGCCCAGAAAAATCATGTGCTACAAGGTGATGCCAAGCCCGCCACAGTGAGAGCTGCTCTAACCCCTCAGTACTCCAAACTGGTGGAGGGTTCTTGAGGATGTCTATTTTCTATTGGTGCATGTTGAAAAGAGGCCTAACGAGATAACCCTCTGCAATCTTATTTAAAAAAGCAAGTTTTAGGCTACTTTCACACTAGAGTTCGAAGAATCCGGCAGGCAGTTCCGCCAACTGCCTGCCTGATCCAGAAATCCGTATGCAAACGGATATCATTTGTTTCCGGATGCGGATCAGTCTGACAAATGCATTGCAATACCGAATCCGTCTTTCTGGTGTAATCCGGAAAAACTGATCCAGTATTTATTTTTTTCACAGATTTAAAGTTCTGCGCATGCGCAGACTGGGAAACCAGATCCATTTTTCTGGAACACTTGGTACCGGATCCAGCATTAATACATTTCAATGGAAATTAATGCCAGATCCAGCAAATGCTCTGATGTTTTGGCCGGAGAATATACCGCAGCCCGTAAAAGGAACTGAACTGAAGACATCCTGATCAGATTGCTCTCCATTCAGAATGTATTGGGACAAAACTGAAGCCTTTTTTTCCGGTATTGAGCCCCTATGACTGAATTCAATAACGGAAAACTAACGCTAGTGTGAAAGTACCCTTACATAATTGAATTCTATTCTTGGAGTAAACTACACTCTACAACACTACTCACCATTGGCAATCTGGATTGAAGCATTTGGAGATCATCATATCCATAGATCTGCTTAAAAGTAACAAGACAGGGTTATAAATCAGTAATTAAATTTACATGCATTACTTATGACATTTACTAAATCGAGTGCAATGATGCTTTAAAGGCATTTTCTTTTCCCACAAAAAAAAACTAAACTAACAGCATAAATGCCATAAAGAAACCTGTGTATAAATTCAGCCTATAGGCATTCTACAACATGAATAAAATTAGTGGCAAACACTCACTGATCGCCAACTCCCAGTCCTGTCTTGCCATATAGGAGAAATCAAATCCACTTTGTCAGTCATTGGCTACGGCTACTTTCACACTAGTGCTTTTACGGATCCCTCATGGATCTGCAAAAACGCTTCAGTTACAATAATACAACCGCATGCATCTGCCATGAACGGATCCGGTTGTATTATATCTTCTATAGCCATGATGGATCTGTCATGACCACCATTGAAAGTCAAAGGGGACGGATCAGTTTTCTATTGTGTCAGAGAAAATTGATCCGTCGCCATTGATTTACATTGTGTGTCAGACTAATCCGTCTTGCTCCGCACCACATTACTGACAGAAAAACGCTGCTTGCATTTTGGTGCATTCCGTTTCTTCAGTTTAGTTTTGTCCTCCTCATTGACAATGAATGGGGACAAAACTGAAGAGTTTTCTTCCACTATTGAAATCTTATTACGGATCTCAATAGCGGAATAGAAAACACTTGTGTAAAAGTAGCCTAAGCAGGCATTCCTATGTGTTAAAAAAGGACCCGAAAGTAGATATCAAACACAGGCAGCGTTGGAAAAGGAGTGGTGGGGCTTGGTGAGGTGTGCATTTATTTTTTTTTTTTATTAAAAGACTATCAAGCACAGCAATACCTTTCAAACTACAGTAAATAATGTTATTGAGGCTAAATCAAAATCTCTAACTTATCTCTAGACTGAACTCTGCTATCATATTGTGCACTTGCCAAATGGCACTGTACTGCATTGAGAAGATTCGTTCTGCAGTCTTCTCAACCACAGGTCCAGTGTCCAGGTGCATAGAAAAAGACCAGGAGAGAGTATCAAGATAAGAATCTCAGAATTACGGTTTCCGCTTCAGCCTCGCCAACATTATTCACTGTGGACTGTAGTTTGAAATGCACTTCTGTTATGACCGATACCCTTTAAACCAATCTTAGCCCACTGACACGAATTTAGTCTCCGCTAGAAAACTGAAAAGTATATAAGAAATCTTCTGCGTCTCAGGAGCTCAACTAGGTCTCCCCCTTCTCCTCATCGCTGTACTGTGTCTGGTTGGACAAGGAGAACTGTTGCAGTAGAACAAAAAGTTGTGCCCCAGCACCCTCCTCAGTCCAGGATGGTGCAGATCAGCAGGATATAGATGGCAAACTGTCCGAAGGTATGTGTGCCCCAAATCTCCACCAGTACCTGACCGTTCTGGTCAGCTAATCTCCAACTAGGTCATTGTTAACCAAAATAGGTCCTTCATATTATAACTTTGATATCTCCAAGCACTCCATGACTTCAGGGACCTGATTTGCATAGAGTGAAAAGGCAGCAAGTCAAGGTCTCTATAACCAAAGCCAGTCCCTTCTCGCTTGACTGATGTCCCCCAGGACATTCAAGGAACCTCCTCGACTTTGGGGACCTAATTTACATGCAACAAGGAGGCATCAAAGGCAAGCTATTTTTATTTTATTTTATCATAATGAAGCACCATCAGTGAAGACAGTAGAACAGAAGACAATGTAGAACAGTCAGGTACTGGAGGTGGTTTGTTGGTCATATACAGTACTTCGACAGGCTTGAGTTACAGCTGGCCAGACATATTAGATTGTTCAGTCAATAACTCCTTACCCCTTCATGCACACAGGGGCAAGTGTCCTCAGGGGAGAAAGCCGGACACATTTTGCAGCAGATTATCACCCCATAAACAAAAGAACAAGTCAGTTGAAATCCTACTCCCAATTCCTTACCCCCCTGACATCTGCAATCAGTGAAAAAGTAGGGTGATCCAACTGAAAAATCAATCACCTGACATTTAGTTAATGTGTATGGCCAGCTTAACACCTGTCAGCCTGGAGCATTTTCTGGATAACCTGACAAACAGTGGAGGGCAAATATATTTTTTGCATCATTCATTTTTAGGTTTTAATGTTCCTGTCATTCAGGCATAGTAGTCGTAAATGAAAAAAAACTCATGCTCTCACACACAGCTACCACATCCCATAAACACTGTCCTCACTGCCTACATCCAAACCTAAGAGAAAACTCTGCATCCAATGCTTTCATCACCCCTTTCAACACACAACGACTGGGCTTACTGGGTATGCTGGGAGGAGACCACCAGGTCCTACTATGTACTGATTGTGTAACAAAGGGGGGACACCCTGCGGCAGGTTGGGGGGAGCTTTTCCTGGAAAGCAAAAAAAAAAAAAAAAAAAGAAAAGAAAAAAAAAATTAAAATTACAATCATGTATCTGACCCCAATGTAAGGCTACTTTCACACTGGCGTTTTGGCTTTCCATTTGTGAGATTCGTTCAGGGCTCTCACAAGCGGTCCAAAACTGATCAGTTTGCCCTAATGCATTCTGAATAGAACAGGATCCGCTCAGAATGCATCAGTTTGCCTCTGTTCTGTCTCCATTCCGCTTTGCTTGCAGCATTTTGGTGTCCGTCTGACGAAACTGAGCCAAACGGATCCGTTACACACAATGTAAGTCAATGGGGACGGATCCGTTTTCTATGACACAATATAAAACGGATCCGTCCTCCATTGACTTTCAATGGTGTTCAAGACTGATCTGTCTTGGCCATGTTAAAGATAATACAAACTGATCCGTTCTGAAAGGATGGAGATCCGCACCAAACCAGAGTGTGAAAGTAGCCTTACATGTTATGCAACCTCTAGACAAGCACCTAAAACATACTGAAATTTCTACTGACTTTTCAATAATAACCAAACAAGTTGAAAGCTATGATAATAAGCATTACAGGGGTCATCATCTCCATAGCTGATCGGGTCTACTGGTGCTTACACAGATACTTTCCAGTCAACAAGGTCTTGTATCCTCTAATGATAAACAAGTTACATGGCAGCTGCAGAAGGCTGAGCGGGAGATATAGTCTGTTACCAAGACTTTGCATTTATTTGGGTGGGCCGTACACCAGGACTATAAAACATTCTGCACAAAGCTGTATGTACAGCCTGCTCCAACTATGACCCTGACTAAGGCACATGACTGTTTTGCGGTCCGCAAAACTTGGATCCGCAAGAAGTATTTGCTGTCTGCTTCTCTTGCGGGCCCATTGATATGAATGAGTCCGCATCAGTTCCTCAAAAAAAAAAATTTTTAAAAAATGATTGGATGAGGACCGAATCTACGGCTTCGTGCATGAGCACTATTCCTGAAAAAACGGTCTTGTTAGCTGCCGGACAAGGATCATCAGATAGCAAAGGTGTGGCAGTTGACAAGGCATTTTATATTTATATTGGCTATGCTGGTGGAAGTATGAAACATGGACATGGTAAGCGACTGTTAGCAGAAACGTAACCATAACATTTGTTCATAGCCATTGCCTCTTACCGGAAGAAACCAGAGGAGCAGTTCGTGTGGAAGCAGCAGCTACTGGCACGCTAACACTGGGAACGCTCAGGCCCAAGCTGTTTGTAGTGTTCATACTGCTGGCCAGGCTGATGACAGAAGAGGTGGTGCTCGTTGCCGATGTGGGGGCTGTAGAGAAGGTTGTGCTGGGCTGGAGGGATACTGTGTTTTCCACACTGGTATGCTACAGAAAATAAAAAGGTTTACATTATTGGAAAATAACTTGGCTATAATAGCCATGCCCTTAAAGAGTTACTAAACCGTTGAGTAAAAATTTTAATAAGAGGCCCCTAATGCCCTAACAAAAAAGTTTTTCTAATATACTTACTTTTGAAATTTGGTATTTTTATTAGACTTTTCCCTACCTAAAGCGCACTATTCCTTGTGCGCTTAAAATTCAGCTTTCTGTACAGCGCTGACAGCTCAGCGGTGTACGAACTGTGAGGTTTGAGAATGGAGCCTGTTGTGCCTTATAAGTATATAATAAGATATTTGATATAGTTATTAAAGTGGATTTGATATATAATAAGCTGCGTGTGTGTTATATTCACCATTATGTCATGTATTTTAAAGATAGCCGAAAAAAGTTCATGGAAAGGACACTGTTCATAAGGTTTATTCTCTTAGATGTACCAGTCTGAGAAAAGTAATTCTGGTCTCCTTTAAGATATACAGGGAGTGCAGAATTATTAGGCAAGTTGTATTTTTGAGGATTAATTTTATTATTGAACAACAACCATGTTCTCAATGAACCCAAAAAACTCATTAATATCAAAGCTGAATATTTTTGGAAGTAGTTTTTAGTTTGTTTTTAGTTTTAGCTATTTTAGGGGGATATCTGTGTGTGCAGGTGTCTATTACTGTGCATAATTATTAGGCAACTTAACAAAAAACAAATATATACCCATTTCAATTATTTATTTTTACCAGTGAAACCAATATAACATCTCAACATTCACAAATATACATTTCTGACATTCAAAAACAAAACAAAAACAAATCAGTGACCAATATAGCCACCTTTCTTTGCAAGGACACTCAAAAGCCTGCCATCCATGGATTCTGTCAGTGTTTTGATCTGTTCACCATCAACATTGCGTGCAGCAGCAACCACAGCCTCCCAGACACTGTTCAGAGAGGTGTACTGTTTTCCCTCCTTGTAAATCTCACATTTGATGATGGACCACAGGTTCTCAATGGGGTTCAGATCAGGTGAACAAGGGGGCCATGTCATTAGATTTTCTTCTTTTATACCCTTTCTTGCCAGCCACGTTGTGGGGTACTTGGACGCGTGTGATGGAGCATTGTCCTGCATGAAAATCATGTTTTTCTTACCTTGCAGACTTCTTCCTGTACCACTGCTTGAAGAAGGTGTCTTCCAGAAACTGGCAGTAGGACTGGGAGTTGAGCTTGACTCCATCCTCAACCCAAAAAGGCCCCACAAGCTCATCTTTGATGATACCAGCCCAAACCAGTACTCCACCTCCACCTTGCTGGCGTCTGAGTCGGACTGGAGCTCTCTGCCCTTTACCAATCCAGCCATCTGGCCCATCAAGACTCACTCTCATTTCATCAGTCCATAAAACCTTAGAAAAATCAGTCTTGAGATATTTCTTGGCCCAGTCTTGACGTTTCAGCTTGTGTGTCTTGTTCAGTGGTGGTCGTCTTTCAGCCTTTCTTACCTTGGCCATGTCTCTGAGTATTGCACACCTTGTGCTTTTGGGCACTCCAGTGATGTTGCAGCTCTGAAATATGGCCAGACTGGTGGCAAGTGGCATCTTGGCAGCTGCACGCTTGACTTTTCTCAGTTCATGGGCAGTTATTTTGCGCCTTGGTTTTTCCACACGCTTCTTGCGACCCTGTTGACTATTTTGAATGAAACGCTTGATTGTTCGATGATCATGCTTCAGAAGCTTTGCAATTTTAAGAGTGCTGCGTCCCTCTGCAAGATATCTCACTATTTTTGACTTTTCTGAGCCTGTCAAGTCCTTCTTTTGACCCATTTTGCCAAAGGAAAGGAAGTTGCCTAATAATTATGCACACCTGATATAGGGTGTTGATGTCATTAGACCACACCCCTTCTCATTACAGAGATGCACATCACCTAATATGCTTAATTGGTAGTAGGCTTTCGAGCCTATACAGCTTGGAGTAAGACAACATGCATAAAGAGGATGATGTGGTCAAAATACTCATTTGCCTAATAATTCTGCACGTAGTGTATGAATGAGATAAGGATAGACACAGCTGGTGCTAGTTACCTCTACAGTTTGGTATCCATTAATGACGCAGAAAATCAGTAAAATCTATATACACTTATGATCAACCTTAGTTTTTGTATAAGAAAATCAATAGGACCTATGAATTGTTTTATACTGAATATTATGAAGGACATTTATGTATCTATTATCTTATATATTTCTTACTAGGAACGCATATACTCCTGAAGCATGGTGAGAAGAATTTAAAAGTGTAGACCGTGTTAATGAGTCCTCGTTCAGGGAAGGTGTGTTATTTTAACTAACCATCAATCACCCATTGGAGTAACCAAGGAGAGAGAGACATCTGTGAGTACAATGTTCATTATATCATCTGTAACATAAATCAGAGTATGGGAAAGTCTAAATGGTACACAAACGTCTGTTTTAATTTGTATACGTGTCAAAATTAATCCCTCAGCTCTAATTTAAGGTTCCAAAGGTCATGTGTATAGAATGTAAGATAAAGTCAGGATTGGATATTTACCCCTTACTAGAATGATACTAATAGCTTGGGTAATAGTGTCATCTAGGGGTAAATGAGTAACATTACACTAACAGCAGAAATGCATTTTGGGTAATACAATGATATCAGTCATTATCATATGTACACGCCTAACCAACAATGATTGGAAAATTCCTAGTTAGGAAGGTGTGTCTGATGAGTTTGTGATCATAAACCACACACACACACGAAAAAAAAAACGAACAGCAACAGGAAAGAACAGGGAGCAACAGATGACACAGAAACAAAGAAAGGAAGCACACCCTAGGATACAAATCCAATGATGAGAACAGACTTTAGAGCTGACTCCCCTTAGACTATTCATATCAACTGCACTCTCGGGTAACGTATAATTTTATTATATGTAGTATTGATTGAATTTCCCTGCTTTATTGCAGATGTATGTTAGATGTACTACATCAATATTATAGCTATTCAGTAAAGATGCATATTACTGAATAAGAGACCTAATATTGATATCAGAGGGCATCTCTGATTGGAATATTCATTCCATAGCCATATCTGGCTTGATAATTTATAAGTTGTGTTGCAATACTACCGGTCCGAGATTTGTCATAGTTTTAGCAGAGCAAGGGTTCGTATCTGCCCGTATCATTGTTTTATATCTAACAATTGTCGTTAAGACGGTTGCATTACATTTTTATGTTTGAGAGGTATTGTGTATACGTTGGTCTTCGTGTTAAAGCCATCTAGTGGCAAATTTTAGGTACTGCATATCACTGTGTTATTGCATATTATTGACTTGTAAAATCCCAAAGCTTAATCAGTATATTATTGTATAATAAATCATTTATATTTTTGCATAGACACTTGTACCGTATTTACCGATTGCACAACATAATTCAATTAACAACAATCTCTTTTTAGGTGGATCGAGGATCAACTTTTAATTTTTCCTTTGATCCTATATTTTTTATATAAAGCCTTTATATCCCCTGCATAAGCAGTGAGTACGGGAAGGAGCGCATATTGCGTTTTTTGGTAGGGAAAGTCTAATAAACATACAAAATAAATTAGAAAAACTTTTATAAGGGCATTAGGAACATCTTATTAAAATTTTACACAAAGGTTTAGAACTCTTTAAAAATGTCAGGTAAACCAGGAATGGAAGAACTTACTGTGTGGGAAACTGCTGAGGACAATACAGATGCTGCAGGAAGGCTGCTCTGGTGCCCAGACAAAGTGCTAGGAGGAGAATAGACACTACATTAGAAGGACAATTTGCAGCAGTAAGACAAGTGAACTGGCTGCACAAGAATAGACTGAGCAAAAGAGATCTCCACATATAAATTCAGATATGTGTTTGGTTTACCATCACTGTCTGATGCGCTTACTGCGAGACGAGCTTCATGGTTTCATACCTGCTAAGTTGGGATAAAGAGCTGTTTGAGAGGTCGTTGGGCTGTGGCAAGCTGGAGAGTGACACCGCAGATGTGTGCTGCTGCGAGACTGCTGGAAGGAGAGAAGAGGCGGTGGAGGCCGGACTGGACAGGGACACTACAGAAGACAGGTTCTGCGAGCTCTCAGACTTCACTGATTGTACGGAGGAAGCAGCTGGAACCAGAGGACACTCATAAGACAACCTTACCCACAGACAGCAATTCATTTCCATGTTAATTTTTAGTTAGCACTCCATTCAGCCATATCCAGGAGCGGAATCGCTACTATCTACATCTCCTTCACTCTTGGCCAAGAACGAGGTCCCGGGACGGGACCGAAATGTTGGCCATGTTTCAAATTATGCTGGATGGAATAATAAAGAGAGAGGAAATATTATAACTTTCTAAGTGCTGTGGTGTTATATACAAGTGACTTTGGGAAAATACCTACCACTGAGCAAAGTGACTAAGGGAGTGTAGACCACATATCTTAAGTTTTCAAGTTATACAAAGAGCTGCCGCAGAAAGGACACACCCACTAAGCAGTCAGCTTGAAATTAATTAAAAATAGAGCAATGAATGTGGAGATCTCTGGATCCATGTGAGGTGCAGGGCTGGTTCTAGCCTTCTTTGAAATATTGTCATTTACTATATGATGTCTGATTTCCATTTTTTATATTAATCATTGAATAACCCTGTAAAGGGGGGGGGGGCTGGTGGATAAAATAAAATTTGTACTGAATATTCTTAAAGGGGTTGTTCAAGGTATTTTTATTGATAACCTATTTATATCCTCAGTATAGGTCATCAATATAAGATGGACAGGGGTACAACACCCAGCACCCCCACCGATCAGCTGACTGAAGAGAATGTGAGTGCGCTGCCTCTTCACTGTTTACCTGCTCGCTGTCGCAACAGTAGCGGTAAGCAGGTGTAATTACAAGAAGTCATCCCAGTCACTTCAATGAGACCGCTCGTTCCTATACACTTGAAGAGGAAGGAGCTGTCCCATTGAAGTGAATTAAAGTACACCTGTTCATGCCTGCTGTTGCGATGGCGAGCAGGTAAACAAGGAGGAGGAGGCAGCACTAGCACAAGCGCACGCACTCTTTCAAAAACAACAACTCCTAAACAAGTCCTTTAACCTCTTCAGGGCACATGACGTACCAGTACGTCATGTGTATTTCCGATCACCATCGCCGCCCGGTGATCGGAACCCAGTGCCTGCTCAAATCATTAAGCAGGCACTTTGGCTAAATGCGCGGTTTGATCGGGTCCCCATGCGGCTGTAGGGGGGACCCGATGGCATGGAAGGCAGCGCGATGCCTAAGGAAGGCATTGCGCTGCCTTCCGTTGACGAGCCTGTGAGATCCAGGCTGGAAGCTGTATGAGTAATACTCACTGTATTACTCATACAGCCAATGCATTCCAATACAGAAGTATTGGAATGCACTGTAAAGGGATTAGACCCCCAAAAGTTCAAGTCCCAAAGTGTTGGAAAAAAAAAGTTGAAAAAAAAAAAAAGTTTTCCCCCCAAAAAATTAAGTTTCAAGTAAAAACAAACAAAAACGTAATTTTCCCCAAATAAAGTAAAAAAAAAAAAATTTGGGAAAAAAAATAGAAAAAAAAAAAAAAAAAGAAAGAAAAAAGTATACATATTAGGTATCGCCGCGTACGTATCGACCGGCTCTACCGGTCAATAAACATATCACATGACCTAACCCCTCAGATGAACACTGTAAAAGATAAAAACTGCTAAATAAACCTTTTTTTGTCACCTTACATCACAAAAAGTACAACAGCAAGCGATCAAAAAGGCATAAGCCCACCAAAATAGTACCAATCTAAATAGTCACCTCATCCCGCAAAAAATGAGCCCCTACCTGAGAATCGCCCCAAAAAAAAAAAAAAAAAAAAAAAAAAAAAAAAAAAAACTATGGCTCAGAATATGGAGACACTAAAACATCATATTTTTTTTTTTTTTAAAAAGCTGTTATTGTGTAAAACTTACATAAATAAAAAAAAAAGTATACATATTAGGCATCGCCACGTCCGTATCAATCGGCTCAATAAAAATCACATGAACTAACCCCTCAGATGAACACCATAAAAACTGCTAAAAAAAAAAAAAAAACATTTTGTCACCTTACATCAGTGTTTCCCAACCAGTGTGCCTCCAGCTGTGGCAAAACTACAACTCCCAGCATGTCCGGACAGCCTTTGGCTGTGCAGGCATGCTGGGAGTTGTAGTTTTGCAACAGCTGGAGGCACACTGGTTGGGAAACGCTGCCTTATAGCAAGCGATCAAAAAGTCACAAGCACCCCAAAATAGTGCCAATAAAACAGTCATTTCATCCCGCAAAAATCATACCCTACCCAAGGTAATCGCCCAAAAACTGAAAAAAAAAATATGGCTCTCAGACTATAGAAACACTAAAAACATTTTTTTTGCTTCAAAAATGAAATCAGTGTAAAACTTACATAAATAAAACAATATTAGGTATCACCGCGTCCGTGACAACCTGCTCTAAAAAAAAATACCACATGATCTAACCTGTCAGATGAATGTTGTAAACAAAAAATAAAAACGGTGCCAAATCAGCTATTTCTTGTTGCCTTGCCTCACAAAAAGTGTAATATAGAGCAACCAAAAATCATATGTACCCTAAACTAGTACCAAAAAAACTTCCACCCTATCCCGTAGTTTCTAAAATGGGGTCACTTTTTTTGGAGTTTCTACTCTAGGGGTGCATCAGGGGGGCTTCAAATGGGACATGGTGTTAAATAAAAAAAAAAAAAAAAAAAATCCAGCAAAACCTGCCTTCCAAAAAACGTATGGCATTCCTTTCCTTCTGTACCCTGCCGTGTGCCCGTACAGCGGTTTACGACCACATATGGGGTGTTTCTGTAAGCTACAGAATCAGAGCCATAAATATTGAGTTTGGTTTGGCTGTTAACCCTTGCTTTGTAACTGGAAAAAAAATTATTAAAATGGAAAATCTGCCAAAAAAGTTACATTTTGAAATGGTATCTCAATATTCCATTAATTCTTGTGGAAGACCTAAAGGGTTAACAACGTTTGTTAAATCAGTTTAGAAAACCTTGAGGGGTGTAGTTTCTAGAATGGGGTCATTTTTGGGTGGTTTCTATTATGCAAGCCTTGCAAAGTGACTTCAGACCTGAACTGGTCCCTAAAAATTGGGTTTTTGAAAATTTCAGAAAAATGTCAAGATTTGCTTCTAAACTTCTAAGCCTTGTAACATCCCCAAAAAATAAAATCATTCCCAAAATGATCCAAACAGTCTGAAAATGGCAGAACTGATTGGATAGCGAGTCTGTGAAGGTATACACTCCCAACTGGTTACCCTCTGTACCCTTACTGAAGGCTAATAGCAATTTATTCATAACTTATAGTAGAAATAACAGAGGAATGGCACAACAGACATAAGAACAGATTCTCCAAAATTGTTATTACATCGGAAATGCATGTAGCTATCAAAACAGACATGTCAGGAGGGGTGACAGGTCGTCTTTAAATCATTTTCAATGATTTTAACATTTTCCATGTCACCATTTATAGTTGAACGAAAACAAAAAATCCTGCAGTTTTCGCACTAGCCACCATGTCTAATAATTGGCACGACTTCTTGGTTTACAGATTACTTTACTGCAGTTAACTCATTCTAATCCTGCCTGAAAATGTATAGATAAAACAGGATTCACCATTCGCAATGGCCGATTGTCAGAGCTTATCTATATTTTTCCTTGTACAATGACCACTGTGCAGGGCACAGAGCATACCCTCCTGACCATTGTGTCTATGGCCCATCGGGCTGCTGTAAAGAAATTTTTGTTTTAATGCTTTGTAAATGCTGAGGCAAGATGGCCACCCACATAATAATGTTAAAGAAATAACAATAATAAATAAAAAAATAAAAAAGACTTGTTACCATCAGGTTTTAACTGGCAGATAAAAATTTTGGCGACACATTTCCTTGGTTGGCTTTTCCCAGAAGCATTTCAAAAGTAGGAAATTCACATGATGGTTAGGTGGACACGTGCCAGCTGTCTGCCATAGTAACTTCTATGTACATATAAAGATGAGGCAGATATGATTATGACGACAACATGGAAGACTGATCTAAAGCCAAGTATATGCTAAAAAGGAGAAGGCAAAACAAAAAATGGCTGGGTACGGGCCTGAACAAATTTCCTGCTCACGGTTCCTACAATAGCAGGGCTCCAGATGGCGACCATTCCATGGTCACCAAAGCGACTTAGAATTGCAAAATGAATCACGGGTGAATAAATAGAGGAGCTAAAACAGCAAAGTTTATTGATATGCACTAAAAAAGATGAGACGGGGATACAAATCCTATTAAAATTCCCAGAAACTAAACTCAAAAGGACTTAAATACATAGGTCTCAAGTGTATCAGGTGAACTATATGTGCCTATTATGTCACCACCCACCTATTAGTGCCACAGGGGGAATATGTATTGTAGGCTATTGACTTTTCAAACCACTGAGCCTGGAGTGTATCATAATTTAAACACTCTATATGCCGGTACAGTGAATGAAAGAATAGACAGTCAATTGGCGCACTTAGCCGAGACCCAAGCTGCTCACAGGAGAGGCACGCAACGGTGTATAAATACACCAGTCCACTTATGGTCTCAAAGCTAAGAGCGACACAGACCTATTAGTATAGATCGCAAGGGTATCTGCTAAAAGATTCATGCAGATCCCAAGTGTAGAGATTGCGGAGGTGACCCTCATTCATCTGTGTGATAACCGATTTGTATAACAGATGAGGGGACTGCTCCGCTATACTAATAGGGCTACCAACTACGTCAAGGCTCTAAATCTACTGACTAAAACAGCGCGTCATGGCTCAACGAGTTTCCTCTAATAATAGTTCATCAGGAGCTATCTTAGCTGCTTAACCACCTCCCGTCCGCACGTTTACTATAAACGTCCGGGAGGTGGTTCTTTATTTCTGAAGGACGTTCCAGGACTTCCATTCAGAAACTGCAGCTGCACGCTAATCGTGCAGCTGCTGATCGGGTTGCCCGCTGTCAGTGACAGCAGGACAACCCAGAGAGAAGGCAGGGACAGTGCCCAGGTGTCCCTGCCTTCTGGATCGCTGCATACACAGCGCTCACCGAGCGCCGTGTATGCAGAGCAGGAAGCGCTATGAGCTTCCTGTTCCGGCCCGATGGTCATGAGAGTGCAGGAGCTGTATGAGGTCTTTCAGAGATCAGCCCTGCTCTGAGGCTGTACAGCGCTGCACAGCCTCTCTGGGGGGTGCATTTCTCCTGTAACTAGGTCTACTATGTCAGCCCCAGTTATAGGAGAAATCAACAGTAAAAAAAAAAAAAAAGTGAAGTAAATGTCCCCAAGAGGTCTTGTATGACCTTATGGGGGCCAAAAAGTTAAAAAAAAAAAAAAAAAAAAAAAAAAAAAAAAGGTACTGGATTTATCAATGAATGGCACTGCGCTTTTACAGGGTCACCTGACCGAATGGGGGAAGGCATATGTTACCTCTACGTCCCCACTGTATGAAGCGGCGGTGGCCCCTGATTGGCTGTAGGTGGAGCGCGTGGTCATCTCTGAGCGGCGTGCGCTTTATCTACCTACTTCCGGTGACGCATGACGGAGGACTAATGGGGCTCTGTCCCCATTGGTTGGAGGTGGAACGCACGGCCATTTTACCTCTCGGCGTGCGTTCCATCTGTATCTTTGACGGCCCGATCGTTTTTCATCGTAGTGGCTGCGTAGATTGACAATAATTATGCGGCTCACCAGTAGCCCTGTCCTACATTTAAGGAGGTAGATCTGATTTGGTTATGTCCCCTTATTTAGGGGGACATTTAGCAGGATTACTGTAACCTAGATTGGCCCCTCCCTATGGCAGGATCACATGATTAACACCAGCATCCCTGAGTGATCCCTTTACTTGGGACAAGCCCCTTCTGGCTATTTAGGGTCGGTGGGAACTCCAAAGAAATTGGAGCTACAACATATCTTGCCCCCTGGAGGCCCTTACAAGATGTTCACCTAGAACCGCTGACTTAAATATCCTTCCAGTGGACCAGCTAAGTATACTCTTTACTGGTGGGGAGTCGGTTTATCTTAACATAACCGCGTGCGGACTCTTGTACAGTCAGTTAATTGGTTTTGGTTGTGGCCTCCAGACTTAAGATCCATCTTCATTGATATCTGTTGAACACTGTGTTTGATTGACATTGTTTTTTGTCCCCTGATGAACCCCTTCAATGAGAGGAAGGGGGGAAACGCGTCGGGACACGTGATTATACAACCGATATCTTCTTCTATATATACACTATTACCCAGATATCCATATGGGATAGTATATAAAGGGCACCATAAGGATAGACAGCATAGGTACGTGGACGGAGTGTGCCTACCATCAAGACATCTCTGGGCTGAAGAGGAGTTATAAAGGGATATCGTAGGGACAGATACTGTTGTGGCACGGGTTGCCCTGATGCGTTCCTCCCCTTTTTCCCTCTCATATTGATCCGCTTGTCTGATCCTGCTCGTCCGTGTGTTAATTGTACTGTATTTGTGTTGTGTTTTGTTGCACTAGTCGTTCCTCTTCCAGGGAATTTTAATTGACCAAAATAAAAGGTTAAATTTTAGGTAGTCGTACCTCAGTGATATTCACTTGACCGAAACCCTCAGGTTAATACTGCAAAAATAAATAAATAAATAAAAACTGTGCTAAAACAACCAGTTTTTGGGTCACCTTGCCCCATAAAGTGTTATAATGAATAATCAAAAAAATCATATGTACCCAAAAATAGTACCAATAAAACTGGCACCTTATCCCATAGTTTCCAAAATGGGGTCACTTCTTGGGAGTTTCTACTGTAAGGGTGCATCAGGGGGGCTTCAAATGGGACATGGCATCTAAAAACCATGTGGAGTTTCTTTTCTTCTGCGCCCTGCCGTGTGCCCATACAGCAGTTTATGACCACATGTGGGGTGTTGTAAACCGCAGAATCTGGGTAATAAATATAAAGTTTTGTTTGGCTGTTAACCATCGATGTGTTAGTTTCTACAATGGGGTCATTTATGGGGGGAATCCACTATGTAGGCCCTACAAAGTGACTTCAGACCTGAACTGGTGATTTTAGCAATTCTCTTAAAAATTTGAAGAATTGTTTCTAAACTTCTAAGCCTTCTAACGTCCTAAAAAAATGAAATGACGCTTCCAAAATGATGCCAACATAAAAGTAGACATGTTAAGTATGTTATGTCTACTTTATGTTGGCATTATTTGGAAATGTCATTTTATTTTTTTAGGACGTTAGAAGGCTTAGAAGTTTAGAAGCAATTCTTCAAATTTTTAAGAAATGTTAAGTAATAAATATTTTATAAGGTATCACTGGTTTAAAAGCAGAGAAATTTAAATGTAAAAAAATTGCGAATTTTTCAAAATTTTTGGTAAATTTGGGATTTTTTCATGAATAAAAGGTGAAATATTTTGACGCAAATTTATGACCATCAAATGTGTCACGAGAAAACAATCTATGAATGACTTGGATAAGTAAAAACGTTCCAAAGTTATTACCACATAAAGTGAGATGTGTCAGATTTGCAAAATTAGGCCTGGTCAGGAAAGGGGCAAATGGCCCAAATGGGAAGTGGTTAAAAAAGTACAGCGCATCAGCTGTCCCACCAGCGTGCATATCAAACGTTGCAGTTTTAGCGCCTCTATTTATTGACCAGTGATTAGTTTTATATCAGAGACGTAATATCCTTATCAATTATATAGTCTGTGAATTGAGAATATCAAAATGGCGACAAGACTTTGTAGTCTTGTTGCCATTTGCACCTAGACCCTTCGCTGGGCTTTCATCCAGGAGACACAGGCGAGTTGCACCGACATGGAACGTGCCGCTCTCAGCGCGCGCCATGTTCTCCTCAGCAGCACAGGGGAGAAGGAGACAGTGCCTCCTCCCTGTGCCCCAGCCACCAATGGACTGATATCAGGGAGGAAGAGGGGCTATGGCTACCGCACCACCAACGAATATAGTTTATGTCGGCCATATCCCATACCCGGCCGGCGACTGCGCGCTGCGATTTGCTGCAATTAACCCCATCAGGTGCAGTACCTGAAAGGTTAATTGCGGCAGATCACAGAGGGCAGTCATTGAGGCTGGGTATGGGATATGGCAGGCACCCGCAGCCTGCGTTTGTATTCAGGCATAAACTATATTCACCTAAATTAATGTGTTAATTATATTCATTGGTTATTCATTATAACTATAATCATTGGTGGCGTCCCCTCCCCTCCTCCTCATTGTTGGAGCAGTGGCAGCTTCTGATCTGAGCCCCACCAGTGTAAACATGGGGCTCAGATTGGGCACCATGGCAGCCAGGACACTGTAACCCTGGCTGCCATGGTAATCTCCCTGGTGCAGTGTGCACTATGCCCAGGGCAGCAGGGAGTGTGAGATCCTATTCACCCTAATAGAGCTCTTTTAGGGTGAATAGGACAAGGGATGAAAAGATCCCAGGTTCTAGCTTCTAAGGGGGCTAATAGTAAGTAAAAACAGAATACTAAAAAGTTTAAAACCCCCTTTCCCATTTTTACATTAAAATATATTTAAAAAAATTAAACATATTACATATCGCTGCGCCCCAAAAAGTGAGAACTATTAAAATATTTAAAAATCTCCTATGCGGTGAGCGCCTTAACAGGAAAAAAAAATAACAAAAAAAACACAATTTGCCATTTTTTTTGTCACCTTGTGCTAAAGAGGATTCTAATAGAAAGACAGTTTGTTATGGATTAAGAGATGACGTCAATCTGAGACTGGCACAAGACTCAGCAAGTTGTTGTCCACACAATAATTAGGATATGTGCTTGGAATGAAACATCATTGTCTTGTTCAGTAGCTCTGCCCTCGCAACAGGGGCACGATTCTGGGGAAAGTTAATATCCATAATAAAGGCTACAGTAATAGAGAAAACTTCTTAACGACTTATGTTACTGCTGCATACGTCAGGAGAACGCAAACAATGGTAATGTTCACAAAAACTGTACTTACTGTTCAAAGACACTTGTGCCCGAATTCCATTGTGTCCGTTCTAGAATCAAAATAAATGAAAGCTTAATACAATAAAGGGTTTGTGAACCCTTGCCTTAAGTCATCGGCTAGAAGATTTAAAAAAAATCTGAAGCTCATTTATACATTAGACAGTGCCAGAAAACATCAAATCACGATACAATTATTAGGGGTGCACCGAAATGAAAATTCTGGTCCGAAACCGAAACTTCAGGATACCCCTTGACCGAAACCGAAACTGCCTTTTTGCCCAAATACTTTTAAAAGACCCCCCACCCCATAACAGTGCCATCCACAGACCCCCACCCACCCTAACAGTGCCATCCAACCCCAGTGCCATCCACAGACCCCCACCCACCCCATAACAGTGCCATCCACAGACCCCCACCCACCCCATAACAGTGCCATCCACAGACCCCCACCCACCCCATAACAGTGCCATCCACAGACCCCCACCCACCCCATAACAGTGCCATCCACAGACCCCCACCCACCCCATAACAGTGCCATCCACAGACCCCCACCCACCCCATAACAGTGCCATCCACAGACCCCCACCCACCCCATAACAGTGCCATCCACCCCATAACAGTGCCATCCACAGACCCCCACCCACCCCATAACAGTGCCATCCACAGACCCCCACCCACCCCATAACAGTGCCATCCACAGACCCCCACCCACCCCATAACAGTGCCATCCACAGACCCCCACCCACCCCATAACAGTGCCATCCACAGCCCCCATTGTACAATTAATAGATTAATAGAAAATAGCGGGGAGGGACTGGGAGGAGGAGCTGGGGGCCGGTGCGTTCACTGTGCTCCGGCCCCCAGCTCCAGTAGTTATAAAATGTTGTACAATTAATAAGCATTCTATTCATGAGGCCCCCTCTGCAGTATTACATTCAATACAGCCACATCCTACTCACAGGGCTGTCATCTTAATGCTGGCCGGCCGGGCAGAGGAGCTGCAGCGTCACAACTGACGTCATGTGCCCGGCCTACTTTCTGAATGAAGGAGGCGGCGCAGGCATGTGACGTCAGTCGTGACGCTGCCGCTCGTCTGCCCGGCCGGCCAGCACAGCCCTGTGAGTAGGATGTGGCTGTATTGAATGTAATACTGCAGAGGGGGGCCAAATTAATAGAATGCTTATTAATTGTACAACATTTTATAACTACTGGAGCTGGGGGCCGGAGCACAGTGAACGCACCAGCCCCCAGCTCCTCCTCCCAGTCCCTCCCCGCTATTTCCGGCCGATATGTAAAAATATCGGCAGAAACAGATTAGGTGCATTCTCGGCCGATATTTTTGGCCGCCGAAATTTCGGTGCACCCCTAACAATTATAATACAACTAGCAGAAGGACCCGTTTTCGCACGGGTATAATTAATCTATTTCACTAAATGTTTGAATGTTTGTGTGTCGTTAAAAGATACAGTATGCACTATACCAGTGACATCTACAGCACCCCGCCCCTTAACACTGACCCCCCCCCCACAGTGCACCATCTCGATAAAATGGGACATCCACAGCAGCCAAACCCCTTAACTTTGACCTTTACAGCAGCCTGCCCCTTTAACAGAGTTCCACAGAACCACACCCCCTTGACAGTGACCTCCACAGAGGCCCGCCCCCTTATGTGACCTCTACAGCACATGCCTTTTAACACTGACCATAGGTTACAGTCACCTTAACTGACCTCCACCATTCCCAACCCCCTTAACAGAGACCTCCACAGTCCCCTCCTCCCTTAACAGTGACCTCCCCATTGGCCGCACCTTTTTTAGTGACCTCAACAGTACCCCGTCTCTATAATAACGATTTCTACAATAACCCACCCTCTTAACAGTGACCTCTACAGAGCTCTGTTCCCTTAAAATGTGACCTCCACCCCCCCTTAACAGTTACCGCCATAGCGGACCGTCCCCTTAAGTGCTTCTTCCCTCGAAAGCGCCATGTTTTGCGGTCCACAAATTGTGGATCTGCAAAAAAGTCAACGGGTCTGCATCTAAGCCGCAAAAATGCAGCTCTGATGCGGAACCAAACCACAGTTCTGTGAATAAGTCAGAACTGTGACCTCTACCGTTCCCTGCCCCCTTAACAGAGATCTACACAGCTCCCGCCCCTTAAACAATGATCTTCACAGCATTCTGCCCCCTTAACAGTGACCTTCACAGCGGCCGTCCCTTTATTAGTGACCTCCACAGTAACCCATCTCCTTAAGGGTCCATTCACACGTCCGTTGTTTCTTTCCTGATCTGTTCCGTTTTTTGCGGAACAGATCTGGACCCATTCATTTTCAATGGGTCCTGAAAAAAAAAAAAAAAAAAAAAAAAAAAAAAAAAAAAAAAAAAATCGGACAGCACAAAGTCTGATTGTTTTTCAGGACCTATTGAAAATGAATGGGTACAGATCTGGTCCAGATCTGTTCCGCAAAAAACTGAACAGATCAGGAAAGAAACAACGGACGTGTGAATGGACCCTAACAGTGATTTCCACAATAGCCCGCCCCCTTAACAGTGGCCTCTACAGCAATCTGCCCCTTAACACTAACCTCCATAGTGGACAGTCGCTCTTAACTGTGACCTCCACAGAAGCCTGCCCCTAGGGTGGCCAGAGGTCCAGTTTTAGGCCGGACAGTCAGGCTTTCATACTCCCTTGTCCTCCGTCTGGCGCAGAGCCTGGATGGACAAAGGAATGTCCTTCTGAACAGCTCACTCTCAGACAGCAGCACTGTACTGTCTAAACATGAGCTGCAGGGAGAATGTCACCCTCCCTCCCCAGCAGCTGACAGAAGTAGATTTTTACCCTTATTTCTTCAATCCCCGTCGGCTACAGAGTGGGAGACTAAGGGCCTGCGAGCTTCTATTGGCTGATAGGAACGGTACATCCTAGAGAGCAGAGACCCGGTTTAAAACCTTTCCGGACACCTAACATGATTGTAAATGCGGCGGTGCGGATGCCTTTAGTGGACATAAACACATACATAAACGCCGCTTTGTATATTCTTTACATAAGGCAGTAGGAAAAAAAAAATAATCATACAAAAAGGAAGAGAGGTTGGGAGGTATATAGTAACTGCACCACATTCTTTGTTAAAGGTGTTGTCGGATTCAGAGCTTAACCTTGAAATATCCACATCCCCTCAGATATGAGCATCGGAGGATTTCATGCTTTGATGCTCTCTTGCCCTGCATCGCGCCAGGAAAGGGCTCTTTTGTTTACATCGGCACACTGCTGGGCAGAGGTGAAGATGGGGATATATTCGGGGGTCAGCTGTAAACCCGGACAACCCCTTTAAAAAACATAAAACTGCAATTTGAATAAGGAGCTTACAGTGACAGGTACCACTTCGGGGGTCGAAATGGAGCTTTGGTATCCTATTCTGTTGTGCACAGATGTCTGGTCGTAAGAGGAGGAAGAGGAGATTGTGACTGGACTACTGCTCTGTGTAGAGTTACTGTGGCTGGAAGTTGTGATTACTGGCGAGGTGTAGCTAGGCTCCGGCACAGAACTTGATATTGGCAAAGAGGTATTCAGGGAGTCACTAGGAAGAGAAACATGGAAGAGTATTAAATACGATGACCACATTTAGTAATAGCACAACTTAATTTGTATTTAATGTGCTTCCTTCAAGGAGAGAAAGAAAACAAACTTCAGTTTTAATAGGCTTAATGGACAAGATGTTTACAGTGGTGGTACTAGAGCCACTGGGTATAAACAGTTGTCTCAATTAGATTTCTATGGGGAACCCATTGACAAAACTGGATTGGAGGGGCTCGTCATATTATCATTAGTGATGGTGCCAGCTCACTGACCCAAAAAGATATTTCAAAGCGAGCACTGACATTAAAGGGTAGCTGTAATGTTTTCAATCAAAAAATCTATTTTAGCATGTGTTACTGCTGCAGCAGCATTATGCATAAAGCAATCTTTAGTTTCTTCACATACCACTGTTTTCCTCAAGTTTTTCCCTTAGTTACGGCTGTTTAAACATTTACAATAGGAGGACCTTCTCAAGATGGCTCCTCTGCCAGTTCTGAGGCCAAAACTGCTTTCCCTCACTTCCCATACACACTTGCTGTAGCCTTCAGCTCCCTGCCAATCAGATTGCATTACTGAGAGACACGCCTGACGCCTAATGCAGGCATGCAGCGTGAAGGACTGCCCCTCAGTCTTCCTGTCTTCTTAGCCAGAGACAGACAATCCCTAGTAACGGTCTTTTAAGGGAGCAGTGGAAAGGGACACAGGACATTAATGTTATTGTAAGGTAATTACTGATCTTTCGACAATCATTGACAGACTAACTCAGGTATACATGCCTAGGTCTAATAAACTAGCAAATAAAAACAAAAATATGACAGTTACCCTTTAACCCTTTCAGGGCCGGGCCATTTTTCACCTTCTGCCCAGGCCAATTTTAGCAAATGAAGACACCCTGAGTTGGCCCTACAGTGAAAATCCCCAAAAAGTGACCCCATTCCAGAAACTACACCTCTCAAGGAATATTTTTTTTCCAGAAAAAGTTGCTTTACACCCACATTTTTCACTTTCACAAGGGTTAACAGGACAAAATGCACCACACATTTGGTTTCCCGTTTCCCACCGAATACGCCAACACTCCATATGTGCTTAAAAAAAATGATGTATGGGCGCATGGCAGGGTTCAAAAGGGAAGTAGCGCTATAGGGCTTTTGCAGGATTGGCTTTTGGGAGCTATGTCGCATATAAAGACACCCGGAGGTATCGCTAGAGTGGAAACTCCCAAAAAGTGACCTCATTCTGGAAACCACCTCTCAAGGAATATTTCAAGATGTGTAGTGAGAACTTTGTCCACAGTGATTCATGGAATTGGCTGTGAAAATGAAAAATTACAATTCGTTTCAAGAAATTTACTTTAGGCCCAAATTTTTCACTTTTACGAGGGGTAATGGGACAAAATGCACCCCACATTTTGTTCCCCATTTCCCCCTGAATATGCCAACACCCCGCGCTCAGAAAATGATGTATGGGCGCATGGCAGGGCTCTAGTCAAACACCTAAATATGTATTTTGCTGACCTTAATTGGCAGACATGTATTTTAGGTGCATTTCGCATTAAATAAATTCCTGAGGTCCCCAGATATAAAAAACACCAAGAAGTGACCCCATTTGAGAAAGAGCAAACCGGTGTCTCACATAAGGCAGAACTACTAGGGAAGGATTTCAAAGCACACATTTGTAAAAATTACTAGCAGACCCTAATTTTTCACTTTCACAAAGGGGTTAAAGGAGAAAATGCACCCCAGTATATGTTCCCCCCTTTTTGCAAACACCCCATATGTGCTTGTAGCCTGCTGTATGGGCGCACAGCAGGGCTCTAGATGCAAAGTGCAATATATGGTTTTTGCAGGTCTGAATAAACAGACATTGATTTTAGGTGCCATGTCGCATAAAAAAAATCCAAGGTCCCCAGAAAAAAAAACCAAAAAAAAAAAAAAAAGAAGAAGTGACCCTTTTTGGAAAGTGCGCCCCTGTACGAACATTTTAAGGGGTGGAAAGGGCACGGTTGTTTCACAGAAAAAAATATTTTGTTGGAAAGTGGATATGCAAGCAAGGTGGACTAAATCAGAGATATAAAGTGGAAATATTACAGGGATCATAAAAGATGGAATTAAATTAATAAATGCATGCGTGGTAGATTCTGAAACACTCCTGCATGCACTGGCCAGGTTTTTCAGGGAAGGTTTCGCAGTGGTAAATGGTGTCTTTCCTTATCCCCCTTTTGGAACACATCCTGCATCTTTTTTGGGTCCTTCCCTTCCTTGCTTGCTTTCTGGGGGACTTGACCTGGAAAATGTTGCCCTGGTACGACACCATGACTTCCTGAAGTACTGGGACCCTCCCCGGCCTGGGTTTGAAAAATTAGAGCCTTGATTACCACCTTTTGGAACTGAAGGAACGTTCCTATGTGGTCTGCAGACTGAAATAGTATGTACGCATTTCACATTGCCAACTGTACAATGTGTACGGCCAGCTTTTTGTACCACACTTGTTTTTCGTGTGGCACTGTAGGGCTTCAGAAGTTGATCTGAAAGATCCACCCCTCCCATGTACCTGTTCTAGTCCAGGATGCACACTGGTTTGGGGGTTAGTGGTTGTGGTACCACGTACAGGGGCAGGGGAGCTGGTGTTAGTGTGAATGGTTATCACGACCGGCATGCCGATCACATATGGGAGGGAAAAGGGAAGGCCCTGTCCAAGGGAGAGATGGTGACCCCTAACTCGCCTTGAGGCTGGCACCTGGCGTCCCTAGACGGGTTTCTCACCCGTACGCCGATCACGTGCCTAAAACCTGGCTTTCCTTAAGATGAGCCCTAAGTACTGAATAGGGCGGTGGGAACACTAGTCCACACCACAAGGAAAACACCAGGGAGAGGACAGACAACAGCGGACAACAAAAGACCAACAGGGATCCGGTGGGAAATGCTCTGGTACGACAACCAGGAATAACAGCTACACAGATCCAATGGGTCAGTATAGAAGTCCAGGCAGGAAGCTCTATATCTGGCAACCAAAGAAGTGGGAGAGGGGAATATAAGGAGGTTGGGAGTGCTGGACATGAAACAGCTGAGTAGAAGAAGCTACAGATCCCTGAGTGAGACAAAAAGGATTGCAAGGCAAACACAGAAAGCTACCATTAAGAAAGAGCGTGATCTTTAAACATAGAGGGGGCAACCACCCGCTGTGACTTCCTGACCCCAGGTATAACAGAGTCAGACATGGCTCTTGACACCCTCGTGACAATGGTGGTCAGTACAAGAATGTCCCTCTTGTCCTTGTACTTAACCACCAGCATGTTCTCATGGAGGAGATCCCTACTTTCACCCATTCTCAGTGGTTGCCCTACCAGGGATCTAGGGAGGCCTCAGATTTTTGCACACTATGCCACAAGCCACAGTACCTCTAGCAGTTAGGGACATTAATAGGGGTATGCTGGTATAATAGTTATCCACATAGAGGTGGTAACCCTTATCCAGCAGTGGGTGCAGTAACTCCCACACAATCTTCCTACTAACTCCTAGGATGGGGGGCATTCTGGGGGGGTTCTATCCGGGAATCTCTCCCTTCATAAACACAGAATTTGTGTGTGCATGCGGAGCTGCTCTCAGAGTTTGTATATTTTTATGCCATACCTTGCCCGTTTCCTAGGCAGGTACTGGCGGAATCTAATCCTCCCTTTGAACAGTAATAGGGACTCATCTACACATACATTTTTTATCAGGGTTGTACACCTCAGCAAACTCAGTGCTGAAGTGGTCAATTATATATTGAGGGACAGGGACGGAGAATGGTTAGGGATCTGGAACAGCTGCAAAAAAATATAAAAAATCCAGATGTTTTTCTTTTCAGCAGGAAAGGGGTTAAATCCCTGTGATGTGCACCACAAGTCCCAGCAAGCGAACAAGCAGCACATAACCTCATTGCATGCAGTCACCAGCTAGAATGGCTGCATGCAGGGAAGTTCTGCCTCTTCCTGTGCAGCTATAGCGCTGCCATTGGCTGGAGCGTTGTTCCATCCAAGAGCAGCGCTGGCAGGGGACCCAAAACACTGGTGTCCCCTCTGTCTCACCTCAGAGGTGACCGGTGCTGACTTGTTCAGCACCTGCCACCCCCCGACGCCTCTGACAGCTTCCTGCGATGCGATGTGCCGGTCTCATGGCTGCCTGCCGGTAAGAGCAGGCATGGTGACACGACTGCCCCCCGATTGTTCCCCAGAGCCCCGCGGACCTCAAGTCCGTGGGCGTTAAGGGGTTAAAGCTTTTATGTCGGAAGAATAATGGCTCACAATGGAAATTAAGACAACTTCCTCACCTTATGCTTTTTGAATATAGGTTGGTTGTTGTCTGACTTGCATTATCCGGACTTGTGTTTGATCCAAACTCCGGCAAGGAGGGCTCAGATCCAAACTCTAGGGCTCCAAACTGAACATTTAATCCTGTGACGTCGGCTGATCCTGGCATCTCTACTGCAGATGAGGGGATCTGAGGGGAAATTACAAGGTTTCACACATTAATCCTAAGGGCAACAGGAGGTTTGCACCAGCTGTAGCCACAAGGAATTCAATCCTCAATATCATTGGCTTAAAAATGTACCCTTTGTTCCAGAAGACTTCTCAGAATAAGCTGGCGTGTGCACATGGGTAATATCACTCTATCAAATCACTATATAACTTGTGGCATGCTGAATCTCTAATCCTCAGTTACTTCTGAGTGGAGGGTGGACACTAGCTGCTCCCCATAAAAAACAGCTGATAACTCCATAACAGGGCACGTCTCTAATAAGATAGATTACAAAGTTTCTTCTAATAATTGCCTGTACTACTGATTTATGCTAAGCTGAAAGTATAGTGACAATTTAAAAGATCTTCCTTATTTCCCCCATCTCTATGCCATTTCATTATACAACAGACAATATGTGCCCAATTTTAAAACCACCTAGATATCAGGGAGATGTGAAAGTGTATTATATATACACAAACACGTACACACAGGAACTTGATTGCCCTAGTGGACATACTGAACCACAGTTCATAGCAGTGATGAGAGCTTGGGGACTATACAGGGATATTCCAATTAAAAGTTATCCCTTGGGGTCCACCTGCTGGAACCCCCACCAACCTCAGATACACCCTGTCACGTCATTCATTCTCACTGCTGGCAACAGTACAGGACTCCGCTACCTCTGGCAGTCCCATAGAGAATAGCCTGCCAGATATGGCAAACGACAGGGAGAGGGGAACAGGCTAAGGGTTCATTCACACATCTGTAGTGTATTGCGGATCTGCAATATACCTGCTCAGCACCCCCATAGAACTGCCTATTCTTGTCTGCAATTGTGTACAAGAATAGGACATGTTCTATTTTTTTTTCCTGAGCCTGGGACCAGAAGATCAGGGGCACGTTCCAGAAATGCGGATAGCACACTGTGTGCTGTCCGCATCTATTCCTGCCCCATAGAGAACGAATGGCTCTGCACCCGTTCCGCAATTTGCGGAACGGATGCGGACCCATTCTGCGGACGTGTGAATGGACCCTTAAAGGGGTTGTACAGCTCTATAAAATTCTTGACCCATCGTCAAGATAGGTCAGCAATATCAAATCGGCAGGAGTGTCCGGAGCCCATAGGATATTGATGACCTTTCCTGAGGACAGATGAGCATTGTAGTGCTGCACACCTAGTGCTGGTCTGTGAAAACTGCAAACATCTCATCCACACTGGGGCATAACAGTGAAGATGAAAGAAAATGCTCTATTTTATATTGCTGGACCTAAAAGAAAACTTGTCACTAAGTAAGTGGTTGCTGAGAACCAGCATCATAATCATTGCAGCCCAGGCCTTGAAAAGAGTCAAATCTACCCGAGAAGAGTCCTGGTTATTCCTAATCTCCTGTCTCCCGCCCATCTGCTGATTGGCAGTTCTACCTAGTTTTCCCCCTTTCTCTATAGGAGAGACGACTGTCAGTCATCAGCAGGTGGGCAGGGAGAGCAAGAATTTATGAATAACCAATAGTCTTCTCAGGAGGCAGAGACTCTTTTCCAGGCCCCGTCTGCAATGATTGTGATGTTGGTTTTTAACTTATAAAAAGGTGAAATCATCTCACCTGTCTCTACATTATTCTGCTGTTAGTATGGGCAGCAAAAAGGTGATGACAGGTTCCCTTTAATATACAGCGCTGTAGGCAGAGACTCTGTACTTTCACACAATTGAATTTAATTGAGAATGGTGTTCTGCGCAAATCACTTAAATTTAAAAAATCAGCCTGCATCTACCGCGAAAAAAAAAAAAAAAAAAAAAAAAAGCTGCAAAGTCATGGCCACTAGATGTCTCGCTCCCACCAAATTTGCAGTCTACTGCCTGTTAGGTTAGATACATCTCCAACAACAGAAAGATGAGGGGGGGGGGGGGGGCTCTCAAAAAATTGGGCCGTGCCAGTTATCAGAGCACCTGAGCCTGATTTTAGTCCTGTCAATTCACAGCTTTTCAGTAGCAGAGGCGCATCCTGTCTGTTTTCCCTCGCTCATCTGCTGTGTGAGCTCCCTAAATGAAAACATACATACATGTGAAGTAATGGTATAGAAGTCACTGCCAGTATAGTACTGGCAGACTTCCACAGACTGAAGACACCCACTGCTTCTGAGTGAAATACATTTTGCAGTACAGGTGAAGAGGGGAATTATTTAGCTGAGGAAGACATTAGGGAAACCCCAAAAAAGGCCTATTGCTTCACAGTTATGATTGCACAGCCATTATGAAACTTTTTTTTTTTTTAACTCAGGTACACTTTAACTAAGCTAGATGCCACAAAGTATACAGTGTATTCCTATAATAAAAAATGGAGTCAACCAGATCACTCAGAATTATTGTTCTCCACACATAATTCAGATATGTGCTTGGAAAGAAAAACATCATTGTGCTCTGATAGCTCTTAAAGGTGTTTTCTGGGAATCATTTAAAATGGCCACAAGCAACCTGTCCTAGAATGTGAGGACTGGTTATCAGCTTTACCAGGGCTGCTTGGGGGAAGGTGAGAGGATAGAACCACCCTACACTGCTCTAAAACCGATGATAATGCTATTCAGCCTTTGATATGCCATCACGCCCGACAGGAACACTAACCAATAAACCCCCCAGGGCAGTATTGCAAGTGGTGGCAACCAGTCCTGCTCAACCATTTTAAATCATTCCCAAAAAAATTCAATGTGATAACCTGGCATGGTGAAAATGAAGGAACAGAAAATTGAGGGCTTTATTTATCTTACTTGAGATCTCTTTATAGTACATTAAAAGTGATAGAGAAAAAAAATAATTAAAAAAAAACTCGAACACAAACCATGCACTGACCAATAAATTGTAGCTTGCGGAATAAAAAGGACTGCTCTCCAGGATGCTGACCTTTGAAGTGGGAGGTATCCTCCGTTTCTGGGGTTTTAAGTGCTTCTGATGCTGAGTCTGTTGTACAGACATTGCTTGGGAATCCAGGGACAAGTTGGGAAGCTGAATCATTTTGTTGATGTTGGAGGAGCTTTCCACTGGAGAAGTCTCCCTCAGTTTGACCTGTGATGAGAAGGTCTCCAAACCTGGAGGTGGCGCTGTGACAGTCTGTATCTGATGCTGCCGTTGTGCGAGCTGACTCAGCACTGGTGACGGCTCTGGCTGTGATTTGAAGTCTGAATAAACAAAGAAAGATTAAAGAATTTGGCCTATTGACACTTTGGTATTAACCTGATGCGTGTTTGAACAAGTCGGTTTAGCCGAAACGCGTCACATTTGCACCTGTTTATGGCGATACAGTGAAGATTTATGAGCTTAAAAGGGCGAGTACTGATCCACTTCTACTTTACTAATAACCTGTTATGGAAAAAAATAAAATCAAAAAAATCTGAATTGCAATAGGCAAAGGATGCAAGCTCCTGCCTAGCGCCCGCTCAGTTCGCTCCCCGCTGGGCAGGAGTAAGCATGTTACACTAGACATTGCTCTTCTGCCTGCATCCGCTCTGTTAAAAGGCCGACATAGCCAAGGTATGCCAGTCTTTAGCGAAGCAGCGATGCTGCCGTCTGTACATCCATACACAGCGCCGTATAGGAGTATGGATCCTAGAACACAACAGACATCTGAACTTCAGGCGCCTATAGCATATGTATACATACAGAGGGAGAGGAGTGCATGACACAGATATACTTTAAATTTTGTTTAAATCCCCGTGTTACATGCCACCTGAATCAGATCCTGTGCTGGCTTTAAAGGGAACCTGTCACCAGGATTTTGTGTTTAGAGCTGAGGACATGAGTTGCTAGATGGCCGCTAGCACATCCACAATACCCAGTCCCCATAGCTCTGTGTGCTTTTATTGTGTAAAAAAAAAACGATTTGATACATATGCAAATGAACCTGAGATGAGTCCTGTCCCTGACTCATCTCACATACAGGACTCATCTCAGGTTAATTTGCATAAGTATCGAATCAGTTTTTTTACACAATAAAAGCACACAGAGCTATGAGGACTGGGAATTGCGGATGTGCTAGCGGCCATCTAGCAACCCATGTCCGCAGCTCTATACACAAAATCCTGGTGACGGGTTCCCTTTAATACAACAGTTTTGCCAGGAGATTTGGTCTGTGTTATAGGCTTCTAGTTATATAATATGGATAACATTACATCTACCATAAACATACTGGAACACCCAGAGGTAGCAAGTGGTTGTGCGATGGGGGCATTAGCACCATAAAGCATATGCAAGGATACAAATAGAAGAACACAAGTCAGCTCAGTATGAACATTGGACTACACTTTCCTTGCACTGTAGTGTACAGGAAGAACGGACGAAAGCAATGTGCATTTCCACCTCTACTTACTGTAAACTGCTGGAAAGTGGAATGGAAGACATTTATTATCTTCAATCTTCCTGCAAAGCTACAAGCTAAAGTCCATGTATTATGTGGAGGCACAATACAAGTGCTTCACAGTTTACCTGCTCACCATCCATATTGCAGCAGTGTAATTACAGCTGGTCTGTCCCATTTACTTGAATGGGAAGGAGTGTAACTACAGCTGCTCTCTATTGAAGTAAATGAGATGCAGAAGCTGTGTCGACACTGAACAGGTAAACCGTGAAGAGAATGCAGTGCTTGCAAGAGCGCTGCAGTCTCTTCATACAGCCGATTATGGGGGTGCCAGGAGTCGGACTTCAGCCAACCTGATATTGATGATCTATCCTCAGGATAGGTCAATAATCGTAAAATAGAGGTAAACTGCTTTAAAGTCTAGAGCAGGGATAAGCAACCTCAGGCACTCCATCTTTTCATAAACTACAAGTCCCAGAATGCTTCTTTCACTTCTATGGGAGTTAAAGGAACAGCCAAACATGTTTGCATGATGGGAGTTGTAGTTCCACAGCAGCTGGTCTCCAGTAAAAGGAATGCTTGTCATACCTGAATAGTTCAGCCATAGGAAACAATGCAGGCAGTATGACAAGAGTCTATAACAGCAGCCATCAGGCTTGGTATAAGAACAGTCCTGCATTTACAATGCCCATTTCTGTCACTGTACTGGACAGAAGACACAATGCCCTCGCAGGATTATAACAAGTTATAAAATAAACTATACACTGGATAGAAGTCCGAATGAAGTGACCCTAAAAGACGACAATAGGGGCCCTGTGTCCCTGTATGAATGGAGAGGCAAGTCAAAACAGCCCATTCCATCTCTAGAAGTGATGGAGATGGCCAGGCCAGCTGAATGGAGCAGTAGTGTGCATGCTCAACCTGCCACGCCACTCATAACGAGGCACAGGATGCCAGTTCTCAAACTGTGGGGGATATCCCTTTAAAGAATTGCCTGTGCCAGCAGTACAAAATGAAATCACTGCTTAATATAGCGAAGCTACAACTGCAGCTGTCATTAACAGATGGGGAGGGCTCATTGCATCCTCAAGTAATATGAACTAAACAAGTAACATACTGAACCCCGAGGTTTAAACCGAAAGGATTAATTTGTTGCAAATTTAGGACAGCATCTTAAGCCATGAAAAAGGCTCATGAAAATTATCAACATTTTTGAGGACTGATATCCACTGTCGATCATTTGTATACAAAACCTAAACTTCTGGGGGTATAATTACAGGGCCAAAAAATTTAGCAGGGAGGAACAACATGACAGTGACTATGTGAAATACCCATTTAAGCTTGAGATAATACTTATTAAAATAAACCTATGATGTAAGAGGTGGTTCTTACCAAACTGAGCAAGGACCGACGCCTGCGGCACAGGCTTTGTGTCCCATGAAGAAGCGGTGGAGGTACTGCCACTCTGTTGAGAGTTTGGAGTTGTGAATTGCCCCAGACTCGGGTTTTTCAGTTGTTCCAGTATCTGGGAGCCAGCAGAATTTGTAAGTTTTGAAGACCCAATCTCTCCAAACCCAGATCCAAGCACAGAGGACTACACAAAAAAAAAAAAAAAAAAAAACTCAAAAAGGGTCAGCAAAGCTAACAAATATCTATACCTTTAGTGGTCAAACAACTGGATTAAAGACAGGAAAAAATAAAAAAAGACCTACCAGACTTGGTTGAGTGAAGCTGTTGACAGCATTGGTGCCAGTGGTTGCAGATGGACTCTGAGAGCTGTGCTGAGAATTTGTGAACACCAGCGCCTGACCAAAATTCTGCTGTTGAGAAGACTCAAAGCCTACAGAACCAGTCTCAGTGTTTTGCTGTGGTTTCTGGAGCAGGGCCACCAGGTCGATGCTAAAAACAAAAGGAAATAAGTCAAACACTACTAAAAAACAAGATAAGTATATAAGGAAGCTAATATTATGTAGACGTATAATACATACCTTTGCCCAGCTGTAATCTGATTTTCTGGTGGAACAGAAGATGCAGTGAAGACCTTTGTTTCAGAAAGCTGCAAGGGAGCAGCCAAAAGGGGATGAAACTGATACATCACTTAAATACTTAATCCAAAATTGAATCAATATGTAAATACATTTGTTTGTACTGATCCTGTGTTACAGCCTGTATTCTACTCTAGAGCTGCATTTATAATTCTACTTGTTGCCAACAGACACAGTTAACATGAGGAGAGAAGAGTTGTTTTCTCGCTAGTATCATTGGGGGACACAGACCGTGGGTATAGCTGCTTGCTGCCACTAGGAGGCGACACTAGGCTAAGAAGTGATAACTCCTCCCCCGCAGGCTATACCCCCTCCAGCCTGGAGAGAGCATATCAGTTTTTAGCTTAGTGTCGTAGGAGGCAGACCTCCCTGCTTTTGCAGGGCGGCTTACTTTTATTATTTTATCTTTTTCCTCTTTTAGGTTGGGGAAACAGAGTCGCCTAGCCACTCTGTCTACCCCGGGAGCAAGGCCGGTGTCGGAATCCCCTCACCGCTCGCCCTCCCCAAGAAACGGAAGTGGACCAGGGCAGCCCAGCTTCCCTGCTTCCCGCCAGCCAAGGGGTCACCTGAATCCGGCGAGACCCTCCGCCATTCCAGTCTCCTGCCACTTCGTGTGCCAGCGGCTGAAGAGGTGACCCTGCTGGTACTCTGAGAGAGGGTGAAGAGAAGAGGATGAAGATGGGGTGAGTAGTCCGTATTGGGTAAGTACCTCGGCCCTTCCCCTCCCCCTTCTCCCTTCCCCCCCGGTCACCTCATCATAAGATGGAGGACCTTTTTCCTCAGGGCCATTCATGGTGAGGGCCCCACATTACCTCAGGCCCAATGTAGGTTTGGGCTTCTGTCCATACGGGGGGCCTGGGTTCTCCTCAGATTCTGGTCCAGTTGTACGGCCTGCGGGGTGAGCTCCCGCGGCCGATGTTCAGCCAGGGCACTTGCAGAGCGCCGCTCCGGTCACTCCACTCCCGGCCGGCTATTCGTTTGGCCGGCGCCAAAAATTTAGCCCCCGGCTCCTCTTCGGGCCTACCGGGACTCAGCCCGTGCAGTTGTTTTAGCGGCACTGGATGGGTTCCCGCAGCGAGAGTGGACACTCCCCCTCCAAATCAGTGGGCAGACATCGGCGGTTGCTCTTCAGGCCCCGCTGTGGTAACCGCCCGGCAGTACCGCCCGGTCGGCTGTGCGCCGAACTTTATGTCCCGGCTTTTGCGGCCTACTAGGCCGCAACTTTCATTCCAGTTATGGAGGGGGCGGGTTTGTCCTTTTGGCGCGGATTCTCCCCGACTAGCTGTCGCTCCTCCCCCAGGTGCCCCGCTGAGCTCCGCATCTGGTCCTCTGAGCTGGGTTAACCCTTTGTGGCAAGTCGTTTGTTTGCAGCCGGCACTGCATTATCTGAGTGTCCCCTTTCGGCAGGCCAATTACCTTAGATTAGGAAGTTAACCCTAACCCCTTCCTGCCGGCATGTCCACCCTGGTGGTGGGGTATGGGGCTGGGCCCATGTCCTATCTGGACAGGGGAAGATTGCTCACAGTTTCCCAATCCGCCCTCCGGGGCTGTTTAGTTGAGAATGCACACATGAAGAATTCCCAGACCACCTTCTGGGTCGTCTGGTGCATAGGCCACCACACGTGAAATCCAGGGGAGCACATCGGAGGGATTCCCAATCCGCCATACGGGCCGTTTGGTTGATAATGCTCCACCTGCACAAATACAGGGGAGCACATCTGAAGGATTCCCAATCCGCCCGCTGGGCCGTTTGGTTGATATTACTCCACCTGCACACATACAGGGGAGCACATCTGGAGGATTCCCAATCCGCCCGCTGGGGCCGTTTGGTTGATAATACTCCACCTACAAAAATACAGGGAAGCGCATCTGAAGGATTCCCAATCCGCCCTACGGGGCCGTTTGGTTGATTAATGCTCCACCTGCACAAATCCAGGGGAGCACATCTGAGGATTCCCAATCCGCCCGCTGAGGCCGTTGGTTGATAATACTCCACCTGCACGGATCCGGGGGAGCACATCTGAAGGATTCCCAATCCGCCCTACGGGGCCGTTTGGTTGATAATGCTCCACCTGCACGAGCCAGGGGAGCACAGCTGCTGGATTCCCAATCCACCCTCTTGGGTCATTTGGTTGTTAATCCACATGCGCAATCCAATGGAGGACCTCTGGCAGTTCCCAATCCACCCTCCTGGATTGTGGGTCGATTGAGTACCGCCCACACAATCCTGTGAGCGGTCAGGTAGGGATGCCGATTCCACCTCCTGGGTGTTTTGATGGTTATATCACCGCTGTCACAGCCTGCAACTGCCATGGCTGGATGCTAAGAGGTAGAGCTGCGCACGAGCAGGACATTCCTCCTCGGTCTCCTCCGCACCTCCATCCTTCCTCATTAGGGTGATATTCAGAACCCTCCCTTCTGACAGGGGTTGGTTCTGAGGGAACAGGGAACAGTTCTGCGGACTCTGATATGAACCTTCTAGACTGCATCAATGCTACCGGCAGTACTGATTGCCTGCATTGCCCCTTCCTTAGGCGGCATTTGCTTCGCTACTGGATACAGTACTTACCCTTTGTATTCCCTCCTTCCACAGGTGGACTGACGGCACTTGCACTGGTAAGTGCCAGCCATTTGCGTCTCCCCTTTCGGTTGTTGACGGATTGCTGTTCCACTGGGTACAGTACTGGCGTTATGCATTAGCCTCTCTTATAGGAGGCGTTATGGCTTTATCGCGGGTGGCAATGTTTGCTGTAAGTATTACCACCTTGCTTAGGTGGAGGAATTCTCTACCCACCGGGAACAGGACTATTCGTATGCATTATCCTCTTCGATAGGGGTGTAATTCTCTGCCATAGGGGTCAATTCCTACTGGGTGCATTACCCCCTGCCATAGGTTAGGTACTGGCGCTAACCTCAGGATACAGTACTCCCTATATATTTTTCTCCCCTTCATAGGTGGAGTAGTTGCACTTCCATCCAGGGAGGGGGTTATTACACTACCGTTGGATGTGGTTCTGTTTATCTCTCTACCTTCCTTCCTTGACGGAGGGTTGCGCTACCACTGAATACTATTCAACAGTCGTGGCATTACCCCCTTCTACATCTAACAGGAAATCACTGAGCATCTATGCATGCTTTAATTCAACTAAGCCTCCGCACTAGATGCCGTGGCTTCCTTCACGGGTGGGCCGCGGCAACAGTCGTTGCCATTGGTGCCTGGTACTCTTCATCTAGGAGGTATATGGATACTGGGACTGCTCCCATACTGTATCCTCCCGTCTCTTCTGGTACTGGTGGTTGGCGCAGATAGGTCGTTCCTTGTTCTCTTAAGGGAGTCGCTCAGCAGCTCTTCAGGTGCCCTAGATTCCCATCCCTATGGGCCTCCACCGTTCAGGTCGGTCAGAACTTGGTCCTCTACAGCGTGTGGGTGCACGCCATTATACAAATGTTGGGATTTCGACCCAGCGAGCCCAAGGTTGCACTGACTCTGTATTCTGGGCCACCACTCTTCCTCATTAGGTGAGGGTGTTTTGCTGGCATTCTGCATTGACTACTACAGCGTGTTCTCTAAGTCAGGATGGCCGAGTGGTCTAATGTGCCAGACTCAAGAGTTAATCTCTTCCGTGTATGGGTGTTCGGGTCTCCAAATGGAGGCGTGGGTTCAGATCCCACTTCTGACAAAAAAGCAAGGGTAGTTCTCACAAGGGCCGGAGATCGAACTCATGGCAGTGGGTCAGCCCCCTCAGATAGGGGTTCTACCCCGACACTGCTTCGGCGGTTGCTCTGGTTTTGCCCCCTTTTTAGATGGAATGCCTCAGAATGGCTCTGGTTGACTGAGTTAGCTTGGTTCCATGCTACTTCTGGGTGTCCTTAGGCCTCTCCCTCAGTTCTACGCTGGGAGGAGCAGGCGGTAGCTATTACTGTACAAAGGGTATTTGCATCTCCTCTACATGCTAGGGTTCCTACTGAACATTCCTATTGCACAGTTCCTTCGTCAGACGGCGGTTTCTTCCGACTCTGGGATTGGTATCCTGTACGGTGTGGCATCCTCCTCAGCTGGAGTGTGGCCTTTGCGTTACTCTGGCAGCTTCCTTTGTATGGGCTCCTCCTCAAGGGTGTATTTCATTACCAAGAGATCTGTACAGTGCCAGTCCCTGATGGCAATGGGCTTTGCCCTGACCTCTCAATGGTCTTCATTACTGTTAACTGTCCGTTGCTCTGACGACTATTGTTCTTGTGTCGTCAACTCGGGTTTTGCATTGGCGTCAGTGCCATAGCTATCAGCACCTTACTTGGGCGCGCTCGACTGGGTAGCTTAGTCCCTGTGGCACTCTTCTACCACTACGGTGATACTGTCCGTCAGATATGTTTACTTAGTCCCTGTGGCACTCGTCTACCACTACAGTGATTCCTTCCTTCAGTTATGGTTACTTCTGTGTCACATCAAGCGATGGTGGTCATTCCTTTCACTGCTCCTTCCGGGGGTGGACTACGGTCCCCCCAAGCCAGGCTGAGCGGGTGACTGTCACACCTTGTCACCACTGGTAGGGATTTCGTTCCTTGAACGGAACACCCCTATTTTTCTTTCCTGTCCTTCCTCTAGCTGGACTGCTGACCACCTTTTCCCTTCGGTCTCCTCGACCGGTGGCAATGGGTTGTATAGCTATGGAATCCGGGATCTATTTTTTTCCACGGAGAGTATTCTCTTATCTTGGTCTCTGCCCGGAAGTCAATATATGTCAATTATGGAGTTTTTTCCATTACCGGTTTCTTTTAACCAGAGGAGGATCCTGCGAACCTGGATTTTGGTTCCGCTCCCACAGTTGTGGTCTACAACCGGCTTCGCCCCGACGATCGGTAGATCGCTGGGGGCGTTTCAGGAACAAACAAGCCCCCCCCCTCTGGGACTTCTTCTTTTTGTACGTCCATTTGTCCTTTGTCATTTGCATCAGGCAGTGCTCCGCCAGAAATTTTCTTTCTGGCGGAAGGTCACCGCTTTTCGGGTCTTCTCGGACATGGTTTTTCTCTTCTTTCTCCCTCGTATTTTAAGGGCGGGCTCTCCATCAGCCATCTATTTTGGCCTCGGAGATTTGCTGGTCCATATCTGGCGCGTTCCGCTGTATGGGTTTTCTGCCTGATTTTCTTGGAGGTCCTTGTCATAGCTGGCATCTTCCAACGGGATGCTTTTTTTCCTGGGATGTCTGCCTGTCGGTTGCTTCCTAGCGGAGTGATGGCCTGGCCGTCCAGCGGTCGTCATTTCTCGGGTTCATCTACTCCAGGCATCGCTTCTAGAGGGCAGCGTCTTGGTCTTCCGGCAAGTTCACCGAGTTTTTCGGGGGTCTTTTCTAGCCATCATCTGTTGCTGCTCCAGGCAGCAAGATCTTGCAGGCGGCAGCGGATGCCGCATCCTCGAGGGCGTTTTCTCTCCAGGGGCGTGTGATTTTTTTCCCTCCCCGTGGACTGCTTTAGGACGTCCCACGGTCTGTGTCCCCCAATGATACTAGCGAGAAAACGAGATTTTTGTGAACTCACCTGTAAAATCTCTCTCTCGCGTAGTTCATTGGGGGACACAGCTCCCACCCAGTGTTCTGTTTGCCGCACATATTGGCGGTTGGTGGGCCAGTATGGTCCTCAGTTCTGGTGCATTCCGACTGATGTTTGTCAGTTGTGGGTTGTGTACTGTATTTTCCTTATTGATTTTTTTCTCCTACTCCTATTGCTTGGGCACAAACTGATATGCTCTCTCCAGGCTGGAGGGGGTATAGCCTGCGGGGGAGGAGTTATCACTTCTTAGCCTAGTGTCGCCTCCTAGTGGCAGCAAGCAGCTATACCCACGGTCTGTGTCCCCCAATGAACTACGCGAGAAAGAGATTTTACAGGTGAGTTCACAAAAACGAGATTTTTGTATAACTTACCAGTAAAATCTCTTTCTCGCTCTTTCCTTGGGGGACACAGAAGACCTTGGTATAGCTCATCTCCATAGGAGGCGTGACACTAAGTGAAAACTGTTAAGCCCCTCCTCCACAGCTATACCCTCAGCCTGGAGAGAGAGGCTGCCAGTTGCGTGTCCAAGCAGTGAGAAAAGGCAAAGACCAACAAGGAACCAAAAAGCCAACTACCCAACGGGTAACAAAAACTCGGAAAACGCACAGAGAAAAAACAATGAATGGGTGGGTGCTGTGTCCCCCAAGGAAAGAGCGAGAAAGAGATTTTACTGGTAAGTTATACAAAAATCTCGTTTTCTCGCCCAGTTTCCTTGGGGGACACAGAAGACCTTGGGACGTTCAAAAGCAGTCCAAAAGGGGGAGGGACCACAGCACCAAGGTGAAGCACCCGAAAGGCATCAATGAACCGCCGCCTGTAAACCCAGGCGGGGTAAGGCAGCATCCGCCAGAGTATGCACCCTGTAAAACTCAGTAAGGCGTGCAAGGCAGACCTGTGGCCGCCGTGCCCAAATGCACGGCCGAAGCCCAATGCCTCCGCCCAGGAGGCACCGACCGCTCTGGTGAAAGGAACGGTGACACCAAAGACAGAATCCTGCCCTAGGTGCGGTAACCTCAGCAACAGCCAATCTGATCAAGCGGAGGAAAAACACCCTGGAGTCTGTCAACCCTATGCACAGACCTCCTGGAAACCCAAGAGGCCGAACGTCTGCAAGAGTTGGAGATCTCCAAGTAAAAACGGCAAGGCCCAAACAACGTCCAAATAGGTGAGGTGTTGAAGCGAAAGGCAAACGCCACCTTCAGAAGGAAGGAAGGAAGAAACGGGATGCAGAACAGCCCTGTCCTGGAAAAGACAGAAAGCTCGTAACAAAAAAAGGGGCCATTCCGGCACCCGTCAGAGACACGACTGATACGGAACACAACCGTACAGGACAGAAGGGATAGAGAGAACTCCTGTAACGGCTCCAAGGACAAGATTGGAGCGCCGAGAGCTCAGAATACAGTCCCCAGGGCGGTACCGAAGGACAGTACAGAGGAACCAAGAGCCACTCCGAGGAAGAAGGTCTTGGCAGGCCAGAGGGCCGGGAACGCTGGAAGAGGAAGAACAGCGCCGACACTTGACACCTCAAGGAAAAGACAGAACCTTGGGGAAAGAACTTCAGAGTGGGGAATGCACAGCTTCCCACAGAACCCCAGACAAAAAAAACCTAAGTCTTACGACAGATCCTGGACGAAACCCAGCCAGGAGTGGACAGTCGCCTGGCAAGCAGGCGAAAACCCAATGTGATCAGGCGCAGACCAGTAACACGGGCACAAGGGTCGACAAAACTAGCCCCGTCGGCCCTCGAACAACGTTGTCCCGTATCCACCCGAGTGGAGGAGCAGAGGACAGAGGGAAAGAACCCAAAGGATCCGCCAGACGCGAGGGGAAGGCAGGCTAAAGTCCATGCTGATGCAACCACGTTGTACAGTCCCGGTGAGGGAGATCAAAGGACAATCTGGACCGAGGTAGTCCCCCCAAGTTATCGAGAAAAGCAAGTCTACATCAGGACCATCGTCTTAGAACGGGCCACGCAATCTGCACTCAGTGGGGGGACAGAACGCGGTAGACTCGGTAAATAGGCACACAGCTAATACAGCCAGCGTGAACAAGGGAGACGGTACGAGGCCAAAAGGAACACCGGAACCATCCACATGAACAATCATGCTCTCCCCAGAGGGGAGGACAGTGAAAATACAGCCCCCGAAGGCTGGCGAGAAGCCACATCGGAGTGATTCGTATAGAGCGGGAGCCGAACAAAGCCGGCGAGATAAGGCCGTCGAGACAGAGGCCGACAAAACACCCTCCAACCGAAAGGAGGAGGAGTGGGCAACAGGGAAGCCATAGGACTCAAAAGCAGAACCCGCTACACTGTGAGACGCCCGGTCCACCGTCTCGCAGAAGGCGAATACCTTGAAGAACCCAAGGCGGAGGTCCCCGGACCTGGGCAATCCAGCACCCAAGAGAAGTCGGGTGACCTTCCCGAGAAGAGCAGCCCGAACCCGGTAGCAGATCAGACAGAAGCGTAGAGGCGCCAAGAGGACGGACTCATACCACACTGCATCCGAAGAGGAGGAAATTGCAGCAGGCAAGGGAACCGCAGTCCTGCCAGAGCCAACGAAGAATTCGAGAGGCGCTGCAGACAACAGCACTCTCGACCATGTGACCACTAGCGCAGGGAAGTAATGCCGCAGAAGGACGCATGGGCATGCATCTAGGACCCACGAACACTCCCTGGCAGCTCGGTGCAGCAGAGAGCAAAAGAGCCTGTCCGGTCAGGAGGACAGAATGAACTCCCTAGGGACGAGTGCAAGGCTGGCGGCAAGCATCGTCTCCCAAGAAACAAAGGTATGCCGCAGGAAGCAGGTGAGGCATACGTACGAGCAGCCCCGTAAGCAGCGAGAGGGCCAACCCACCTAGAAAAAAGGGGGGGCTCGTCCCAGAGTGCCACAGCATGTACGGAATTGCAAAGTGCAACCTGAAAGGGAGTTATGCACAAACCTAGCATAGCATGCGAAGGAACGCAATCAGTCCACCCTGAAAGGGGGGAAATTGTACCTGGCCAACAGCAGTCGGCAAGAGTGCAAAGACCCGTCCCAAAAGGGAGTGATGCCTAAGGCCGTACCTACTTCAGAGAAGCAGGACATTACCCTATAAACCAGCAGGAACGCAGGAGGTCCACCTAGCGAAAGGGGAACATGCACAGGGATATCCTAGCATTAAATGAGTGTGCAATAATACACCCAACACTGAACTCAGCGAGAGTGCAACTACTCTGCCAACGAAGGGGGACATGTACAAGTCCAGCACAGCCATATAAGGACAGCCGTGAATCTCATGAGCGTGCCAAATTCTGCCCTTGAAGTGAGAGGTGGTCACGCACAAGGCCAGCACCGTAACCAATGGAAGTGCAAGCGTTCCACCCATGTTAGAGGGCCATTCTCATGGCCAGCAATGTATCCGGTGAGAGTGTAGCACAACGCCCAGAAAAAGGGAGGGTAAAGCACATGGCCAGCATCTCATCCAGGGAGAGTGCGAGCACACCGCCATGCATGGGAGTCATACACATGGCCAGCAATGTACCGGCAAGAGACAAACACAGTCACTAAGGATGTGTGCATGTCGCCTGAGGAAGGAAGGCATGCCCCGGGCTGGCAGAGAATCCAGCAAGAGTGCGTACACCGCCTACGGAAGAGGGCCATGCATATGGCCGACAGCGGATCCAGCGAGAGTGCAAGCACCCTGCCATGTATGGGGTACATGCACGTGGCCAGCAACGTACCTGCGAGGAAACAACCAACGACAGAGGGATGTATGTATGCTGCCTGAGGGAAGGAGGCATACCTAAGGCCGGCAGGGAATCCAACAAGGGTGCAGCATACCGCCCAAGAAATGGCCGGCAGCGAAACCAGTGAGAGTGCAGCACAATAACATAGTACATAAGTACATCATAGCACATCAGCGAGAGTGCAGCATTCCGCCAATGGAAGGGGGACGTGCACATAGCCAGTACCGTATCCGGTGAGAGTGCAGTATTCCGCCTAAAAAAGGGGGTCATGCACATGATCGGCAACAGATCCAGTGAGAGTGCTGCGTTCCGCCCAGGAAGGGGGTCACGCACATGGCCGGCAGCGAATCCAGTGAGTGCTGCGTTCCGCCCAGGAAGGGGGTCCCGCACATGGCCGGCAGCAAATCCAGAGAGTGCAGCGTTCCGCTTATGGAAGGGGGTCGTGCACATGGCCAGCACCGTATCCGGTGAAGGTGCAGTATTCCGCCTAAGAAGGGGGTCATGCACATGGCCAGCCAGGGAGAGTGCAGTAGCCCGCCTAGGAGGGGGGGGAATGCACATGGCAGGCACCATAACTGGAGAGACGATGAATGCTGCCTACAGAAGGTCCGAATGCACTTGGCCAGCGCCGTATCCTGGAAGAGGCAAGAAAAAACCGCCTAAAAGGGGAAATGCCCTAGCAGCGACGCAGGCTGGGAGCGCAACACCATGCCGCCTGAGGAAAGAGGTCATGCAGACATGCAGCATTACTGATGAGGCTGCAGCGTCCTGCGCAGCCCAATAGAAATCATGATCTATTATTAATTATTGCATCATTATAAAAAAAAATTATTTTTTTTTTTTTTAAATTTCATTTAAACCCAGCTTCTGAGGCTAAAGGGGAGCCACTATATAGGGGCCCTGAGAGAGGAGAAAAAAAAGGGGGGCCAACTATACAGACCCATTTGTGGGAGCCGGCCTGCACCCAAAGGGTTAACAGGGATCCGGCCTGGAGGGCGGCGTGCGATCCCCTGAGGGCGGAGGAACCTCCAGGCGGGAAAAAATCGCGCCTGGAGAAGTTCCCGCCCCCTCCACCAGAGACCGGAAAAGTGCGGCCTAGTAGGCCGCAAAGCCGGGGGCTAAATTTGCGGAGTCCGGCCCGTCATACCGCCGGGACCTGAGGCGGAATGGCGGTTCAAACCGGCCGCGGGAGCCCACCCCGCGGGCCGGTCGGGATTGCGGCCCAGCAGGCCGCGAAGCCTGGGACCAATTAGCGGAGCCCCGCCGACCGGCACCTGCTGGGGCATAGTCAAGCCCAATGCCGGCCGCGGGAGCCCACCCCGCCGGCCGAAAGAGACAGGGGCCCGGAGTGGCGGTTCTGCCGGCCGCGGAGCCCACCCGGCCGGCCGGAGAAGACAGGGGCCGGAACGTGGCATTGCCGGTCGCGGGAGCCCACCCCGCCACCAGAAGAGACAGGAGGGCCGGAATGGCGGCTCGCTGGCCGCGGGAGCCCACCCCGCCGGCCGGAAGAGTAAGGGGTCCTCCTTACTCCACTGCAGCGTCCTGCCCCTCCGGTAAGCCCAATGTGATTAGGCGAGATGGGGGGAAGCGCAGATGCCAGGGGGGGACCCAGAGACGGAGAGGTCAGGATATAGTCCCCTCACTAGCAGCATGTCCTATGAGGCCAGGAGAAAAGGGGAGCAGATTGCCGCACAGCAGCACCCCATGCCTATGTCCAGCAGGGGAAGGGTCCAGAGGCCCAGTATGGGGGTCAGGCACGCAGGAGACCATTGGGTGGGGGACGTAGGGCTGGAGAAGCCACTCTCTTACCACAGCCGTCTTCACCCTCGGTCCATTCCAGCAGGGTCGCCCCTTCAGCTACTGGCACCGTAGTGGCAGGACGCTGGAAGAGGGGCTTGGCGTGCGGGCGACCCTTGCGCTGGCGGGATGTAAGGGAGCTAGGCTGCCCTGATCCACCTTGCCTTCTGTGGGGGAGGCAGCAGTGCGGTGACCGGCACTGGCGCAGCTCAACCCCGGGAGAAACAGAGAGGTCTAGTGCGTCTCTGTTGTCCCTGATGATCTGGAACAAAAAAGAAAGAAAAAAGTAAAAATCTAAAATTTAAACAAGGAGAAAACAGCCCTGCAGAGCAGGGAGTGTCTTGCCTCCTTGGACACTAAGCTAAGAACTGGCAGCCTCTCTCTCCAGGCTGAGGGTATAGCTGTGGAGGAGGGGCTTAACAGTTTTCACTTAGTGTCACGCCTCCTATGGAGATGAGCTATACCAAGGTCTTCTGTCTCCCCCAAGGAAACTGGGCGAGAAAATCTCGTTTTTATCCCCTACACCAGATGACTACAGTGCCTGGTGTAAAGATGACACTTCTCAGAATGCAAATCAGCAGTGCTACTTTTGTGCACACGTTGCAAAAGCAAGGAACGCTTAAAGATTTTGGATCTGGAGCCTGCAGAATTTTCAAGACTGCTCTGGATTGTACCTCAGGATCAGAATTAGATACATTCTATAAAACGGCATGGATTTACTTCAGTTCTAATAATAAAAGGTAGGACTTTAAAGGGGTTATCCCATCTGTGCTCTTCACTAACCTTCCACAGGTCCCCTCTTCCTGTATCTGCCAGGGGCGGTATCATCACGCTTGATTGACAGTACAGGAAAGCCGCACTCTGGTGATCTCATCGCGCCACTTACTTATACGCGCTCCCAGTGCTGCTGCTAGCAGTGTCTAATAGCAGCTTCTTCAGTGAGGGAGTTTTACAGTATTCTGAGCACCAGCCATGGTAAGTGCAGTTGCTGAAAGCGAATATGCACGCTCCGGCCAGCACAGTTCAAGGCAGGCAGAGGAGGACACCGAGCAAGCATAGCCACAGCTACAGTATCTCAGCGATGGCCATAACCAATGACAACCAGCTAACTACACAAAAATGACAGATTATGATGATTAAATGCACAGGGCAAGTCTGTTATTATGCTTAAAGGAACACAATGAATGCCACTTTACAAGATGGGACAACCCTTTTAAAAGGCTTAGTTCAGCCACTTAAATTTTTTCCTAAATCTTATAATGGTACAAAATGACAAACTGAGTAATACTTACCAATTACTCACTCCTCCCGTGCAGTATCTTTCCAGGTCACTCGTCAATCTCTGTATCTTGACCACCAGTGATGACGTTTTGACATGGACATGCGATCGCTGCAGCAGTAACCTCAGGGGTGACCACTGCAGCCACTAATTGGCTGCAGGGTTTATATGTCCATATAAAAATGTCATCACTTCGAAGCCAAGATATAGAGGTCAGTGAGGGATATGCAGCAGCACGGTAACAGCAGGCAAGACACACAATTGCTCTCTGAAAAGCAACAAGAAGCACTCACATCTTCATTCCAGTCTTCTGCTGTCCACTCTTCAATAGAATTTCTCCAAGCTCCTGGTAAAAAGCAGGAAATGAAAAGCCTAAACATGGTATATACACAAGAGCCGAACTATAACTTTTACCTAAAAGGTGGACGGTAAGTATAGGATGCTCCTCAGAAAATAAAAGTTACAAACAGAATGATGCAAGCCAGCACATGGCAGACAGAATTGCCACCTCCTGCTAAACATCAAAGTCAAAAGGAAAAATTAACATGTAAAATGTCTTTGTGGTAAGAATCAGTAGAGGAGTCAAATTAATCGATTCCGATGGCAAAAAGAAATTAAAGGGGTTGCCTCACTTCGGCAAGTGGCATTTATCCTGTAGAGAAAGTTAATACAAGCCACTTACTAATATATTGCGATTGTCCGTATTGCCTCCTTTGATGGCTTGATTCATTTTTCCATTAAATTATACACTGCTCATATACAGGGGGTTACGACCACCCTGCAAACCAGCAGCGGTGGTCGTGCTTGCACAATATAGGAAAAAGCACTGGCCACTCTGGTGGCCAGGACCATGAGAGCTCACACAGTATGGCGCTTTTTTTCTAGTGTGCAAAAACGACAACCACGGCAGGATTGCAGGGTGGTCGTGACCAAGGGATCCAACGCTGGGTCTCTTCCCCTACTTACCCTGAGCTAAATTGTAGGGCGGAATTACTATTTAACGGCAGCTTCTACCACCAGCTCAGGCGCAATGCGATAGGGAGTCCTTGTGCCCCATTGTTTGCTAATTTGTTACTGGGCTGGTGGGAGAGGACTAGGGGTGGGTGATATAGACTATATGCGATATAAACTATATAAATTTGGCCAACGATCGAGATTTTGTTTATATCATGGTAGGACATGGCATGCGCCGCTCTCGGCATGCACCATGTTCTAAGCCGGCACAGTGGAGAAGGAGGGAGTCCATCCCTCCCCACTGTGTGCAGCTGCCGCTGACCACCAATGAGAACAGAGTAGGAAGAGGAGGGGAGGGACTGTGGCCACTGCGCCACCAATGAATATAGTTATTATGCCCGAATATAAACGTAGCCTGCATGTGCCGGCCATATCCTATACCTGGCCTCTATTACTGTGCGCAGTGATCCTGAGGGGTTAATTGTGGCGGATCATGGCACACAGTAAGAGGCCAGGTATGGGATATGGCCGGCACATGCAGGCTACGTTTGTATTCAGGCATATTAACTATATTCATTGGTGGCGCAGTGGCCACAGCCCCTCCCTTCTATTACCCCTCTTTTAAGTATTATATTAATTGTGCCCCCTCCACATGATTAAATCATTGGTGGAAGTGGCCCCAGGGTGGCAGCTTCTGATCGGAGCCCCAGCAGTGTAAATCGCGGGGCTCTGATCGGTTACCATGGCAGCCAGGACGCTACTGAAGCCCTGGCGGCCATAGTCAACTCCCTGCTGCTGTGTGTACTAGCACAGGGCAGCAGGGAGAGTGTGAAGTCCTATTTACCCTAATAGAGCTAGCTCTGTTAGGTTGAACACGACAAGCGTTCTAGCCACTAAGGAGGCTAATTGTTATTATTAATAGCTGTTATTAAATAAAAAGTAAAAAAAAAAAACAAAAAAAAAAAAAAAAAAAAAAAAAACACATGTTTACTCAGTATATGCTCAGTATTTGTTATGTAACATATAATATACTGACTGTCACCAGTTGGTTTTGTGAGCCTGTAGCTTTAAGCCCTAACTCGCACTGTTCGAAGTCACCAAACTGCACAGGTGTATGCAAATTGGCATGTTGAGCTACCACATTAAACCATAGTGAGAGCTCCAGAGGGCATAGCTAATTTGCCCAGGGCCTCTCCGTGACAGCTCACCTAACCACACCTCCTTAGAGCCTTAACTGGAGGGGCGCGTGCGCAGTACAGGACACGTAACTGGGTCTGATCACATTACCAGTCACGTGTCTACAGGGGGTGGGATTATCGGCGGTCCAGACAAGTTAAATTGGGCTCCCTGGAACGCCGACCAGTTTGCTGCCACACGCACCATGATGGAGGTCAAACCGCATGTTTACCAGGATCTTCCGCTACATGCTTACTGGTAGTAAGGGCACACTATTACGACCGGACTGGAGCAAATGACCAGCACTCGGTCCCTGTTCTTATTGTATGGACTCTAGCTTATGAATACTGCTGAGTCCATCTACACTAGGTTCCCCTGATAATTTGGCCCTAAGCCAATGAAACGCGTTGGAACGTTGACATATATTCATACTAGCATATGGTAGAAAGAATAACGATAGCGGCACTCACCCAATGTTGCAAAAACTAGTTTTTGCAACATTGGGCGAGTGCCGCTATCGTTATTCTTTCTACCATATGCACATTACATTGTGGACTTCTTTGATAGCACAGCACCACTGAAAATTTGCCATTGACCTGATTTGAGTTGCACCGGACGCTACTGGATTTACCAGCAGTGCCGCCTTACACCTCTTTGTCTTTACATATATTCATACTAGGATTTATCAGTTTGTCCCCTGATGAAGCTGGGCAGTCACAAAGCTGCATAGGGACAACCAGGGACACCTAGGTAGTCAGGCACGGCTCAATGGAGTCGCCTTTTTAGAGTGAGCATATTACTCCCTGTGCACTACAATTTAGCTCAGGCTAAGTAGGGAAATATAGGGAAGAGACCCAGTATTGGAAATCTCTCCCCCTCCTCACCCTCGCATTCCTTCAGCTACCACTAGACTTCAGGATGACCCTTGGTAAGACCTTTGCTTTTTATTCTGAGCACTGATAATTACTGCACATCAGGCAACACTTATTTTATTTGATACCGTATTATGGGCTACTATTTTATATCAAGTATTTAATAAAAGTTATGTATTAAGAAGGTTAACCATTATTTTGGATTATCTAATTTTCAACAGCTCAGGTACCATTTATACCATGGTTGTGTTTATAACATGGTTGTGACCAAGGAAACGAGCAGTGTATAATGCGATAAAAAAAAATAAAAAATCTGGCCAGCAAACAAAGAAATATGGACAATCACAATACATTAGTAAGTGCCTTGTATTAACTTTCTCTACATGATAAATGCTATTTGCTGAAGTGACAACCTCTATAACTGAAAAGGAATTGCTGAGATTGAACAACGCTTACCATTCCCATCATCGCCGTCACTCTGACCCGTCTCCCATACCTCTGGTTTTACACCAAACCCATCATTAGTGCTGGGCTCAGTGTAGTCTGCAGGATTAAATGTCCTATAACAAAGAACACAATCATGTTAGCTGATGGAACAACAATGAAAGCTGTTCACGTGACCAGGTGCGTGCTGAAGACCTACCCCATGCCCTGTGCTGAAAACCTTCCTGCTCCCCTACCTCGTCCGCGCCCTCCAAATCCTGTTGGAAAATGAATATTGCTTATGTCAAAGAGAAGTGTACATATTTCTGTGTGTGCACACAACAGACCTGTGAATCAAAAGGTTCCAAAGTTACACAGTAGTTTGCCATAAAAATACGTAGAATCTCCTATTACATAAAAGTGACACCAAGACACTGAAGCTAAAAAATAGCCACGGAGAGGTCATAAGCCAAGAATTAACGGTATTATTAAATACTGATGTCCAAATCAAGGGAAGGGGAAAAGGGTTAAAAAAGCAAGAAAAACATTTGTACTAAGATCTAACCACTACATGACAAGTGTCAAAGTGAGAAGGCAAATGATAACAGTAGAAGCAGTCCACTGCCAATCCAGAGCATTGCACCCAGTAAACCGATGCTCCATTTGGGAGTTTAACAAATCCAAATCCAAGAAGTAAAATGCATATACACTGAATTTAATAAGGTGCAAAATGCCCAAGATAATTATAAAAATCTGACAAACAGGAGAGTGACAAGAGAGAAAAATACGGTACCTCTGCCACGCCCACGTCTGCCACGGTCAGCAGGTCTGTCTCCAGGGCCATTGTCTACTCCATTTTCTTCTGCTCTAACTGCATGAAAGAAACCATATTAGACCCCCCCATCTACTAGGCCACCCTACAATACAGGATGATAACTGGCAGCATACACTCTCTACCACGACTTCCTCCTCGGCCACGCCTGCTGGATGTTCCACGGCCACGGCTTGCTTCTCTGTCTCCTCTCTTCTCCCTGTTTTCTTTGTTTTCAGAGCTCTCTTTTCCAATGCTCTTCTTTTTGCAACCAACAGTCTCCCAGGAGGTCTACAAGGACAAAAACGGGACAAGTCCAATAAATAACTCTCTGGTCACAAGGGAAGGTTCTAACACTGACCCCAGATAAATATCTGAAGGTGATCTAACCAGAGTTTCTACAATAATTCTTTTCCCAGAGAAACAGAGCTACAAATCTTATCCGTATCCACTGGTCCTTTAATATTTTCTCATATGATAAAATCTGTTATGACCTATGGAACAAGCCTCCACCGATTTAGGCTACTTTCACACTTGCAGCAGAGTGAATTGGCAAGCTGTTCAGTCGCCCGAACTGCCTGCCAGATTCGGCAATCTGCATGCAAACGGACAGCATTTTGTAGACAGATCCGTATGCGGACAAGTCTCACAAATGCATTGCAAGAACGGATCAGTCTCTCCGTTTGCCATACGGACAAACTGTTTCGTTTCTATTTTTTATTTTTTTTTACATTTTTACCTGCGCATGCGCAGACCGGAAGGACGAACCCGGCATTCCAGTATTTTTAATGCTGGATCCGGTACTAATACATTTCAATGTAAATCTGATCTGGCATCTGATCTGATCTGGCATCTGATCTGGAATTTTGGACAGAGAATACCACAGCATGCTGTGGCATTTCCTCCGTGCAAAACGCCTTTCAGTGACTGAATTGAAGACATCCTGAACGGATTTCTGTCCATTCAGAATGCATTGGGATGAAACTGATCAGTTATTTTCCGGCATTGAGCCCCTGTGACGGAACGCCGTGCCGGAAAAGTGTATATGTATATGTATGTATATAGCAGACAGACAGAGAGAGACAGACAGACAGAAAGAGAAAGCATGCAATAATGCAGCCAGTCTCACCGTGTCAGAGTTTCCTTCCAGAAGTATATTAATCGCCCTGTTCACATCTCCGTTGCAGTCATGAAGCGCCACTATACACTCATCCTGGTTCTTTCCTGTCACTTCCATTAGCTACACATAAAAAAATATATATATATAAATGCTAGCAGCAACTGCATCTTTTTTCTAATGTATAGATTATTTTTATTTATTTTTTACAGTTTTCCACATGGCTATTTCTAAAATAAAATTAAGGTAATTTCCATCTAAAAATAATTCCTTTCTGATCCTTCATGACAAATCAAAGACACTCAGAGTGGATGGCATCACTCCCACAAAAAAAAAAAAAAAACAGACATATGGTGACTAGAGTAGGAAGTTGGCACCAGAAATGGAGACTCTAGGCTCTCAAACGGGTAAATTAACTTCAGCAAACGCCATTTATTATGTAGAGAAAGTTAATAACAGGCACTTACTAATGTATTGTCATTGTCCATATTGCCTCCTTTGCTGGCTGGATTTTTTTTTCCATCACATTATACACAGCTCGTATCCAGAAGTTACAGCCACACTGTAATCCAGCAGTGGTGGTCGTGCCACCAGGGAGGCTAGAGCATTTTCCTATAATATACAAACATGGCCACCGCTGCTCGATTGCAGGGTGGTCGTAACTCCTGGACACAGGCAGTGTTTAATGTGATAGAAAAATGAATGAAGCCAGTAAAGGAGGAAATATGGACAATCACAATACATTAGTAAGTGCCTGGTATTAACTTTCTCTACATCATGAATGACATTTGCTGAAGTGAGACAACCCCGTTAAGGGAGTTTGCCTACTGATGGTTCATATACACAACCACTTCTTGTTTGGCAGTGCTTAGACTCCCGTGGTTCTCACCAGTCTTCAGAATGATGGTGCTCCCTCAGTTTTTACCTGGACAGCACCGATCCCAGCCAGCTGCTGTGCATGGAACTGCAGCATAGCCCAAACACCTGAGGACAGAGGCCTAGTCACCTTAATTAAACATTATGCTGTAAGGGTACCTGCAGAGATAATTGCAGAGAAGGGATCTCCACAGAACATAAGTCTAGACCTAATGAGAGGCTTAATAGCCAGTGTAAAAACTGAAAGATGACCAAAACGTTAAAAAAAAAAAAAAAAAAGGTGGTTCAATTACTGCAGATCTACGGTGGGGGGTCATCCATTTATTGCACAGAAAGGCATGTGAAAGAGGGAGGAACAGGGGCAACATGTACAAACCCAGCCCCCATGCAATATTTACATGCCGAGTATATATCTAAAGAATAAATCAAGGCAACTGGACGTACTGTAGATTTCTTGAAAACGTTTCACTCGTTCTTCCAACGAGCTCTCAATTCTGAGTGATTGTACAAAAATTCTGGGAATAAATATGTAACTGAATCCACATCTGGTAATTATACCCAGCATTGGGTCAAAGGTGTTGATTCCATTGTGCTAATTGGAGTCAGTAGGTGATAAAGACTTCCCAGAAAAAGGTGTCAAGACAGCATTGTATGTGGCAGACAAAAGAAATGAGCAGCATCCAAAATGGGGAATCACGCTCACACACACAATGCGATTCCCACACCGGACACACTTGTCTGAAAGAGGACTAATGCTTTCTCTTTTTTATGACCCATATCTTATTTTTGCATAAAAAAAATAAAATAAAATAAAATAAACCTGTGGCAGCACCCTTAGGCCCCTTTCAGACCAGCGAGTGTCACGTTACTGACCGCAGCGCAGGTTGCATCCCGATCTTCCCGCACTGCCAGGGTTGCATAGCATTTTATTGATTTATGATGCTATGTAAACCTTAGAGGTGTGGAATGTACTGGCCAACACTGACATAATGCTGTCTGTGTTATCCAATACATTCGGGAACTGTAAGGGTTACATCGCATCATAAACCAATATAATGCTATGCGACCACGGCAGTGCTGGAAGTTCAAACTCTTCCTAAAATGGCCTACAACTGAAGAAGCCTTCAACTTACTTGTTTCACTTTATCCTCAAAGTCTGCATCATTTTTGTCGTAGATCATCTGTGCGAGGCGGATCTGCTCAGCTGTTGCCTGGAAAACAGGACTGTCAAAATTTACCCAAGGCGAATTAAGATTAGCAGCCTCTCCACAAGCATGGATGACACCATAGCAGGCTGTAAATATCTCAGCTGTCGGAGTGAGAAGTCAACTGGTAGTGTTTACGCCATGTTATAGAGCGTCCGTATAGAGCACACTCTAAAGATAGAAAACTGTAGAACGTGAGGCAAACAGCCATACGGCAGTTGCTGCCAGACAACAGCTTGTGAATATAACATTTGTCTAAGCGCACAATGTCCACGTGGGACGGAAAAACTGTACCACAAATTCCATCGCAAAATCTGTACAATTTTGCTGGATTTTTTTTTTATGGATGTATTTCTATCTATTTATTGCAGGTTATTAAAATACCATCCACTTTGCGCAGCATTTCCAGAACCAAAAGACAGAAAGTGTTGAAGTATTTAACACTCTGGATTATTAAACAGCTATAGAAACACACGTGAATGAGTTGTGTGGTTAGAGAACCTCCGGGAGGACCAGAAGTCCAAGATTTGAAGCATCTCCTCATTTATTCTCATACTTTTGCTTCAAGTCTTACACCACACTACTGCTTGTTACACTTTAGTCTAGAAAACAATATCTAAATTATCAGATACCCTGGATTACTGCACTGGAGATAGACAAGATAATGATATTTTGCTTAAAGAGGAGCTGTCCCCTCTCTAGACATGTCTAGGGCTGCAGCTAACGATTATTTGAATAATCGATTAGTTGCCGATTAATTTCTACGATTAATCGAGAAAAACGACAAAATTACAAAACAGAGGTTTATATGATCTTACTTGAAAAATGATGTTCAAAGGCCATATTAAAACAATATGGACGACACTAGTGGACGACACTATTATGGGGGGGATCTGTGGGCGGCGCAGTTATGGAGAGGGGGATCTGTGGATGGCGCTGTTATGGAGAGGGGGAACTGTGGATGGCGCTGTTATGGAGAGGGAGATATGTGCACTGTTATGGGCATAACAGTGCACAGATCCCTTTCCTCATAACAGTGCACAGATCCCCCTTCCCATAGCAGTGCCATACACAGACCCCCCCTCCTCCCCATAGCAGTGCTATACACAGACCCCCCTCCCCATAGCAGTGCCATAGACAGACCCCCCTCCCCATAGCAGTGCCATAGACAGATCCTCCCCCCTCCCCATAGCAGTGCTATACACAGACCCCCCTCCCCATAGCAGTGCCATAGACAGATCCTCCCCCCTCCCCATAGCAGTGCTATACACAGACCCCCCTCCCCATAGCAGTGCCATAGACAGATCCTCCCCCCTCCCCATAACAGCCCCGGCCCCAATGCTTATAAGTCTGACTAATCACTGCATCTTTAGTTTACCTTTTTACAATGACGCTCCTGTAACAGCCAGGCAGAGCGGACGGCGGCGTAACGTCACTCACTCACGTGACGCACCTGCTCCGCCCACTTCATGAATGAAGGAGGCGGAGCAGGCGTGTCACGTGAGTGAGTGACGTTACGCCGCCGTCCGCTCTGCCTGGCTGTTACAGGAGAGTCATTGTAAAAAGGTAAAATAAAGATGCAGCGACCGCCCGCCCGCCCGCATAGCAACGAATCGGCGATTATTCGATAACTGGATTCGTCGACAACGAATCCAGTTATCGAATATAATCGATTACATCGATTAATCGTTGCAGCCCTAGGCATGTCTGTTGAGCATCTATTCTTATGGCTCTATGTTGCGTCATTCCTTTATCTTTCCTACTAGAAGTTCTGAATGAATTGCCTGCAGCTTACAGTAAATGTACAGATGGGTGTGTCCCTGTACAGTCTAGTGTATGATGTTTACAATAATAGTTAGATGACGTCCCTTTACACGTGCTCTACCTTATTAGGAGTGTGTAATACACTAACAGCCAATGCATTACAATACAGAAGTGCATTGTAAAGGGGAACAGACCCCCAAAAGGAGTCCCAGAGTGGGACAAAAAAAAATAAAAAAAAAATAAATAAAAAAATGAAAAAGTGTAATAGCAAGCAATCAAAAAGTCATATGCACCCCAAAATAGTGTCAAACAAACCTTCATCTCATCCTGCAAAAATGAGACCCTAAGACAATTGCCCAAAAAAACAACAACTATGGCTCTCAAAATATGGAGACACTAAAACATGATTTTTGTTTCAAAAATGCTGTTATTGTGTAAAACTTCAAAAAAGTTGACATTAGATATTGCTGCGTCCGTAATAACCTGCTGTATAAAAATATCACATGACCTAACCCCTCAGGTGAACACCGTAAAAAAGGAAAAAAATGCCATTTTTTGTCACCTTACATCACAAAAAGTATAATACCAAGCGATCAAAAAGTCATATGCGCACCAAAATTATACCAAACAGTTCTCATACCGAAAGGACAGTCGCACCAAAAAAAATAAACAATACATATTTTTTTTATAAATATGGCGTTCATAATATGGAGAACTTTAACACCTTAGGGACCAGGCCATTGTTTGCAAATCTGACCAGTGTTAACTTAAACGCTTTGACTTATCCAGGCCATTCTGAGATTGTTTTTTCGTCATATATTGTACTTCATGACACTGGTTAAATGAAGTAAAAACAAAAAAAACTTTTTTATTTATAAAAAAAATACCAAATTTACAAACATTTTAGGAACATTTTCAAATTTCAAAGTTTCAATTTCTCTACTTCTATAATACATAGTAATACCTACAAATATAGTTATTACTTTACATTCCCCATATGTCCTACTTCATGTTTGGATCATTTTGGGTATGACATTTTAGTTTTTGGGGACGTTACAAGGCTTAGAAGTTTAGACGCAAATCTTACAATTTTTCAGAAATTTTCAAAAACCCAATTTTTTGTGACCAGTTCAGGTCTGAAGTCACTTTGTGAGGCTTACATAATACAAAACCACCCAAAAATGACCCCATTCTAGAAACTACACCCCTCAAGGTATTCAAAACTGATATTACAAACTTCATTAACCCTTTAGGTGTTCCACAAGAGTTAATGGCAAATGGATATAATATTTCAGATTTTTTGGAAATTTGAATCCATTTTTTCCCAGTAACAAAGCAAGGGTTAACAGCCAAACAAAATGCTATGTTTATTGCCCTGATTCTGTAGTTTGCAGAAACACCCCATATGTGGCCGTAAACTACTGTACGGGCACACGGTAGGGCATAGAGGGAAAGGTGCGCTGTGTGGTTTTTGGGAGGCAGATTTTGCTGGACTGGTTTATTTACACCATGTCCCATTTGAAGCCCCCCTGATGCACCCCTAGAGTAGAAACTCCATAAAAGTGACCCCATTTTTTTTTATACTGAAGGCTGTCCGTGCCGTTCCGCAAATTGCACCATATTGCATTAGTGAAAATGGAGCTGTCCCCATTGACTTACATTTTAAGTCAGGACGGATCAGTTTTTGACTTAGACTTTTTTTTTTTTAAAGAATAATGCAAATGGTTCCTTTCTGAAGGGATACAAGCGTTTGCATTATCGGTGCGGATCAGTCTGCGCAGATACAAGACAGATCCGCACCGAACGCAGGTATGAAAGTAGCCTAATTCTTGTGGAACACCTAAAGGGTTAAGAAAGCTTGTAAAATCAGTTTTGAATACCTTGAGGGGTGTAGTTTTTCAAAATGGGGCCATTTATGGGTGCTTTCTATTATGTAAGCCCCACAAAGTGACTTCAGACCTGAACTGGTCCTTGAAAAGTGGGTGTTGGAAATTTTCAAAAAAATTTAAAGATTTGCTTCTAAACTTCTAAGCCTTCTAACGTCCCAAAAAAAAGAAAAATGTAATTTACAAAATGGTCCAAACATGAAGTAGACATGGGAAATGTAAAGTAATACCTTTAGCAAAGAAATAAAAATTTTGAAAATTCAGAATTTTTTAATTTTTTGGGTCAATTTGGTATTTCTTTATAAATGAAATATATTGACTCAAATTTCCCACTGTCAATAAGTACAATATGTGAGGAGAAAACAACCTCAGAATGGCCTGGACAAGTAAAAGTGCTTTAAAGTTAATCACCACATAAAGTGACACCGGTCAGATTTAAAAAAAATGGCCTGGTCCTTAACCCCTTAAGGACCAGGCTCATTTTCACCTTAAGGACTATGCTATTTTTTGCAAATCTGACCAGTGTCACTTTAAGTGCTGATAACTTTAAAGGGAACCTGTCACCGGGATTTTGTGTATAGAGCTGAGGACATGGGTTGCTAGATGGCCGCTAGCACATCCGCAATACACAGTCCCCATAGCTCTGTGTGCTTTTATTGTGTTAAAAAAATGATTTAATACATATGCAAATTAACCTGAGATGAGTCCTGTATGTGAGATGAGTCAGGGACAGGACTCATGTCAGGTTAATTTGCATATGTATCAAATCTGTTTTTTGACACAATAAAGGCACACAGAGCTATGGGGACTGGGTATTGCGGATGTGCTAGCGGCCATCTAGCAACCCATGTCCTCAGCTCTATACACAAAATCCCGGTGACAGGTTCCCTTTAAAACACTGACTTATCCAGGCCATTCTGAGATTGTTTTTTCGTCACATATTGTACTTCATGACACTGGTAAAATAAAGTCCAAAAAATTAATTTTTGTGCATAATAAAATACCTAATTTACCAAAAATTTTGAAAAATTAGCAAATTTCAAAGTTTCAGTTTCTCTACTTCTGTAATACATAGTAATACCCCCAAAAATTGTGATGACTTAACATTCCCCATATGTCTACTTCATGTTTGAATTATTTTGGGAATGATATTTTATTTTTTGGGGATGTTACAAGGCTTAGAAGTTTAGAAGCAAATCTTGACATTTTTCAGAAATTTACAAAAACCCAATTTTTAGGGACCACTACAGGTCTGAAGTCACTTTGCGAGGCTTACATAATAGAAACCGCCCAAAAATGACCCCATTCTATAAACTACACCCCTCAAGGTATTCAAAACTGATTTTACAAACTCTGTTAACCCTTTAGGTGTTGCACAAGAGTTATTGGCAAATGGGGATGAAATTTGAGAATCATTTTTTTGCCTAATTTTCCATTTTAACCCATTTTTTCCACTAACAAAGCAAGGGTTAACAGCCAAACAAGACTGTATCTTTATTGCCCTGACTCTGCTGTTTACAGAAACACCCAATATGTGTCTAAACTACTGTACGGCCAGACAGCGGGGCGTAGAGTGAAAGGTGCGCCGTATGGTTTTTGGAAGCCAGATTTTGCTGGACAGTTTTTTAGACACCATGTCCCATTTGAAGCCCCCTGATGCACCCCTAGAGTAGAAACTCCATAAAAGTGACCCCATCTAAGAAACTACACCCCTCAAGGTATTCAAAACTGATTTTAAAAACTTCGTTAACCCTTTAGGTGTTGCACAAGATTTAATGGAAAATAGAGATACAATTTCAAAATTTCACTTTTTTGGCAGATTTTCCATTTAAATTTTTTTTTTTAGTTACAAAGCAAGGGTTAACAGCCAAACAAAACTCATTATTTATGGCCCTGATTCGGTAGTTTACAGAAACACCCCATATGTGGTCGTAAACTGCTGTACGGGCACACGGCTGGGCGCAGAAGGAAAGGAATGCCATACGGTTTTTGGAAGGCAGATTTTGCTGGACTGTTTTTTCGACACCATGTCCCATTTGAAGCCCCCCTGATGCACCCCTAGAGTAGAAACTCCAAAAAAGTGACCCCATTTTAGAAAGTACGGAATAGGGTGGCAGTATTGTTGGTACTAGTTTAGGGTACATATGATTTTTTATTGCTCTATATTACACTTTTTGTGCGGCAAGGTAACAAGAAATAGCTTTTTTGGCACTTTTTTTGTTATTTACAACATTCATCTGACAGGTTAGATCATGTGGTAATTTTATAGAGCAGGTTGCCACGGACGCGGCGATACCTAATATGTATACAATTTTTTTTTATTTATGTAAGTTTTATACAATAACTTTTTTAAAACCAAAAAATTGTTTAGTGTCTCCATAGTCTAAGAGCCATAGTTTTTTCAGTTTTTGGGCGATTATCTTGAGTAGGGTCTAATTTTTTGCGGGATGAGATGACGGTTTGATTGGCACTATTTTGGGGTGCATATGACTTTTTGCTCGGTTGTTATTACACTTTTTGTGACGTAAGATGGCAAAAACGAGATTTTTGTATAACTTACCAGTAAAATCTCTTTCTCGCTCTTTCCTTGGGGGACACAGAAGACCTTGGGTATAGCTCATCTCCCTAGGAGGCGTGACACTAAGAACTGTTAAGCCCCTCCTCCACAGCTATACCCTCAGCCTGGAGAGAGAGACTGCCAGTTGCGTGTCCAAGTAGTGAGAAAAGGCAAAGTCCAAAAGTGGAGCCAACAAGCCAACTACCCAACGGGTAAAACAAACTCGGAAACAAAGAATGGGTGGGTGCTGTGTCCCCCAAGGAAAGAGCGAGAAAGAGATTTTACTGGTAAGTTATACAAAAATCTCGTTTTCTCGCCCAATTTCCTTGGGGGACACAGAAGACCTTGGGACGTTCAATAGCAGTCCAAGAGGGGAGGGACCACAGCACCAGGGCAAAGCACCCGAAGGCATCAAGAAACCGCCGCCTGCAGACCAGGCGGCCCAAGGCAGCAGACGCCGAAGCCCCAGTGCGCACCCTGTAGAACCCAGTAAGGTGTGCAAGGAAGACCAGCGACCGCCTTGCACAAAAGCATGGCCGAAGCCTTATGCCTCCGGCCCAGGAGGCACCGACCGCTCCGGCTGAAATGAACGGTGACACCAAAAGCAGAACCCTGCCCTTGGTGCGGTAACCACAGCAATAGACACAGAGAGCGAAGGAAAGCCACCCTGGAGGCCGTCAACTCTTTGCGCGGACATCCTGGAAACACAAGAGACCGAACGCAGACAAGAGCCGGAGATCTCCAAGTAACAACTGCAAAACCAAACAATCTCCAAGCGGTGAAGCGCCCGTTCCCGGAGACGGGAAGGGGATGACCAAAGCCTCGTAGATAAGAAGGCAGATACCACCCTCAGAAGGAAGGGACGGGATGGAGAAACAGCCCCGTCCTGGAAAAGGACAGAGGGCACAGAACACGAAGGGCCACCCATCAGACATGATGGCAACAGAAAACACAACTGTACAGGACAGCAGGAGTAGGGAGAACTTCTACAACGGCACCAAGGGAAAGAGTGGAGCGCCAAGAGCTCAGTGTGTAGTTCCCAGGGCGGTACCAGGGAACGGTACAGAGGAACCAAGAGCCACTCTGTGGAAGAAGGTCATGACAGGCCCAGGAGGGCCAGAAAACGCTGCAAGGGAAAGGACAGCGCCGACACTTGACACTTCAGTAACAGAGTCCCAGTCCCAGGGTCAGGCCGGACTAGAGAAAGACAGAACCAAGGGAGAGAAAGCAGAGTGGGGGAATGCCCCACTTACCACAAAACCTAGTCAAGAACCCTAAGTCCGACAACCGAACCCGGACGAAGCACAGTCGGGAGCGAACACCAGCGCGCTCGCAGGAATCGCCTGGCAAGCGGGAAAAAAAAAACCCAATGTGATCAGGCGCAGACCAGTAACACGGCCCAAGGGTCGGAAGAAAACTCCCGTCGGCCCCCGAACAACATAGTCCCGTATCCAACCGGAGTGGGTGAGCAGAAGGACAGACGGAAGAAACCGGAAGGGTCCGCCCAGCAGCCGACAGATGCCAGGACAAGACAGGCCAAAGTCCAAGTCGACGTAGCCACCACAGGAAGGAGTTCTACAGTCCTGGTGAGGGAAAGTCAAGGACAACCGTGACCGAAGGGTAGTCCTCCCAAGTTACCGAAAAGGTAAGTCCAGCAGGACCATATGCCCAGAATGGAAAGGCAATCTGCACCCAGCGGGAGGACAGAACGCAATAGGCCTGGCAAACAGGCACACAGCTAGTACTGCCAGCGAAAACGAGGGAGACGGTACGAGACCACAAGTAACCCCCGGAACCATCCAAATGAACAACCATGCTCACCCCCGAAGGGGAGGGGGCAATGACGAAAACAGCCTCTGAGGCCTGGCCGGTGCAGAAGCCACCTCGGAGTGACAAACTCAGAGAGGAAGCCAAAACAACCGAGCCAGCGAGGAAAAGCAGTCGAGACAGAGGCCGGCATAACACCCTCCAAACCGAAAGGAGGAATGGCAAACAGGGAAGCCACAGGACAGTTCAAAAGCCGAATACCTGCTACTCTGTGAGACGACCTGCAGATCGCCTCGCAGAAGGCGAAAACCCTGAAGAACCCAAAAGTGGAGGTCCCTCAGACCTGGATAGACGAGCACCCAAGAGAAGTTGGGTGACCCTACCCGAGAGGAGCGGTCTGTTCCTGGTAGCAGATCAGACTGAAGTGCAGAAGGCGCCAAGACAACGCTCTTGACCCGACGGCTTGCGCGGGGAAGCAATGTCACGGGAGGACGAACGGGTACGCATCAAGGTACCCCGAACACCCCCCAGGTGGAAGGGCCAATGAACATGGCTGGTGCAGTCACAACGGGACCACACCAGAGAATGAGTGCCACCCAGCTCGGTGCAGTAGCGAGCCAGCAGAGCCCGTCTACATATATACAAGTTATACAGCGGTGAATACATTGGGCATTCATTTGTTGTGTGTTGGACAACACCTTAGGCTCATACAGGTGGACAGAATGACCTCTTCAGAAAAGAGTGCAAAGCTAGCGACAAGCAGCCTCACCCCAAGAGAAAAAAGTATGTCGCAGGAGGAAGGGAGGCATACGTACTAGCAAACCGCAGGCAGCGAGAAGGCCAACCCACCCACGGGAGGAGAAGGCAAACACGGCCCAAACAACGCACAGAGCGCACAGCCAAGCATCCCACAGTATCCATGGAAGTACAAGTGCAACCCGAAAGGGAGTTATGCACAAGGCTAGTACAGGGGGCATGCTATGGAACGCAAGCAGTCCGCCCAGAAAAGGGGGGAGAAAAGCACCTGGCAAACTCTGCAGACGGCAAGAGTGCAAAGGCCCGCACCAAAGGACCTAGTGAAGGGGGAAGGGCATGCACAGGATTATCCGGGCATTAAATTATTGTGCAATAATCCACCCAACACCGAATTTTGTGAGAGTGCAACGAGTAGTTCGCCAATGAAAGGGGAACGTCCAGTACAGCATATAGAAGGACAGCCGTGAATCTCATGAGCGCGCAAATTACCGCCCACGGAACGAGAAGTGGTCATGCACAAGGCCAGCACCGTTTCTAAAGGGAGTGCAAGCAGCGCACCCATGTTTAGAGGGCCATGCTCCTGGCCAGCAACGTATTCGGTGAGGGTGCAATGAACCGCACACGGCAGCATCGCATCCCAGGAGAGCGCGAGCACCCCGCCACGGACGGGGCCATGCACATGGCCAGCAACGTACTGGCGCAAGAACAAACACCGTCAGTGAAGGTGCATGTATGTCGCCTGAGGAGAGGAGGCATGCCCATGCCGGCAGCAAAGCCAGCGAGAGTGCGGTACACCGCCCAAGGAAGGGGGGGGGGGCCATGCCTATGACTGGCAGCGGATCCGGTGAGAGTGCAAGCACCCCGCCATGGAAGGGGGTCAAGCACGTGGCCAGCAACCTACCGCGAGAGAACAACCCCAGCCAGGAAGAGTATGTATGCCGCCCGAGAGAAGGAGGCATGCTCAAGGCTGGCAGCGAAACCAATGAGAGTGCAGCCTACCGCTTATGGAAGGGAGTCATGCACAAGGCCGGCAGCGAATCCATTGAGAGTGCAGCGTTCCGCTTATGGAAGGGGGACGTGCACATGGCCGGCAGTGAACCCAATGAGTGCAGTGTTCCGCATATGGAAGGGGGACGTGCACATGTTTTATACCCATGGCCGACAGCGAACCCAGTGAGAGTGCAGCGTACCGCCATAGAAGGGGGATACACACATGGCCGGCAGGAATCCAGTGAGAGTGCCGTGCTCCTTGAGGGGTCATGTACATGGCCAGCACCGTATCTGGTGAGAGTGCAATTCTTCTGCCCCAGAAGGGGGTCATGCACCTGTCCGGCATTAAATCCAGTGAGAGTGATGCACATGGCCAACCTGTAACTGGAGAGGCGACGTTCTGCCTATAGACGGGGCGCCTGCCTTTGGTCAGCGCCGCATCCCGGGAGATGGCAAGGGTCCGCCTAGAAGGGGAACATGTAGCTGGCCAGAACCGCAGCAGAGGAGCGCAACATGCCGCCTACGGAAGGGGGGCATAGCGTGCGGCCAGCACTACTGCATCAGGCTGCAGCGTCCTGCGCAACCATTCCGTTATTTATTAACTTTTTTTTTTTTAAAAACACAGCCACTCTGAGGCAAAAAAGGGGCCACCATACAGGGGCACAATCTCACACAGGCCCACCAGGAAGCCCAGAACATAGAGGGTGTCCTCTAGATGGGAGCCGGCCCCTGGTGGCCGGTACCCAACAGGTTAACAAAACATCCGGCCTAGGGGGCGGCGCTGCGATCCCCTGGGGGCGGGGGACCTCCAGGCGGGAAGAATTCGCGCCGCGAGAAGTTCCCGCCCCCTCCAACTGAGGCTGGAAGTTTGTGGCCTAGTAGGCCGAGAAGCCGGGGCCTAGATTTTCGCGGCGCCCGGCCGACCGGGAGTACCGGCGGTCGGCCGGGACCGGGAGGGAGCCGGCTGACGCATGCACTAACGGCCCGCGGGTGCCCACCCCGCGGGCCGGCAGAGACAAAGGGCCGGATTGCGGCCGTGCAGGCCGAAGCCTGGGTCAAAGGTTTGCGGCACCCGGCCGGGAGCCGGCAGACGCATGCACTAACGGCCGCGGGTGCCCACCCCGCGGGCCGGCCGAGCAGGCCGAAGCCTGGGTCAAAAGTTTGCGGCTCCTGGCCGACCAAAAGCCTCAACAGTCAGCCGGGGCCTGCTGGAGCATCGCGCTCAGTACATGCAGGCAGTGAGGGCCTTGCGTCCGGCAGCTTCTGGAGCCGGCAGCTTCTGGAGCGGGCCCTTGGCCCTAGACACCGGTAAGGAGGGCGGGGGGGGGGGACCCTGAAGTCCAGCACTGCACCCCCTGCCCTAACGGCGCCCGTGGAGGAGGGACAGGGCAGTCAGCGAGGGCCCCCTGTACTGAATCTGCGACCGGTAAGGGGGAGGGCCGGCATAACCCCTGTGTCAGAGGCAGCTAGGAGCGGGTCTCCGGTCCTAAAGCAGAATTCCTCCACAGCCATCCATTGCTCACCCCTGTGCAATGCCCTATGAAGGGGCAGTGTATAGTCGCCCCGCGGTCACCAGTATGGTGGTGGTGTGGGGCTATATGATTATTGGGCAACAGCTGGATATGAGAGACAGCCCTGGAGCCAGAAAATGGCTGTTCCCAACGACACCTCAGGGTCCAGCAGGGACCAGTATGGGGGTCCAGCACGCAGGAGACCGGGGAGGGAATGAGGGGAACGTAGGGCTGGAGAAGCCTCTCTCTTACCACAGCCGTCTTCACCCTCGGTCCGTTCCAGCAGGGTCGCCCCTTCAGCTACTGGCACCGTAGTGGCAGGACGCTGGAAGAGGGACTTGGCGTGCGGGCGACCCTTGCGCTGGCGGGATGCAGGGGAGCTGGGCTGCCCTGGTCCACCTTGCCTTCTGTGGGGGAGGCAGCAGTGCGGATGACCGGCACTGGCGCAGCTCGACCCCGGGAGAAACAGAGAGGTCTAGTGCGACTCTGTTGTCCCTGATGATCTGAAGAAAAAGACAAAAGCAAAAAGCAAAAATCAAAACTAAAAACCAAACAGGAGAAAAACAGCCCTGCAGTAGCAGGGAGTGTCTTGCCTCCTTGGACACTAAGCAAAAACTGGCAGTCTCTCTCTCCAGGCTGAGGGTATAGCTGTGGAGGAGGGGCTTAACAGTTCTTACTTAGTGTCACGCCTCCTAGGGAGATGAGCTATACCCAAGGTCTTCTGTGTCCCCCAAGGAAATTGGGCGAGAAAAATTGCTTTTTTTACACTTTTTTTTTTTATTTTTTATTTTTTTTACGGTGGTCATCTGAGAGGTTAGGTCATGTGATATTTTTATAGAGCCGGTCGATACGGACGTGGCGATACCTAATATGTATACTTTATTTTTATTTATGTAAGTTTTACACAATGATTTTATTTTTGAAACAAAAAAAAAAAATCATGTTTTAGTGTTTCCATAGTCTAAGAGCCATAGTTTTTTCAGTTTTTGGGCGATTATCTTGAGTAGGGTCTCATTTTTTGTGGGATGAGATGACGGTTTGATTGGTACTATTTTGGCGTACATGCGACTTTTTTGATCACTTTTATTACCTTTTTTGGGACGTAAGGTGGGCAAAATTTCAATTTTCTCATAGTTATTTTTTTATTTTTATGGCGTTCACCGTGCGGGGAAAGTAACATGACCGTTTTATAGATCAGGTTGTTACGGACGCGGCGATACCTAATATGTGTAGTGTATTTTATTTTTTTAATTTTTATTCAGTGATAAATGTTTTTTTTTCCTCTTAACTTTTTTCACATTTTTTTTTTGACCCAGACCCACTTGGTTCTTGAAGATCCAGTGGGTCTGATGTCTGTATAATACAGTACAGAACCTATATAGGGTTCTGCACTGTATTTTACTTACACTGAACAGATCTATGCTTTCAGCATAGATCTGTTCAGCACCATGGACAGCAGGACGCCTGAGCAGGCGTCCTGTTGCCATGGGAACCTTCCCCGTCTGCCACAACTTCGCAGACGGGGAAGGGTGAGGACGGGGCTTCGGGGGGCTGCCTGGGGGCTCTCTCCCTCTCCATCGGGGGGGGGGGGGGGGGGCTGCAAAGGCACAGCAGCCCCCCGATCGGAGAGGGAGGGAGCTCCCTGCACTGTTAACCTTTTCCATACAGCGGTCCATACGGACCGCTGTATGGAAAGGGTTAAACGGCTGACATCGCATCAACGATGTCAGCCGTTTATACCAGGGTGCCAGCAATGTGCTGGCACCCTGGTATACCCACTGTACACCAACGATTATGCAATGGGAGGCGGGCGGGGGATCGTGATCCCGCCTGCCGCACCGCCCACCTCCCGCAACACCCCCACCGCCTGCGACACCCCCCCTGCACCACCCGCCATCAAATCGTGCAGGGGGAAGGTGAAATCTTGATTTTAGGCACTCTGAAGTTTCTGATCCCCGCGGTCAGGGACCGCGGGGATCAGAAACTGCAAAAAGCGCAGCAAACCGCAGGTCTGAATTGACCTGCGGTTTGCTGCGATCGCCGACACGGGGGGGTCAAATGACCCCCCCTGCGTTGTTACGGGATGCCGGCTGAATGATTTCAGCCGAAATCCCGTTCCGATTAACCCCCGCGGCGCCGGAATTCAGATTTTAAGTCAGGACGTACCGGTACGTCCTCGGTCCTTAAGGGGTTAAAGAGAACCTGTCACCTGGATTTTGTGTATAGAGCTGAGGACATGGGCTGATAGATCGCAGCTAGCACATCCGCAATACCCAGTCCCCATAGCTGTGTGTGCTTTTATGGTGTAAAAAAACGAAGATTTTACAGATCTATAAATGAACCTTAGAAGAGTCCCGTCTCCCCCATGCTTGAGAGATGAGTGCAGAGTTCTGACCCTGAGCCCAGCACCACCCCAGATCCTCCGAATCTCCTCCTTGTTCCGCGACGTCACAAAGCTAGAGAGCCGTAATCTCACGACGCGCGAGCTAGCGCATGCGCAGTTCGTTCCCTGAGGCTGATGCCAGCACTGAGAAGGAACACTATGCCGACACTGCGCATGCACTAGCTCGCGCATTGCGAGTTTACAGCGCTCTAGCTTTGTGACGTCGGGGAGCAAGGAGGAGATTCGGAGTATGCGGGGCGGCGCTGGGCTCCTTCACTGTGGGCGTGGCTGGGCTCCAGAAAAGTTAGTAGCCTCATTTACATATGACACAATAAAAGCACATACAGCTTTGGGGACCGGATATTGTGGATGTGCTAGCGGCAATCTAGCAACCCACGTCCTCAGATTTATACCCCAAATCCAGGTGACAGGTTCCCTTTAAGGTGAAAAATGGCAGGGTCCTGAAGGGGTTAAAGACACCTGGCACCCCTGCCAATCAGCTGTGAAACGAGGAGATGCTGCTCCATGTGAGCAATGCTGCAGTTTTTGCCTGCTCGATTTCCAGCATATTTGCCAGGCAACGGCGGGATCTCCACTGGACCCCGTTATAGTTAATGGGGTTCAGTGGGCAAGCCGCAGTATACGGCAATGACAGATGTGGAGAACTCCAGTAGGCTGTCCCTGCAGAGAACAAAGAGGTAGCCGCAGGTTTTAAACTAGTCTAAAATGTTCTGTACTAATTTTTAAATTTTTAATTTTTTTAATGTGATAGTGACAGATCAAAGACATTGACTGTTGTGGGTCCAAGTGTTGGGGCACCACGGATTGCTAGAAAGAGGCGCTCAAGCAGGACACTGTACTTGCTGCAGAAGAGGGGCTCAACAGAAACTTTGAGCCCATCCCCTGCTGCAAGGAGAAGGCCCTCTTCTGCCTTGTTCTAGTGATCATTGGCAGTCTCAGCACTTCAATGCCCATTAATCAAAACCTAATAGGGACAAGAGAACGAATAAGGAAATTCTTCAAAAGATCTTTGGATCCTGGTCTACCTGAAGGTTCACATTGACATGTAATTTCTATAATGCTTTCATATCCCAGAATACTCAATAGCCCCACTCATACCAGATAATATAATGTTACTACTAAGAATAAAACAGAACTCATGCATAGCAACAACCTGTCGGTGGAAGCTTACCTGTACCTGTTTCTGTGGTTGCGTCTGTGGAGTTGAAATCTGTGTTTTTTCCCGAGTGCCCCGGGTACGTTCATTTCCCACCGAAGTCATCATATACAGTATATACAAAACAATGTATGTACAAAATAGAAAATCTGCAAAAAGAAAAGGATAAAAGAGGATATTATCCTAAGGTCCAGTAACTAAACCAGCTCAAAACCAAACATTTATACAAGAAAGTACTAATAGGAATGAAACCTATTGTCCCCTATTTGCCATTCCACACCGGGAACAGACCAACCATTGGATCACGCTTAACAGTTTTTCTTTGTTCATATTGGACTTTTGTGCAACTGTTGCGATGCAGTAGGACACGATTGACTGCCAGTGTAGTTGTACCTTTTTTTGCAGATATTGTAGGAGTACTTTATAGTGCCATCTACAGTTTCAATTTAACAGGTGCTCTGTGTCCACTACAGGGGGACTCACATACTTAAAGGGTTCTGCACTTTCATTTAACTGATGATCTATCCTCTGGATAGATCATCATCTTCTGATCGGCGGGGGTCCGACACCCGGGACCCCTGCCGATCAGCTGTTTCAGAAGGCAGCGGCGCTCCAGCAGCGACGTGGCCTTCTCACTGTTTACCGCCGGCCCACTGACGTCACGACTAGTATCAACTAGCGTGGGCGGGGCTAAGCGCCATTCAAGTGAACAGAACTTAGCCGCTCCCACGCTAGTTGATACTAGTCGTGATGTCAGTGGGCCGCCGGTAAACAGTGAGAAGGCCGCGGCGCTGCTGGAGCGCCGCTGCCTTCTTAAACAGCTTATCGGCGGGAGTCCCGTGTGTAGGACCCCCGCCGATCAGAAGCTGATGATCTATCCAGAGGATACATCATCAGTTAAATGAAAGTGCAGAACCCCTTTAAAACACCCATTAAAAACAAATAGACTCGTGTTTCATGGCCATTTTGCATTAATGCGTGCATCCTTTTTACTGGCTGTTTATCCGTTTTTAGCTGCCATAAGAAAAACTAATAAATTTCATAGGATTTTGGTTATAAATTCCAACCCATGCAGTTCCCTCATTGTGCCTCTTGCACATCCAAATGGCACTATTGATTTTAATTAGGTCCATCTACCAGTGAAAACTATGGACTATTTGACGACTGCTATTCAACGTTGTTATAAAAAAAAAAAAAAAAAACGCTCAGTGAATAGCCCCATAGACTGCAATTGCTTCAGAAAACACCAGTTTTTTACAGTCTTGTAAATAAGCCCTTAAGGTACCTGCCCAAGTTGCTGATTACGCATGGCTTTTCGTGCAGAAAAAGCGTAGTATAATACAATAGCAGAAAACTGTACAACAGACAAATCTCATGTACTTTGTAGTTTCCTTTCGTGCAGAAATTGCCCTGCTGTGCGGATAATGGTAACGATTTCTGCTGAGGATTTTACCATTTCCACCAATGACGTGTACATTCCGTGCCCGTATGGCCGCTACGAACATGTCCTATTCTATACTGTTACAATGGATTTACAAAAAAAACTAACACAGATGTCATCCATATATTTTTGCAGACCGCAAAATATATACAGTCATGTGCATGAGCCCTTACTTAAAAAAGAAGTGTCCACCACTTTCTCAGGAGCCAGTGCCATAGACTGCAGCTATGCGGCCAATGGCACAATATCACCTGCCTGAAATCCATACAATGCAAATCACGACTGCAGCACTCACCTGCAATGAACTTTTTTTTTTTTTTTTTTTTTTACAGCTTTTATAAGAAAAACAAGCCCTCAGCACTGCAATGAAAAACACACCAAAGAGCACATTGGAAAACCCTATGTGGGTTTACTGGGATTTGGCACTTGTTTGCAATGTAGCAAATGGTTATGCAGTTTATATATCTGCTATTGATATAGGTCATAGTATCTCAATAGCGGAGGAAACTGCTTCCATTTTGTCCCCATTCATTGTCAAAGAAGAAAAAAACGAATGGAACGCACCAGAATGCTTTCCGTTCCGGTTGCGTCCCCATCGCGGACAGAATAACGCTGCAAGCAGTGTTTTTCTGTCCGCGATGTGGTGCGGAGCAAGACGGATCAGTCATGACTCACAATTTAAGTCAATGGGGACGGATCAGTTTTCTCAGACAATAGAAAACGGATCCATCCCCCATTGACTTTCAACTGTGTTCGTCATGGCCATTTTAAAGATAATACAACGCTTTCCGTTCATACCCGTTGTATTATCAGAACAGAAGAGTTTTTGCTGATCTATGACGGATCCACGTTTTTACTTAAATGTCTGACTCAATCCCCCCTCCTCCCCAGGGTCTTCCTACTAATCAGAGGCAGAGAAACCAGGTGAGCGATCAGATCTCAGTCAGCTGCTATCGGAGGGAAGCAGAAATTTAGAGACAATTGGAGACTACGGCTGATCAGTACACAAAGACAAATGGATGCACCACGAGTGCAGGGAAAAAACAGCAGCACGTAAGACTGAGGTACTGCTGCCTCGGCTAATGCTCGAAGCGTAAGGGTGCTCACACTAGGGCTGCAGCTAACGATTATTTGAATAATCGATTAGTTGCCGATTAATTTCTACGATTAATCGATTAATCGGGAAAAACGACAAAATTACAAAACAGAGAGGTTTATATGATCTTACTTGAAAAATTATGTTCAAAGGCCATATAAAACAAATTGTGGACGGCGCAGTTATGGAGAGGGGGATCTGTGGACGGCGCAGTTATGGAGAGGGGGATCTGTGGACGGCGCAGTTATGGAGAGGGGGATCTGTGGACGGCGCAGTTATGGAGAGGGGGATCTGTGGACGGCGCAGTTATGGAGAGGGGGATCTGTGGACGGCGCAGTTATGGAGAGGGGGATCTGTGGACGGCGCAGTTATGGAGAGGGGGATCTGTGGACGGCGCAGTTATGGAGAGGGGGATCTGTGGACGGCGCAGTTATGGAGAGGGGGATCTGTGGACGGCGCAGTTATGGAGAGGGGGATCTGTGGACGGCGCAGTTATGGAGAGGGGGATCTGTGGACGGCGCAGTTATGGAGAGGGGGATCTGTGGACGGCGCAGTTATGGAGAGGGGGATCTGTGGACGGCGCAGTTATGGAGAGGGGGATCTGTGGACGGCGCAGTTATGGAGAGGGGGATCTGTGGACGGCGCAGTTATGGAGAGGGGGATCTGTGGACGGCGCAGTTATGGAGAGGGGGATCTGTGGACGGCGCAGTTATGGAGAGGGGGATCTGTGGACGGCGCAGTTATGGAGAGGGGGATCTGTGGACGGCGCAGTTATGGAGAGGGGGATCTGTGGACGGCGCAGTTATGGAGAGGGGGATCTGTGGACGGCGCAGTTATGGAGAGGGGGATCTGTGGACGGCGCAGTTATGGAGAGGGGGATCTGTGGACGGCGCAGTTATGGAGAGGGGGATCTGTGGACGGCGCAGTTATGGAGAGGGGGATCTGTGGACGGCGCAGTTATGGAGAGGGGGATCTGTGGACGGCGCAGTTATGGAGAGGGGGATCTGTGGACGGCGCAGTTATGGAGAGGGGGATCTGTGGACGGCGCAGTTATGGAGAGGGGGATCTGTGGACGGCGCAGTTATGGAGAGGGGGATCTGTGGACGGCGCAGTTATGGAGAGGGGGATCTGTGGACGGCGCAGTTATGGAGAGGGGGATCTGTGGACGGCGCAGTTATGGAGAGGGGGATCTGTGGACGGCGCAGTTATGGAGAGGGGGATCTGTGGACGGCGCAGTTATGGAGAGGGGGATCTGTGGACGGCGCAGTTATGGAGAGGGGGATCTGTGGACGGCGCAGTTATGGAGAGGGGATCTGTGGACGGCGCAGTTATGGAGAGGGGGATCTGTGGACGGCGCAGTTATGGAGAGGGGATCTGTGGACGGCGCAGTTATGGAGAGGGGGATCTGTGGACGGCGCAGTTATGGAGAGGGGGATCTGTGGACGGCGCAGTTATGGAGAGGGGGATCTGTGGACGGCGCAGTTATGGAGAGGGGGATCTGTGGACGGCGCAGTTATGGAGAGGGGATCTGTGGACGGCGCAGTTATGGAGAGGGGATCTGTGGACGGCGCAGTTATGGAGAGGGGGATCTGTGGACGGCGCAGTTATGGAGAGGGGATCTGTGGACGGCGCAGTTAGTTATGAGAGGGGGATCTGTGGACGGCGCAGTTATGGAGAGGGGGATCTGTGGACGGCAGCAGTTATGGACGAGGGGGATCTGTGGACGGCGCAGTTAGGAGGGGGGGATCTGTGGACGGCGCAGTTATGGAGAGGGGGATCTGTGGAGGCGCAGTTATGGAGAGGGGGATCTGTGGACGGCGCAGTTATGGAGAGGGGATCTGTGGACGGCGCAGTTATGGAGAGGGGGATCTGTGGATGGCGCAGTTATGGAGAGGGGGATCTGTGGACGGCGTAGTTATGGAGAGGGGGATCTGTGGATGGCGTAGTTATGGAGAGGGGGATCTTGTGGATGGCGTAGTTATGGAGAGGGGGGATCTGTGGATGGCGTAGTTATGGAGAGGGGGGATCTGTGGATGGCGTAGTTATGGAGAGGGGGGATCTGTGGATGGCGTAGTTATGGAGAGGGGGGATCTGTGGATGGCGTAGTTATGGAGAGGGGGATCTGTGGGTGGCGCAGTTATGGAGAGGGGGATCTGTGGGTGGCGCAGTTATGGAGAGGGGGATCTGTGGGTGGCGCAGTTATGGAGAGGGGGATATGTGCACTGTTAAGATCCCTTTCCTCATAACAGTGCACAGATCCCCCTTCCCATAGCAGTGCCATACACAGACCCCCCCTCCTCCCCATAGCAGTGCTATACACAGACCCCCCTCCCCATAGCAGTGCCATAGACAGATCCTCCCCCCCCTCCCCTCCCCATAACAGCCCCGGCCCCGATGCTTGCATCTTTATTTTACCTTTTTACAATGACGCTCCCGCTCCTGTAACAGCCAGGCAGAGCGGACGGCGGCGTAACGTCACTCAATCACGTGACGCACCTGCTCCGCCCACTTCATGAATGAAGGAGGCGGAGCAGGCGTGTCACGTGAGTGACGTTACGCCGCCGTCCGCTGTACCTGGCTGTTACAGGAGCGGGAGAGTCATTGTAAAAAGGTAAAATAAAGATGCAGCGACCGCCCGCCCGCCCGAATAGCAACGAATCGGCGATTATTCGATAACTGGATTCGTCGACAACAAATCCAGTTATCGAATATAATCGATTACATCGATTAATCGTTGCAGCCCTAGCTCACACAAGGTTTTTTTTCATGCTATCCCTGGCACCACCAGAAGATGCGCTAAATATATGACAAAGCATACACCTAGTCATAAATTACCGTAAGTACATCCTTAAGCAGTTCGTCCGCCTAGAATGAAATCTATACCAGCTTGTAGCTAGAAAACTGGTGTAAAAGATCTGCTGGGGCACCTTGGCACAGCCCACGCCACCCTCTTCAGAAAGCGGCGAGGGCAGTGTAGTAACTGCATTTGCGCAAAAACTCTTGCATAAATTGAGTTGGAGTTAAGAGTTGGAAATCCAGGATCTGTGGCACTGCACCGCGCATTTTACCAATTTCTCCGCAATGGATCAGTGAAAAATGAACCACACACAAATGGTATCTGCTGCCCATCTGCTCACAGACCCTGCTGCCGCATTCTGTTGACACAACGATAGGCTAATACCAGCTGGTCGGTGGGGGTCACTCACCGATCAGCTGCTCTGTGTAGCTTTGTCGACCACAGTCAGTGCTGGAGCTACAGAGCTCTGCCAATACTGCAGTGGACAGCACTGGTCTCTGCAGTACTGCTGCCCTTGAAGCTAAAGGGATTGTCTCACTTCAGCAAATGACATTTATCATGTAGAGAAAATTAATACAAGGCACTTAACTAATGTATTGTAATTGTCCTTATCTTCTCCTTTGCTGGCTGGATTCATTTTTTCTTTGTATTATACACTTTTAGTTTCTATGGTTACGACAACCCAGCAGTGGTGGCCGTGCTTGCACACTATAGGAAAAAGCACCGCTCTATGCGCGCTCCCACAGTCCTAGCCACTAGAGCAGTGACGGCTAACCTTGGCACTCCAGCTGTGGTAAAACTACAACTCCCAAGATGCCCCCCTTGCTTGGCTGCTCTCAGAACTCTAAAGAAATAAATGTAGCATGCTGGGAGTCGTAGTTTCACCACAGCTGGAGTGCCAAGGTTAGCCATCACTGCACTAGAGGCACCGGCGTTTGCTGGATTGCAGTGTGGTCGTAACCATGGAAATAAACTGTGTATAATGTGATGGAAAAATAATCAGATCAGCAAAGGAAGAAATATGGATAATAACCAAATATCACAAAGTGGCTTTATATATAAACTTTCTTTACGTGATACATGCCACTGGCTGAAGTTAGACAAGCCCTTTAAGGGTCTAGTCACACGTCCGTATGTGTTTTGCGGATCTGCAAAACACGGACACCGGCAATGTGCATTCCACATTTTGCAGACCCCACATTGCCGGCACTCTCATAGAAAATGCCTTTTCTTGTCCGCAATTGCAGATAAGAATAGGACATGTTCTATTTTTTGCAGAACGGAAGTGCGGATCCGCAAAATGCAGATAGCATATTCCTGCCCCATTGAAAATGAATGGGTCCGCACCTGTTCTGCAAAATTGCGGAACGGATGTGGACCAATTTGCGAACATGTGAATGGACCCTTAAAGGTGTTGTATCATCATAGAAAATGGGGGCATATCGCTAGGATATGCCCCCATTGTCTTATAGGTGTGGGTCCCACCGCTGGGATCCGCACCTATGTAAAGAACGGAGCCCCGAAAGCAATGGAGGGCGCACTGCACAATCTGCTCAGCTCCTCCTGTAGTTCAGACACCATATTTAACAGCCCTAAAGTGCTGAAGTGAATAGTGGGGTCCAGATGGCCCCCAGCAGGTCCTCTAAGGCAGTAATTCTGCAAAGTTGGGTGATGCAACTTTACAGGCAAAAGGGGCAGCTTTTCTACTTTGAAACATTGTATGAAACAACCTATGAGTTGAGAAGAATCTGGACACGAGAAATCAGATGTTTAGAGGGTATTCAAGTGTTGTAACTATAAGGCCTAATTCACACGGGAGTTGCGGGTGAGGGCCGGATGCGTTCAGAGTGCATTGCGGGAAACCCAAGCGAGTCCAGGTTGGGGTCTGGGTACCACATTCAGTTTTTTATCACGCGCGTGCAAAACGCATTGCACTCGCGCAGAAAAAACTGACTGAAATTGCGTACCTACTCGCGTGGGTTTCCTGCAATGCACCCTGAACGCATCCGGCCCTCACTCACAGCGCCCGTGTGATAGAGGCCTATAGAAAATGCTGCAATTTTCACGCAACGCAAGTGAGCATGCATGGTGCCCTCTCCTTCACTTTGGGAACCCTGATCTAGAGACAGGTTTGGGTCCCAAGGGTGGTGGCATATGCTAGCAATATGTCACAAATGTTTAAGGCAAGACAACCCCTTTAAGCCTGGATCCACATCATACCAGCAGAACAAGGGGCCCCTAACCCTTGAACCAACGGTCCACACATACACAAATACTGATTTATGGACACGCTGCAGATTTCAGCAATCATGTTAGACATGGTAAACCCAGCAAATCACATTCATACAGTACAGCTTTAAAAACCACATTACACACTCCTCTCTGTGGTGACACATGAGTGCAGGCCGCTCAGCTCCCCCGTCCTCACCCAAGCAGGAAATAAAATGCTTGGCACATACAGGCAACATCCCAAAATAACCTACCCAATGGCTTCCTACACCCAGCACTGACAAGCTAATGCATACGTAATTTCCATCCAGGCAAAACAAATGTTTCTCATTAGACGTCAGTACAGAAGTAGGGCTGATATCTGACTGATAAAACAGCCATCATCCATGACGGTGGCTCTTGACTGCCTCCGCACAGGTGCCGGCAGACCGCCTCCGATATTCATAGCATTTAAGGGAGAGTATCCCTTCATTTCCTATGGGACTGCCGGAGAAGGCAGAGTGCAGCGCTCAGCTATTTCCGGCTGTCCCATAGAGATGCATAAAGCAACAGTCCACGTGCTTATTCTGCTGCTGCATTCATAGAGCCCCATTCTTGCGATCAGCTGGGGTCCCAGTGTTCATACCCCACCAATCTACTCGTTATTTTGTGCAATGGGCATAACTTGAATATCCTTTACGGCTCCATAGAAAACCAACAATATGACCATGCACATATGCCGTAGGTGTGTCCAAATAATTTGGGTGGTATATTCCTCACTGTCGATTCTGCCCAGCTCACAACAACCCAGGGGGGATTTGATTTAAATCACTAGTCACTAAGGCTTGATTTAAATCATAGTTTTCTACATAAAGACTAATTCTTGCTGGTATAACTTATAATATGCAAGTAGATGAAGATTTTTAGAACAACTTTTCATATTAGTTTGATTAGGTTGATTCTGCATTCATAGGTTTGTAGAAGTTAGGATTAAGGTCTTTTTCTCAACTCTGTTCATGTTATAATATTTTTGCTGTGAAAAAGAGGCATGTGACCTCTGCTGAGTCAAATTCAGTTTTGAGAACTGCAAAAGTAAACCAAGCATCTGTGATAATGTCTTGTAGGCAGAGAAACTGCCCAATAATCTTACAAAAACCTCTGGAGCATGACATTGTGAAGGGATTAATGGAATTTATTTACCCAAAAAAAAAATTAAACATATACAGCCTTATTCTACATAATTAAAAAACTAATCTTTATTTCATGATGGAATAACCTTTGGATGGTAATATATTTTCCTCAAAAAGGATTTTATATATATATAAAAAAAACTGATAAATAAATAAAAATGTTTATTTTTTATTGATTTTTATCCACCCTGCAACAACCCAAAAGCTTTAAAAGGAATTGTTTACATAGGCCAAACACCTTTTAGGAGCCTACACGGGTATTCGCTGTGCCCTTCTCGCAGCTTTTCCTAGGTCCAGTGACGACACATTCAGTCAGTCAGTCATCTGGCCTACAAGTGAATGGGGCCGAGAGCGATACCAGCACAACCGCCATACAATGTACAGCAAGAATGCCGTGGCGCTCACAGGAGCTTCAATGCCCTTTTAAACAGCTGATCACAGGGGTCCACGGTGTCTAACCCCCTACCAATTAGATACTGATGATCTATCCGGTGATGTGGCTTTTCCAGTAATTTTCATAAGGATATATGCACATGTCCTGGTTAAAGAGGGTTTAAGAGATTTTTATACTGATGACCTCTCCTCCGGAAAGGTTGTCAATATCTGATAGGTAAGGGTCCGACACCCCCGCCAATCAGCTATTTGAAGAGGAGGTGGCACTCCATGCGAGCGCTGCTTCCTCTCCATTACACTGCCCGTTGTCTTCTGCGCTGCGGTGGCGCAGAGTACTTGTAATCACACTCGCTTCTGAGATTACGTACAGTGTAATGAAAGAAGCAGCAGCGCTTGCACGGAGCAATGCCTCCTCTTTAAACTGCTGATCGGCAGTCGTGTCGGACCCCTGCGGATCAGATATTGACGATCCATCCTGAGAATAGGTCAACAATATAAAAGCTCTGCACAAGCCCTTTAAGAGCAATTTGCACTAATTCAAGGGTCAGCTTGTCTGTCATTTACTAAAGCACAGGGTGCAATAAAAGAAAAATCCTGCTCGTCATAGGACAGTCAGTTCTGGCCTCCTTTTTGAAGGGCCTTGTTCAGTGTGGGGGTAAAAATATACCTCACAGAACATGGGATTGCAGCTCCTCAAATAGGAAGGGAATAACCCCACCCCCACATCTCAGAAGGCCGAAATCTGAGCATGGGTTTCATAAGTGACTGTTCACATATGTTTAAGAGGAAAAATCCTTCTCCTGGTTGCTGCCGCTCAGCTCCAATTTCTCAGCAGCTGTTACCCCACCCAGGCTGACTTCACTCCCAGACAGAGACCCCCACAGCCACACCGTGTGAGCAATGCCTGCCACATGTGCAGGTTATGTGCACTCATTATCAGTAACTGGGGTGGTGGACAGATTCCAGGGATCTGGGGCCCTCACAGCAGTCACTTCCTGGAATTCCCAGTTTGGGAGCTGGCTGCAATAGACATTAGCCGTCCTGTAACTCAGGACACAAGGCAAGAGTCTGGACCTAATGCACATTAACAGGGGGCACTATAAAGGAGATTCTGACTCTACACAGCCAGTATATAAGGGTGTTCTATACATTGTAATATTTAGGCACATGACTATAGAGAGGCGCACACCGAGGATAGGGAGTGGTGAGGACTACTGTACGCTGGGCATTGTATTGCTTATTCATGTATAGTTCATTGGACATATCGAGATCACTGCTCCAACTATAAGGGTATGGGCACACAGACAGGCTATGGTTAGGGCGCAGTACCTTGCAGCTCAACACCACATCGCCATACAAGCTGCACCAGGATGAAATTAAAGGGCATCTGTCAGCAGATTTGAACCCATGAGGGTCCATTCACACGTCCGCAATTCTGCTCCGCATTTTGCGGAACCATTCATTTCTATGTGGCCAAACTATGTGCTGTCCGAATACGCACTTCCGTTCCCGAAATAGAACATGTCCTATTTTTGTCCGCAATTGCGGACAAGATTAGGCATTTTCTAGTATAGTGCCGGCGATGTGCGGTTCGCAAAATGCGGAACACATATTGCTGGTGTCCGTATTTTGCGAATCCGCAAAACACATACGGACATGTGACTGGAGCCTGACACCGGCTGAACTATTACATGTGCGCTTGGCAGCTGAAGGCATCTGTGTTGGCCCCATGTTCATATGTGTCTGCATTGCTCTTTCTGTAATTGCTGCGTCCTCTATGCTCTGACTGACAGGGCCAGGCGTTATGATGCAGTAGTTGGAGAGAGCAGAGCCTCTAGGTGTAACAGCAACTCCCCCATTGCTCCTAGAGGCTCATTTGCATATATTAAAACATAATTTTTTTTCCGCAATGCGGGCACATACGAACATGGGACCAACACAGATGCCTTCAGCTGCCAAGTGCACATGTAACAGATCAGCCAGTGTCATAGGTACAAATCTGCTGACAGATGTCCTTTAAGTAGAACCGATTTATTCGGTGGTCATTGTAAATGGCAGCGCAGATCTGCAGATTATCATGCAGTCATTAACAATTGATGGCAAATAAACAATTTGATTCTAATCAGTTGATGTGATCCTGCAGCGGCTTGTACAGCCACGTGGTACTCTGCTGTGTCACAACCACACCGAAGGGTATATAGTCACATGTAGCAGTTGAGATTGAATGGTTAAAACCACATAAAAAGTGCCCCAGTGAAAAGAACATGACAGTTTTTAAAGCAGTTGACATTTTTATGACCAAAGACTATGAAATAAATGAGCCTCATTTATAAAAACTGCAGCAAAAAACATGCTTTTAAAAAAAAAAAAATATTACAGACGCGATTTTCACATCTCACCCACTACATGTCATCTCGCAACGCCCTGCTAAGAATATATATCTGTCGCCAGACCAAACCCAACACATAATTATGATTGAAAGTCGATATGAAGTGAACTAGGGTCTGCCACCTTCTCTGTGAACACTTGGATCAGATGAAGTCACATTGCCCATGAGGGTGGGTGAGACATCTGCCCATGGAATGACAACCAGAAGCAGCAAACACAAAGGATGCCCAACAGCTACAGCCAGGGAATTAATGGGACCTAACAACTGCTGGATTATCAAATATTCTAGATTACTGGACAGTCACTGGAAAGTACATAAATCAGATCAAAAGCTAAAACACTAAGGCTACTTTCACACTTGTGTTGTTGTTTTCCGGTACTGAGATCTGACGGAGAGAGATCCGTTCAGGATGCAACGGGACGTCTTCTGTGAAAGCTGCGGATTTATGTCCGGTCATAAAAACTGATCTGGCACTGAAAACAATGTCAGTCAATGGTGACGGATCAATTTTTTAGGAGCCAAAAAAAAAAGCCATCTGTCATCCATTGACTTTCAATGTATTTAGTGACGGATCCATTTTTTCTGTTTTGACTTCACACAACCGCATCCTAAGGGTCCATTCACACGTCCGTATGCGTTCTGCATTCCACATTTTGCGGACCGCACATCGCCGGCACTGTCATAGAAAATACCTTTTCTTGTCCCCAATTGCAGGCAAGAGGTTCTTTTTTTTTTTTTTTTTGCGGAACGGAAGTGCGTATCCGCAAATGCGGATTTGGACAGCACATTCCGGCCCGATTAAAAATGAATGGGTCCACAAAATTGCGGAACGGATGTGGACCCATTTTGCAGACGTGTGAATGGAGCCTAATGGAACGGATGCCTCCTGATGTGCAAAATCAAAACAGATCCTTTTAATTACGGCATAAAGATCTTCTATCCGATCTTCAATACCGGAATTAACAGCGCAAGTGTGAAAGTAGCCTAAGGGAGAGATTTATCAAGAATGGCGCTTTCGAACATTTATCTTATCTTTATTTGTGATAGAAAAATGGCGTAAAGAAGATAAATTTGTTAGGGTGTCTGGTAAAGCCCCCTTTAGTGGAAATAGCGAGGTGGCGTAAAAAGACGATAGTTGTGACACTTTTTTTTTTTAAAGTCGTCGTACCTGCAACTTTTTAAAGCCACCTTACAGGAGCAAAGAAGATAAATCTCCCCCTAGAAGCCTACTAAACTAAGGGTACTTTCACACATGCGGCAGGACGGATCCGACAGGCTGTTCACCATGTCGGATCCGTCCTGCGGCTATTTTGCTCTGAAAAACACTAAATCTGATGGTCAGCAATATATACATTATCTATGCAAGTGTTACGGATGAAATATATACCTATATATTTACTTATTTACCTAGTTCTGTTCTAGCCCCTTTGTTTACATGCAGTTGCAGAGCTTCCCTCCCTCTGCTCTGAAAAGAGAGTGAATAAAAGTGTGCCCTGTTTGCAGTCTGACTGCTGGGAAATTAATGTTCTCTGTGGGACTAAGGCCTCTTTCACACTTGTGTTGTCCGGATCCGGCGTGTACTCCACTTGCCGGAATTACACGCCAGATCCGGAAAAACGCAAGTGAACTGAAAGCATTTGAAGACGGATCCGTCTTCAAAATGCGTTCAGTGTTACTATGGCAGCCAGGACGCTATTAAAGTCCTGGTTGCCATAGTAGTAGTGGGGAGCGGGGGAGCAGTATACTTCCAGTCCGTGCGGCTCCCGGGGCGCTCCAGAATGACGTCAGAGCGCCCCATGCGCATGGATGACGTGCCATGCGATCACTTCATCCATGCGCGTGGGGCGCCCTGACGTCACTCTGAAGCACCCCGGAAGCCGCACGGACTTTACCATGGCTGCCAGGACTTTAGCGTCTTGGCAGCCATGGTAACCGTTCAGAAAAAGCCAAACGTCGGATCCGGAAATGCGCCGAAACGACGTTTAGCTTAAGGCCGGATCCGGATCAATGCCTTTCAATGGGCATTCATTCCGGATCCGGCCTTGTGGCAAGTGTTCAGGATTTTTAGCCGGAGCAAAAAGCGCTGTATGCTGCAGTATTTTCTCCGGCCAAAAAACGTTCCGGTCCGGAACTGAAGACATCCTGATGCATCCTGAACGGATTTCTCTCCATTCAGAATGCATTAGGATAAAACTGATCAGGATTCTTCCGGCATAGAGCCCTGACGACGGAACTCTATGCCGGAAGAAAAGAACGCAAGTGTGAAAGAGCCCTAACAAGCAGCGTTTTGGTGTCCGCATGCAGAGCGGATTGGAGGAGGAACGGAGCCAAACTGATGCATTCTGAACGGATCCTTATCCATTCAGAATGCATTGGGGCTAAACTGATCCGTTTTGAACAGTTTGTGAGATCCCTGTAAAGGATGTCACAAACTGAATTCAAAACGCCAGTGTGAAAGTAGCCTTACTTCTACGGGAGTTAGAACAGCCAAGCAAGTGTGCATGCTGGTAGTATTCGTTTCACGGCAGCTGGAGTGCCGAAGGCTGCTGATCCCCGATTCACACCAGAGGTGAAACCTTCATCAATACGCCAGATCATGAGAATGAAGGCTCTGTGCACCCAGTCTGAATGGATCAATGATCACACATGCTGAGACAGTCAAGCACTGTACGACAGGAAGCCACAGTTCAGCATGTGTATTCAAAAGGGGACCAAGGGACTCTAATTCTCATGTTCCTACAGTTGGGACCCCCACCAATAAGGTTGCACCAGCTATCAAATTATCAATACTTTTGTACCGGTATCGTTACCAGGATTTGCCTTTTACCGATACTAGGCTGCTCTACTGCACAGCCTAGTATCACAGGACATGACATGCGCTGCTCTCAGCGCACACGTGTCCTGTGATACTAGGCTGTGCAGCAGAGCAGCCCGTTTCCTCAGCAGCACAGGGGAGAAGGAAGCAGCCCCCCCGTGCTGCTGCCACCAATGAGGAGAGACAAGGGACGAGGAGGGGGAGCGGCTTCACCAATAAAGAGAACCAACGTTCTATTTAAATACAGGAGGCGGGTGCCGGCATCAGAATCACATAGTCGGCACCTGACCTCTATGATAGGGCACCTGAGGGGTTAAACGCTGCTGATCGCAGCCCCCTGTCAGAGGTCGGGTGCCGACTATGCAATTCTGTTGCCAGCACCCATCTCCTGTATTTGAATTACAAGTTCGTTATCTTCATTGGTGGCACAGTGAGCTATAACTCTTACTGTGGCTTCCTCCTCTCTGATCTATTTCAGGACCCTGGGTAGCAATTTTAGCGAGGGAAAGGCATACAGAAGGCCCGCCTCCAGGATTGGGCAAGTGCCACTGCTCTCGGATGCTCCTCCAGTGAAAGAGAAAAGAAAACCTCTACTTTATTGTTCGCTCTGGTGGCAAAGAGATCTATCTCCGGAGTTCTACACAAAGCTGCTACTTGATTGAAAACCCCCTGATCTAGGGACCACTCTCCCTGGTATAGTTGATGACTGAAGAAGTCCGCTTTGACATTTTCTGAACCCCTTAGATGTACTGCAGAAAGGGACAATAGAGAAGCTTCTGCGAGGCTGAAAATCTGCCGAGTGAGAGACATTAGGTCCCAAAGCCCCTGTACCTCCCTGCCGGTTGATATAGGCCACTGCTGTCGTGTTGTCTGAAAAGAGTAGACCCTTACGTCACTGCCTCTGATGACCGGGAGAGACTGTAGCAAGGGTATTCCAATTGCATCCAATTCCCTGAAATTGTGCGAATGGGACAGAGATTTGCTGTCCCAATTCCCCTGCAATAGTAGTGACCATATATGGGTTTGCATCCGTGGTTAAGAGGAGAACCGCCTCCCTGGTCAAAGGAACACCTCTTTCTAGGATTTTTAGGTCTATCCACCACCCCAAGTAATCTAGGGTCTGGGGAGATAGACACATCACTGAGTCCAGAGAGGGAAGACTTCCATCCCAATCATGCAGGATCTGAAGCAGCCTTGACACACCCGGAATAGTGGCTGTCATGACAAGTACCGACATGTCCTCTTATGGCGAGTAAAGGAGATGAGAGAAGCTGCAGAACTCATGATCTGATTAGTAAAGCTTTTTGCAGGGGTAGGAGGCACTTTTGGGAACTGGAGTCCAAAATCATTCCTAGGATTCTGCATCTCTGGCTTGGGCATAAACTGGATTTTTCTAGGTTTACCTCCTATCCCAGCTTCGCTAGAACCTCCCTGAACCAGGCAATCTGACCCGACTGGCGACTGGGCCACCGGCAGAAAATCGTCCAGGTATGGTAATATGATGATTATCTCCTCCTCCCTGACATGGGCCATCATTTCCCACTTAATCTTTGTGAAAACCCTCGGAGCTTGAGCGAGGCCGAAGGGTAACGCCTGGAATTGAATATGCAGAATCTCTTTCTCTAACCGGACTGCTACCCTCAGAAACCTCTGGTGGCTGGGATGAATGGAGACATGATAATATGCATCCGTCAAGTCTACTGTGGCCATAAAGCATTCCGGGAACAGACTGTTCACCGCAGACCTGATGGACTCAATACGAAATCTCTCTTACTGCAGGAATTGGTTCAAACACTAAGTTTATTATAGTCCGAAATGAGCCATTTTATTTTATTTTTTAAACCAGAAAAGGAATTGAATAAAACCCGTGTCAATTTCTTCTCTGGAATTATACCAACACCCTTTTTTCTATCAGGGAAAAAAAAAACTCTGAGATGATGGCAGTCCATCTTGCGGGATCTGTACGAAAATCTCCAATTACAAATCTCCCTACTGGGAGACTAAAAAGCCGGAATTAGACTTACCGGTAATTCAGTTTCCACGAGATCACCACGACGGCTACAAGGAGATTGACCCCTGACCTCTGTAGGGGCAGGAACAGAGAGAGGGTTTAAATCCCCCCCTCCCACCACCAGCACCAGTGTGTCCAAAATTACAGAGACAGAAATAAGTGGTGAGAACAGAAAATTAATGAACCGAGAGGGTATTACTTCATAACCTCCCAGGTAAGACTAAGGAAGGGTAGGGAATATATGTGCCGTCGTGGTGATCTCGTGGAAACTGAATTACCGGTAAGTCTAATTCCGGCTTTCCACCTCATCACCACGACGGCTACAAGGAGATATAAAAAATTATAGCTTAGGGGGGGGACGACCGCCTGAAGGACCTTACGTCCAAAAGACAAGTCTGAAGTAGATAGGTCTAACCTATAGTGTTTAGTAAAGGTGTGGATGTTAGACCAAGTAGCAGCTTTACAGATATCCTCAAGAGAAGCTCCGGCCCGCTCGGCCTGGGAGGAGGACATAGCCCGGGTAGAGTGAGCTCTCAAATTTGGGGGGCACGACAGACCTTGGGACTCATAGGAGATGGAAATAGAATCCTTTATCCACCGTGCTAAGGAGGACCTGGAGGCTTTTTGACCCTTATTCTTACTTGAGAATAAGACAAACAGGTTGCTGGATTTACGGAAACCTTTTGATACCTCAAGATACCGTAAGACAGAACGTCTTACATCTAGAGAGTGGAAGCTAGATTCCCTAGTATTAGAGGGATTACTGCAAAAGGAGGGTAAGACTATCTCCTGGTTACGGTGGAAATCTGATACCACTTTAGGCAAAAAACCTGGATCTAACTTAAGAATGATTCTGTCATCGGTGATACGGAGATAGGGTTCCTGTATCGATAGTGCTTGGATCTCGCCTAGCCTTCTTGCGGACGTGATGGCCACCAAGAATGCAGTCTTAAGCGATAGATGTTTGGTGGAACAACTAGATAGGGGCTCAAACGGAGCAAGAGTCAAGCCAGTGAGTACCGTATTGAGGTCCCAGTTGGGGATCCTAGATTTTAGAGAGGGACGTAGTCGGGAGGCAGCTCTCATGAATCTTTTAATCCAGCGATGACTGGCTAGATCTTGATCAAAGAAGCAGGCAAGTGCCGAGACCTGTACCCTCAGGGTAGAGGGTCTAAGACCTAATTCAAGCCCCTGCTGGAGGAAGTCCAAGATTTTCAAAAAATTGGGCGGCTCTAAATTTGGGGCAGGGTTGCCCATCCAGGTACAGAATCTCTTCCAGATCTTTAAGTAAATTGAGAAGGTAACCTTCTTTCTACTCGCTTTTAGGGTGGCTATCACTCGGTCTGAGAGCCCCTGGGACCTCAACCACTGGACCTCAGGATCCATGCTGATAACCTGAGGAAGCTCGGATCTGGGTGTAGGATTGGCCCCTGGTGAAGCAGGTCCCTCCTGGAGGGAAGAGGCCATGGATCCTCTACTGATAGATTTTTTAAAGAAGAGAACCAGCTCCTTTTCGGCCAGTAGGGGGCTATCAGGATTAGTGTCGTATCTTCTAGGTAGAGTTTCTGGATTATCCTGGGAAGTAGAGGCAAAGGTGGGAATGCATAACTGAGATCCCAGTCCCAATGAATCGTCAGCGCATCCAGCGCCCAGGGATTGTCCCGTGGGTTTAGCGAACAGAACGTTGGTACCTTCGCGTTCTTTTTGGAGGCGAACAGATCCACTTGTGGGGTGCCCCATCTTTCTGCCAAAACCTGAAATACTTCTTGATTCAGGGACCACTCGGTATGATCTATTGACTGGCGACTGAGATAGTCTGCTTCTACGTTCAGTATTCCTTTTAGGTGAATTGCGGAGATAGAACTCACATGGGATTCTGCCCAGTTGAAGATCTTTCTTGCAATAGACATCAGTTTCTCCGATCTCGTGCCTCCCTGGTGAGAGAGATAAGCCACCGTCGTCGTGTTGTCTGAAAGGATCTTTACGTGCTGACCCACCAGAAGAGTCTCTGCAGCCTTCAGGGCTTTCCAGACTGCTTCCAGCTCTCTGAAATTGGAGGACTGAGAGCGGATTGTTGGACTCCAGGAACCTTGGAACAAATGATCTCCTACTTTCGCTCCCCATCCTTTTCCGCTTGCATCCGTAAGTACTTGAATGTAGGGAACCTTCTCCCAGGCAACTCCCAAGGACAGATTGCTTGTGCTTCTCCACCAATTCAGGGAGGTCTTCACCGCTAGGGGAATCAGAACTTTGTGATCCAAGGAGGACTGTTGTTTGTTCCAAGTTCTGAGGATCCATGCTTGGAGGGATCGGAAGTGGGCCTGACTCCATGGGACGGACATGATACAAGACGAGAGCAGACCCAGGAGGCTCATAGCTTCCCTTATGGGACATGACCTCCTGTTCTGGAAACGTCGAACCTGTAATTGAAGGTTTTTGACCTTGTCTGGTGGAAGGAAGGTATGCTGGGTTCGGGAATCCAGGATGACGCCCAAGAACTGGATAGTGCTGGAGGGCACCAGGTTCGATTTTTTCATGTTCACCAACCAACCCAGATCTTGAGTGAGAGACAGGAAGGTTTGTAGGTCTGTTCTGAGTTTGTTCTCCGAATTCCCAATTAGTAGGAAATCGTCCAGGTACGGTATAATCACCAGACCTTTGTGTCTCAGGAAGGCCACCATCTCGACTACCAGCTTTGTAAACACTCTGGGTGCAGATGATATCCCAAAGGGGAGGGCCGTAAACTGGAAGTGATGAGTTACTCCCTTGAGGTCCTGGATGGCGAACCTCAAGAACCTTTGTGACTCTGGATGAATTGGGACGTGATAGTAGGCGTCCTGAAGGTCTACTGAGCACATCAGGGCGTTCCTCCCTATTAACGGAATCAGGGACTTCAGGGATTCCATCCTGAACTTCCGATAAATGACAAACTTGTTCAGGGCTTTCAAGTTTATAATTGTGCGGAATGAGCCCTCTTTTTTCTCTACCAAAAACAGGTTCGAATAGAACCCTTGCTTTTGCTGTGTTGACGGGACTTGTACTATCACGTTCGTCGCCAGAAGACCTTGGACCCCTTGCAGAATCTTTTTGCGCACTTTGGGGGAACTTGGGTTGGTGACAATAAAGCGGTTTGGGGGAGATGAAGAAAGTTCGATGTGGTACCCGGATTTTATTATGTCCCGAACCCAAGGGTTCCGGGTAGTGGACTCCCAAGGAGTCAGAAAATTCTTCAATCTCCCCCCAACTCTGGCGTCACTGCTTGTCCGAGGGCTTATTCTGGGAGGAGGAGGGGTTGCTTCTACCCCTGCCCCCTTTTGGGTAACTCCAGCGTCCTGACTTCCCTTTATCCTTAAAGGGTCTATTCTGGCTGGTGGGGGCCCGAAAAGGATATCTCCTTTTATAGGGTCTCTCCTCTGGGAACCCCTTTTTTTGTCCGCCGCTTTCTCCAGGATACGGTCTAGGACAGGCCCAAAGACAAATTCCCCCGAGAACGGGATGGAGCATAGTTTCATCTTTGATATGTTGTCGCCTGACCAGCTCTTCATCCACAAGGCCCGGCGGGCCGCATTAGAGAGCCCTGCATCCTTTGCCGCAAATCTGACAGACTCGGCTGAGGTGTCTGCCATAAATGCTGTGGCGGATTTCAATAGGGGGAGGGACCTTAGGATCTCATCCCTGGAAGTATTATCTCTGATGTGAGATTCCAGTTCCTCTAGCCACAGCCTCATGGATCTTGCCACTGAGGTAGCTGCGATGTTTGTTTTTAAAGTGAACATCGCCGCTTCCCACGATTTTTTTAGGAGGCTATCTGCCTTCCTATCCATGGGATCGCGCAGCTGAGAAGTGTCTTCGAACGGCAAGGCAGTCTTCTTATTGACCTTTGCGACTTGAATGTCGACCTTTGGTGTTTCACTGAAAATTTTTGCTTCGCTTGAGTCAAACAATAGCCGGTTCTTAAAGGACCTGGACACCCCCAACCTCTTTTCCGGGTTGGACCACTCGTCAAGTACCATATCTCGTATGTTCTCGTTTATAAGAAACACCCGGGTCTTTTTAACCCTGAGTCTCCCAAACATCTCATCCTGGACCGAGTGGGCTCTAGGAGTTTCTTCAACCCCCATAGTGGCCCGGACCGCCTTTAGAAGATCTGGCATCTCATCCAATGAAAAGCAGAATCTTCTATCTGATTCCGAAGTATCAATATCAGAGGAGGCCCCCTCGTCCTCCCAGGCTCTAGATGATGAGGCATCTTCCTCTATCATCTCCGGGTCTGATAAGGAAGGAGATGGACCCCTACGTCTTTTTGGTGGAGGTGCATCCCTGGGTGAAGGCATCTGGGATAAGGAGGTTCTTACTTCCTCATGGATCATGGACCTTAATTCGTTAAAGAAGGAAGGCTGTTCTTCAGCGATAACGCTAGAGATGCAGTCTTTGCAAAGCTTTTTGCGATAGTCGTCCGGAAGCCGTTTAAGGCAGGACACACACTGACTGTTTTCTGATTTTTTTCTGGGCCTCCTTAGCGACCTGGGAAGAATAACCCCCATTAGCCATCTAGGTATACATGGAACTAACAGACAGAAGCCCCAAGCCAGAGAAGTGGAGGAGGAGGAACAGGCAACCTGGTACAGTGTCTAGGAACAAGTAACAGGGTGGAACAAAGCGCTTCCCCACAGGGGAACTTACTGCAGGCGGCACAGAAGGGTCTCCAGGGGAGCGGGGTTCGGTCGACATGACTGCACGCTGCTCCGATGTACGCCGGTACACTGAGACATTCGGCACCGCTGGCGCCGAAAATTTGAATGTGAGACGCCTCTGAATGACGTCACTTCCCTCGTCCACCGGAAGTGACGTCTGCCGCTTTCCTGAAGCGCTTAGGCACGCACCCGGCGATAGCCAAGCAGGCCCGGCGGGAGAACGCGACCCGGGAGCAGGCTCACATATCGTAATGGAGCGAGTCCCCCTCCTTCACCCCTGCCCAGCGTTAGTACGAGGACCGCAGGAGGGCAGGGGGAACACCCGGTAGGTGTCAGGACGTTACATTCTCTTCATCTCCCCGCAGGGAGACTCTCTCTGCCCCTGTCCTCTGTAGGGACAGGAAACACTGGTGCTGGTGGTGGGAGGGGGGGATTTAAACCCTCTCTCTGTTCCTGCCCCTACAGAGGTCAGGGGTCAATCTCCTTGTAGCCGTCGTGGTGATGAGGTGGAAATTTTGCTTTAGGCCTTTCCCGATCACAGAATTTCTCCAGGGGCTGTTGCTCTTCTGCCGCTGAGGAGCAAAAAGAGACAGACGAGCCCCAACAGGCACTCTGGCGTCATTGGGACTGCTTTTTTGAGGCATCTGACCCGGAAAAAAGAAATCCTTTACTATTACCCAGACCTGCAAACAGTTTTGCCCTTTCTTTATCTTTAACCACTTCACATCCACCCATAGGATATAAACGTCCTATGGGTGGATGTTTATCTCTGAATGGACGTTCTGGAATGTCCATTCAGAGATGGCACTTGCCGGGCGAGGAACCCGCCACTGTCAGTGACAAATCCCAGGAGTCCCTGCCTTCTAGATCGCTCTATACACAGCGCTCAATAAGCTATGTGTATACAGAGCAAGAAGTGCTATACGCTTCCTGTCCCAGCCCAGTGGTCATGTGATCGCCTGCGCAGTGCAAGAGCTGTCGGGTTATCCACAGACCTCAATCAGCCCTGCGCTGTATTATGCTGTACAGCCTCTCGGTGGAGGGTGTATTTCCCCTGTAACTTGGGCTAATATGTCAGCCCCAGTTACAGGAGAAATAAATAGTGAGAAAAAGAAAAAAATAAAGAAGACGTGAAGTTAAAAATGTCTTCTATGAGTAAGGGGGTGGTATATCTTTTTCAATGTACTTGTCCTAAGGATTACGTGGGGAAAAACCTATAGGGAATTCCGTAGACGTATCCTTGAACATATCAATGATATTAAGAAAAAGGATACCCCTGTAGCGAACCATATGTGGGAATTTCATGGTGGCGATCTGAAGTTCTTGAAATTCTCAGCCTTGGAATTGGTAAGACCCTCTCCCAGGAAAGGTGACTGGGATCGAAGAAAAAAAATGGATCTATAGGTTCCGCTCCCAGTCACCAGGAGGGCTGAATGAGAAATTAACACTCATGTTTTCTATAACTCCCTCCATTCTCTATTTCATTAGGGTTAGCGCCTTTCGATTTATAACCTTTATCCTCATTTACTGATAGAAAATAGTATCGACACATGAAGTGTCAGTTGATTATTGAAGGGTTAGCCCCACATCTGAGCGCCCATTATTGTATTTAACGTATCCATGTCATTGTAAGGACAGCAAGTGGTCCCTGGCATACTCACAGAAATGTACCCCTATATACTGTAATGTTGCCCCCAGTAAGCGTGGCCAAATAATTTGTATAATCGCCTGTGTTTAACGGCACGGTGGGATATACAGCAGGCACTAATAGGGTTAACATGCAGTCCTTCCCTGGTCTCAGCGCTCGACTTTGGTAAGGTGCGCTCTACTGAGCGGGGAGACGCCCGGCCCTCTTCCGCACCATGTGACACAGGTGCGTCATGTGATTCTGACGGCGTGTGTTCCACGTGCCGTATGGGTGGAACGCGCGGCCATCTTCACGGAACACATGATCGGAAGCTTGTAGCGTCCTCTAATACATTGGGACAGGAATACAAGATGTCCCAATGTACTCTAGCTGTGCGATCTGTTAGATGTACCTACAGGGGATGATGGCCAGCCTCTATGGTGAATTAGGCATGATGGGTGGAGTAATACCCTCACAGGTCCGGTCACATAACTGTATGCACGGCCCAGGATTGGCCTGTGCCGATTAGGCCCGCCTCTGTTTAAGGTTTAATAGTGAGTGTGTTTGTGTGGACAAGTTGGAGCTATATCTTTTTGCCCCCTGGAGCCCCTCAAGCCATGCACCACCGGCCTGTGAGTGTAAACTGAATTGCATCATCAGATAAGTACCACTTTGGTGGCCTTTATTTCAGTACTCTTTATGTTATCTATATCCAAACGGCCACACAAATTGTGTGTCTTATCACTCTCATAGACCAGTGCTGGTTTGGGGGTGTCCCAGTTTTTGGTTTTGTTTTTGCTGTGGAATTGTGATACACGTGCTATGGTATCTGACTAGCATCATTTGATACTTGTGTCCCCTGATGAACCTTTAACATTATAAGGGGAAACGCGTTGGGACTATTAATTTAATATCAATTCACTATTGATCGGGACAGTAAATTGATACTGTTCTCAATATGTACGAAGTGTGTATCACACTAAGTGAAAACTAAGAACCATGTATCCTGTCTATGGGATTATGTATTGTACGTTTTATCATTAGTAAGGGCTTTAAGGACAGGAAGCCAAGGCACGTGGACAGTGTGCTCCTACCATTCAGGTGCATCTCTGGGCTGAGGATAGTTTGAGGGCAATTTAGGGACAGACATCAGGAACATAGACGTGTTGTCCCATGCCTCTATCCTATAGCAGTGACCGTCTGCCTAGCCGGTAATAGCTCTCTCTGTGTTTGTCCATGTGTTTATTGGTCCCCTGTAAGGGATCCATATTTAAATCATCTTTAATAAAAGTTACGTTTTAGGTAGTTGCTTCCAGTGATAGCGGTTTTTTTATGCAACTACCCGTTAAATATTTTTCTTTGGTGAAATAAAATGTCTTCTATGACCTTACGGTGGACGCAAAGTGTAAAAGAAAAAAGAAAAAGTATTGCCGCGTCCGTAATGTCCGGCTCTATAAATACATATGATCCACCCCGTCCAATAAACACCACAAAAATAAAAACTGTCAAGCCATTTTTGTCACCTTAAATTACAAAAAGTCCAACTCCAAGTGATCAAAAAGGCGTATGTACCACAAAATAATACCAATAAAACAGTCACCTCATCCTGCAAGAAATGAGCTCCTACATAAGGAAAAAATAAATAAAAAAAATGTCACATGATCTAACCCTTCAAGTGAACGCTGTGAAAATAAATAAAAACTGTGCTAAAACAACCAATTGTTTGGTCACCTTGCCCCATAAAGTGTAATAAAAAAATAAAATAAAAAAAGTACTCAAAAATGGTACCAATAAAAACGCCAACTCTTCCCGCAAAAAACAAGCCCTTGCACAAGACGATCGGCAGAAAAAAAAAATATATGGCGTTCAGAAAATGGAGACTTTTCTTAAAAATGCTTTATTATGTAAAACTGAAACAAAGAAAGAAAGTAGCCATATTTGATATAATTGCATCTGTAACAACCTGCTCTATAAAAAATAGCACATGATCTACCCTGTCAGATGAATGTTGTAAAGTGCCATAACAGCCATTTTTGGGTTATCTTGCCTCACAAAAAAAAAAAAAAATAGAGCAATTAAAGATTATATGTAATAGTATCAATAAAAACTGGCACCTTATCCCCTAGTTTCCAAAATAGGCTCACTTTTTAGGAGTTTCTACTGTAAGGGTGCATTAGGGGGGGGGGGGCTTTAAATGGGACATGGCATCTAAAAACTAGTTCAGGTAAATCTGCCTTCCAAAAACCATATGGCATTTCTTCTGTTCTGCGCCCTGCCGTGTGCCCGTACAGCAGTTTACGACCACATGTGGGGCGTTTCTGTAAACCGCAGAATCAGGGTAATAAATATTGTTTTGTTTGGCTGCTAACCCTCGATATGTTAAAGAAAAAAAATGGATTAAAATGGAAAATCTGCCAAAAGTGTGAAATTTAGAAATGTCATCTCCATTTTCCTTGAATTATTGTGGAACACCTAAATGGTTAACAAAGTTTGTAAAATTAGTCTGAGTAACTTGAGGGGTGTAGGTCATTTATGGAGGGGGGTGGCGGTTTCCACTATGTAAGCCCCACAAAGTGACTTCAAACCTGAAATGGCCCTTAAAAAGTGGGTTTTGGAAATTCTGAAATATAATTGCTTCTAAAATTCTAAACCTTCTAACATCCCCAAAAAATAATGACATTTACAAAATGACGCCAACATAAAAGTAGACATATGGGGAATGTTAATATTTTATGAGGTATCACTTTCGGCTTTAAATGCAGAGAAATTGAAGTTTTGAAAATTGCAAATTTTTCAAAATGTTTGGAAAAATTTGGGATTATTTAATAAATAAAAGGTGAAATATATTTACTCAAATTAACCACTGTCATGAAGTACAATGTTTCACGAGAAAATATCTCTGAATGGCTTGGATAAGTAAAAGCGTTCCAAATTTATTACCACATAAAGTGACACATGTCAGATTTGCAAAATTAGGCTGTCAGGAAGGAGGTAAATGGCCTGGATGTGAAGTGGTTAAAGACTCCCTCTAGGACGGAAAGACTTTCTTCCGAGGCCTTTTCTAGTAAATCATCAAGTACAGGCCCAAACAAAAATTCTTTCTGACAAGGGATAGCACGTTTTGCCTTGGAACCAGCATCCCCACTCCAGCCTTTTAACCAAATAGCCCGCCAGGCAGAGTTGGATAAAGTAGAAGCCCTAGCAGAAATTTTTAAAAAAGGTACCCCGCAGAGGCGTCAGCTAAGAAATCCAAGGCATTTTTTATAGTGGGGAAGGAGAAAAGTAACTGCTCCCTACCCCCTTTAGGCCTCATGCACACTGCCGTGTTTCACGGCCGTATGCGGGCCGTGGAACCGCGGCCTGGATCCCTCCTGAGAGCAGGAGCGCACGGCGTCACTGGTTGCTATGACGCCGTGCGCTCCCTGCTGCCGGCACAGTACAGTAATACACTGGTATAGATCATACCAGTGTATCACTGTATTGCGGCGGCAGCAGGGAGCGCACGGCGTCATAGCAACCAGTGACGCCGTGCGCTCCTGCTCTCAGGAGGGATCCAGGCCGCGGTTCCACGGCCCGCATACGGCCGTGAAACACGGCAGTGTGCATGAGGCCTTAATGTGATCTTCTAGCTCTCCCATCCAAACTTTTACCCTAAGTTCAGACCTGAGCGTTTTACAGCGCGTTCCTACACGCTGTAAAACGCTCAACACGGAGAAACCAATGATTCCCTATGGGAATGGTTCTCACCTGGGCGTTTTACAGCGTGTACGATCGCACTGTAAAACGCCCGACGCTCAAACAAGTACAGGAGCTTTTTTGGCGCGTTTGACGCGCGTTTGGGCCATAGACTCTTTGGACAACACTGCTGTCAATCACCCAAACGCGCGTTCACTTAAAAAAACGCGCATAGAAACGCGCGTTTGAGAAACGCCTAGGTGTGAAACCAGGGTTAGGGACCTGGCCACAGATGTAGCGGCAATAGCAGGTTTAAAAACCTCTGCCCTCTTGTCTATTAGGTGCTTGAGTGAACCCATATCCTCAAAGGGGAGAGCGTTTTTTTTCTGGACATTTTTGCTATCGGGGCATCAAGTTTTGGGGTCTTATCCCAAGGAGCAGATAATCCCCCATCAAACGAATACTTTCGCTTCACCGAAGGAGGAACGAAAAAAAAAAAATGTACATCAAACACTTCTCTTTTTGGGGCCTAAACCCTGGACAGAATGCTGTGGCTTCTGCTCCTCCAACTCCATAGTAGCCCTAACGCCTTTACTAGGGTGTTGGTATTCTTCACATGAAATAATGGTCTCTCTGCGGCCTCGTTCGCAAAACACTCTTCAGATGACCCCCATTCTCCTTCCTCCAAACCGGAAAGTATATCACTGTCACTGGAGGGGGAGTCCTTAGTAGCGGCAGCAAAAGAAGTACTGGGACAATGCTTTATCAAACCGCTAACGGACTCGCTGACCTCTTCACGTATCATCTGTTTAATGCTGCCCATAAAAGATGGGGCTTCCTCCTCCATCTGATACACCCTTGACATAAGGGCTTTGCCCAGGCAGAAGGAAGTTTCTTCTTAAACACAGCACATCCCTTCTCTTTTACTCTGGAGGTCTTCCTAGAAGACTCCTTTGAAGCCTAAGCCACAAGAAATGACCCCATGAAGACATAAGATAAAAATGTCATGCTGGGGTATAACCCCTCTTACCCCACCCTGGTACTGATGTATCATTGGTGGTCTCAGTGGGTTCAACGCGCTGAGTCTGCTCCACGTTTCATACGGCACACACCAGCCTAATGGAGGAATTGCCTTGTTTGTTTTACCCAGCACGGCAGTGAGCCGGCTGGGCTTTTCTCCTCAGTGCGCTAGCAGGCATTCCTCCCCTTCTGGTCTGCAGCGTAAGCTTCCTCCCACGACCGCAACCCGGCAGCAGCAATTTCTTCGCGCGGATCGGCGGCCGAACATGCAAACACGACTGCAGAGGTTTGCAGGAGCCCCAGAAAGACAGGCCTCTCTCAGGAACAGGGAAGGAGGACGGAAGGAGTAAGGATAGAGAAGGGAGCCCAGACTTCTGCAGCGGCTCCCAGAGGAAGCTTAAACCGCACGAGGTAACACTACACACTATTTACAATAGCCGGGGCTCTAAACCTAATCTAACGGCAGATCCAATTCCCTCCTGCCTCTTAGGAAACAGAACTGGAGATAGAGGGGATGATCCCTCCTTTAAAAGGCGGTTCTGGTTCCTGTCCTGAGGAGGCGGCGGTCTCTCCAGGGGTGCTGTCATAGGCAAGAAAGAAAAACAAACAAATAAAAACTTTCCGATTATGGGCGGGACGTTCCAAAAATGTGGAGTGAAAATTTTTTTGCGTGGTATTGAGTATCAATACTTATGGTATCGAAATCAAAACATATGAAGATACCGGAGGCTATACCGGGAGAACGGAGCAGCACCCAGGTATAACAGTAAGTGCAGGGAGATCCCTGGGCGCCACTCTCCATGTCTGTATAGTTAGTTTAGATTTTTTATTCTAGTGAAAGGTCCTCTTTAAAGGGATTGTCCGAGACTTATATGCTGATGACTTATCCTCTGTATGTGTCATCAGTATCTTATCAGTGGGAATCTGACACCCGGGACGCCCGCCAATCTGCGAAGGCGCCGTAGCACCACATCCTTCTAGAAGCTCTCGCCCCCCTCAGTCACATGGCCTAAGCGCAGCTCAGTACAGAACAGCGCTTGGTGAGCTGAGAGAAGGCCATGGCACTACTGTGAGCACCGATGACATCTAAAACAGGAGATCGGCAGGGTCCTGGGACATCCAGCAATCAGATACTGATGACCTATCCATTAGCATAAAAGTCTTGGAAAACCCCTTTAAGGTAATGGCTTATGCCACAGTTGTGGCTCATGCACACGGCAGTGTTTTTTGTCCGAATCTGATCCGCATTTTTTGGACCCATTCATTTCAATTGGGCCACAAAAGATGCAGACTGCACATCATGTCCTGCCCGCATCTGTATGTCCGTTCCACGACATAGCATGCACTCGGCCGGTATCCGTGTTTTGCGGACCACAAAACACTGACAATCCAACTGCATGAGCCCTTAGGGGCAGATCTGCCAAACAAACCAGCAGGATGGTGCACCTCATTTCCCCCTGGATGTTTGATTATACCTGAATGCTGGAGCGGCGGCACCAGAATAAACGATTCGTCAACTGGCGCTGGTCTCCAAGACCACCAGTTCTAATACCATGTTACTTCCTTCTGTGAGGCTACATGAAGAACCCCCATTCCCCAGCCCCAGGATCTAAACCACCTGAGACATCATTCCAGAAAAGGAGTCCATATCCGTGGATATGCTGGCTCGAGCCTGGACAGAGATGGACTACCGCCTAGACATCCGCCGTGTCACCGCAGGAGCTCACATCGAACATTTTTAGTGTTTAGATAAAACGCAGAGTCAGTAAATCTGTGTTATGTTCTCTCAGCTATGAACACAAAGGGTATCATTTTGCGCCATTCTTTTTGATTTACCTTGTAAAATAATTGACGTTAAAGTTTGTGAAACGTGAATGCTTGCTGTACCACTTCCAGTTACCTTCAGCTATTTAGAGGCCAAAGCCAAATTATACCTGTAAAATGCACATGTATCTATGACACAGGAAAGGGGATCACTATTAGGCCTCATGCACACGACCGTTCCTGATTGCGCAGGCACCTTCTGTTCTGCTGTCAGACGGATCCATGATATGGGCGCATGGCAGAAAAAGTAGAACATGTAGCGCTTCTGTGGGTTTTTCATGCCTCTGTTCCGCAACGCTCCCTTCGGATTGCGGACCCATTCCAGGGGCCCGTATATTGCAAACAGCAGGCCACAATACAGGCACCAGCCTACATCGTCCATGTGCATGAGGCCTTAGATCGGTGGAGGTCCTTCTGCTGGGACCCCCACCAATCGATCACAAGAGCCCGGTACACCCTGCAGCCCCACCAGAAATAAACAGAGCAGCCGGTTGGGCATGCGTGCGGCCGCTCCATTCATTTCTATGGAAATTCTGGACACAGTTGACGCTGTACTCCGCTATCTTCGGAATTCCCATAGAAATGAATAAAGCAAACAAGCACATGTTCATTTCAAGGGGGCCGCAGGGGGTAAGGGGCCCCTTCTCGTGATCAGTGGGGGGCCACAATCTAATATTTATCTCCTATCCTGTGGGTAGGGGAAAACTTCAAACAACCGGAATACCCCTTTATGTTGCCCTTGATGGTCGTGATGGAAGCATTCTTTCCCAACAATCGCATGCTCGTCAGTGGAGGGGACACCGTTACATGCAGCTAGTATGGGGGGCTGTGACACTAATGCCATCGCTCGTCCCCATACTGAACCATTATTTCCAGGCAGCAGAGGCTGTTTGCCGATTTAGGTGTCTGTACCAGCAATACTATTACCGATCATTTGGCTCGTTCATCAGGTAATCGGCGGCACCTTTACACCGACATTTTCGGTAACGATCGTTCATACAAACAGTCATTATCAATAATCAGCCCGGATATCAGGCAGTGTAAAGGGGCCTTTAGCGTTGCGTTCCCTTTTACGTTTAACCTACCAGCTACGCTCCTAATGGTCAGCTTCATGGAAATCCCACACAAGACTAAAAAACTGTGGACCCAATGTAAAATAAAGCCAATAAAAAAATGGGCCCCATAGACATTTAGCACAGTGACTCCTGTAGATCACAACTGCAACAGTGGCCCCTTACCTAGCAGCCACACAATGTTTCTGGGGCCCCTCTATGTCGGCTAGATGGTAACAGAGGCCTCTTTATAAAAGGAGAGGCACGGGGCCACTGGACTTAGACTGGAGGATTACCAGAGGCTCAATATAGTGTAGGATGGTGGCCCTCGGCGGGTGTAGGGGCCCCTGCAGTGCAGCAGTCGCATCACACCCGGGGCACCGCTGAAGGGCTTCTTCCTCCTGACTGACCTCTAAGAAGAGGCAGAGAGGATGGCAGGGCCCGGCGGGCAGGAATGCGGCACAATGCGGGGCGCCCCCACCCTCCGGCGCCCACACTGCGCCGCCCCGGCCTGCTCCCTTTGTCCAGAGACCGGGGGAGGGACGAGCAGCCGCCATCACTAGGCCGCAGACAGACCACCCACCCTAATGCGGGCCTCACGCTCCCCCCACCACCACCAGCCCCACGCCCGGTGTGACCCCCCTCCCCCACCGATGGGAAGACGAGCGGGTGAGCGCGGAAACGATAATTACAGCGCCCGGCGGGTGATAAAAACCGACCACTAACCCTGTGCACTACGCCCCCGGTGACTTGTCGACTTCCTCCACCGCCGCCGCCTCTTACCTGCAGCACAATGCGCCTCACAAAGCAGCAGCACTAGCAGCAGCAACGGGTGCCGTCACCTGACTCCTCCCCCAGCGTCACCCGGCTGCGACGACATCTTCCCGGCCGTGACAGGCATCCGCAGGCGACAACCGCCTCACAGCCTTCGGATACATTTACCCCCCCCCCCATATGTTAATACTCACCGAGCCGGTCCCTCCGCGTCCTCAGCCTTCTCTCGTCAACACTAAAAGTCGCGGCAATGCTCCGCCCCCTTTTTTCTCTCAGTCTGTCTCGTTTGAGGAAAAGGGGGAGGCGCGTCCTGATGACGTCAGCGACTGCGCTGTGCTGGTTGCTAGGGGTGATTGTGCGGGGAGCCGGCCAATGCGTGTCCCTGCACAACACAGTAACGTGCTCAGCAGTGGGTTGTGGAACTAGAAGTCTCAGCATGGTGTGGCTGGGCGTGCTGGGACTTATAGTTCCCAAAATAGTCACTTGTTTAAAGTCTTTATTTTTATTTTTCTGACCTCATATTCATAAAATAGTCCATTAGTACCAGAAAAAATAATAAATATCCTACATCTGTTTAATTCTTGTGAAGTATAACAAACTTCCTCTTATATACCTGTTTGGTGGCTATGGTGAAGGGATATAGAATATCCTATATTATAAAGGCCCTCTGTGCCTGCGACGTGTCCATGCATGTGTGCCAAAGTTAAAAGCGCATACGCGATGGGCCGATTTAAATGCATGCTTGCCGGCCAATAGGATCGCAGTGCACCACACAGCTGTCCGGACCTCCTCCTACAAGCGCCACCATTACAGTCCTGTCAGATACAGCAGCTGCTGCTGCCAGCAGTATTAGCCAGTTGCTCCCATGGTCTCAGCACCACCAGTCAGTGCCAGCCATCAGTGATTGCCACCAGTCACAGTGCCAGCCATCTCAGCCACCAGTCACAGTGCCAGCCGTCTGAGCACCACCAGTCAGTGCCAGCTGTCTCAGCCAACAGTCACAGTGCCCCCAGTCTCAGCCACCAGTCAGCGTCAGTCGTCTTAGCCATCAGTCAGTGGCAGACGTCTCAGCCACCAGTCACAGTGCCAGCAGTCTCAGCACCACCAGTCAGTGCCAGCCATCTCAGCAATTAGCCGCAGTCTCAGCGTCACCAGTCAGTGCTAGCTGTCTCAGCCACCAGTCACAGTGCCCGCAGTCTCAGCCACCAGTCAGTGCCAGTCGTCTTACCCATCAGTCAGTGCCAGCCGTCTCAGCAATTAGCCACAGTCTCAGCCACAGCTGCATTCTCAGCACCACCAGTCAGTGCCAGCCATCCTAGACACCAGTCACAGTGCCTGCAGTTTCAGCCACCAGTCAGTGCCAGCCACCAGTCAGTGCCAGTTGTATCAGCCATCAGTCAGTGCCACCAGTCACAGTTTCAGCCGTCTCAACCACCAGTCAGTGCTAGCCATCTCAGCCACCAGTCAGTGCTAGCCGTCTCAGCCACCAGTCAGTGCTAGCCGTCTCAGCCACCAGTCACAGTGCCCACAGTCTTAGCCACCAGTCAGTGCAAGCCGTCTCAGCCACCAGTCAGTGCCAGCTGTCTTAGCCATCAGTCAGAGCCACCAGTTATAGTGACAGAAGTCTCAACAATACAGTCACAGCTGCAGTCTCAGCACCACCAGTCAGTGCCAGCCATCTCAGACACGAGTCACAGTGCCCGCAGTCTCAGCGAGCAGTCAGTGCCAGCCGTCTCAGCCACCAGTCAATAATATAAATATAAACAAATACGGTTGTACTAGGACCTTCTTATAAGTGACATAACTGAACTTAGAAAATGAGAAAGACGACGTCCCCTCAATGCGCTTTTCGCGTTATTGCTTCTTCAGGAGGAGAGGCATTAGGGGATGCCGGGGTATGGTTTTAAAGTGGTAATGGGCTATCATAAGCTACATATTGCTACATGTGATCAGTCTATCATTACAGCCGTCTTATCGGCGCATGGCCAATCACTGTCCGCCACACATATGCTACTTCCGCCCTTCCCCTGAGAACGACGCCAAGAAGGGCAACCTCCCGCACCAAGGTGAGGTAGGTTGACATTGGCGTCTCATCTCCTTAGAGACTGGCCGAAGTGCTGTGGCTACGTGACTCACCATGTGCACATAGCCTTATTTATTAACATATTGGGAAAGAACTTCTAAGGCCCCTTTCACACAAGCGAGTTTTCCACGCGGGTGCAATGCATGACGTGAACGCATTGCACCCGCACTAAATCCGGACCCATTCATTTCAATGGATCTGTGTACATGAGCGTTGTTTTTCTCGCATCACTTGTGTGTTGCGTGAACATCGCAGCATGTTCTATATTCTGCGTTTTTCACGCATCCCTGGCCCCATAGAAGTGAATAGGGGCTAAGTGAAAAACGCATCACATCCGAATGCACTGCGTTGCGTTGTAAACGCAAGTAACTTAGCAACAGTGAAGGGATTTAAAGACAGGAAGTTGCGTTTCACAGCGTGTGGCTCCAGGCAGTGCATGGGAGAGGAGAGTTTGGAGAAGATTACTGCCCTTGCGGAGCAATTTGGACCATGCCGAAGGCACCCAAAGCAATGGATGTGGAGACGCTCATTCTCCTTGTCCTGGAGAGCCCTGCATTTGGGACACAAGGTCGGGGGAGTACCACGACCGGTACAAGAAGGAGGCAGCATGGGTGGACATAGCCCAGGAGTTGTTCACAGCTATATGGGATAAAACTAAAGGTCAGAGTTATGGTAAGTGGCCAATCTATACATGTGTATTCCTAGCTGTCCTCCCTAGCATAGCACATGGCGTACGTTGTCCTCTGTAGGATTGTATTGTTTGGTAAAAAAAAAATTCTGGTATTTTTCTTACAAAGTTGATAAAGTCAAGAATCGGTGGTGGAGCTGCAGGGACCAATTCCGGAAGGAAATGCAGCATCAAGGCCGCAGTGGGTCAGGCCAATCCAAGAAAAGGCCCTATATCTTTTGGGGGCAGCTGATGTTCCTGCGTCCGGTCATGGAACTGCGTCCATAAGTGAATAATAAACAATGAGCACTACATGTTTATCAATACACACTGTATGTTGACTACGTGGGTAATGTAATTAGTAACAATGTGTAAATGAGAAATGTCATAGTTGGCGATAGCAACCAAGCCGAATCCTCCTTTCATTTGCAAAAGTAGGTGAACAACATTACAAGTGGAATCGGGTTATTTGCTATTGCCAGCTATGCCACCTCTATTTTCCTGTACATGACCACATATGTATTATGTAGATTACGTAAAGAGGACCTTTCGCCAATCCTGACATGCATGTTTTACTAGTTGCATGCATTCCCCATGTAATAACAATCATGGAGCATCAATTACTTTTACTGTATGTTATGCTGTTCCTTTATTATTCCTGCTAGAATGGAATTGCTATTAGCCTACAATAAAAGGGTACAGGGATGTGTGTACCTAGTAACATAGTACATAAGGCCGAAAAAAAAGACATTTGTCCGTCCAGTTCGGCCTGTCATCCTGCAAGTTGATCCAGAGGAAGGCAAAAAAAAAAAACTGTGAGGTAGAAGCCAATTTTCCCCACTTTAGGGGAATAAAAAATTCCTTCCCGACTCCAATCAGGCAATCAGAATAACTCCCTGGATCAACGACCCCTCTCTAGTAGCTATAGCCTGTAATATTATTACACTCCAGAAATACATCCAGGCCCCTCTTGAATTCCTTTATTGTACTCACCATCACCACCTCCTCAGGCAGAGAGTTCCATAGTCTCACTGCTCTTACCGTAAAGAATCCTCTTCTATGTTTGTGTACAAACCTTCCTTCCTCCAGACGCAGAGGATGTCCCCTCGTCACAGTCACAGTCCTGAGGATAAATAGATAATGGGATAGATCTCTGTACTGACCCCTGATATATTTATACATAGTAATTAGATCTCCTCTCAGTCGTCTTTTTTCTAAAGTGAATAACCCTAAGAAGCCATGCTGATATGGCGTTATTTGCTTATTTCCGTTGAGATGCTCTAAGGGCTCTTTCACACCTGCGTTCTTTTCTTCCGGCATAGAGTTCCGTCGTCGGGGCTCTATGCCGGAAGAATCCTGATCAGGATTATCCTAATGCATTCTGAATGGAGTGAAATCCGTTCAGGATGCATCAGGATGTCTTCAGTTCCGGAACGGAACTTTTTTGGCCGGAGAAAATACTGCAGCATGCTGCGCTTTTTGCTCCGGCCAAAAATCCTGAAGACTTGCCGCAAGGCCGGATCCGGAATTAATGCCCATTGAAAGGCATTGATCCAGATCCGGCCTTAAGCTAAACGTCGTTTCGACGCATTGCCGGATCCGACGTTTAGCTTTTTCTGAATGGTTTCCATGGCTGCCGGGACGCTAAAGTCCTGGCAGCCATGGTAAAGTGTAGCGGGGAGCGGGGGAGCAGTATACTTACCGTCCGTGCGGCTCCCGGGGCGCTCCAGAGTGACGTCAGGGCGCCCCACGCGCATGGATGACGTGATCGCATGGCACGTCATCCATGCGCATGGGGCGCCCTGACGTCATTCTGGAGCGCCCCGGGAGCCGCTACTACTATGGCAACCAGGACTTTAATAGCGTCCTGGCTGCCATAGTAACACTGAACGCATTTTGAAGACGGATCCGTCGAGTTGACTCATCTGTGTTTTATTAAACAGAGTTTTATTTTTATGCATTTTCTTGTTTGTTGTCTTTATTATATACAGTGCATAATGATATTTATGTAGCACAAACTCATAGACCACATTACTAATTGTAAACGTTTAACCCTTTCACGGTCTTTAAACATGGCGCCAGTTCGCCCATACTATTAAAATATAACAATATTAAAGGCAAATGACAAAACAGGAAATAAATTAAAAATAGCCAATTTGCCATTTTTTGTCACTTCAACTACCCAATAATTTTTTTATAAAAAGTGATCAAAAACTCGCACATACTTGAAATAGGTATCACTGAAAAGAACAGATCGTCCCCGCAAAAAATGAGCCCTCATAATTTTTCTTGCGTTTTAATACTGAAAATAATAAAATGTAAGCCTTTGAGGAAAAAAAAACAAAAAAACATTTTATAACCATATTCTGACCCCTATAACTTTTTTGTAGTTATGTGTACGGGACTGTAGGTTTTTTTTCCTCAAAGGCTTACTTTTTTTTTTTTTCAGTATTAAAATGCAAGAAAAATTATACAAGTATGGTATCGTTGGAACCTTACTGACCTGTAGAATGAAGATAACAGGTCAATTTTACCTCATAGTGTACAGTGTAATAAAAAAAAAAATCTTTATCAGAATTGTGTTTTTTTCCAATTCTACCCCATTTGGAATTTTTTTTCCGCTTACCACTACATGGTATGCGACCGTAAATGGCGCCATTAGAAAGTACAACTTGGCTCTCAAAAAATAAGCCTTCATAAGGCTATGTGAACGGAAAAATAAAAAAGTTAGGACTGTGGGAAGACGGGGAGTGAAAAACGAAAACGCAAAATGGCCTGGGCCTGAAAGGGTTAATATACATTAATATAAGCCAAATACAATTTAAAAACTTTATTCAACATATTTTTATTTATAATGCATATCTACCAACAAAAAGGTAAAAAAATATAACGTCCATTAAGGACACGATATTAAACACAATACAGATGGAGTTTAGTGACATGATACCTATAATGATAGTTTTTATTAAGTCATAATCAGGCCAACTACTTTATTAATGATGATGGTGAAACATGCATACATTTAGTGCTAGATATTTCACTTTATCTTAATGAGGTATTAGTACATATTTCACAGATCGTTCAAAATATGTAAGCTCACAACCCACTTCAAGGGTCCTCATTATCTTGCGAGTCCCTATATATAAAAAATCCAAATACCTAACACAAAAACCAGCCAAACTACCTACTCTCCATAAAAAAATAGACCTGTCCGAAAAACCTATGCATGCTGGGAGTATTTATATGTGTTTGCAGTAAAAGGTAAATCTAGAGGATGGATCTTTTTTTTCATGTGCGTGAAAAACGCATGCAATTCGCATGTCACCCGCATGGATAAAAATGCAATAACGCAAAGCAATCGCATACAAACTGACTGCACACACAAGCAAAATCGCAAGATTATCACTGAACACACTCTGAACACATCCGGACCTAATCCGTCACGCTTGTGTGAAAGAGGCCTAAAAAAAAAAAAAAACAGTTATTAAAACTGGATATATCATCCTCAAGTTCATTATAAAAATAAAAACAATAAATATATATCTCTGTGAAAGGGGTTTATACCTTGTTAAAGTGCTAAACATGCTATACTAAACTAAATTAAAGAGGACCTTTCACTTGTATACAAACTAAAAACTAACTATATCAGTGGGCAGAGCGGCGCCCAGGGGTCCCCCTGCACTTACTAGTATGCCTGGGCGCCGCTCCGTTCGCCGGGTATATGCTCCGGTGTCTCAGCTCCGTCTGTTGTATTGGACTGATTTTTTGTAGGAGGCGTGTCCCTTGCTGCAGCACTGGCCAATCGCAGCGCACAGCTCATAGCCGGAGCGGCGCCCTGGCATACTAGTAAGTGCAGGGGGACCCCTGGGCGCCGCTCTGCCCACTGATATAGTTAGTTTTTAGTTTGTATACGAGTGAAAGGTCCTCTTTAAATAACCATTAATAATTCATTGTTAGTGCAATAATACAATTTTCCATGTGCATAATCTAGATTAAAACACAAAACACATATGAATTCATACTCAAAATACACAGTGATAAATAATGAATAAGTGTACAAGAAAATATTTATGGGAAGCTCACCAAAATAGAGCACGGCCCGCTACCATCCAATAGCTAGACAATGGATATACAAAGAAAAATTACCAGCTAAGGCTACTTTCACACTTGCGTTCAGAGCGGATCCGTCTGCATTATAATGTTAAAAAATTTCTAAGTGTGAAAGTAGCCTCAGACGGATCCGTCCAGACTTTCAATGTAAAGTCAATGGGGGACGGCTCCGTTTGAAGATTGAGCCATAGTGTGTCATCTTCAAACGGATCCGTCCCCATTGACTTACATTGTAAGTCTGGGCGGATCCGCACGGCCAGGCGGACACCTGAACGCTGCAAGCAGTGTTCAGGTGTCCGCCTGCTGAGCAGAGCGGAGGCTGAACGCTGCCAGACTGATGCATTCTGAGCGGATCAGCATCCACTCAGAATGCATTAGGGCAGTACGGATGCGTTCGGGTCCACTTGTGAGAGCCTTCAAACAGAACTCACAAGCGCACACCCGAACGCTAGTGTGAAAGTAGCCTCACAAGAAGTTAATTACATCAAATTTAATCCCAACCAATAAAATTATGCCAGATATTGGCCAATCATACATACAAATATACGCTGTTAGACTGAGGAAGAAACCCATGCGGTTTTGAAACGCGTCTGGCTAGAAAAGTGACTGCGCCCCTGTTACAATTGGTGAAATATTCCTATGATTGGGAATTGAAAATTCGCAAGTGTGAAGCTGAACCAGCGCATTGCAATAATCTGTGGGCTGTGAGCGTCTGAAACTTTGTATCGCGCAGGTGTCTAACATTGCTAGCAACCAGAGACCACAAGTAGAACAGCCAGCGTCCGGAAAACCACACTGCGCAGGCGCGCAGCGTCATTAACAACAGGAGACTATCCGTGGAGCGGCTGTTATCTGGACTGCACGCCAATAGACGTCACCGTGCAGACACCACTGACATCGAGTAAGAGGTGCATAAGTGCTGTAAAAGAAAATCACTGTCACGGCTGAGGATGGAGAAAACCCTCAGCCGTACGATGACGGAAGATGTTAATGGCTGCTCTGCCAGGACGACAGAATTAGGGAGCAGGTCACCTCCTAATGCATCCCTAATCCGACCCTAACTCCTAGCTGCATGAGCCGACCTTGAAGGTAGGAGGGCCCATGCTAAGGAACCTCGGATCCCTACTCACCCTCCGCCGATCCCTGAACTAGGAGTAGGGTAAGACGACCTGTTCCTTCTGGATACAGAGGAACAGGAGTCTCACTGGCCAAGCTGCAAGAAAGAGGGGAACACAAACAGTCCTATGGATATGGCAGGTGAACTGCACTAGTTCCAGCCACCTGCCACAGCCTTGCTGACTGGATCCCTGTGCTGGCAAGCTGATATCCACACAATACAAAATGAACACCGCACACACACATCCACACACAGGAACCCAGATCCATAGCTGCACCAAATAACAAAGGAAAACATCAACTGAACATCACATAAACTTATGACCACAAGGGTGGCCCCCACTGGCAGATGTAATTACCAGGAGGATGTCTCCAGCAAAGCATGGCTGAAGAACCCCTCAGCTTCAGATCTCCAAAGAGGCTTTAAAGCCCAAAGTGGCCACACCCACACAGACACACACAGGAGAGGGAATTAACCCTTCCAACACTAACCAGGGAAGTGAAACCACTTAAAGGGGAAGTGTCCAAATGTACCTCACACTGCAGCTGTTACCGCAGGCAACGACATGCGTGGCAACCATGTCCTGGGAGTCAGCCAGAAGGCCGAGACACTGCCACCACATGTACACCATACCAAACGTTGCCACGGGCAGCCACAGTGAAGGGAAGTGTCACAGTGCACACCTACATAAACCTCGTGCACACCAGACATACAAAGTGCATACATACACACACACCCAACCAGGTGTAACCGCATGCACTTGACAGCAAGCTGCCTAGCAACAGCTCAGGCTGCTAAACTGCCAAGTACAATCATGTTACCAGCGGCAACCACACGTAAGGCAACATACCAGCAGCCCTCACCATGTGGTTGACAATAAAACCAAACCGCAGGCAACTGCATGCGGATCCTGGGTCACGACCATGACCATGGTCGTGACAATCACCCGCTATACTACAAAGGCGTCAAAGCGACCGGACACGTAAGTGGACTTGCGCACCACCACTGTTAATATCTAACGCACCCATCAGTGTGAATTGAGACACTCGACATTCACATACGTTCCATAGAACTTTCTACCATCCTATGGAAAATACACCAATTAAGAAAATCTAAAAGGTGTTCCATCCTTCTTTTCCCTAATCTTAAATCTTTTTTCTTAAAACGACTCTTTTTAGTGCGCTTCTCCACCATTTCAAAATGGATCAAGTCCACTTTCCCCACATTTTCTATTCTCTATAGAAGTTGCAACACAATCTAATAAAATCATTTTATAAACATATTTTAAAAAAAACAATGTCCCCTTATAACAATACTATCACTTTAGAGAAATGCACTAAATCACAGATTTTCATTTAAACCACTTGGTGCAATGGTTCCCAACCTAAAAATCCATTTTCTTTCCATCTGGGCCAGCTTTTTACCTTTGTCCCCTCCTCTAGACACTAAATAAACCATTTCAATACCTTTGAATCGCAGTAGGTTTGGATTACTGTTGTGGAAGATGTTGAAATGTTTGGGACTTGTTTTTAAACTGTTTACATCATCTTCATCCTTTGCTTTTTCTATATGCCTCACATGTTCTCTAATCCTTATTCTTAATTCTCTTGTCATATATTTTTTTCACATGGACATGTGGCATGATATATTACTCCTGTAGAAGAGCAAGAAATATATTCTCTGATCTCATATAGTCTTTTCTTTTCGGCATCTACAAAATTATTGGATCTCTCGATTTTTTGCATGCTTTACATGACCCACATGGAAAAGAACCTACCTTTTATTATGCCAGTTTCCCTTTTATTTCCAGTATGTAATGACTATGGACTAGGATGTTCTTTAAGGTTTTTTTTTAATCTTATTGCTGTCATTAAAGGTCTGTCCATCATACATTTCCTTAAATTGATGTCAGTTTTTAATATTTCCCAATGCTTATTTAATATTTCACTTATCTGTTTCCATTGTTTTTTATAGTTCGTTATGAACCTTGTCCCTTGATCTTTAGTCTTTTCAGATGTTTCATTCGGACATAATAGTTTCTCCCTTGGTTTTTGCCTTGCACTTTCAATTCCTTTTTTGATCTGTTACTGTATATCCTCTTTCCTGAAACTGTCTTTTTAGGTCACTGACCTGATTTTTGTATTGTGACTCATTAGAACAAATTCACTTTAGCCTTAGGCCCCTTTTACACGAGCGAGTTTTCCACGCGGAATCCGGACCCATTCATTTCAATGGGTCTGTGTACATGTTGCGTTGTTTTTCACGTATCACTTGTGCGTTGCGTGAAAATCGCAGCATGTTCTTTATTCTGTGTTTTCAAGTGCAGATGCGATGCGTTTTTCACTGATGGTTGCTAAGAGATGTTTGTAAACCTTACGTTTTTTATCACGCAAGTTAAAAACGCATCAATGCGAATTTCACCCGCGCAAAAAAAACTGAACCACTGAATGCAGTTGCAGACAAAACTGACTAAACTTGCTTGCAAAATGGTGCGAGTTTTCCTGAACGCATCCGGACCTAATCCGTATAGTTTGTGTGCAAAAGGCCTTAGGAACTGACCTGTAGGAATTCCATTGATTGTCGATCTTGGATGTGCCGAATCAGCATGGAGAAGGGCGTTCACCGCCGTTTGTTTTCTGTAAATATCAATCTCCGATTTCCTGTCACAAGTTAGAGATCCAGCGACAGACCTCTGCGTCGTCAAGCAAAAAACAAAAGGAACTCAGGTACAGACAAACACAACAGAGTTTATTGCACAAACAGAATCCAAGGAGGAAAACACAGGGAAATTGAGAGCTCTGTGTACCGTCTGCACAGTGGGAGGAAAACCCCCACTGCACCACTGTCTAGTAATACTCCAGAGGGGCGTGACTAAGCAACTCCTGGTATTCACTAGGGCCCCAGATGGTAGGGTTAGGCTTTGCCGCAGGGAGTTGCCAGGGTCCACTCTGGAGCGTGAACTAGACAGTGACAACAGGAGCAAACGGACAACAGGTACCAGAAGGTACCGACGGCACATAGGCAAACATAAACAGGCAAATACAAGCAGGCAACTAAAAACACAAGCAGGAGTTCATGCAAGGGAACAGGAGTGGCAATGAGCAGAGAAGGACTAGCTCCACCAGTGGTATACTGCGTGGCCTTGCCCATAGCACTTTGCTGCAAGGCATGCTGCAGCAAAGGCTTGCTGAACAGAGAAATGAAAACACACAAGGTGAATCAAACATAACTGGCAGAACAGATAACAGAAACACAGGAAAGAGGATGGCAATGAACAAGTAGGAAACCCACAGAGCACAGACAGACACGGATCCCATGTGTCAGCAGCATGAGTACAAACTAGGAGCAGGACAAGACAACACACACCAGGAAAGCTGACCCAGAACTGAGAAAACCTCAGCCTTATATACAGGTTCCATGGGTGCAGCAGAGAGGCCACACCCATGAAGCAGACAGAGGATTAACTCGTATTAGGCACACAGGGGAGTTAACCCATAAAGAACCACAAACACACAGGAACGGAGCTGTAGAGAGAGCATTAGCAGAAGGTCACAGCCAGAGGTAATGACTGTGACACTCCCACCCCTCAAAGCCCCCCCTCCCCCCAAACAGAAAAGGGGAGGAAGTGGGGCAACAAACCAAACAGAACCAGGCAAGGGGACAGAAATCAAAGGGGTAACGAGGTACATGGGCCGGAACACATAAGACGACCGCAGCCAGCACAAGCCCCTGAAAACTAGCCTGCACGGAGGGTCCGCGGCCAGTACGCCAGGGGAAGATAGCCTGTCAACACGAAAAACACGTCAAGTGAACCGCACCATGAAGTTACCTCCCCCTCCACTCTCCCTCCGGAGAATGACATGTCTGCCAAGAACTGATTGGCCCGACATGCAGACACCCCCTTCCGGGGGAGTGGGACAGGAACGGGAACCAAACTCAAATCCAAAGCAAAATCAAAGGGGTTCGGAGGTACACGAGCAGAACACATAGGACGACCACTGCTAGCACGCAGCCCCTAGCAACCAGCCTACACGGTAAACGCAGCCAGTACGCCAAGGGGAATGCTTCCAGTCTACACAGCCTCACATGTCAAGGTGGACTGCAGCGCTCTAATTACTCCCCCTCCACTCTCCCTCCGGAGAATGACATGTCTGCCAAGGAGTAATTGGTCAGACATGCTGACACCCCCTTCCGGAGGCATAGGACCAGAAGCAGATACCTGCGCCGATAACGAAAAACACGGCCGTAGGCAGAACTGCAAGCTAAAAAGGCTAAACCGGACGTCACCCCTGGCAACCAGCATACACGGAGAACACCGCAGCCAGTACACCAAGGCAACCAAATCCGATACCTAAAGGCACCATAAAGAGGGAAACACAAACAGAATGCGCACACACCACAGAAATGCAAAAATCAAAAGGAACTCAGGTACAGACACAACAGAGTTTATTGCACAAACAGAATCCAAGGAGGAAAACACAGGGAAATTGAGAGCTCTATGTACCGTCCGCACAGTGGGAGGAAAACCCCCACTGCGCCACTGTCTAATAATACTCCAGAGGGGCGTGACTAAGCAACTCCTGGTATTCACTAGGGCCCCAGATGGTAGGGTTAGGCTTTGCCGCAGGGAGTTGCCAGGGTCCACTCTGGAGCGTGAACTAGACAATGACAACAGGAGCAAACTGACAACAGGTACCAGAAGGTACCGACGGTACATAGGCAAACATAAACAGGCAAATACAAGCAGGCAACTAAAAACACAAGCAGGAGTTCATGCAAGGGAACAGGAGTGGCAATGAGCAGAGAAGGACTAGCTCCACCAGTGGTATACTGTGTGGCCTTGCCCATAGCACTCTGCAGCAAGGCATGCTGCAGCAAAGGCTTGCTGAACAGAGAAATGAAAACACACAAGGTGAATCAAACATAACTGGCAGAACAGATAACAGAAACACAGGAAAGAGGATGGCAATGAACAAGTAGGAAACCCACAGAGCACAGACAGACATGGATCCCATGGGTCAGCAGCCCGGGAGAGTGAGTACAAACTAGGAGCAGGACAAGACAACACACACCAGGAGAGCTGAGAGCTGAGAACTGAGAAAACCTCAGCCTTATATACAGGTTCCATGGGTGCAGCAGAGAGGCCACACCCATGGAGCAGACAGAGGATTAACTCGCAATAGGCACACAGGGGAGTTAACCCATAAAGAACCACAAACACACAGGAACAGAGCGGCAGCGAGAGCATAGACAGAAGGTCACAGCCAGAGGTAATGACTGTGACATTTCCCTTTTTCTCCCGCTTTAATCTTCAGATCTAGGAAGTCTATTTCTTGCGCTGTCTGGAAAGTGAGTTTAATATTTAGATCATTCATATTAAGGACTTTCATAAATTCCTTTAGGTCCTCTTCCAACCCCTCCCACAAAAATAAAACATCGTCTATATAGCGCATCTAATTATGTACCTTGTCAATTTCTTAAATGTTGTCATTATGGAAAATGTCTCTTTCTCAGGCTCCTAAAAAGAGGTTTACATAAGATGGGGCACAAGTGGCCCCCATGGCCACTCCTTGGATTTGCAAAAATGTTTGTCTTTGAAGATGAAAAAAATATGTTTGAAAACAAAATCCAACAATTCCAAAATGAAATCATTACATTTCTGTTCCAAATTATTACCTTTCAAAAATCCTGCCACTGCTCTTAGGCCATCTTCATGTCTAATACTTGTATAGAGAGACTCTACATCCGCTGTAACAATCAGCATTCCCTCATCTACTTGGATATTTTCCAATCTATTCAACGACACCGTTGTATCCTGTATGAATGAAGGTAAACTTACTACCAGTTGTTTCAGATGGCATTCAATTAATTTACAGATGTTTTCACTTAAACTCTCATTACCTGCAACTATAGGCCTCCCCAGTGGATCCAAACGATTTTTGTGAATTTTTGGAATTATATAAAAAGTTGGAATCTTCCGATGTGTCACCATCAGCATTTACTTCACTTTTTTCAAAAACACATTTTCTTTTTGTGCCTGGTCCGAGATGTTATTCAACTCCTTTTGAAATAATGAAAGTGGGTTGTTAGACAGACTTCTGTAACACATCCTGTCTCTCAAAAGTTTATACACTTGTTTTTCGTACATTTCTGAGGTCCAGCTTACTATATTTCCTCCGTTATCTGCCTGCTTTATTACTATTCCTTAAACTTTTTTTTTAAATCTTCAAGAGCCCTAATCTCTGCTTTATTAAGATTATTTTTTTCTTTTGTCCTTGTCCTCTTTCCAATCTTGCCAAGTCCCCACTTACTAATTTGGTAAAGATATTAATTGCTGGGCAAATCTGAAATTGGGGAATGGTTTGTGACCTTTTCATGATCTCTTTGTATTAGGCTTACCTTTTCTTCATCATCTTTCTCATTTGCCAAATCCTCCAATATTTTTAAAGCATCCCTTTAGCATTTCTTGTTCAGTATTAAAAAATTCTTCCCTCTAATTTTTGCTGTGTAATTTTTTTAAAAATAATTTCCTCGCAAATAAATGCACGTCTTTTATCACTATAAATAAATCCATATTAGATGTAGGAGAAACACATTTTTAGCACATTTATCTGATCTATAGTTAACTGTATAGAAGATAAATTGATTACCGGCAAAGCATTTTCTTTTCCTTTTTAAATTTTTTTTTTTAACAAATCTTTATTTAAGATTATCTTCAATATACAAAGTAAAGATAAGATGCATATCATACTATAATAAATAATGTGGGCGAGAGCGGGCAACCCTGGCGCGTCCCGTTCGAGATCTTAAATGGAGGTGACAAGATGCCATTCACTTGCACTTTTGCGGAGGGGTTAGAATACAGAGACAGCACCGCCCCCACATATTGGGGGGGGGGGGAGGCCAAACTTATGCAATGTGGCTTCCATGTAATCCCAGGCCACTCTATCAAACGCCTTTTCGGCATCGGTGCTGAGGAATACAAGCTTCCTCCCTTGTTTTAAAGCAAATTGCTGAGCTTGAAGAACTCTGAAGGTGCTGTCTCTGCATTCCCTGCCCCCCACAAAGCCTGATTGTTCAGGGGATATGATCCCCGGGAGTAAAGGGGATAGCCTATTGGCCAGGACCTTAGCCCATAGCTTAACGTCTGCATTTAGCAGAGAGATTGGTCTATAGCTAGAGGGGCCCTCAACATCTTTGCCTGGCTTAGGCAACACAACTATATGTGCCTCTAGAGCCTGGCTGGTTATAGGGGTTCCGCTTAAAAGAGCGTTGAAGAAATTTACTAGTTGTGGACCCAAATCCGGGAAAAACTTTTTATAGTAGGCCACTGTAAAACCATCAGGACCTGGGCTCTTGCCTAATGGAGTTGAATTTAGGACCTTTTTTACTTCAGCTAATGTAATAGGGGCCAACAGTGATGATTTGGAGGAATCATCGAGGATGGGAAGGTTCAATGCCCCCAGGAAATGTTCGATCTCCCTTTTGCGGTCTATCGGTACCTCCTCCTGTTCCTCCCCTCTAAGGTTGTACAGATTATGGTAGTAATCCCTAAAGATTTTTGATATATCCCGGGTGTCGGTCATGACAGGTCCTGCCTGTGATTTCATGCGCTTAATGAAAAGCTGGTCATCTCGTTTTTTTATGAGTGCAGTCATTATTTTTCCGCCCCTATTTCCGTGGACATAATGTTTGTGTTTCACTTTTAGATAGGCTTTAGACGCCTTAATGTTTAGCAACTCCTGCAATTCTCGTCTCGCGATCCTCAACTCCTCCAGATCCCTGAGTGCACAAGAGCATTTATGGAATGATTCTAAACTAGCAATGCGAGATAAGAGGTCTGACAATTTACGCATTCTCGTTTTGCTAATATAAGACCCTAGTGCTATAAATTCTCCCCTAATCACCGCCTTATGCGCCTCCCATACTATTGCATGGGACATATTGGGCGTTGCTTTGGTAGAGAAGTATGACCGTAGTTTTTGCGAGATGGAATCTACCTGAGTTTGCGAGTCCAGAAGGGTGTGATTTAACCTCCAGGTCCATTCCCTGCCACACAATTCTGGAAAACCAATGACAAGGGAGACCGGCGCATGGTCAGAGACCGTGATATTGTGGAGAGTAGAGGACTTAACAGCTGGCAAGTATTTATCTTGCACAAAGAGGTAATCCAACCTCTGGTATGATTTGTGAGGGTCAGAATAGAACGTGTAATCACGTCTGTCACCATGCGCCGACCTCCACACATCACTAAGGTGCAAAGATCTAAGGCGTGTCTGAACTGTTCTGAGAGCACGGAATGCGACAGCTAATCTCTGGGCAGAGGAGTCAAGCAAAGGGTTCAGAGTGAGATTAAGATCTCCACCAATTAACAATAGACCAGCTGCAAACGGACCAATCCTGTCCAGCACTTCTGTCAGCCAACTAACCGGTTTCACATTTGGCACATAAAGATTGTATATTGTGACTGTTATGTGTCCTATCTCTCCTTTCAATAATAGATATCTCCCCTCCGGATCTTTCACTGCAGAATGAAATGTAAAAGGGGTGCCTCGCCTAAAGCCTATACTGACTCCTCTGGCCGCAGAACTACTGGAAGTGGCATGGTACCACACATGAAAAGGGCTATGTTCTAAATTAGGAACATGTAAATGGGAGAAATGGGTCTCTTGGAGGAGTATTATATCTGCACCAATTCTCCTGAGAACCTGAAACACTCTACTGCGTTTTATAGGGCTATTACAACCATGTACATTAAGGGTGGAAAAACATAGAGTTAACGGAGCCATCTCAGTAAAGTGACATTCTGCAGATTGAGGTCGTGTGTCTTACTAGACCACATGGATGTACTAAACAGGACATTGAACCGAATAAAACAATAACTGTAACTAAAAGGTGATAGCAAAGAAGTACGGAATTTTGGACCGGGGGGAGGTAAAAGAATTGCACAGGTGGACACCATGTGTATCCCAACCAGCCCAGAACCCCACTTCTAAGCCTCATGCACATTAATTTAGTGTTTAGAAAATAAAGCTATCCTGACCAACATTTTTGCTGAGGAAGGAAAGGCACAATACAAAGCAGCATGGCAGAGCGTAGCTATAGGCAACTCATTCATACAGCTGGGTATGGGCTTACAGCCAAATATGGAGTTAGCGAATGAGAATGCCATTGCCACTGCCTGTCGTAGGAATACTAAGAGGCAGGGTAATTAACAGAGACGCAGTCCGGTCATATCAACAATGCTGCAACTGCTAAGGAAGAAAAATGGCGTTAACAGTGAACCCTTAGTCCGGGACTCCATGGGGCCATGCTCTCTTGTTCTTCCCAGATCTTTGGGGTTTCGGTTTCATCCATCTAGACACCTGGGGGAGCGGTGGTAAGTCCTCCACGGGTAGGACGGGTAACCAGGAGGGAATTTCAATCGGAGGCTGTCGTAGTGCTTCCCAGACCGGTGGTAAGTCCTCAGGCGATCGGACGGTGTAGCGGCGGTTCCCTACTGTGATAGAAATCCCAAATGGGAAGAGCCATCGATATGGGAACTTGGACGACTGTAGGAGATCAGTGAGGGGCTTCAATAAGCGCCGTTTTTGCAGCGTGGATGCAGCTAAGTCCTGATAGACTTGAACTTGGACTCCTTGGAGCTTCACTTCTCCTTGCTTCCTAGCCGCTTGGAGTATTAATTCGGTGTCTCTGTAGCTTAGGATACCGCAGATTATATCTCTTGGATTGTCTCGGGACGCCGGCTTCGGTTTTAATGCTCTGTGCACTCTCTCCACAGTGATGTGTGCTGCTTGCTCTGGGCCTAGTAGCGTGCTGAAGAGGGAGTCCATGACTTGAAATAAGTCCTCCTTATCATCCGCCTCTGGAAGCCCCCTGAGCCTGAAATTCCTTCTTCTTTTCCTGTTCTCCTGATCCTCCATTTGAAGCAGGAGTGTATTCATCGCCCTGGCATGTGAGAGCAGGGAGTCTTTCACCGCTGCATTGAAGGTGAGCATGGCGTCCTGCGACTGCTCCAGCGTCTCAACGCGGTCACCTATATGGTGTACATCCGCTTTAATCGCCACCAGGTCCGCGGCTAAAGGGGCAAGTGCTCGCTGTAGGGCTTCTTCGAGAAATTCTCTAGTGAAACAGGGCCTCTCTTCACTGTGTGATGCACTGTCATCTCCGGGAAGCTGGGCTGAAGCATGGTCTCCTACAGCCGAGCCGGGAGGTTTCGGCGCCATCTTGGAGGGCCGCGCCGGCGGCTGGGCAGCCGATTTACTTAGGAATTTGTCCATCTCTAGGCTGGAGCTTGGGTCCTCTTTGCGCCCCAGTGCAGTCTGCATACAATCCTTCGGCTGGATCTTCATGCCGAGGTCAGGACAACGCTAAAAATTGAGGCTTAGACGGGTACTGGTGGCGAGAGCTCTGCTAACAAGCAGCCGCCATCTAGCTCGGTCAGGCCACGCCCCTCCTTTTTTATTTTTGTTCTATGTTTTAACATCAATTTTACGTTTTCCTCCTTGGTTTCTAATGGTCCAGTTGGTTTTTGCTCTCCCTGATCTCTGTACAAATTCATCATTTCTGGAGCTTCTTTCTGTTATTGAACTCACTGAAGAGAATGATGAGGTTCTTGAGAGAGAGCCTTCCCCTTCCATCTTTTTTTGCCATCTGAAAACCTTTTTATTGTTATAATCCGTAACATCTCGCTGAAATTTCTTTATTTTCTGTGTTGTTATCTCCTTTTCCCAAATTGTAAAGTCATTATTAATTTCTTCCACGAATTTTCGAATTATATCTCCTGTTAGACCCCTTTCCATTTGTTTTTGCAATAATTTAATCTCATTTTCTAAACTAATTAATTTCCTACTATAGGCTTCCATGATTAAATCCATTTATTTGCCACTTCTTCCCATTTTTCCTCCAGATCCTCATCTTCCAACCCAAAACTAGGGAATTTTTATATTTCTAGAGATGCTTTGTTCCACCAGACTTTAGTTTTTTTATGACAAAGGTTATTATAATCTCTCATTAATTTCTTCCCCTTTAGTGTAGTATCATTTAAAACCAAGTTTGTTTCCTTACAGAAAATATTATCAGCTTGTGCGAGCCATGCTTGTTCTCTGGCTCCTATATCCATAGCTCGGATCGAAAATCTGGTATAAAAATCTCGGTTGTGATCACATGACCACCCAACTGGCTCGGGCTCTTCCACTGAAGACACAGGAGAACATCCGGTCAGAACCTCAGTGGAAGAAGAGCGTACAGCCAGTTGGTGTCACCGCCAGACATCTGAGAAGCTCTGACAGACGTTCTTCAGAACCTCCTGCTTGAGGTTCTTTTGTTTTGCTTTTGTTTTGTCATCTCGTTTCCCTCTCTCAGCTGTCATCTAGTTGCACTGATTGCATCCCTTTAAATCCCCTCCCATACTGCATCACTTTGCGGGTTATACAACTTCCTGGAGTGTGTGCATGCTGGATGCTACAACTGATGCTTCTACAGATAAGTCTGTTCATTTATTTGTGTTTTCCTGTTTGCTTGATCCTAGGTGACCCTGACTCCCTCCATATTAAGTGTAGGGAGCCGGTGGTCGTGTCCCCTCACTATTATAGGGTGTTCAGGTGTCATACAGTCGAGGAATGAGGGTATGCAATTATCTACCATAGAGATTTTTGCATAGGCTGAGCAGTAAGGGAGAGAGCTAGGGCTGTTACAGGGCTTACCCTTTGGTTCCTTAGTTTTGGATCAAGTCAGTCGGATCTTCATTTGTGTCTTATAGTTTTCTGTAACACCTTCCGTGACATTATAAACCGCCAAAACCGTCTCAAGCATGGATCCGGTTTCACTTTTGACTGAACACATGCAGGGTCTTTCATTGGAGGTAGCAGATCTCCGTAAAACTGTATCTCAGTTTCAGGTGACCGGTTCAGCTTGCGTTCATGGAGTTTGTTCTGAGCCTAAGATCTCGCTCCCGGATACGTTCTCCGAGGGTAGTGAGAATTTTGTTTGTTTTAGAGAGGCTTGCAAACTCCATTTTCGCCTACTTCCCCATTCCTCTGGTGATGAGGAGCAGAGGGTGGGGATCATCATCTCGCTGCTCAGGGATAACGCTCAGTCTTGGGCCTTTTCACTGCCGGTGGGGGCACGGCCCCTCTGTTCAGTGGATGAATTTTTTTTTAGCCCTGGGTCAGATATATGATGATCCGGATCGTATTGCTCTGGCTAAATCTAGACTACGTCTTTTATGCCAGGGTAAACAGTCCGCAGAGATATATACTGTTCAGAATTTCGGAGATGGGCAGCTGATACTGGTTGGAATGATGCTGCACTCCGAAGTCAATTTTGCCATGGTCTTTCAGAGGGATTGAAAGATGCATTTGCCTTTCATGAGAGACCTACCTCCTTGGACTCTGCCATGTCTCGGGCTGTTCGTATTGACAGGCGTCTTAGAGAGAGAGGAGAGATTACTCCTTCCTGTCATACTCAGTCCAAGGACAGTGCGGCGGTCTCATTCAGTGCGCAGGGGTCTCAGTCTCTCTCAATCCCCTCTGAGCAGGAGCCCATGCAGCTGGGTTTGCTTGCCTCTGACAATAGAAGATTCAGCTCTCAGAGGAGGGTTTGTTTCTGTTGTGGAGGTATAAATCATTTGGCAAATGTTTGTCCCTCTAGGAGATTCAGGCAGTTTTTTGAGAGTAATAAAGAAACAAAAAGAAAAAAATCCTCTAAAAACGTTCCATCTGTTACTATTGGCAAGTCCAAAAACAAAGGGGTGGATTCCAGCTTCTGACGTATAAAATAATATGTTTTTTATTCGGCTTTCAAAGTTTAAGATCCAACATATATCACATGGAGAGACACACAGTAATTGTGACGCGTTTCGGGCTATAGTATTGAGCCCTTCATCAAGACAATACTGTCTTGATGAAGGGCTCAATACTATAGCCCGAAACGCGTCACAATTACTTTGTGTCTCTCCATGTGATATATGTTGGATCTTAAACTTTGAAAGCCGAATAAAGGACATATTATTTTATACGTCAGAAGCTGGAATCCACCCCTTTGTTTTTGGACATATCAAGTGTGGCTGGGTTCAAGCCACTTTCTTTCCGTGCTTCACTAAGGTGATTAGAGGTGAGAGCTGCAAAAACTTTTCCTTGTTACTATTGGCAAGGTTGATGTGGAAATTGAAGGTTTTACGTTTGCTTGTAGTTCTTGTTTTGTCCTACCTGCCAGGCTGGCGCTAGAGAGCAAGAACATTTTTTGTGAGATTTTTGTAGATAGTGGAGAAGCTGTCAATCTCATTGATAATCAATTTGCTATAACACATGGTTTCCAGGTATGCACTTTGGGAAAGAATATACCTGTTTTTGCTATTGATTCCTCTCCACTTTCTCAGAAATCGTTAAAGGGCATAGTTCACAATATCCGTTTGATTGTGAGTGATACTCATGTTGAGGATGTGTCATGTTTCATCCTAAGCGGGTTGCCTACTCCTCTAGTGTTGGGGCTACCCTGGCTCACTAAACATAACCCCACCATTGATTGGCAAGCGAGGCAAATAAATGGCTGGAGTGACTTTTGCAGAGAGAATTGCCTCACGACATCTGTTTCAGAGGTTTCTACTAAGACTGTACCATCTTTTCTCTCTGAATTTTCAGATGTGTTTTCTGAGAGTAGTGTTCAGGAGTTGCCCCCTCAAAGGGTGTCACGAGGGTGTCAAGAGCCACGTCTGACTCCGTTATACCCGGGGTCAGGAAGTCGCAGCGGGTGGCTGCGCGCTCTATGTCTAAAGATCACATTGTTTCTTAATGATAGTTTTCTGTGTTTGCCTTGCAATCCTTTTTGTCTCACTCAGGGATCCGTAGCTTCTCCTCCTCAGCTGTTTCTTGTCTGTCACTCCCAACCTCCTTATATTCTCCTCTCTCACTTCTCTGGTTGCCAGATATAGAGCTTCCTGCCTGGACTTCTATACTGACCCACTGGAGCTGTGAATCCTGGTTGTTGTTCCAGAGTGTTATCCTCCGGATCCCTGTTGGGCTTTTTGTTGTCTTCTGTTGTCGCCCACCTGGGATTATATGTTTTGTCTGTCCTCTCCTTGGTGTTTTCCTCTTAGTGTCAGTGGTGCGGACTAGTGTTCCTACCGCCCTATTCACTATCTAGGGCTCATCTTAGGGAAAGCCAGGGTTTTAGGCACGTGATCGGCGTACGGGTGAGGAACCCGTCTAGGGACGTCAGGGCAGTCAGGTGCCAGCCTCAAGGTGAGATAGGGGTCACCACCTTTCCCTCTCCCTTGGACAGGGCCTTCCTCTTTCCCTCCCTCTGTGTCACGTATGTGATAGGCACGCCGGTCGTGATACAGGGAGTACGATTGCCCTATTAATCTCATCCCAGGCGCAAAGCTGCCTAAATCTCGTTTATACAATCTCTCCCAACCTGAAAGGGTCGCTATGCGTGCTTATATCTCTGAGAGCCTGAGAAAGGGACACATACGACCCTCGAAGTCACCTGTTGCCACTGGTTTTTTCTTTGTTAAGAAAAAAGATGGTTCTTTAAGACCATGTCTAGATTTCAGGGAGCTGAACAGTATCACAATTCGTGACCCTTATCTGCTTCCTCTGATCCCGGACCTGTTTAACCAGATTGTTGGGGCTAAAGTTTTTTCCAAATTGGATCTAAGAGGGGCATACAACCTGGTCAGGGTCAGAGAAGGAGACGAATGGAAGACGGCCTTCAATACCCCTGAGGGCCATTTTAAGAATTTGGTTATGCCTTTTGGTTTGATGAATGCTCCAGCCGTCTTTCAGCATTTTGTGAACAGCATTTTTTATCATTTAATGGGGAAATTTGTACTAGTGTATCTAGATGACATTTTTTCTCCTGATTTCAAAACTCATAAGGACCATCTACGTCAGGTCTTGCTCATCCTGCGGGAGAATAAATTGTACGCTAAACTGAAAAAATGTGTGTTTGCGGTTCCAGAAATTAAATTTCTGGGGTTTCTTCTCTCCGCTTCTGGTTTTTGCATGGACCCCGAGAAGGTCCGCGCTGTGCTTGAGTGGGAGCTTCCTGAGAATCAGAAGGCGCTGATGCGTTTTTGGGGTTTTGCCAATTATTACAGGAAGTTTATTTTGAATTATTCCTCTGTTGTTAAACCACTCACTGATATGACTAGAAAGGGGGTAGATTTTTCCTCCTGGTCGGTAGAGGCACATAAGGCCTTTTCTAGTATCAAGGAGAGTTTTGCTTCCGCTTCCATCTTGGTACAACCTGATATCTCTCTGCCCTTCATAGTTGAGGTGGACGCTTCTGAGGTGGGTGTGGGTGCGGTCTTGTCTCAGGGTCCCTTTCCTGCCAAATGGCGACCGTGTGCCTTTTTCTCGAAGAAACTCTCCTCCGCAGAGAGAAATTACGATGTGGGAGATAGGGAGTTGTTGGCCATCTAGTTAGCTTTTGAGGAATGGCGCCATTGGCTAGAGGGAGCCAGACACCCTATTACCGTGTTTACCGACCATAAGAATCTGGCCTACTTGGAGTCAGCCAAGCGTCTGAACCCGAGACAGGCCAGATGGTCTTTGTTCTTTTCAAGGTTTAATTTTGTTGTCACGTTCCGCCCTGGGGTTAAGAATGTTAAGGCGGATGCCCTGTCACGTTGTTTTCCGGGAGGTGGGAATTTTGAAGACCCGGGTTCCCATTTTGGCTGAAGGTGTGGTGGTCTCTGCTCTTTATCCTGAATTGGAGGCAGAGGTTCAGGCAGCCCAGGCAGAGGCTCCTGATCTTTGTCCTCCTGGGAGGTTGTTTGTGCCTCTCGCTTTAACCACTTCAGCCCCGCTAGGTGAAACCCCCTTCATGAACAGAGCACTTTTTACACTTCGGCACTACACTACTTTCACCGTTTATCGCTTGGTCATGCAACTTACCATACAAATGAATTTTACCTCCTTTTCTTCTCACTAATAGAGCTTTCATTTGGTGGTATTTCATTGCTGCTGGCATTTTTACTTTTTTTGTTATTAATCAAAATGTAACGATTTTTTTGCAAAAAAATGACATTTTTCACTTTCAGCTGTAAATTTTGCAAAAAAAACGACATCCATATATAAATTTTTCGCCAAATTTATTGTTCTACATGTCTTTGATAAAAAAAAAATGTTTGGGCAAAAAAAAAATGGTTTGGATAAAAGTTATAGCATTTACAAACTATGGTACAAAAATGTGAATTTCCGCTTTTTGAAACAGCTCTGACTTTCTGAGCACCTGTCATGATTCCTGAGGTTCTACAATGCCCAAACAGTAGAAAACCCCCACAAATGACCCCATTTCGGAAAGTAGACACCCTAAGGTATTCGCTGATGGGCATAGTGAGTTCATAGAACTTTTTATTTTTTGTCACAAGTTAGCGGAAAATGATGATGATTTTATTTTTTTATTTTTTCTTACAAAGTCTCATATTCCACTAACTTGCGACAAAAAATAAAAAATTCTAGGAACTCACCATGCCCCTCACAGAATACCTTGGGGTGTCTTCTTTCCAAAATGGGGTCACTTGTGGGGTAGTTATACTGCCCTGGCAATTTAGGGGCCCAAATGTGTGAGAAGAACTTTGCAATCAAAATGTGTAAAAAATGACCGGTGAAATCCAAAAGGTGCACTTTGGAATATGTGCCCCTTTGCCCACCTTGGCTGCAAAAAAGTGTCATACATCTGGTATTGCCGTACTCAGGAGAAGTTGGGGAATGTGTTTTGGGGTGTCATTTTACATATACCCATGCTGGGTGAGAAAAATATCTTGGTCAAATGCCAACTTTGTATAAAAAAATGGGAAAAGTTGTCTTTTGCCAAGATATTTCTCTCATCCAGCATGGGTATATGTAAAATGACACCCCAAAACACATTCCGCAACTTCTCCTGAGTACGGCGATACCAGATGTGTCACACTTTTTTGCTGCCAAGGTGGGCAAAGGGGCACATATTCCAAAGTGCACCTTTCAGATTTTGCAGGCCATTTTTTACACATTTTGATTGCAAGGTACTTCTCACACATTTGGGCCCCTAAATTGCCAGGGCAGTATAACTACGCCACAAGTGACCCCATTTTGGAAAGAAGACACCCCAAGGTATTCCGTGAGGGGCATGGCGAGTTCCTAGAATTTTTTATTTTTTGTCACAAGTTAGCGGAAAATGATGATTTTTTTTTTTTCTCTTTTTTCCTTACAAAGTCTCATATTCCACTAACTTGCGACAAAAAATAAAAAATTCTAGGAACTCGCCATGCCCCTCACGGAATACCTTGGGGTGTCTTCTTTCCAAAATGGGGTCACTTGTGGCGTAGTTATACTGCCCTGGCAATTTAGGGGCCCATATGTGTGAGAAGTACTTTGCAATCAAAATCTGTAAAAAATGACCGGTGAAATCCGAAAGGTGCACTTTGGAATATGTGCCCCTTTGCCCACCTTGGCATCAAAAAAGTGTCACACATCTGGTATCGCCGTACTCAGGAGAAGTTGGGGAATGTGTTTTGGGGTGTCATTTTACATATACCCATGGTGGGTGAGAGAAATATCTTGGCAAAAGACAACTTTTCCCATTTTTTTATACAAAGTTGGCATTTGACCAAGATATTTTTCTCACCCAGCATGGGTATATGTAAAATGACACCCCAAAACACATTGCCCAACTTCTCCTGAGTACGGCGATACCAGATGTGTCACACTTTTTTGCTGCCAAGGTGGGCAAAGGGGCACATATTCCAAAGTGCGCCTTTCGGATTTCGCAGGCCATTTTTTACACATTTTGATTGCAAAGTTCTTCTCACACATTTGGGCCCCTAAATTGCCAGGGCAGTATAACTACGCCACAAGTGACCCCATTTTGGAAAGAAGACACCCCAAGGTATTCCGTGAGGGGCATGGCGAGTTCCTAGAATTTTTTATTTTTTTGTCGCAAGTTAGTGGAATATGAGACTTTGTAAGGAAAAAAGAAAAAAAAAGAAAAATCATCATTTTCCGCTAACTTGTGACAAAAAATAAAAAATTCTAGGAACTCGCCGTGCCCCTCACGGAATACCTTGGGGTGTCTTCTTTCCAAAATGGGGTCACTTGTGGCGTAGTTATACTGCCCTGGCAATTTAGGGGCCCAAATGTGTAAGAAGTACCTTGCAATCAAAATGTGTAAAAAATGGCCTGCGAAATCCGAAAGGCGCACTTTGGAATATGTGCCCCTTTGCCCACCTTGGCTGCAAAAAAGTGTCACACATGTGGTATCGCCGTACTCAGGAGAAGTTGGGCAATGTGTTTTGGGGGGTCATTTTACATATACCCATGCTGGGTGAGAGAAATATCTTGGCAAAAGACAACTTTTCCCATTTTTTTATACAAAGTTGGCATTTGACCAAGATATTTTTCTCACCCAGCATAGGTATATGTAAAATGACACCCCAAAACACATTCCCCAACTTCTCCTGAGTACGGCGATACCACATGTGTGACACTTTTTTGCAGCCTAGATGCGCAAAGGGGCCCAAATTCCTTTTAGGAAGGCATTTTTAGACATTTGGATCCCAGACTTCTTCTCACACTTTCGGGCCCCTAAAAAGCCAGGGCAGTATAAATACCCCACATGTGACCCCACTTTGGAAAGAAGACACCCCAAGGTATTCAATGAGGGGCATGGCGAGTTCCTAGAATTTTTTTTTTTTTTGCATAAGTTAGCGGATATTGATTTTTTTTTGTTTTTTTCTCACAAAGTCTCACTTTCCGCTAACTTAGGACAAAAATTTCAATCTTTCATGGACTCAATATGCCCCTCACGGAATACCTTGGGGTGTCTTCTTTCCGAAATGGGGTCACATGTGGGGTATTTATACTGCCCTGGCTTTTTAGGGGCCCTAAAGCGTGAGAAGAAGTCTGGAATATAAATGTCTAAAAATGTTTACGCATTTGGATTCCGTGAGGGGTATGGTGCGTCCATGTGAGATTTTATTTTTTGACACAAGTTAGTAGAATATGAGACTTTGTAAGAAAAAAATTTCCGCTAACTTGTGCCAAAAAAAATGTCTGAATGGAGCCTTACCAGGGGGGGGTGATCAATGACAGGGGGGTGATCAATGACAGGGGGGTGATCAATGACAGGGGGGTGATCACCCATATAGACTCCCTGATCACCCCCCTGTCATTGATCACCCCCCTGTAAGGCTCCATTCAGACGTCCGTATAATTTTTACGGATCCATGGATCGGATCCGCAAAACACATGCGGACGTCTGAATGGAGCCTTACAGGGGGGTTATCAATGACAGGGGGTGATCAGGGTGATCACCCCCCTGTCAATGATCACCCCCCCTGTAAGGTTCCATTCAGACATCCGCATGATTTTTTACGGATCCATGGATACATGGATCGGATCCACAAAACACATGCGGACGTCTGAATGGAGCCTTACAGGGGGGTTATCAATGACAGGGGGTGATCACCCCCCTGTCAATGATCACCCCCCCTGTAAGGTTCCATTCAGACATCCGCATGATTTTTTACGGATACATGGATACATGGATCGGATCCACAAAACACATGCGGACGTCTGAATGGAGCCTTACAGGGGGGTTATCAATGACAGGGGGTGATCAGGGTGATCACCCCCCTGTTACTGATCACCCCCCCTGTAAGGCTCCATTCAGACATCCGCATGATTTTTTACGGATCCATGGATACATGGATCGGATCCACAAAACACATGCGGACGTCTGAATGGAGCCTTACAGGGGGGTGATCAATGACAGGGGGGTGATCAATGACAGGGGGGTGATCAGGGAGTGTATATGGGTGATCACCCGCCTGTCATTGATCACCCCCTGTAAGGCTCCATTCAGACGTCCGCATGTGTTTTGCGGATCCGATCCATGTATCCATGGATCCGTAAAAATCATGCGGACGTCTGAATGGAGCCTTACAGGGGGGTGATCAATGACAGGGGGGTGATAAATGACAGGGGGTGATCAGGGAGTGTATATGCGTGATCACCCGCCTGTCATTGATCACCCCCCTGTAAGGCTCCATTCAGACGTCCGCATGATTTTTACGGATCCATGGATACATGGATCGGATCCACAAAACACATGCGGACGTCTGAATGGAGCCTTACATGGGGGGTTATCAATGACAGGGGGGTGATCAGGGAGTGTATATGGGTGATCACCCGCCTGTCATTGATCACCCCCCTGTAAGGCTCCATTCAGACATCCGTATGCTTTTTGCGGATCCGATCCATGTATCCGTGGATCCGTAAAAATCATACGGACGTCTGAACGGAGCCTTACAGGGGGGGTGATCAGTGACAGGGCGGTGATCAATGACAGGGGGTGATCAGGGAGTGTATATGGGTGATCACCCGCCTGTCATTGATCACCCCCTGTAAGGCTCCATTCAGACGTCCGCATGTGTTTTGCGGATCCGATCCATGTATCTATGGATCCGTAAAAATCATGCGGACGTCTGAATGGAGCCTTACAGGGGGGGTGATCAGTGACAGGGCGGTGATCAATGACAGGGGGTGATCAGGGAGTGTATATGGGTGATCACCCGCCTGTCATTGATCACCCCCTGTAAGGCTCCATTCAGACGTCCGCATGTTTTGCGGATCCGATCCATGTATCCATGGATCCGTAAAAATCATGCGGACGTCTGAATGGAGCCTTACAGGGGGGGTGATCAGTGACAGGGCGGTGATCAATGACAGGGGGTGATCAGGGAGTGTATATGGGTGATCACCCGTCTGTCATTGATCACCCCCCTGCAAGGCTCCATTCAGACGTCCGTATGCTTTTTGCGGATCCGATCCATGTATCCGTGGATCCGTAAAAATCATACGGACGTCTGAACGGAGCCTGACAGGGGGGTGATCAATGACAGGGGGGTGATCAGGGAGTTTATATGGGGTGATCATGGGTGATCAGGGGTTTATAAGGGGTTAATAAGTGACGGGGGGGGGGGGGTAGTGTAGTGTGGTGTTTGGTGCGACTGTACTGACCTACCTGAGTCCTCTGGTGGTCGATCCTAACAAAAGGGACCACCAGAGGACCAGGTAGGAGGTATATTAGACGCTGTTATGAAAACAGCGTCTAATATACCTGTTAGGGGTTAAAAAATTCGGATCTCCAGCCTGCCAGCGAGCGATCGCCGCTGGCAGGCTGGAGATCCACTCGCTTACCTTCCGTTCCTGTGAGCGCGCGCGCCTGTGTGCGCGCGTTCACAGGAAATCTCGCGTCTCGCGAGATGACGCGTATATGCGTCCAGGAGGAGTAAAGCAACCACCTCCCGAACGCATATCTGCGTACAGCGGTCGGGAGGTGGTTAAGACACAAGGTTTTTAAGGAGCACCACGATACTGTCCTTGCTGGGCACCCGGGGGTTAGAGCCACAGTGGATCTTATCGCTCAGAGATTCTGGTGGCCGGCGCTTCGTAAGTCGGTTGAGGGTTTTGTGGCAGCCTGCGAGACCTGCGCTCGCGCCAAAGTCCCTCATTCACGGCCATCAGGTCCTCTTCTTCCGTTACCCATTCCTTCCCATCCTTGGACACATCTGTCCATGGACTTCATTATGGACCTGCCTCGTTCCTCGGGGAAGACTGTGATTCTGGTGGTGGTTGACCGTTTTAGCAAAATGGCGCATTTCATTCCTTTTCCTGGGTTGCCCAATGCTAAGACGCTGGCACAGGCATTTATTGATCACATTGTCAAATTGCATGGTATTCCTTCAGACATAGTCTCTGATAGGGGCACACAGATTGTTTCCAGATTCTGGAAGGCTTTCTGTTCTCGCTTGGGGGTTCGGTTGTCATTCTCTTCTGCTTTCCACCCGCAGTCGAATGGCCAGACAGAGCGCGTCAATCAGAATCTGGAGACATATCTGCGCTGTTTTGTTGCGGAGAATCAAGAGGATTGGTGTTCTTTTTTGTCCCTTGCTGAGTTTGCTTTAAATAACCGTCGTCAGGAGTCCTCTGATAAGTCACCATTTTTTGGTGCATATGGGTTTCATCCGCAGTTTGGGACATTCTCTGGAGAGGGGGCTTCTAGTTTACCTGATGAGGAGAGTTTCTCCTCGTCTTTGTCATCTATTTGGCAAAAGATTCAGGATAATCTAAAGAGCATGAGTGAGGGATATAAGCGTGTGGCGGATAAGAGACGTGTGCCTGGTCCGGACCTGAATGTTGGTGATCTGGTGTGGTTGTCTACTAAGAATATCAAATTGAAGGTTCCCTCCTGGAAGTTGGGTCCTAAGTTTATCTTGTCCATCATTAATCCTGTTGCCTACCGTCTTGATCTTCCTCAGACTTGGAAGATCCATAATGTTTTTCATAAGTCCCTATTAAAACCTTATGTCCAACCCATTGTACCCTCCTCTTTGCCTCCTCCTCCGATTGTGGTTGATGGTAATCTTGAATTTCAGGTCTCTAGGATTGTGGATTCTCATGTTGTCCGCGGTTCTCTCCAGTACCTCGTTCATTGGGAGGGTTATGGTCCTGAGGAGAGGATGTGGGTCCCAGTGACGGACATTAAGGCCACTTGTCTCATCAGGGCTTTCCATAGGTCCCATCCTGAGAAGGTGGGCTCTGAGTGTCCGGTGTCTACTCGTAGAAGGAGGGGTACTGTCACCGCCAGACATCTGAGAAGCTCTGACAGACGTTCTTCAGAACCTCCTGCTTGAGGTTCTTTTGTTTTGCTTTCGTTTTGTCATCTCGTTTCCCTCTCTCAGCTGTCATCTAGTTGCACTGATTGCATCCCTTTAAATCCCCTCCCATACTGCATCACTTTGCAGTTTATACAACTTCCTGGAGTGTGTGCATGCTGGATGCTACAACTGATGCTTCTACAGATAAGTCTGTTCATTTATTTGTGTTTTCCTGTTTGCTTGATCCTAGGTGACCCTGACTCCCTCCGTATTAAGTGTACCCTCACTATTATAGGGTGTTCAGGTGTCATACAGTCGAGGAACGAGGGTATGCAATTATCTACCATAGAGATTTTTGCATAGGCTGAGCAGTAAGGGAGAGAGCTAGGGCTGTTACAGGGCTTACCCTTTGGTTCCTTAGTTTTGGATCAAGTCAGTTGGATCTTCATTTGTGTCTTCTAGTTTTCTGTAACACCTTCCGTGACAGTTGGGTGGTTACGTAGGAATTGGTAATGCGGCAGAAGGCAAGGTACTGCTGAATCCCTCTTCCTTCAACAGGTTCCCGACTACCTCCCGGCCAGGAAATAGCAGACTGTCAGTACTGGCCGTTTCAGTAGCTCCCATTGCAGTGCATGGAAATGAAAGGGTTATCCAACCCCTATAATGCCCCCAAAATGCCTGGACACCTCATACAGGTTACTTACCCCACGTCGCTCCTGATCCTCGCATGGCAACCACTGCATCTCCCAGTTGCATGGATCAAAACATCTGGCAACAGGGGGGGGAGCCAATAGTAGGCCGCAGCAGGGATAAGCCTCTCTAGCATCGCATGTGACACTAGGGAGGCTCGTTGCCGTCACGGGCTGCTATTGGCTGCCCCCCCAACACAGGATTCTTTGATCCACACGATGGGGAGATGCAGTGGCGGCTGTGCGGGCATCAGGAGCGAAGTGGGTGTCGGGGAGAGGAGTAAGTATAACCTGTATTAGGTGCTCGTATATTTTGGGGGGCATTATAGGGGTTGGATCACCCCTTTAAAGTAACAACATAGCACAGCAAGCTATACTGCTCCCGAGTTAGGGAAACAGCATAGGAAAGTGTTCCATCTCTACTTCGTAATGGTGAAATGAGACAACCCCTTTAAAACCAAATTGGCGACACCCAGCACCCCTGCCGATTAGCTGTTTTCATAGGCTTTGGGCTCTGGTGCCAGAACCAGGCACCAGAACTACCACATTCAAACATATAGAAGAGCCACAGACATTTCTGCAACGATTCTGCCGTGTGTGGTTTTACCCTAAACCAGCAACCAAATCTAACTAAGGCACGAACGTGTCCCGGCCGTTCCATGCATTGGGGACCCCTAATGCATGGGCACCATCCGCGCTGTTGCCGCAGGCGGATCCAGACCCATTCATCTTGAATGTGTCTGTGATCCGTTCGCACCGCAAGAAAATAGAACTCCGCAGTGCTTCCGTGGGGTTCCGTGCCTCCACTCTTTCTGGATTGTGGTCCCATTCAAGTGAATACGGTCCGCAATACGGCCAATGGCTGTGTGGATGAGGCCTAAGGGAAAGTTAGGGGACTATAGCTGTGGTAGCTGTAAGGACTTAAATCAAAGTCTGCTTTAAAAGGGGGGAATTAAAGGGGTTTTCTGCTTTCTCCATATTGAAAGTATCCTCAGTATAGATCATCAATATCAAATCAGCGGGTCCCTATTCCCGGCAATCAGCTGTTTGAAAGGAACGCCACATTCTCAGTTCTGATATTGGTGACCTATCCTGAGGAAAGCAGATAACCCCTTTAAATTGTAAGATTACTACTCTTCCGGGGTTCCTTTCTTTTATGTTTCATTGGATGGTGACCCAGAACATTTGTTATTTGGACAGTCAGTCATATAGGGGTTTCTTCCTGTGATAACATTATAAGGCTACATTCACATGACCATATGTGTTTTGTGTTCCGCAAAACACTGATCCGCAAAAAATATGGATGACGTCCTGTTGGCATCTGTATTGCATCCTTTTTTTTTTTTTGCGGATCCATTGTAACAATGCCTATCCTTGTCCGCAAAACGGACAAGAATAGGACATTCTCTATATTTTTTGCGGGGCTACGGAAGAGACATACGGATGCGGACAGGACACGGTATGCTGTCTGCATTTTTTGGGGACCCATTGAAATTAATGGGTCCTCATCCAATCTGCAATAAAATACGGAATTGACAAGGAAACAAAATATGTTTGTGTGAATGTAGCCTAAATGCATTTAGACCCCAAGTTAGTGGATCATGTGAAGTCTCTAGTGAATTGTCAGGTCCTGTGTCTCCATGGCAACACTTAAAGACACTGCATCCATCTACGCAGCCTTCCTGCCGCAGAAGCCCAGAGAACGGCCTTCTTGGAGCTTGGTTCAAACAGTCTTATAAACTGCTGCAATCTTACAAGGTTATTTTGCTAATAAGGGAAGAAGAGAAACCGGCACAGAGACCGTGTCTTTATTCAATGCCGGCTACGCGGGTTGGGCTACTTTCAAATCTGTGCTTTTGTTGTCCGGTTTTGAGATTCGGCATGGGATCTCAAAACGACAGCAAAACGCTTCTGTTATAATAATACAACCAGCTGCATCCGTTCAGAACAGATCTGGTTGTATTATATCGAAAATGAAGAAACCGAATCCGGCACTAAAACCATTGTAAGTCATCTGTCAGCAGATTTGCCCCTATGACACCGGCTTGACCTGTTACATGTGCGCTTGGCAGCTGAAGGCATCTGTGTTGCTCCCATGTTCATATGTGTCTGCATTACTGAGAAAAATTATGTTTTTATATATGCAAATGAGCCTCTAGGAGCAACGGGGGCGTTTCCGTTACACCTAAAGGCTCTGCTCTCTCTGCAACTGCTGCTCCCTCTGCACTTTTATTGACAGGACTAAGCATTATGAGGTTTTCACTGCCTGGCTCTGTCAATCAGAGGGTGCGGCAATTGCAGAGAGAGTAGAACCTCTAGGTGTAACGGCAAACCCCGTTGTTACTAAAGGTTAGTATATTAAAACATCATTTTTCTAAGCAATGCGGACACATATGAACATGGGAACAACACAGATGTCTTCAGCTGCCAAGTGCACATGTAACAGGTCAGCCAGTGTCATGGGTACAAATCTGCTGACAGATGCCCCAAGAGGTATAAATCATTTTGAGCATCTTCCTAAATTCTGCAGTGCCTCTTTTTTTTTTTTGCTCTCCTACACACAGTACATGTAAAATATGAATAAACTTTATACCACAACGTGACGATCATTATACGATTGTTCATGATGATTGTCCCCTAGTAGGCAACATTTTTAAAGGGGTTGTCTAGGATTACAAAGAAAGTTCACCTGTCTTTTCATTTACCCAGAAACATAGAAATGTCTGTTCATAGGCTGTATCTAGAAGAAGGAAAATGGCCCTCCATAGTGTAAGGCTTCTTTCACATTAGCGTTAGGATTGTCCGGCAGGCTGTTCCAGCAGGGGAACAGCCTGCCGTATCCATACTTACGCTAGCCCATGTGTTCCGCCGGAAGTCCGCTCCGGCCCCAATCACTGCCGGCGGCACACGTGGGCTAGCGTTACTAGAGATCCGGCAGGCTGTTCCCCTGCTGGAACAGCCTGCCGGACAATTCTGCCAGGGTGAAAGAAGCCAGGGTCACTTCAGAAAATGGCATTTACCATGTAGAGAAAGTTAATACAAGCCACTTACTAATGTATTGTTATTATCCATATTGCTTCCTTTGCTCACATAGGCTGGCACATTTTTAACCTACTGTACATCCGACATAATAAATGCTGTTTGCTGATAATCCCTTTAAGGACTGCACAGCTTAATCTGTGCTTACCAGATGATCAGATAGTCAGGCATTGAAAATATCACATGGAGAACTTTCCTGGTGTCGGCGTCCCATGTATAATGACATTGGCTGCTGCTCCCTCTGGTTGGTCTCATCGAGCTATGTCCTCCATTAAAATGCAGAATAAAACAAAAAATAACAGATTTGGAATGCTGCCAAAACAAATGAAGTAAAAATAGCTTTATTGTTTAAAAAAAAAACATAGTAATCATAATTTAACAATAAAGCTATTTATACTTGGCAGCATTACAAATCTGTTCTTTTTTTGTTTTATTCTGCATATGCTGTATCTGACATTGCAGTTCTGTGTAGCAAACCTAGAAATTTGCTGTAATCAAGTGATACCAGGATGTAGCTTAGGCTACTTTCACATTAGCGTTTTCAATTCCGCTATTGCAGGGATGCTCAACCTGCGGCCTTCCAGCTGTTTCAAAACTACAACTCCCAGCATGCCATAATAGCTGTAGGCTGTCCAGGAATATTGGGAGTTGTAGTTTTGCAACAGCTGGAGGGCCACAGGTTGGGCATCGCTGCGCTATTGAGAGCCGTCATAGGATCTCAATAGCGGAAGAAAACACTTCAGTTTTGTCCCTATTCATTGTCAATGGGGACTAAACTGAACTGAACGAAACGGAATGCACCAAAATGCATTCCGTTTCGTTGCGCTCCCATCATGGAGAGAAAGACGCTACAAGCAGTGTTTTTCTGTCCGCGATGTGGTGCGGAGCAAGATGGATCCGTCCTCACTCACAATATAAGTCAATGGGAAAACGCTAATGTGAAAGTAGCCTTAAAGGTGTATGACACCGGATCTCCTAAAAATGTCTTTGCCCTGTGCGATTTAGTGCAGGGCAAAGGAGCGCATTGGAGTATGAAATGCCCCAATGCTCATATCAGGGGAGCGGAGGGTTGAAGATGGGGATAGGTCTGGGTTCGGCTGGATTGCGCAGGGCAAGGGAGAGATTCGGAGCTTGAAATGCTCCAATGCTCATATGAGGGCGGCCAGAGAAATGAAGATGGGGATATGTCCGGGTTCAGCTCTGAATCCGGACAACTCCTTTAAGAAATGGTTCCACGAAGGCCTCCAAATGGGAGCTGCCTCTTACTGCAGATAACTTGCTACAAGATCTTGGAATGTGTCAGTGGGATTTTGTGCCAATTCCTCCCAAAGGTTTTGAATGGGGTTGTAGTCAATGTTATGAAAGGTCTTCCACATCAAATGTATGACGTCACATATTTATGGAGTTCTTTTTTTTGTACAAGCAAATAGTCATGCTGGAACAGGAAAGATCCTTCCCCAAATTGTCATCATAAAATTGGAAGAGACAAACGTGTAAAGTGTTTTGATCTGCTGTAGCATTAATATTACTCTTCACCTGAAATAAGGGGTCAAACCCTGATAATCAGCCACATACCATTAGCTCTCAGGCACTATTTATTATATGCAAGTAGCATTCTTTGGGCAACTGCCAAACCTAGAATCCTCCATCGGACTGCCATGTAGTGAAATATGATTCATGACTTCAGAGAACACATGTTTACTGGTGAAGGGTGCAGTATGTTTTACAACACTCCAGCTAAAGCTTGACATTGTGATCAACCATGGAAACCCATTTCATTAAGCTCCTGACTCACAGTTCTTGTGCAAGTCATCATTGACATGTTTTTTTAAAAGGCGTTGCACCAGCAAATTTATAATGTACATTATGCAGGAAGCATATGTTATATCTCCCAAATGCAGTGCAGCCATAATGTTCCTGCCATTGTTTCTGACCACGTTGCCCAGTTGTAGTTGATGGGGAGATATCCAGTGGTAAATATGCTGCTTGACGCAGATTACCAACTGGTCAGCTGTGTGGCTTCTCTCGCCCAGACTCATCAGTTCTAAGACAGCATGGCAACGCTGCAGTTTACACATATGATAGGAAGGAAGGGGAGCTGAAGCAACACTCTGTCTTGTTTCTTTTGTGTATGGTTGGATGTCCATTGAGGAGGAGGTGGATAAGCACCTGTTGTGGGAACCAGACTGGAGGTGAAGGTGTTAATAAAACCTGACCTCATTGCTGCAGTGTAGAGTAACGCAAAACATGGACCCATTGGGCTGTCAAAGCTATGTACTGTCCCTGGCTGTAATTGCGGCTCCACATGTAGATGGTTGAATGCACCTTGCCGCCCCGCAACAATTCCAAGGAGCAGCCCATGTTCTCTGCCACGTTAGAGTACAAGGTAGGGATGGCTTTCATTTTTTTTTTTTTTTTAAATAATGGTGGCTAGGTATACTCCATTGAGGCTGAGTGCATGCCATCAGTTGCCTAAAGGCAGTGGAATCCACTAGGTGGTACAGCAACAACTGCACCCAAGCTAGAGATGTGCAAATCAATTTGTCCTAAGTAATCAAATACGTTAAAAATTTAGACTTCGTGAGCAGCGATGGGGTGGTCCCACTGCTCAAGAAACTTCCTCCTGCCCCTTGTTTGACAGGGCCAGACATCTTACCTGGCCCTGTGTATGTGGTACATTCTTTACAGGGGGCATAGTATGTGACACCACAGTGTATGCTATTATATTCCGGGCACAGTATGTGGCACTAAGATGAGTTGGTGTTAGTATATAGCTTGCCGATGTGTTGGTAAAGTGAGAAGCTGAAGACATCTGGGCGGCAAAATCTGCAGAGTACAGTGTCTAAACTGGATGGAAAGATAAGGAAACAGAACTCCAGAGGAGACGTCACCTGTAAGTCAATACATGTAAATGTTTATTCTGCCACTGACTGTGTCTGATCTGTGCTGTAGTCACTTGTATGGTCTACAGTGTGATGATGGGTGGTAGCATTCAGTTTTTTTTTTAACTACCACTCCCTGCATACCTTTACATCTATTCACGCTATGCTGGGACCTGTAGTTTCACACTTTATATACTTATACAGTATGTCAAGGGCTAACTGGACTATGTAAATGATATCTGTATTGAGCTGTTTTGGAGCTGGTGAGGTATACATTCACCATATTGGTTCTGGTGCTGTATTTATGTAATGAGCTTGGTATGACACCACTACTAATGTGCATGCATGGCGTCCCCTCCATTCACTGCTAAGGAACTATAGCCAGTGTCCAGCTATTTTCTAAAGTCCTATAATGGCAAATGGAACGGTGCTCACTCATGTTTGCAGAGGTATGTGTGTTTTGGGGGGACAGAACCCAAAAATAATTCTCGCCCAGGGTGGCATGTAACCAAAAGCCAGCCCTGCCGCAATGGTTTTGTCAGCCGGCACCGTGGAGCAGTGATACCCACTCAAGAGATACCCACCACCACCACCATGAACTAAGCTTGCCCTAGGTCTAACAGCTTTTGAACCTGCACCAACAGCGTCATCCATTCCTCAGCTGACCACAGCAGAAGCAGACCCGTTGCTGGCAATATTTTTTGGGATGTTTTCCCTATTTACTGCTATGAGGCCAGGGCTATGTGGAAAAAAAACCCACACACTATATAGAACATACTGCGATTTTTCCTGATGTGTGAAAATCAATGCGTGAATGTGTCAGAATTCAGTCCGGATGCTATGCGTTCACTACACGCTTCACATCCGGACGGAAAACTCACTTGTGTGAAATTGGCCTTAGTCGACTGAATTTAGCTTTTCTAAAGTTCCAGGAGTTCGTAGCTCCCTTTTGTAGGACTTTATTGAATATTATATTGAAACTTATCATATTATGGTCGCCATTGCTGAAGTGTTCCGATATTGTATCTGGTCTGTTTGATAATACCAGATCCTGCAAATTATCTCCTCTGGTTGGTTTCTAGAGCAGCTGCAAGAAGAAATTGTCTTAACAAAAACATACAGTTTGTAGCACAACCAGCTGGCTCAATGTCCCAATTTATGGGAGAGGTTTATGGCTACTGATGAGGGGAAGCGCTTACCCCTGACCTAAGCTGGCTGTGTTGTGCCGGGAGCCAGGATCGAGGGTAAGCCTAGCAGTGGGCAAAAATAGACGAGGAGATCAGAGTAGTGTCCAAAAACATTTAATTCCTCTTAGAGAACGAGTTTACAGAAAGCCTGGGAAATCTCTACATTCGGGTTCGGGATGTACCTCGTGAAGCAAGAAGAACGCCAGCGACCCATGCATTTGATCACATTTTTTGATGCTGAGGACGCGGCCCCGATTCGGAGCGAGTGCCCAGTGATGGCCAACAGGTTGTAACCGAGACCTGAAGCCAGCGTTCTGATGTGGGACACGAACTGGCTTGAAGTCAGGAACTTCCTGTGCCAAGGTAGCAGCGGGCTGTCTAGGGGGGTATCTTGTAGCAGGGCTGCCAATTGACGGAGGACCATGACCGGGCACCAATCGTTAGCAGTTTTGAAGAACCTGACCTCCGAGGGAGGCCCATGCTGATTGGTTTTCGTGGATGGGAGCCAGAGGACAAAATGGTCATGGACCCAGGACAATTGCCGCATCTGCAATCCCTGACGTTTAGAAGAGGTGCTGGTGAACTCACCTGGCCTAAGGAACCCATAAAACCCGAGGTACATGGCAGCCTTAATAACTAAACTAGGAGAGTGCCCAAAAGGATGTCCATCCAGCGCGGACGACAACCTCCTAAACATCTCGCCGGAGACAGGCTATCTACGGGCGGGAGGGGCATCCCCGCACCTCTGGACTCCCCTAAGGGCCGCCTTGACTGCCTGCACTGAAAAAATGGAACCTCCATTTGGATTATGAAGCATGGCGCCGTGCTGTATCCCGGCTAGGTACAGCTTGATGGTGTTGTATGACAGCCTGAGATTGCGGTGACAGTGTGCTAACGCCAGGATGTAGGAGACATCGTACATGCCACCTTGCGGGTGGGACCTGGAAAACACTTCAAAAGCCTTGAAGCCGGCTTGGTAGTTCCTGATGGTATTGGAGGAGAGGGAATGTTGAACCAGGTTCCTGGCCTGGGCGAGGAGGGACTCTAATCCATCACCAGAGAATGGAAGACCGGAAGAGGGGACCCCGTGGGGTCCGGTCCTGGCAGCACCTGAAAAAAAAGGGGGAAATTAAATCGAGACAGGGCATCCGCCGCCACATTCTCGACCCCTGGAATGTGGCTGCAGAACACATGGAAATTATGGGTGAGAGAGAGCCAAACCAGTCTGCGCTGGAGGGACATGATCCTGAAAGATTTTGCTTGCCCTTTTGTGATAATGTCCACCAACGCCTGGTTATCGGTGATGAACATCACCGGTGCATTCGCCCACCGATGACCCCACACCTGAGCCGCCGCCACAATGGGGTAAAGCTCCAGGAGGGAAGACGAGCTCAGGCTTTCGGAGACTGACCGGATCTCTACGGGCCATTGGCCAGCCATCCAATGGGACCCAAAATAGCGGCATACCCCCGGGATGCTGCAGCGTCCGAGAAAATGGTGGGGTACGACGGTGCCCATGACGGTACAAAAAGAGAGCGATAATAGCGATCGGCCCATCTAAGCCCGTAGTAACCCCATAGATGTGGCTTAACGGGGAGGAGCTTAAAGGCGTCCGAGATGTCCGCCTTTGACAACCAGGAACCCCTGCCGGAGTTCACGATGTCCTTAATTGCCTCGTCTATGGAGGAATACTGCATGGAGAACTCCTCGGATGGAATAAGCGAGTTGAGGCTGGGGATGGCAGAGGCATGAGGCGCGGACAGGTCATAGATTAACCCTTTTTTATTAGAATTTTTCCCAGGAAGGGAATGGTATTGACTCAAGCGAGCCTATGAGGAAACCCTTGTCGACTTCGGATTGGAGCAACTCCTCCACTGCCGCCGGGTCCTCAGAAGCAAACCTCAGGTTGCCGCCCTCCCAAGATGTCTGCGGCAAGGCGATGAGGCCCATGTGGAAGCCCTCTGCGAAGCCGGTCAGCAAAATTTGCACGAACCCCCGGTCGGGGTGGTCTCGCAGAAGGATGCCAAGGAGATCGAGGTCAATGTCGGTTAGTCATAGTTGTTTCGCAGACCTCTTGGGACAGGCGGGACGAGGGTGAGCCCTGAAGCACAGCGAGCAAATGTGGAGTGCCCTGCAACGATTGAAGTCGCATCCGTTCACGTTAAAATTGTTGCAGACCTGGCTCTCCCCAGGTACACTATGGGTCGGCCCAGTTTGTCAACCCCGGGGGCGCCCAGTTGGAGACCTGAGGGGCCAAGCAAGGATCTATCCTGGACGGGATTAACCGAGTTCGGACACCAGTCCGAAGAATGGAAAATCGACTGGCACCCTGAACAAGACGGGGCCCTGAGGCCCGCGAAGTGGCGGCAAAACAGCTCCATATCGATATTTGCCCAGTTGGTGATGAACTGGAATTAAACCAGGGCAGCAGCAGCCTTAGCCGAGAAGGAGCGGTGATAGTCATAAAATGACGAGCCACCATATTTATGCCCCAGGTCAGTGACCAGGTAAAGGTATGAATCTAGTTCCTCCCTCCTTCTCGGCTGGGCTGAGCACACAATGTCCCTGAACAGGCTAAACGGCAAAACAAATTCCGGGATGGTGAGCTTTCTGTTGAGCCTTGCGTCCTTGGCCCTCAGGACGAGGGAGACATCACCACAGTTGATAACCCGGTTCTCGGGGAGATCTTGTGAAGCGATAAGGATGGACGCCAGGTTCATGTCCTTTCCGGCCAGGATATCCTTTTTAATACCGTCCGGGATGAAATGGGCCGGGGCCACCCGGGGAGTGAAAATGGAAGTACCTATCACGGCCGTCTGTGGCACAACGGACTCAGCCGGTGGGTGGGACGTCTGGGGGAGGACAGGGGCCCGTGACTCCAGTACCGACACCCTGGACTGAGTGTCAGCCACCATGCCGACCAGTGAGTCAATAGTGGCTTGCAGATGCCTCAGTGACTGTTGAATGTCCGTGGTCCCTGGCTGAAAGCCTGACGGACCCGGGGAGGTCATCAACAGTTTGTATAGCTCTGGTTTGCGGGCAGAGGCCGGGTGAGGGATGCCTCTCTTATTGAGTTCGGCGATGAGCCTGGGGATCGTCCAGCTCCTCAGGGACATGGTGCCAGCCTGGCCTGAGACGGACGTTCCAGGGAGTGACAAGGTGTCCTCCATATCTGAAGCATGTGACATGCTTAACCTGTAAAGAAATAGTCCTGAATAACTATATGTGACTGGAATGTAGTACGACCGGTGCCTACGAGAAGGCTTGTGTCGGTCTGGGTAAAGTACCTGGGATTAGAGGCTAATACCTGTGCTGATGTCTTGGGTCATCTGACCTTGGTCAAAATGATGTATAAATGAAACGGTCAGAATGCGTTCCTGGGAGGACAAATCCATAAAGTTCGGAAGGGAAAAAGAACATAACTGGGGAGGATGACAGGCCTGGGTGATCCAGGAGAGAGAGGTAGGTGTGAGCCTGGGCGATCCAGGAGACAGAGGTAGGTGTGAGCCTGGGTGATCCAGGAGACAGAGGTAGGTGTGAGCCTGGGCGATCCAGGAGACAGAGGTAGGTGTGAGCCTGGGCGATCCAGGAGACAGAGGTAGGTGTGAGCCTGGGCGATCCAGGAGACAGAGGTAGGTGTGAGCCTGGGCGATCCAGGAGACAGAGGTAGGTGTGAGCCTGGGCGATCCTGGAGACAGAGGTAGGTGTGAGCCTGGGCGATCCAGGAGACAGAGGTAGGTGTGAGCCTGGGTGATCCAGCAGAGCAGGAAGACAACAGCATATAACGTGAAAACACATACATATATCACGTGGTCCTGCCACCACCACAGATCAGAACAGATAATTGCAGTGAACATTTAGTGAAAGCTGATTGCGTATGGGGTGCGATAACGACCTAGTCTACACCTGGTGAGACCCCAGCTCTCTTTGACCTCAGAACTGAAACTAGCGTCCTTCCAGCCTAACGGGGACCCAGGAGCCCTCCCCCTATGAGTGGGGACAGAGGATGGCTTTTTCTTCATCCCACCTGGTACTGTGTGGTACGGTGGGTGTGTGTTTGTGACCGTTTGGTGTTAGGTAACCCTGCCGAGTTTTTGCACCCACAAAATTATTATATTTTTTTTTTTAAATGTCCGTTTATACACATGGCCGTTGTTGCTCAGGGGCTAGACACCCCTGCTTACTTCGTATATGGGTTTGTTATACGTGCGTTCCACCCTGGAACGCATGCCCATCTACTCCCGGGAGCAGGGAGACAAGGGGAGAATTCCTGGTGGGGGGTGACCATGTGGACGGGTGGACTGGGGGACGGGGCCCACCCGTCCCGAGTCGCAAGTGGAGCGGGAGACCCACATGTTACGAACGCACGCTGATCCGACCACCAGACGTTCGGAACATGGGGCCCGGACCGGATGCTCCTGTAATGGAGGATCCAGGGGGGACAGAGCTTACCTGCCCTGGAGCCACTGCCCTGGAGTCGCCTGGCCTGAGTGAGGATTCCGGCGTGCGCTCCACGCTGGAACGCACGCCGAGCATGTGACCAGGAGCCCAGGCCTGGCCGAGGATTCCGGCGTGCGCTCCACGCTGGAACGCACGCCGAGCATGTGACCGGAAGCCCAGGCCAGGACGAGGAGTTCCAGCGTAAAGCGCATGCCGGCCTGTGACAGCGCCCAAGCCGGAGGATGGGGCGGGTAAGACCCTGTGGAGGGGGGTAACCCGCAGGCCGGACCCTGCCCATCCTGCCGCCGCATGAGGGAGGCGGAGCGCTCGGGTCTGGAGTGGATATCGACCCCGTGAGTCGGGAGTAGGTGTCCGCCGCTCGGAGGAGCCCTGTGGAGCAGGGAGAACATCACACATGAATTACCTATCCTGAGGACGGGAATCGGCGGTGTATGGGTGGCGAAAAACGAAGCAGTTGAAGCAGCTCACGACGTGCAAGGGTGCAGTACCAGAGCGAAGCGACTCCTTATCCAGCGTATGAACAGAAGCGCCCTGAGGAGCTGGGGGCTGGCGCTTAAGAAGGTAAGGTGCCCCTCCCACAAATTCAGGCTGACTTTTCTGCCTGCCATATAAGGACCCCCATTATTGCTCGCTGCCTTTCATCCTCTTTTTGTTTGGCTATATTAGGAGGGGTGTTTATAACAAATAATGTTGAGTGAATTTCAGGATAAATTCGATTCACCGCAAAGCCGAATTTCGTGCTTATTGGTATTAAATCGATTTAACCTGAAATAGTGTAAAAAAAGTATATATATTTTTTAAATCATACTTATCTGATCCATTTGCTCATGATGGGCCAGCCACCGCCATCTTGCTTGAAGATGTTGCACGAAATCCCTTGCAAGGTGACGTATGACGACGTCGCCACGCCAGCCGGCATGATGACGTCATCACGGGCCGCGCAAGATTTTGTGCCAGATCTTCACGCAAGATGGCGGCCGGCCCATTGCGAACAAATGGATCAGGTAACTATGATTTATTATTTTTTTATTTTACACACTGTTATTTATATCAGATGCCGTGATCAGCTGAGGGCTCCCTGCCATTGCACCCACTACTTACAAAGAAATGCGCTTCGTGACAAAATAATTCTTCTTTTGTAAAATTCTGTGAAGTGGCAGAATCACATTTTTCAATAATTCGCTCATCTCTAATAACAAACTACAATTATGTTCCTGTCTCCCATTATTGTTTTGTTATTATAGCAGTTATTAATTGGTTCTCTGAAGTATAACATGACGCATGCCGTTTCACTGAATACCGGTCAAAGATGATAATTGCCTGTAGACTGATAGTACATGACAAATTTACATGGAGTGACAAAGAGCAGATAACTTATCATTCCACCATTTCCCAGAAGATGAGAATACGGTGGGGCTCAGTACATCAGCTTTAAAATATTTATCAAGTAAAATGTAGATCTCTTATTAAATCATTTGCCACAATCTAAAAGAGCTCAGATGGTTGCTAAGCAACAGGATTCAAAATGAAGAATTACGAGTTGTCTTATTGCTTGGCCTGCCACACAACGTAACATCTTTCTGTTATGGTCACAAAGCTTCTCTCATCGCCGGGGGACACAATAGTCCTTCTGCTCCTCTTCCTTTATTTCATAAGGACAATCCAAATGATCGGTTTTGAGAAATTGAGCGGACGACTGTCGGGAAGAAAATGTTTCTTCCCGGCAATCGCCTACTCGTCAGTGTAGGAGAAATCTGCATTTACAAGTAGCGATCCCCTCCACAGTATGGGTACAAGTGATCACTAATGCCATCGTTCGTCCTCATACATAATCATTGTTTTCCGGCACCAAAGGCTGCTTAGATGGCACGATCTGCTGCCGGCAAACAATGATTTAGGTGACCGCACGAACGGTCCAATTACCCCGTGAATGAATGTTTTGGCAGCACCATTCCACAGGCAGATTATCAGTAACAAGTGTTCGTACGAATGCTTACTAGCGATAATCTGCCCAATGTTCAGACAATGTAAAGGGGTGTTTAGTCAATACTCTTCACTTACAAACTGATCTACTCTACAAACTGTGGTATTGCAAGGGTTAAATGGGTTGTCTCATCTTGGACACCTCTGGGACCCGCACCTTAGAATGGAGCCCACAAATTGCAGGAGGGTGCTGCAGCCACCCTACATTCATTTCTATGAGACTGCCGAAAATAGTGAGCGCTGGCTTGGCTATTTCCGGCAGTCCCATAGTAATGAATGGAGGGTTGCCGCACATGCGCGATGCTCCCTCCTGCACTTTACGGGCTCCGTTCTAAGGATAGGTGGGAGTCTCAGAGGCATTCAGCTCGGCATTTAAAAGCATATTTCCAAAGAAGCTGGTCCAGAAGCTGAGCAGACTGGGCCTGAACACCTCCATCTGCAACTCTTAGACTTCCTGTCAGGGAGGCCTCATACTGTTAGAGTAGAGAAAAACAACTCCAGAACGGTCACGCTGAGCACGGAAGCACCCCAGGCCTGCGTTCTCAGCCCACTATTGTTCACTCTATTAACTCACGACTGCGCAGCAAAACATGACTCCAACCATATCATCAAGTTTGCAGATGACAAAACTGTGGTAGGCCTTAAAAGAAATAACGACAAGTCAGAGTATAGGAGCAAAGTGTAGTGGCTAATGGACTGGTGCAAGGAAAACAACTTGGTCATGAACATAGACAAAATGAAGGAGATAGTAGTGGACCTCAGGAGAAAAATGAGCGCGCATCTGCCACTCTACATAGCTGGGGCCTCACTAGAAATTGTGGAACAAGGGTGTACACCTAACAGAGAAACTCACCTGGTCCACCAACTCCCTATGCAAGAAAGCACAGCAATGCCTAGACTTCCTGAAAAGGCTAAAGAAGGCGCAACCCCCGATCTCATCACCTGCTACAGAGGGTGCATTATGAACATCCTCAGCAGCTGTATTACTGTCGGTTTCAGAAACTGCAGTGTGAATAGTAGAAAAGATCATCGCCACCACTTTTTCTTCCATTGCGGACATCTATGTCAAGCGCTGTGTAAAAAGGCTCTGAACATCGTGGGAGACATTTCCCACCCTGCGAACAATCTCCTTAACCTCTTACCGTCTGGCAGGAGGATCCAAAGCATCCAGACAGCCACCCCCAGACTACACAAGAGCTTCTTCCCACAAGCCATGAGATTGCTAAACGAACAAGGGCCAAACTCATCTGCTGGGATTGTGAAATGCTAGGCTCTGTGTACTATTTTATTCATCTACTATTTTACTAGTTGGGAGTTTTATGGCAACTTGTGGGTCCCAGGGGGAACCGCCATTTTGTTTCTTATTATGTACTAATTACACTGTGTATAGTAGAAATGACAAATAAGGTGACATGACTTATGTGGTATTAATAGCACTACTTCTGAAGGTCCACCCGCTATACACAGGGACAGGTCACGGTCTGGACAAAAAATAAGTTATTATGAATAAGCTATATCTAAGAAATGTGATTATATATATATATATATACACACACACACACACACACACACACATATATATATATATATATATATACACACACACACACACACATATATATATACACACACACTGTATGTATATTAGACCTTATACTGAATCTATATATAGTATACTGAATGAGCAATTACATAAAGAGAAATCCAAACTCACTGTCCACATTGACTTTTTTTTATTTTTTGTTTCTAAATGTTCCCTGCTCTCATAAAGGGGTTGGCCACACATATTTGTCACCTATAGCGGCTAAATAGTATTACTATCCTGTTACTGAACAAAACACTATAACACCATAGTGTTACTGAATACAAACACTGTAAAATATAATAATGCCCTGTGTGCTTCCTGGAAAGTAACTGTCACCCTTCTTTGCCCTTTACACAGTAAAGTGCCTCCTGCATGACTTTGTGAAGTAAATAATGTCCACTTAAAATGTGATAATGTCCTGTGCTCCCCCCTAAAAATAATGATGCACTGTAAAGTGCCCCACACACAATACAAAATGCAACTGTTGTGCCCAGAAAACAAAAACAAAAAACAGACTCACTTCACCCAGACGAGTGTGGCAACTAAGTCCTCCTCTTGGCTGCACAGCTAGAATCCCTGCACAGGTGGCAGTATTCAGTGACACCTAAAGTAGTAGCTCCCTGCTGTATCATAGTTTTCAACTGTAGTTTTCCGCTTCCCGGAGGATCATTACTCACCTCACCGATCCCCAGTTATGGGGGGAGGGTGTTGGGTGTTTTTAAAAATTTTAAAAAAATATTAAAAAAGATCTCTAGCAATATCGTAAAATGCCTGTAATATTAAAATATAAATATTTTATATAATAAATTTATGATAAACGTCGTAAAATTATTAAAAAAAAAATTATAATGGCAAATTCTACAGCTTTTCGTTGCCTCACTTCCGAAAATAATTTGAATGAAATGGGATCAAAAAGTCATACACATTCCAAAATCAATAAAAACAACAAATTGGCAAAAAATTTGCCTTTACACAGAAGGCAGAGATAAAATATGAAAAAATTATGGGGGCCAGAATATTTTTTCAAAGTTTTTTTTAAGCATTAAAACACAACAAAAACTATATGAATGAGGTATCGCTGTAATTGTACTGACCCACACAATAAAGGTAACAGGTCAGTTCTACCCGATAGGGAACACTGTAAAAATTAGAATTTTGTACTTACCGTAAAATCTGTTTCTCTTCTGTTCAATGTGGGGAAATGTAAAGAGGTATCTCCCAAGGAAGAGAACAATTTCGCTAATGCCACCTTGCGGAAGTGGCTCCCTAGGAATCAAAATCTGACTTTTTAACAAGCCTTGGGATTTTACGAGGGAATATTGCCAAGTTAAATATCAATTTTGGCTATATTCCCTTGTCAAAGCTTGTTAAAAAAAAAAGAAGCACTTTGACTTATAGGGAGCTACTTCCACAAAGAGAGAGATTCCTCTTTGCATATTCTTTTCCCATGGAGCATTGCCAATAAGTCTCCATACCATGAAGCACGGTACTTCATTGAGATGAAAGGAAGATACCACTTTTGGAAGAAAGGATGGCACTGGGCGAAGGACAGCCTTATCCTGATTAAGCACTAGGAAAGGAGAGCAAAACGAAAGACCCGCAAGTTCCCAAACCCTACGAATTGAGGTGGCAGACAACAAAAAGAGAACTCTGTAGGAGAGGAAATGGACACATTTGTTGTAGTGGTCTGAATGGTGGGGAATGGTGCTTCAAGCAATAAATTAAGATCCCACAGGGTCAAGGCGGTAAGAAGGTACAGAATAAGTAACCCCCTGCAGGAAGGTTTGAACCACAGAAAGAGGTGCCAGGTTACGTTGAAATAAAATGGAAAGGACTAAAACCTGGACTTTCAGGGAACTGAGAGCAAATCCCATTTCTAGGCAGGACTGGAGAAAAGATAGAAGTTTGGGGAGAGTGTAGAGCATGGGAGAGAACTGTTTGTAATGGAAAAAGGACTTCCACATTCTAGAAATAGATCCTGGAGGAAGAAGGTTTTCTGGTTTGATTATCAAATTCCATAAAAGCTTGTGCTCTTAGAACGGAGGCTTGAACAGCCATGCTGTTAAATGCAGCAACTGTTAATTCGGGTGAAAAAGCTGTCCCTGGGAGAGAAGATCCTCTCAAATGGGAAGACTCCAAGGTTCGTTGTTGAGACGGGCGATTAGAGAGGTGTGCCACACTGTACATAGCCAATCTGAAGCCAAGGTGAGCACCGGGAGACCCTTGGACTTGATCTTCAGGACCAGCCTTGGAAGTAGAAGGCAACATACAGAAACATAAACTGAGTCCACGGAATCCTGAGTGCATAGTTTGAAGCGGGAGCCATGCGGTCCACCTCTGTCTGAACCTCTTCTCTGACAAATTGCATGAAACACTTGAGGGTGAAAAGACTAATTACCTGGATCTTCACATCCTCAGCCAAGGAAATCCGCAATCCAGTTGTCAACGTCAGGGATGTGAACGGTCGACAGTGCTGGAACATAAAATTCTGCCCACTCGAGGATGCAAGCCATTTCTGACATCACCGCAGGACTCCATGTGCCGACCTGGTGGGTAAGATAGACGACTGCCGTGGGATTGTCAGGTTGAATTTGGACTGGATAGCCCTGTAGGGGACCGATCCAAATGACTCAGAGATAGACAAATCGCCTTCAATTCTAAAATGTTGATCAGAAGAGAGCATTCTTAATGAGACCAAGAACTGAGACATTCCAGAGTATTCTTCCCCAGCCGTGGACATTGGTATCAGTCGTAACTAGAGTTGAGCGGACACCTGGATGTTCGGGTTCGACGGGTTCAGCCGAACTTCACAAAAAGTTCGAGTTCGGGACCCAAACTTGACCCCAAACCAGATTGAAGTCAATGGGGACCCGAATTTTGGAGCACTTAAATGGCTCTAAAAAGGTAATGGAAAGGGCTAGAGGGCTGCAAATGGCAGCAAAATGTGGTTAAGATTATGGCAAGTGTGCTGCAAACAAATTTGGATAGGGAAATTACTTAAAATAACATAAAATATGTAAATATAAAACATAATCTTGATCTAGGAGGAGGAGGTCCATATGGAGTAGGAGGTTGAGGAGGTGGTGGTTGTTTTTGATTTATTATTTATTTTTGTTAAAATTTTGGTAGACCCCAAAACTTAGGGAAATATAACCTGTGATAACCCCCTCCAGCCATGCTAAACAAACGTTCAGACAATACACTGGCTGCAGAGCAGGCCAGCACCTTCAAGGCGTAAAGGGCAAGCTCAGGCCATGTGCCCAATTTGGAGACCCAGAAGTTGAAGGGGGCAGACCCATCAGTCAGTACGTGTAGGCGTGTGCACACATACTGCTCAACCATGTCGCACGACCCCGTGACATCCACGATCCAATTGGATATCTTCTCTATCAACTTTCGATGTTCTTTTCTGCGCTTACCATGGTGATCATGGGTAGAGAGGAATCAGGGTTCCTGGCCGGAGAGGGAGCCTGAGAAAGGGATACCACATCCAAGGGAGGTCAATGGATGAAATTAAATGTGATCGAGCGGAAATGTGGGACAAATTATTGAAGCTGAAGCTTCCAAGTAAAGGAGGGGGCGCGTGGCAATTGCCCACTCCCGACTCAGGAGGTAGTAACGATAAATAACAATACAGGACTCTTAAGATGCCCTGGTATTGGAATGATTGATAAAAAATTACAGGGAATGTCACTGGGGTATTTTGGATTTGGAAACGTTAGACAGGAGAGGCCCTGCTGCCGCTTTGTTGACTCTAGATGACTTCTGCCTGATCGCCCGTCCCCGTGATGTCCACGATCCAATTGAATATTTTCTCTATCAACTTTCGATGTTCTTTTCTGTGCCTACCATGTTGATCACGGTTAGCGGCGAATCAGGGTTCTATGTCGGAGAGGGAGCGTGAGAAAGGGATACCACATCCAAGGGAGGTCAATGGCTGAAATGTGATCGAGCGGAAATGTGGGACAAGTTGTTAAAGCGGAAGGATCGAATGAAAGGAGGTGGCGAGCGTCAATTAAAGACGAATTTTAGAAATGTAAGTCCCTGTCACCTATGCAGAGCAGGGGTTTTTCATCGGCAAAAATGAGTTAATGTCACCCACCAATGGAACAGACGATTTTAAAAAATTTCGGTCTCTGTCAACTATGCAGAGCAGGGGTTTATTCACGGCAAAACTGTGTTCATGTCACCCACCAATTGAACAGACGATTTTACAAAAATTAGGTCCCTGTCACCTATGCACAGCAGGGGTTTGTATACGGCAAAATTAGTAAAATGTCACCTGACAATCTAACAGATGATTTTTTTTTTTATTTAGGTCCCTGTCACCTATGCAGAGCAGGGGTTTATTCATGGCAAAAATGTTAAAATGTCACCCAATAATGTAACAGAAACTTTTGCATCCTGCTCCCTCTTTTGCTGTGCTAGTACCTCTGTGCGACCACCGCCTCTTCCTCCGAACTAGACAGGTCACTCGCATGACCTAATTCCATGTGGGGTCTAGTATCTCATCATCCTCCACATCATCTTCCACCCACTCTTTTCCCCTGCTCTTCTTGTCGGTCTGCAGAAAGCCGCAGTAGTTGGCACCTGTGTTTTGTCATCATCAGAGACGTGCTGCCGTGGTCTTCCACTGTCCTCATCCTGAAGCATAAGTGGTTGGGCATCAGTGCAGGGCATCAGTCTCTTCCACTTCTAGTGCAGGGCTATGTGGATGGCCCACGGAAATCCTGCCAGTAGAGTGATAAAAAAAGCACAACAGACGGCTGCATGACTTGGGGCTCAGACTGCTTGCCTGATTTGCAAGGGGGTGAGTTGAAAGACAGATGGCCATGCGCTGTAGGTCCCAACTCTGATCTTTCAGCAGGGGACTGGGTGGGAGACAATGTGAAGGAACTGTAGGAACTGTAGGCACTGTCAGCCCCCTAATCTACTATAGTCTACACTTGTTCTGGCCTCACCATTCGTACTGTCCTAAATGCAGTGTAGGCCGCAAATGTACTTTCTAGCGCAAAAGATGAGCATTTGTTACCCAACAATGTAACAGACGAATTAGTGAAATGTATTTCCTGTCTACTAGGTAGAGCAGGGGTATATCACAGCCAAAAATTGGTGAATCTCACCCGACAATGTAACAGACAAATTAGTGAAATGTATTTCCCTGTCTACTAGGTAGAGCAGGGGTATATCACAGCCAAAAATTTGGGAATTTCACCCGACAATGTAACAAATTAGTGAAATGTATTTCCCTGTCTACTAGGTAGAGCAGGGATATATCACAGCCAAAAATTAGGGATATGTAACCCAACAATGTGTCAGATAAATTTGTGAAATTACTTAAAATGAAATACGTAAAAATTAAAAATAATAATCTTGATCTATGAGGTCCATATGAAGTAGGAGGTTGAGGAGGCGGTGGACATAGCAGTGTAGGTGGAAGCGGCGTTGGAGGAGGAGGAGGTAGCCAACACTGGCTTTTGGTTTTAATTTTTTATTTAAATTAGGGTACACCCCAAAAGAGTGTGAAATATTAAAAATACAACAATGAGCAATTGCGCTGTAGTATAACAATGGCTGGGTAAGGCCGGTTTACATGTCTATTCTGCGCAAGGTACAGACAAGTCCTGTAGGATCCATGCCTGGTTAATTTTAATGAACGTGAGCTTGTCCACATTAGCTGAGGACAGACGGCTGCGCTTGTCTGTGATAACGCCCCCTGCCTTGCTAAACACACGTTCAGACAATACACTGGCTGCAGGGCAGGCCAGCACCTCCAAGGCGCAAAGGGCAAGCTCAGGCCATGTGCCCAATTTGGAGACCCAGAAGTTGAAGGGGGCAGACCCATCATTCAATACGTGTAGGTGTGTGCACACATACTGCTCCACCATGTTGCTGAAATGCTTCATCCTGCTAAGACGTTCCATATCAGCTGGAGGTGCTGGTTGTTGTGGCGTGACCAAACTTTTCCACATTTTGGCCATGCTAACCCTGCCTTCTGAGGTGCTGGCGGTGCCCCAGCTGCATTGGCGACCTCTTCCTCCTCCTCTGCCTTCACCTTGTGCTTCCACTGTGCCCACGCTGTCAGGTGGGAATGCCACCAGCAGCGCGTCTACGAGCATGCGCTTGTACTCGCGTATCTTACGATCACACTCCAGTGACAGAATTAAGGACGGTACGTTGTCCTTGTAACGGGGATCCAGCAACATGGCCACCCAGTAATCAGCACAAGTTATAATGTGGCCAACTCGGCTGTCGTTGCGGAGACACTGCAGCATGTGATCGCTCATGTGTGCCAGGCAGCCCAGAAGCAACGACAATCTGTCCTCTGTGGGAGGTGCATCGTCTGTGTCTTCTGTATCCCCCCAGCCACGCACTAGTGATGGCCATAAGCTGGTCTGGGTGTCACCCTGCTGTGAACACAGTTCCTCCTCATCCTCCACCTCGTCATCCTCCAGAACTGTGCCCTTGCTGAATAATTGTGTACCTGGCATTTGTGGGTGCAGGAATCCACCCTCGCAGCCATTTGTGAATGACTGGCCACCATGTTGCTGAAATGCTGCCTCCTGCTAAGACGTTCCATATCAGCTGGTGTCGCTGGTTGTTGTGGCGTGCTGACCAAACTTTTCCACATTTTGGCCATGCTAACCCTGCCTTCTGTGGTGCTCGCGGTGCCCCAGCTGCGTTGGTGACCTCTTCCTCCTCCTCTGCCTTCACCTTGTGCTTCCACTGTGCCCCACCGCTGTCAGGTGGGAATGCCACCAGCAACGCGTCTACCAGCGTGCGCTTGTACTCGCGTATCTTACGATCACGCTCCAGTGATGGAATTAAGGACGGTACGTTGTCCTTGTAACGGGGATCCAGCAACATGGCCACCCAGTAATCAGCACAAGTTAGAATGTGCCCAACTCGGCGGTCGTTGCGGAGACACTGCAGCCCAGAATCAACGACAATCTGTCCTCTGTGGGAGGTGCATCGTCTGTGTCCTCTGTATCCCCCCAGCCACGCACCCTGCTGTGAACACGGTTCCTCCTCATCCTCCACCTCGTCATCCTCCAGAACTGTGCCCTTGCTGAATAATTGTGTACCTGGCGTTTGTGGGTGCAGGAACCCACCCTCAGAGCCATTTGTGAATGACTGGCCTGAAACTCTTGGAAATGATACCTCTTCCTCCTCCTGTGCCACATCCTCTTCCATCATCGCCCGAAGCGTTTTTTCAAGGAGTCATAGAAGTGGGATAGTAACGCTGAGAACGGTATCATTGGCACTGGCCATGTTGGTGGAGTACTCGAAACAGCGCAACAAGGCACACAGGTCTCGGATGGAGGCCCACTCATTGGTGGTGAAGTGGTGCTGTTCCGCAGAGCGACTCACCTGTGCGTGTTGCAGCTGAAACTCCACTATCGTCTGCTGCTGCTCGCACAGTCTAGCCAGCATGTGCAAGGTGGAGTTCCACCTTGCGGGCACGTCACATATGAGGCGGTGAGCGGGAAGGCCAAAGTTGCGCTGCAGCAGTGACAGGCGAATAGCAGCAGGGTGAGAACGCCGAAAGCACGCACAGACGGCCCGCACTTTCTGCAGCAGCTCTGACATATCGGGGTAATTTTTAAAGAACCTCTGCACCACCAAATTCAGCACATGCACCAGGCAAGGGATGTGCGTCTAACCAGCTAGGCCCAGAGCTGCTACGAGATTTCGCCCATTATTGCACACCACCAGGCTGTGCTTGAGGCTCACTGGCATCAACCACTCATCGGTCTGTTGTTCCATGCTCGTCCACAGCTCCTGCGCGGTGTGGGGTTCGTCTCCCCCCCCCCAAACAGATAAGTTTTAAAACTGCCTGCTGTCGTTTACCCCTGGCTGTGCTGAAGTTGGTGGTGAAGGTGTTATGCTGACCGGTGAGGAGGCAGTAGAGGATGTGGAAGCAGAGTAGGAAGCAACAGGAGGCAAAGAGGAGCGCCCTGCATGTGGAAGTACATGCACCAAACTACTATCCGCCTCAGGCCCAGCCGCCACTGCATTTACCTAGTGTGCTGTTAGGGATATATAACGTCCCTGACCGTGCTTACTGATTCACGTATCCGTAGTTAGGTGGACCTTGCCACAGATGGCATTGCGCAGTGCACACCTGATTTTGTCCCCCACTTGGTTGTGCAGGGAAGGGATGGCTCACCTGGAAAAGTAGTGGCGGCTGGGCACGACATTCTGTGGGACAGCCACCGCCATAAGGCTTTTAAAACTCTCCGCCTTCACCAGACGGAATGACAGCATTGCAAAGGCCAGTAATTTTGAAATGCTAGGATTCAGGGCCAGGGATCGCGGGTGGGTAGGGGGGGTACTTCCTCTTTCGCTCCAGTGTTTGGGAGATGGAGAGCTGAACGCTTCCATGGGACATTGTGGAGATGCTGGCAGATCCTCTGTTTGCGGGTTGGCAGGTGCCACTGTCACGCCAGAGGGGGATAAAGAGGCCGAGACTGCAGCAGAAGAGGAAGCAGGAGGAGCCAGAGACCTTTCTTGGTTTTTGAGGTGTCTACTCCACTGCAGCTCGTGATTTGCATGTAGATGCCTGGTCATGCAGGTTGTGCTCAGGTTGAGAACGTTTATGCCTCGTTTCAGGCTCTGATTGCACAGCGTGCAAACCACTCGTGTCTTGTCGTCAGCACATTGTCTGAAGAACTGCCATGCCAGGGATCTCCTTGGAGCTGGCTTTGGTGTGCTTGGTCCCTTGCTGCGGTGGGCAGTAGCAGGCGTACTGTCTAGAGCAGTGTTTCCCAAGCAGTGTGCCTCCAGCTGTTGCAAAACTATAACTCCCAGCATGCCCGCACAGCCAAAGGCTGTCCAGGCATGCTGGGAGTTGTAGTTTTGCAACAGCTGGAGGCACACTGCTTGGAAAACACTGGTCTAGAGGACGGCCGCTCCACTTTTGCACCCTGCTCCCTCTTCTGCTGTGCTGGTGGCTCTGTGCGACCACCGCCTCTTCCTCCGAACTAGACAGGTCACTCACATGACCTTGATTCCATGTGGGGGTCAAGGATCGCATTGTCCTCCACATCATCTTCCACCCAGTCTTCACCCCTGCTCTCCTTGTTGGTCTGCACACTGCAGAAAGCCACAGCAGTTAGCACCTGTGTTTCATCATCATCTGAGACGTGCTGCTGTGGTCCACCTATGTACTCATCCTGAAACTAAAAAGTGGTTGGGTATCGGTGCACTCAATCTCTTCCACTTCTGGGGCAGGGCTATGTGGATGGCCCTGGGAAACCCTGCTAACAGAGTCATCAAAAAGCAGAAGAGACTGCTGCATGACTTGGGGCTCAGACTACTTGGCCGATTTGCAAGGGGGTGAGGTGAAATACTGATGGCCATGGGCTGCAGGTGCCAACTCTGATCTTTCAGCAGGAGACTGGGTGGGAGACCATGTGAAGGAATTGGAGGCACTGTCAGCCACCCAATCTACTATAGCCTGTACTTGTTCTGGCCTCACCATTCGTAGAGCCGCATTCAGCCCTACCAAATAACACTGAGGATGCTGTCACCTACTCGCACCTGAGGAAGGTGTTTCACTTGTGCGTGTAGCTGGCACAGATTAACCACGTCCTCTCCCTGCAACAGGAGCTCCTCCAGCAGCACCACGACCGGGGCCATGTCACTTATTTGACGCTCTCCTCATTCTTTGCGTTCCCCCACCAAACTAACAGATGGTTTATGTCAGGCGATGTAACCGCCAATAGTCAACAATTAAGTTCACTGAGGGTAAGGCAGTGCCGCGGTCATAAAAATGAAAAGTTTCGTGAGGTCACACAACAGTGTGACAGGCGAATTTTATACAATTACTTCACGTCACAAAAATGTTAATTTGTCAACCAACAATGTAACTGCAGTATTGACTGGTTGTATTTGACTGTGACAAATGCAGCAAAGGCCCCAGATGTACAATGGGTGTTTTTTTTAAACCCAGAATATAACTGCAGTATTTAAAGTTTGTATTTGATTGTCGCAAATGTATTATCTTGCCCAAAATAGGTTTTTTTTAAAACCAGAATATAACAGCAGTATCTAACGCTTGTATGTCACTGTGACAAATGCAGCAAAGGCCCCAGATGTAGGGTATTGCAAAAATGGGTGTTTTTTTAAACCCAGAATTTAACTGCGGTATTTAAAATTTGTATTTGACTGTCACAAATTCAAAAGGACTCGAAATGTATTATCTTTGCAAAAAATTGGTGTTTTTTTAAACCCAGTAATTAATTGCAGTATTTAAAGCTTTTATTTCCCTCTGACAAATGCAGCAAAAGCCCCAGATGTAGGGTCTTGCAAAAAAAATGGGTGTTTTTTAAATCCTGAATATAACTGCAGTATTTAAACCTTGTATTTGACTGTCACAAATGCACATATGCTGTGCTGGTGCACTGAACTTGCACAAAATGGCCACCGACGACCACCTAACTAACAGACGGATAAAAGTTATTATTCTATGTCACTGGGCTCAGGGCAGGGTAAAAAAAAAAAAAATGGTGCACTGCACCCACAAAACAAAAAATCGCTGTAGATCACTGAGTTAACAAGCACTTCTGATAACCGATTCTTTCCTATTCTCTCCCTCACAGCAGCAGCATCCCTACACTAGTAAGAGCAGAGTGACGTGCAGCACTACGTGACTCCAGCTTATATAGAGGCTGGGTCACATGCTGCACTGGCCAATCACAGCCATGCCATTAGTAGGCATGGCTGTGATGGCTTCTAAGGGCACACGAGTTAAACGCTTGTTGTTTGGCTACTCTGCAGCCTTTCAAAAAGCGCCATTAACTCGCCGAACACTTTTACTGAAAAGGTCGGGTTCGGGGTCCAAAAATCCTAAAGTTTGGGTTCGCTCACTCCTTGTCGTAACTTCTATCAATTAAAAAGGAATGAAGGAGTGGCCGATCGTCAACGTGACGATATCCACCATCTGAGAGCTTGATTAGTCGATGCAGGTAGAGGATGATCCCAGGATGCCGTGGACTTGTACGGTTTGGTTCGCTGAAGGGGTCTTGTGTGGAATTGGGCGTAAGGAAATGCTTCGATGACTGAGATAATGAGACCCAGTACTCTCATGCACTGGTGAATGGACATGGTCGCAGAGGGGGAAGCATATTCTGTTTACAGGTGAAACTCGAAAAATTAGAATATTGTGCAAAAGTCAATTTATTTCAGTAATACAAATTAAAAGGAATTGCAATAATGCAGCTAAAAATGTTAATTTTTTTTAAATGTTAAATATTCTAGGCTCAAAATATCACACTCTAGTCAGCTAATTAATCCATACCCAATGAGCAAAAGGTACCTCAAAATTGTGACTTTGGGGTTTCATAAGCTGTAAACCATAATCATCCACATTATAACAAATAAAGGCTTGAAATAACTCGTTTTGCATGTAATGAGCCTCTCTCATATGTTAGTTTCACCTTTTAATTTTTCGAGTATTACCTGTAAGGGTACTTTCACACTTGCGTTGTTTGATTCCGGCAGGCAGTTCCGTTGCCTGAACTGACTGCCTGATCAGGCAAACTGTATGCAAACGGATGTCATTATTTCTGACTGATCAGGCATTTTTCTGACTGATCAGGATCCTGATCAGTCAGAAAAATGCCTGATCAGTCAGAAAAATGCATTGCAATACCGGATCCGTTTTTCCAGTGTCATCAGGCAAAACGGATCCGTTTTTTTCATTTTTTTCATTTTTAAAGGTCTGCGCATGCGCAGACCGGAATGACGGATCCGGCATTCCGGTATTTTGAATGCCGGATCCGGCACTAATACATTCCTATGGAAAAAAATGCCTGATCCGGCATTCAGGCAAGTCTTCAGTTTTTTTCGCCGGAGATAAAACCGTAGCATGCTACGGTTTTCTCTTTTGCCTGATCAGTCAAAACGACTGAACTGAAGACATCCTGATGCAAACTGAACGGATTACTCTCCATTCAGAATGCATGGGGATATGCCTGATCAGTTCTTTTCCGGTATAGAGCCCCTGTGACGGAACTCTATGCCGGAAAAGAAAAACGCAAGTGTGAAAGTACCCTAAGGTTGATGATCAGGCTTAACCAGTCCAATGCATTTAAGGTGTCTGCAGACTGTCTAATTTAGAAGACAACAGCAGTGTCAAGAAGTCATCCACGTAAGGGATTGCTATGATCCCCTGTGCATGGAGAAGAGCCATGACTGAAGCAAACACCTTGGTGAAGGCTGTAGAAACTATGGCCAAAGTAGATGGCCACAAACTGGTAATGGAGAGGCCCCACTGCTAACTGAAGACAACACTGGTGGCTCACACATTAGGTGTGCAGGTACACTCCCTTGATATCTATTGAGGACCATAGATGCAATTATTGATTTAAGGGACCCTATCTAGAATCATTTCATGCGGATGAAGTAACTGACTGCTTTGAGATTGAAGATCAGGTGAACTGTGTCGTCCTCCTTGAGAACTACAAAAAGATTGCAGTAAAAACAGTCTTGGGAGGGTACCAGAACTCTCAAGACCTGAAAAAAAAGGTACAAACCCAGAATAGAGATTTTGGGGGAGTAGAATGAAAAAAGACAGCTGGGCAAGTGGAGGCAAACTAGCTTGTACCCCTCCAAGACTACCTCGCAAAGACAAGCATTTGAAACGTGTGCCAACCAGACCTCTTGAAACAAGTGTAGACAACCAACCCACTGAAGGGCAAATCGAGTGGGGGCCGCATCTCCGTGAATGGGGATGCTAGAAGGGGTGTGGTTTGAAGGAAGGTTTCCTTTTTTTAGTCTATCCATGTGTAGGCTAAATGTAAATTACCCTTTCTGGTCCTACTGGAATGAGAGGTAGGAGTGCTTTTTCCTCCAGAAGCATCAGACAAAAGTAGGGCCATGAGGGCCCTCTAGGATGCATTATCCACAGCCAAGCAGGAAAGCCAGAGGGTCCTACGAGCAGGGCCGTCTTCAATATTGATTGGACCCTGGGCAAAAATTTACTTGGGCCCCCTAGATCCCGCCTTCCCATACCTTAGCAGGCAATCACGCCCTCCACCACAACACACACAAAAAAAATCCACACATCTGGTAGAGTACAGTGAATGACTGTAAATACTTCCAGTTTTGAAGACTCCAGCGGGTCAGGATCAGTGCTCTGGGCTCAGGCTCGAAGTGGGCACCGCTCTGCAGGAAGGAGACCAGGGCTCGGCTCACCCTAGTGTTACAGTGCACCCCACAGTATGCAGTATAGCACCCCACACTATACAGTACCCCACAGTATATAGTAGAGCAGTATAGCAGCCCGCAGTATACAGCACCCCACACTATACAGTACAGCAGTATAGCACTCCACACTATACAGGCTCCCCCACACTATACAGGCCCGCCCCCCCCCCCCACACACACACAGTATACAGGCCCCCCACTATACAGTAGTTTACAGTTTATTAGCATAACTGCCCCTGTCACCTTTTTCTGATGTAATCTTCACCAAAAAAAAGCTTGCAAACTTCTCCTGCAACACTCCTGGTAGGACCTGTGATGACCTTACAGCCATGTGACCAGTAATATTTCTAGGTTACTGGTCACATGGCGATGATGTCATCTAAGGTCCTAGATCACAGCTCTCACAGACACAGTACAATGCTGGATTCAGTGCCGGAAGGTATGGCATGGCAGCACCCCCTGTGTAGCTGACAGCCTGACACCCGGGGCAGTGGCTAGCAGGGCTCAAGAGGCAGCTGCCTTGGGCGCCCCAGGAGCAACTGGACCCGGGGCAACTGCCTCTTGGTAAAGACAGCCCTGCCTACGAGTTCCAACCAGGGGGGCCGATGAAGTAGCTATAAATCTGGCCACATTCAATAAGCCCTCACAAAGATCAGTACTGGAGTGAAAAATCTGCAAGGCAATGTCTGCAAGTTCTCTAGGAGATTCTGTTGAGCCGATGCCCTGTTGCCATCTGTTCACCCACTCCTCCGTAACTTTTCTAACCCAGGTAGAGGTGAACGCCGGGCGTAATGTGGAGCCAACCACCTCAAATTAAGATTTGGCAAAGGATTCCAGCATCTTGTCCCGTTGGTCTGAAAAGGAAGCTGCGTCCACCATGGGCAAAGTGGTGCAATAAGCCAGACAATATAAATGGCAGATTTAGGCCCCATGCACACGGCCGTTGTTCACAGCCGTGTGCGGGCCGTGGAACCGCGGCCTGGATCCCTCCTGAGAGCAGGAGCGCACGGCGTCACTGGTTGCTATGGCGCCGTGCGCTCCCTGCTGCCGGCACAGTACAGTAATACACTGGTATAGATCATACCAGTGTATTACTGTATTGCGGCGGCAGCAGGGAGCGCACGGCGTCATAGCAACCAGTGACGCCGTGCGCTCCTGCTCTCAGGAGGGATCCAGGCCGCGGTTCCACGGCCCACACACGGCTGTGAACAACGGCCGTGTGCATGGGGCCTTACAGGGTAAGAGGACTGTTTTTTAATCAAATCTTCCTGGAAGGTATAAAAGGAGCTCTAGACATTTTGGCATGGAGAAATGTTGATCCGGGAAGTTCCAAACTTTGTTAAGAGAAATCAAAATCCTCATGGTCAGGAAAAGATTAACGGCAGGGGCTCTGAAACAAAAATACCCGTTTGGGAAAAATAATCCTTGTCTTGAGGTGTCTCCACTAGAGCCTCAATTATGTTGATGTCTAGCTCTGTGTTCAACCCGCCTTTGAGCACACATCAGAGCGAGACTCTCTATAAGGAGGGGGAAAGAGGGAGGAACCAGGGGATACAGAACATCTGGAAAAGTGGGACATTCTGGCCGTTTGTGTGGAAGGCCACTGCAGGAGCCTGTAGTGCAGGGGTGCACAACCTGCGGCCCTCGGGCCGCATGCGGCCCCCAGAGCCATGGTTTGCGGCCCCCGCCCTGCTGGGCAGAAACACAGCTGATCCTGCAATCAGCTGTGTTGCCGCACAGCAGATGGATCACAGGTTTTGCTCCTGCACTGTAGCAGGATCAGAAAGGGTCCCCAGCTATTAGTGAGAGCGGGGAAGCCGAGGAGAAGACAGAAGCGCTTTATTAGCTCTTCTGCCTCCTCCTCTATGAGCACTCTGCAGTGTGGACCCAGCGATTATGTGATCGCTGGGTGTCTCGGGAACAGAGGAGCGATGCCCTGGTACAAAGCCTCCGCAGCAGGCTGGTTTCCCTGTAACGGGCTCCTTTGGATGCTCTAGTTACAGTGGAAATAGTAGAAAAAAAGTCACTTATTGTCTCCCAAAGGTCTTTCAGTGACCTCTTGGGGACAAATTATGTGCTAAAAATCTATTTAAAAAAAAGTTACAAAATGATTTAAAAAATTTGAAAACTAAATAAATAAAAAAAGAAAAGAAAAAGTGCTTAATAAAAGAGAGTCTTCACTGTCCCACCACAGTCTTTTTATGAAAAAGTGCAAAATTGAAAAAAGTGACAGTGTTCCTTTTTTAAATTTTGCACTTTTTCATAAAAAGACTGTGGTAGGACAGTGAACACTCTTTTATTAAGCACTTTTTCCTTTTTATTTTATTTTTTAATTTATTTAGTTTTCAAATTTTTTAAATCATTTTGTAGCCACGCTGCAGGAACTTGTTAAAAATCATTTTTGCCAGAAAAGTCGTGACATTTCTTTCCATCCTGCCTCCTATTTATAAATCAGCATTTTCCTTCACTGCAGAGGAGGGAGCTCACTGGTTATTACTATCTCCTGCCAATAGAAAATTCATAATTACCTGCTCCACTCCGCTCTGGTCCTCTGCGCTGCCTCCATCTTCCGGTTCCTGCTCTGTTTACACCTGACAGTGCATGGCCATGGTCACTTGCACAGCTCGAGTCAATGACTGGCTTCAGCAGTGACACGCTGCTTGTGACCACATCACCGCCTAAGCCAGTCATTGTCTGGAGTGGTGTATGACCATGTCCAAGCACTGCCAGGTGTAAACAGTGGGGGCAGTTCGAAGGACCAGAGCGGTGGGGAGCAGGTAAGTATAACTCTTCGGTTCCAGGGGCTATGCTGCAGCACGATATTTGGGACAATTACTGGGAACAAGTGTTCATAAGGAGCGCTCATATCTTATATCTGGCCGGTATAATCGTGCAGCTGATCAGTCGATAAACAAGGAATTGCTCATTTGTCGGCTGATTTGCATATTTTATCAGGATGAAAGATGTCCGATTATCTGCAGCATGACTGTGGCAGCGATCACTTCTCCCCAGTCACTTTGCACTGGCTTGTGTAATAGGCAGATGAGCGCCGATCAACATTATTTTATGTGTGGCCCCTTGAAATAGAGCGATGTGACAATGTGGCCCCCAGACCAAAAAAGGTTGTGCACCCCTGCTGTAGTGGATTCCTCAAAGTCAGAATGGAGAGCATTCGGCTGTAAGGACAAGCGTCTCTGCATGCATTTCTACAATGGCCTTGTTGGTTTGAGAAATGTCCTGCACTATTTTTGAAAGGTTAAGTGTCCACTCAGGTTTTACCATCAGCTGGGAAGCAGGGACAGATGGGTTTGGGTCCCGGATGCTAGTTGGTGGCGCTGAGCAATAAGTGCAGAGGAGATCTGACTGACCACTTTGGAATTTTGGGTGGCCTGTTTGGGGACAACGGCTCTGTGTTCCGACATTCTGCCGTGCTAAATGACCCTCCAGAGGAGGTAAAGACCTAGAATGAAGGGATGGGTGCGACTAGGGCAGCTGTTACCCAGTCTTCCACTTATGTTCCTCAAGGACTAAAATAACAGGAGTGGGTAGCGGAGAACGCAACCAACCTCCGGAAGCCTAAAATAAGCACTCCCACAAAAATCTTTATTCTATGGCCCAATAAAAAGGTATAATATAAATGTTTATATTTGTGAGTTATAACCTCCATTCTGATCCTCAGCTGTGTCATGTAACTAGCAATCTGATCTCCAACTGACCCAGGACAGGAAGTCAGTTACTTCTTTATTCATTTTTATGAGATTGACATTGAGGCTCCCATAGAAACACACAGAGAAACTGGCTTCCTGTCCACATATAAGGTGCTGTGTTATTTGGAGAGTAAGAGAGTGTTGGGCTCAGGATCAGAAGGGAGGTTATAACTCACAAACACTTACAGACACTTTTAGCTTAGTCCCTGTAGGAATTGTTTATCTGGTGGGAGCAGCTCACACTTTTTGATTACTGTTCGCCTCCTAGTGGCAGCAGCTATACCCCCATGGTCTTGCCCATGTCCCTCAAAATTTTTCCAGCTTTGCACTACATTGTATGCAATATGAAGTGGTGCCATTAGAAATTACATCTTGTCCCACAAAAAACAAGCCCTCATATGGCTATGTCCTTCCAAGGGCTTATGGGATTTTCCAGGATTACTTTTTTTTATTTATTTTTTTTAAACAGATATGCCCATGTAGTTTCTTACCTCATGTACAACTTCCAGTTTGGACTCTTCTGACCATGTAGATCAATCTCGCTTGTTTAAAAGAAACCCCTTTAATACAATTCTTTGTCCATCACAATCTTTCTCTCAGCAGGGTATGGCTTATGACACAAATAATGACCAGGTAATCCGTTTCTGTTACAATTTATTGTGTTGATTCTCTCAATATACACAGTTTTGTTAGAATCTTTTACACTTAAAAAAGGAATGATAAAACAAGTCCCGCAATCAGGACCTAACGAATAAAGCCTTTTTGTATCAATTATGTTAATGACATAGGTATTTACTCCCAGTAATTTAAATGCTTTGTACTTAACACAAAAAAGTACCCTGCAGGCACACACGCACGCATACACATACACTAGAATAGTTTCCAGGATTTTCACAGAAAACCTGGAACTGTCCACCAAAATATTACACATATTTGTCCAGAGCTAATTACAGCTGCAGTCCCACTTAGCCCATGAGCGTGCAATTTAAGTGGCCCCGAATGTGGCTTCCGGCTGGAAGGTGCATGAAGTGCACGACATCCACGATTACAGGAGGTGGCGGTGACGAACCAAGTGCTTAAAGCATTTAGAGGGTCCAGCAAATAACCTCATGTGACAGAGCATACAGTTCACTTCTAACCTTGATTTTTTTTTTTTCCAGGAAAATGAAGGCGTGATTTGTGGCGCCACAGGAGTAAAACCGTAGGGGACAAAGTAAAAAAACAAAACAAAAACTTCTTCTAAGAAACAATTGTGTAAAAGCTTAAATTATACTTGACAGGATGGCCGAGGAGTATCACTGAAGAATGTGCCGAGTTTCACTAGATAAAACAGATGGACAAAAGGAAAGAAAAGGGGTGGACATTGTTTTGAGGCTGCCAGAGGATGTTTTGATGCATTGCACATTAGGAGGGAAAGGGTTAACAGACTGCGCCACCTCTTGTAGGACCTCTCCCCTAGCTCCACAGGCCGGCATAGTTTCCGTGAAGACCCGTTGGCAAAGGACCGCCTGCCACAAAGAGTTTTGTTCCGGACGAGTCGTAGCAGTGGGTGTAAACAGCATTAGGGCAGCAGTCGATATCAGAGAAGTAATTCCTCCACATGTCATTGTGGTTCTGAGGAGACAAAAAAATTAAATAATAAAAAAAAAAAAAAAGGTCAAATTTACCTTGTTGGCCAAGGGAGGACATTTATTGCATTACAAGGTTTGATAAAGAGCAGCTTCCTTTAGGCTACTATCACACTTGCGTTGTGCTGTCTGGTTTTGAGATCCGGCACAGGGTCTCAAAACCGCAGCACAACGCTTCAGTTTTGTCCCCATTCACAGGCAATGGGTAAAAAATGAAACAAAATGAAACGTAGTGCACCAGAATGCATTCTGTTCTTGTTCGCTGCGTTCCTACGCCGGACACAAAATTGCTGCAAGCTGCGTTTTTGTGTCCGGCTTGGGAAACTGAACAAGCCAGATCTGGCTCCAAAAACCATGTAGGTCAGTGGTGTCAGATCAGTTTTTTCGAACACGAAAAAAACGGATCCAGCGCCCATTGACTTACAATGGTTTTAGTGCCGAATCCGGTTTCTTCATTTTCAATATAATACAACTGGATCAGTTCTGAACGGATGCAGCCTGTTGTATTATTCGAACGGATGCGCTTCGCTGTAGTTTTGAGATTCCCTGCCGGATCGCAAAACCATACAGCATAAACGCATATGTGAAAGAAGCCTTAGATGAACCTACATTGGTCCTAAAAAATTTATTAGTAAAACTGGTCCCTATATATACAGGAACAATCAGATAACAGGATAGACGTTTCTCAGGGACGTGCTGTAATGACAGACTGTGCGTGCCAACAGACTGCCATAGGTTACAGTATTAGCTTCAAATCACTCTCGCTCAAACATGAAGCAACTACCCAATTCACAAGCCTTTGTCCACCTTCTATCTATCATTTCCCACTCAATCCAGGTTCCTGTAATACACTGCACACTGTGGTTTTTATCCGGCCGCATCTCGGCATGTTTGCAGTGCTGCAGCCGCATCTCAGACCCCTCCCCATTATAGGGAATGGGGCCAGGCGGCCTTCTGGTAGCACAAGTGTGCAAGCATTAGTACGGATCCGGCAGGCTGTTCCCCTGCTGGAACAGCCTGCCAGACAATCCTAACGCTAATGTGAAAGAAGCCTTAAAAGGGTACATTCAAGTGTTTGGCAAGCATATGGATTTCTGTAAGCACCATTTGGATGAGTAGCAGAAACCCCATGCAAAAAATATGTGGGTCTGAATATCCCTTAATTTTCCATGTCAGAGTGTAAAAACTTTTACAAAGCCAGATAAACCCTTTAACTCCTTAAGGACACAGCCTTTTTTCACCTTGGAGACCAGGCAATTTTTTGCTAATCTGACCAGTGTCACTTTAAGTGGTGATAACTTTAAAACGCTTCGACTTATCCAGGCCATTCTGAGACTTTTTTTTCGTCACATATTGTACTTCATGACACTGGTAAAATGGATATCTTCCCACTTAAAATATACCTTTTATTATTAATCTACTAAAATCTGGCCTACAGGTAACAAGAGAGTCAGGAAAATCATATACATATTATGTCATAGAATCAAGGGGTATACAGGTAATACACGCGAGTACAACCACATGAAGTTGTTCCGTATATGATACACAAATAGCTAAGGAGTCAATCCAAATACCAAGAACCAATGTTTAAAGTATAACTGTTATATATATATTTTTTGGGAGTACTGGATTGTGGTCATTAATATCTCCTTGGTGGCCCTATTTCAACTTTTCACTGTGTATTCAATTACCCCTTAATTCCACAGTTTTGTTCCCTGTACTGCCTGCTTTTACCTCTGCTTAAAATCAGGTTGCTATGCAGGTCCGTCTATCTGTTGAAGGACGGAGGACGCAGAAGCACGCAGCGTGCAAGGTCAGATTAGGGTCCATTCACACGTCCGTTGTTTCTTTCCTGATCTGTTCCGTTTTTTGCGGAACAGATCTGGACCAGTTCTGTACCCATTCATTTTCAATGGGTCCTGAAAAAAAATCTGACATTGTGCTGTCCGATTTTTTTCAGGACCCATTGAAAATGAATGGGTACAGAACTGGTCCAGATCTGTTCCGCAAAAAACGGAACAGATCAGGAAAGAAACAACGGACGTGTGAATGGACCCTTACTGACAGCCAGGGACTGTAAGTAAATGATTAAAGCCAGGTCCTCCCCAGCAGCTGATAACAGTGCCTGCGCTGTGTGCACTTCTCCCTGTCCCTGCACTTGGCAGACGCTCCCTCACTCAGCAGACTGGGACAATGCAGATTCGAAGCAGCGCAGACCAGGGAAGGGAGATCTGCCGTCTGCTCAGTGTATAAATGACCACCTGATTGATTTGTTTCACCAGTGTTGGATTACCACCTGGTTCAGAAACATCTCATCCTTGGTGTCTCAGCTAACAGTGAGTAACCACAAAACACCTCGGGCCAGATTTATCATTAGCTCAGGTCAGAATAATGGAGTGAAAAAGTCCCCAAAAAAGTCCCAAACGCTAAAACTGCGCACAAATTTGCGACTTTTTTCTGCTCTGCACTATGCTCTCCAGTTTTCTGAAAGTGGGCGTGTTTTCTTATGTAAATGAATCTCTAGACAGATTTACTATTGGGACTATTTAAAAAGTCGCAATTTCACTCCAGTGAGGACCATGCTTATCTTATGAGACTTTTTAATAGAACATGCGACTTTTTCATAAAAACATGCAACTGTTTCGTAAAGATTTGCGACTTTTGTAAAGCTGCTTACTGACGGATAAACTGCTACCGTCAAACCACATTTATTACAGTCTTAAAGGGCCGATCATAAATCTGACTTGGCTAAAACTGACTTTAGCCATATGTGAAAGTGGAGTGAGCTGTCAGAGTAATGATAAATCTGGCCCCTCATATTCAAACTGACCATGCTATATAAATGTTACTCCATGATGGTCTTAAATTTATTGGGCGATCACTGAGTCTTAAACATTGGTTCTTGGTATTTGGATTGACTCCTTAGCTATTTGTGTATCATATACGGAACAACTTCATGTGGTTGTACTCACGTGTATTACCTGTATACCCCTTGATTCTATGACATAATATGTATAGTATGTGTTTTTCCTGACTCTTGTTACATGTAGTCCGGCTGTAGGCCAGATTTTAGTAGATTAATAATAAAAATGTATATTTTAAGTGGGAAGGTGTTCCAGTGTATATAGATTTTTTTCTTCCCTTACATATATTTACAGCAAAGAGTTTTTTTTTTGATGCGGTACTGGTAAAACGGAGTAAAAAAAATAATTATTTTTATTTATAAAAAAAAAATTACCAAATTTGCAAATTTCCAAGTTTCAGTTTCTCTACTTCTAGAATACATAATACCTACAAAAATAGTTATTACTTTACATTCCCCATATGTCTACTTCATGTTAGGATCATTTTGGGAATAACATTTTATTTTTGGGGGACGTTACAAGGCTTAGACGTTTAGAAGTAAATCTTGAAATTTCTCAGAAATTTTCAAAAAAAACAAACAACTTTTTAAAGGACCAGTTCAGGTCTGAAGTCACTTTGTGAGGCTTACATAATAGAAACCACCCGAAAATGACCCCATTCTACACCCCTCAAGGTATTCAAAACTGATTTTACAAACGTCGTTAACCCTTTAGGTGTTCTACAAGAATTAATAGAAAATAGAGATACAATTTCAAAATTTCACTTTTTTGGCAGACTTTCCATTTTAATATTTTTTTTCCAGTTACAAAGCAAGGGTTAACAGCCAAACAAAACTCAATATTTATGGCCCTGATCCATGTAGTTTACAGAAACACCCCATATGTGGTCGTAAACTACTGTACGGGCACACGGCAGGGCGCAGAAGGAATGGAATGCCACACTGTTTTTGGAAGGCAGATTTTGCTGGACTGGTTTTTTGACACCATGTTCCATTTGAAGCCCCCCTGATCCACCCCTAGAGTAGAAACTCCCAAAAAGTGACCACATTTTAGAAACTGCGGGATAGGGTGGAAGTTTTGTTGGTACTAGTTCAGGGAACATATGACTTTTCGTTGCTCTATATTACACTTTTTGTAAGGCAAGGTAACAAACTGTGTTTTGGCACAGTTTTTTTTTTGTGTTATTTACAACATTCATCTGACAGGTTAGATCATGTGGTATTTTTATAGGGCAGGTTGTCACGGACGTGGCGATACCTAATATGTATTCAATTTTGCGGGATGAGATGACTGGCACTATTTTGGGGTGCATATGACTTTCTGATCGCTTGCTATTACACTTTTTGTGATGTAAGATGACAAAAAATAGCTTTTTTTTTAAACCGTTTTTATTTAAAAAAATTTACGGTGTTCACCTGAGGGGTTAGGTCATGTGTAACTTTTATAAAGTAACTTATTACGGACACGGCGATACCCAATATGTATACTTTATTTATGTAAGTTTTACACAATAATATTTTTGAAACAAAAATAAAATCATGTTTTAAGGTCTCCATATTCTGAGAGCCATAGTTCTTTGTTTTTGGGCCATTATCTTGGGTAGGGTATGATCTTTGCGGGATGAGATGATGACAGTTTTATTGGCACTATTTTGGGGTGCATATGATTTTTTGATCGCTTGCCATTACACTTTTTGTGATGCAAGGTGACAAAAAATGGTTTATTTACCACAGTTTTTATTTTTTTACCATGTTCATCTGAGGGGTTAGGTCATGTGATATGTTTCTAGAGCCGGTCGATACGCACACGGCGATACCCAATATGTCAATCCCCCCCCCCCCTTAATTTTTACCCCTTTTTTTTTTTTTTTTACACTTTATTTGGGGATGCCTTTACCGGAAGGCAGCGCGATGCCTTCCATGCCATCGGGTCCCCCCTACAGCCGCATGGGGACCCGATGGCACCGCCGCTACCGCAATGGGCAAAAGCCGCAAACCGCAGGTCTGAATTGCCTAGTCGATCGCCGACATGGGGGGGGTCACGGGACCCCCCCCGCGCATTTAGTCTAGGTGCCTGCTCAATGATTTGAGCAGGCACTGGCTTCCGATCATCGCCTGCCGCACGGCGGTGATCAGAAATACACAGGGCGTACAGGTACGCGCTGTGTCCTTAAGTACCAGGACAAGAGGTTAAAACAGATCCATAGAAATGGCTGCATGGATTTACTCATGAAAGTAAGTCACTACCTATACAACTTTGGTCCCTAAGACCTCAGCTCAGACTGAAGACCTCAAAATTAGAGATGGCTTGCGGTTCGCCCAGCGGTTTATTCGCGGCAAACTTTGCTTGTTTGCGATTTGCCGAATATGCGAAAATTGGGAGATATTCGCACGCGCTATATGTTTTTGCATAGCGCCGAACTTTAACCCATGAAACATCCATCAGGTGGGACAGGACAGCCAATTGAGACGTTTCAGCACATGGACATACCCCCAACCCTATAACAGAACCCGATCTGGCAGCCATTTTACATTGTGTGTTTTGCCAGTGTAGGGAGAGATTGCATTTTGGAGCAGGAACAGTTAGGGAAACCAAATGCTAGCTAATAGGGCCACAAAAGTCCTTTTAAGGACTGGTATAGGTGTGCTATCAATAGGTGCGATATAGAGGGGTGTGATATACTTATAATATACTTTCTAACATAGAAATTATAGTTTATTTGTATTATGAAGCAGTTGTGTGCAGTTCTGCAGGTATATAGAGGGACAAACACTATTGGAGTAACTAGATGCAACGGGTGTGGTATACCTGTTGCCCTAAAAAAAAAAAAATACTGATTTATGGTGCTATTGCTACATTTGCTACATACCTTCTTCCACCAAATACTGATGGAGAGCTGTGATACACCTGCTTCCACAAAATACTGATTGAGGGGTGCCATATACCTGTTTCTGCCAAATACTGATTGTGGGGTGCCATAATATACCTTCTTCCACAAAATACTGATTGAGGGGTGCTATTGAGATATACCTTTTTCCACCAAATATCGATTGAGGGCTGGGATGTACCTTCTTCCACAAATACTGCTCTTCTCTAAGGACTTAGGCAGAGGGTCATTTAGAAAAGGGAGGGATGGTAGGGGATGGGCAGGTGCACCAGGCCGGAGCCTAAATGGGAAGTTGGAGAAGGCGCGTGTGATAACTTCAAAGGGCGCACCAGAGTTGGTTGAGTGTCTCACTCAGCCTTCCACTTCTGTACCCTCCTCACTCTCTGCTGTGTGCACCCCCAAAGACACCACCACCATAGCCCCTCCCCTCGAGTCAGTGAAATTATTTTCCCCATCCATTCGTAGACCTTACCGATGCGCAGCCATTCTTGGCATCAGATGAGGAAGAGGAGGTAGCAACGGCCGCCACCCAGCGGTCTGACGACAGTACCCAGATCAGCCCAAGGACGGTGGTCCCCGCTGTTGCTGCTTACTCCGAGATCTCTAATGTCAGTGGTAGTGAAGGTGGACTTCACGTGGGTGCCCACAAGAGAGATAGAAGAGGGGAGGTCAGAGGGAGAGACAGCAAATAGGGAGGAGAAGCAGGAAGAACTCGCAGTGCACAGGAGGCAAAAAAGCAGACTGCAAATGTATCTGGAGCGAGCCATCCACGGTCACATCTTGCGCTCCAAGGACGCCGGCACATGGCTTCACAGTGTGGGCGTTTAACATGTCAGCTGGTGATAATAATCGCGGAAAGCCCAACACTCACCTAGGGACAACTGCCTTAAGAAGGCACCTGGCCTTCAATCACCGAGTCCAGTGGGAGCAACGCAGTAAAAACCCACAAAGCCACACTCCTGGCGCTCCACGTTCTGCCTCTTCTCCTCGTCTCTCCTCCCATTTGTTCTCCACTCCACCTTCCACGTGCCGTTGTCGCATTCATCTGGCAGAAGACAGGCTTCCGTGGTCCAAATGTTCGAGCGTAAAAAGTTGATGACGCTGGATAACCCTCTTGCCCAATGGCTGACAGCTGGCTTGTCGGAACTGCTAGCCCACAAACTACTGCCATATAAACTGGTGGACTCTGAGGCCTTTAGAAAATTTGTGGCCATTGGCACACCACAATGGAAGGTCCCAGGAAGGAAATATTTCTCCCAGAAGGGCCACATTCAGCAGCAAGTGACTAAATCTCTGTCAGAGTGTTAGTACCAAGATACATCTGACCACAGACCGTGATCTAGAAAACACAGACAGAAAAAGGTACATGACTTATACTGCCCACTGGGTGAACCTTCTGACGGTCGTCAAGCATGTAACCTGTGGCTCCCATGTGGATTTGGTGTTACCGCCAAGGATTGCATACAGGCCTGCCTCTTCTCCTCCTCCTACTTCATCTTCCGTCTCGGCTAACTCCTCCTTTTCCACTGGTACCGCCTCTTCCGCTGTGCCCCCCAAGCATCCCAGAACCTATTCGATGTCCCAGGCGAGACGTTGCCATTGTGTGCTGCGGCTCTTGTGCCTGGAAGCCAAGAGTCACACCAGTCCTGCACTGCTTTCAGCTCTGCGGTCACAGGCCGATCAGTGGCTAAACCGGCTCAATTTGACAGTTGGTGTGCCACAACGGTGCCAATCTGCTGAGTGTGCTGAAACAGGGCAAAATGACACACGTCCTGAACTTAGTCGTGCAGCGATTCGTTGCCAAATACCCCGGTGTCCAGGACGTCTTGCAGCAGGCCAGGAAAATCTCTGGCCATTTTAGAAGATCTTACACGGCCATGCTTTGCCTTGCGGACGTTCAGTGGCGACACCTTGTATATGCTTGATAGACTGATACCAGCAGAAACGTGCAGTTAACGACTACCTGTACGAACTCGGCGGCAGGACAGGTTCTGGGGAGCTTGGTTTCTTTTCACCGCACCAGTGGCTGGTCATGCACGACGCATGCAGACTTCTGTGGCCATTTGATGAGATCACCACACTGGTCAGTCGCAGCCAGGGCGCCATCAGTGACATCATACCTTACGCCTTCTTTCTGGAGCGTGCATTGCGTTGTGTCATTGATCAAGCAGTCGAGGAGCAGGAGCTGGAAGATGAGGAAGTCGCAATTGTGAATGAATTCCCAGGGGGTGGGGGCCTACTCCATCTGAGACAAGTCAGCAGGAGTCTGAAGAGGATGGTGGCTGGGGGGGAGGAGGAGCAGGAGCAAGAAGAGCAGACTTTAAACTTTTCGGGGATCCCTGGTGTTGTCCGTGGCGAGGAGACCGAGGGCGACATTCTCCTGGGCGATGAGCAGGGGCCAGGGCGCTCCACCGCTTCCAGTTTAGTACAAATGGGGGCCTTCATGCTCCAGTGTTTGAAGAGGGACCCCCGTATAAAAAGCATAAAGGTCAAGGACCTGTACTGGGTGGCAACGTACTTAGACCCGGTACAAACATAAAATGGCAGACATGTTACCAGCATTCTGCTGTTGCGGGCACTGGCAGAGGAATTTCCACCCACAGCAAAACAGGTGTGGGTACCAATCCTACAGCGCCTGCAAGAACAGGGCGCTTTGAAGATGTGTTCGCCACTTCAGATATGAGAATTCTTGCAGCCAACCCATTGACGGCTACCCTCCGGATCAGGCCTCAGGGAATGCCTGGACCAGCAGGTGTCCGACTATATCGAGTTAACGGTCGACGTGGAAGCTCTGAGAAGCGAGGAACCCCTTGACTACTGGGTGTGCAGGCTTGACCTGTGGCCAGAGCTGGCACAATTTGCCATGGAAATCTTGGCTTGCCCCTCATCGAGTCTCCTGTCCGAAAGGACGTTTAGCGCAGCAGGGGGGATTGTGACAGATAAGCGCACGACAGTGTGGACTACCTCACATTTTTTTGAATGAGGCATGGATCTCGGAGGAATTGAACACCTGTGATGACCACGTGTAATTGAATTTCCTCATGCCAGCCCACACATATCCGCCACCACACAGAACAAAGAATGGTCCTTGCCTCATGTATATATAGCGGAATAAAAGGCCTTTTAGGTCAGGTGAAGGCCCAATTTTTGGGGCCTGTACTGGCCGACCGTTACATATTTATCCTGTGGCTGCCTAATGTACCTCCAGCCACAGAATCCAAAGAATGCCTATTGCCTAATTTTTGGGGCCTGTACATTTTTTATCTCTAGCCACATAATCACACCCTTGTCTTACTCCTCTGCCTCTCATTATGGTGGTGTATGAACCGCATTCACCATAAGGACCTTCTAATGTCACAGGGTCATGTGACTGTGCCCCCACATACCTGCATTGTGCCCTCTTACCACACCCTGTGCAGTGCCCCTAGTCATTCCCTGTACTGTGCCCTCTTATACCCTTTTATCCGGTAACGGTATGGTGGTGTTATGTGGTCACTGTACAGAGATGTTATCCGGTCAATGTATGGTGGTGGTATCCAATAACTGGATGGCCATAACTGTATCCCTTTCCCTGCCCACGCCATCCTTTTTTTAGACCTGGCATGAGCGGGAAAAAAATATGCAGATTGTGGTGCTAAGGATCTTTGCGCCTAAATCTGTCAGAAATACACCAAACAGACGTATTTCTATATAATAAATGACCACCTAATTGTATTATTATTTGGGGGTAGGGCTAATATCTTTATATTATATAAATTCTAATGTATTATACTGGGCCCTGTATTTCCCAGTAGAAAATGATCCTTGGGAAACCGTTCTCATCCCTGACCACGAGGACCAGGTAGCGCTCTGTCAGTACATGGCGGCCTCCCCTCTCTGCCACACTGCTCCACTCTATACTGTTGCTTATTCTGACACTAGGGCTGGGTTCACATCCTATTTTTGCCATCCATTTAATGCATACCAAAAATGTATGCGCTAACAGATGCCTCAGACTCATGCTGTACAGTGACGTCCGTTCAACATACAGTTCCATGGAAGAAAATAAATTTACGTTAACGTATGCATTTTTTTTATGGTCTCTGCAGGATACAAAAACGTGGGGCGCTGCACATTTGTATACATAAAACCCATAGGAAATAAGCAGGGCACATTTTTGAGAGTTTTCCTTTAAGACGCCGAAAAATGGCCCCTGATTAAAAATACATATTTTTTTGTGGGAATGTTTGCCAATGATCCCCCTCTGGTATATCACTGTCCATGTTGTGGGACTATTTGTGTACTTCTAGTAAGTGTTTGCTGGCTGCAAATATGACCTGAAGGTATTTCAGGTTCGCCCGCCATTAAAGTAAATGGGGCCCGCCGCAAACGCGCGGTTCGCGAACATTTGATTGCAAACGCACATTCGCGAATCGTCCCGGCTGATGTTAGTCCATCACTACTTAATATGCATCATCCTTCAGCATCGTGGCCATTAAAGGGGGCGTTTGTCTCACATAATCAACTGGCATTTACCATTAAAAAAATATATATAATAAAAAATATTATATATACAGTCCTGATCAAAAGTTTAAGACCACTTGAAAACAATGAATAAACTGAAACAGGCTGTTTTTCAGCTGATCAAAAGTTTAGGACCACACCTCCAAAAAAAATAAAAAAGATAAACCCCCCCAAAACAGAAATCCAACTTCCAAACATGAACTCAGTAATGAGTAGCTCCGCCGTTATTGTTGATCACTTAAAAAATTTGTTTCGGCATGCTTGATGCAAGCGTTTCCATGAGGTGAGGGGGAACATTTCTCTAAGTGGTGAAGACGGCCACACGAAGGCCATCTACTGTCTGGAACGGTTGTCCATTTTTGTAAACTTCCCTTGCCATCCATCCCCAAAGGTTCTCAATTGGATTTAGATCAGGGGAACACACAGGATGGGCCAAAAGAGTGATGTTATTCTCCGGGAAGAAGTCCCTTGTCCTGCGGGCATTGTGTACTGTAGCGTAGTCCTAATGAAAAACCCAGTCGTTACCACACAGACGAGGGCCCTCAATCATGAGGAATGCTCTCTGCAACATCTGGACATAGCCAGCGTCCGTTTGACGCCCCTGCACTTCCTGAAGCTCCATTGTTCCACTGAAGGAAAAAGCACCCCAGACCATTATGGCGCCCCCTCCACTGTGGCGCGTAGAAAACATCTCAGGTGGGATCTGCTTGTCATGCCAGTAACATTGGAAACCATCAAGGTTACATTTTTTCTCATCAGAGAATAAAAGTTTCTTCCACCTTTGAATGTCCCATGTTTGGTGCTCTCTTGCAAAGTCCAAACGAGTTCTGTGGCGTTCAAGGAGACGAGGTCTTTGAAGATGTTTTTTGTTTTGGAAGCCCTTCAGTCTCAGATGCCGTCTGATGGTTATGGGGCTGCAGTCAGCACCAGTAAGGGCCTTAATTTGGGTCGAGGATCATCCAGTATCTTGACGGACAGCCAATTGGATCCTCCGGCTCAGTGCTGGTGAAATTTTTGGGGGTCTTCCACTTGACTTTTTTGTTCCATAACCCTCAGGATCATTTAAGAAATTCCAAATGACTGTCTTACTGCGTCCCACCTCAGCAGCGATGGCGTGCTGTGAGAGACCCTGCGTATGCAGTTCAACAACCCGACCACGTTCAAAAAGGGAGAGTTTTTTTGCCTTTGCCATCACAACGTGTGACTACCTGACAGAAAACTGACAATGTGTGCGCCTGCGCCGATTGAAGACAGGTACGGCGCAGGCGCCAGATTTTGAATGCAAACAGGGCCAGCAGAGAACGATCCCGTTCCCTGGCCCTGTCAATCAACATGCGGAGGGGGCGTCATTATGATAGGAGGATGCGGCTGCTACCAGCAAGTAGTCGCCCTATTTGCTGGTAGACAGGTGATTTACATATTATTAAAGTAAGTTTTTAGCAAAATCTACTGAACCAAAATGATTAATCACATTATGTATGGATAAATCGCAGTATAGGGATTATAAGTACACAAAAAAAAAAAAGTTTAGTGGGGTGACAGAAACCCTTTAAAAAAAAAAAAAATTATACATACATACATACACCCCTAAAGAATTATTAGGAACACTATACTAATACGGTATTGGACCCCCTTTTGCCTTCAGAACTGCCTTAATTCTACGTGGCATTGATTTAACAAGGTGCCGATAGCATTCTTTAGAAATGTTGGCCCATATTGATAGGATAGCATCTTGCAGTTGATGGAGATTTGAGGGATGCACATCCAGGGCACGAAGCTCCCGTTCCACCACATCCCAAAGATGATCTATTGGGTTGAGATCTGGTGACTGTGGGGGCCATTTTAGTACAGTGAACTTATTGTCATGTTCAAGAAACCAATTTGAAAAGATTCGAGCTTTGTGACATGGTGCATTATCCTTCTGGAAGTAGCCATCAGAGGATGGGTACATGGTGGTCATGAAGGGATGGACATTGTCAGAAACAATGCTCAGGTAGCCCGTGGCATTTAAACGATGGCCAATTGGCACTAAGGGGCCTAAAGTGTGCCCAGAAAACATCCCCCACACCATTACACCACCACCACCAGCCTGCACAGTTGTAACAAGGCATGATGGATACATGTTCTCATTCTGTTTACGCCAAATTCGGACTCTACCATTTGAATGTCTCAACAGAAATCGAGACTCATCAGACCAGGCAACATTTTTCCAGTCTTCAACAGTCCAATTTTGGTGAGCTCGTGCAAATTGTAGCCTCTTTTTCCTATTTGTAGTGGAGATGAGTGGTACCCGGTGGGGTCTTCTGCTGTTGTAGCCCATCCCCCTCAAGGTTGTGTGTGTTGTGGCTTCACAAATGCTTTGCTGCATACCTCGGTTGTAACGAGTGGTTATTTCAGTCAACGTTGCTCTTCTATCAGCTTGAATCAGTCGGCCCATTCTCCTCTGACCTCTAGCATCAACAAGGCATTTTCGCCCACAGGACGGCCGCATACTGGATGTTTTTCCCTTTTCACACCATTCTTTGTAAACCCTAGAAATGGTTGTGCGTGAAAATCTCAGTAACTGAGCAGATTGTGAAATACTCAGACCGGCCCGTCTGGCACCAACAACCATGCCACGCTCAAAATTGCTTAAATCACCTTTCGTTCCCATTCTGACATTCAGTTTGGAGTTCAGGAGATTGTCTTGACCAGGACCACAACCCTACATGCATTGAAGCAACTGCCATGTGATTGGTTGACTAAATAATCGCATTAATGAGAAATAGAACAGGTGTTCCTAATAATTCTTTAGGTGAGTGTAATATAGTAATATATATATATATATATATATATATATATATATATATATATATATATATATATATATATATATATATATATATATATATAGCAGCATCAATTCACAAAATCAACAACGGGTGCTATGTCCAGGGAATTCACTGCTTACCCTCGGATACAAACGGAAAAGGACAGCACATCCAGTAGTACGAAAAATATATTTATTGGGCCACAGTGGGGCGACGTTTCGGCTCAAAATACAGAGCCTTTCTCAAGCATCCATGCTTGAGAAAGGCTCTGTATTTTGAGCCGAAACGTCGCCTCACTGTGCCACTGTGGCCCAATAAATATATTTTTCGTACTACTGGATGTGCTGTCCATACATATTATTTTTATATATATATATATATATATATATATATATATATATATATATATATATATATATATATAATATATATATAAATTTTTTTTTTTATATAAGCCACTTACTAATTGATTATATTTGTTATATTTATCCAAAATCCCTCCCTTCTCTTTCTTCACCAGATAAGTGCATCCCCTGGTTATTATGGACTACAGTCACCGCTGCAATGCATTAGTGGTGGCCGCGCTTGTGTACTGTCAGAAACAGTTCCAGCCTCTCTGGTGGCCGGGATCTCAGTAGCTCCATTCCCAGCCACCTCATAAATTTGCTTATAGTTTGTGTAAAACTGCTCCAAGGCATGTGCTGCCTATGAGCTCTTCTACACAACAAGGAAATCTGCAATCCAGCGAAGGGACAGAATTATGATAGGTCCAGGGCTTACTCAATATTCCTGGACCTGTAATAGCAAGGGGCAGGATTACTTAATCTCAGCACTGCTTGCTTTTGCCATCATTCATACTAATTCACATGTCCATATGCGTTTTGCCGATCCGCAAAACACGGACACCGACAATGTGCGTTCCGCATTTTGCGGACCGCAGATTGTCGACACTCTCAGAAAGGACAAGAATAGGATATGTTTTATTTTTTTGGCGGAACGCAAGTGCGGATCTGCAAATGCGTACAGCACATTCCGTCCCCATTGAAAATGAATGGGTCCGCACCGGTTCCACAAAATTACGGAACAGATGTGGACCCATTTTGCTGACGTGTGAATGGACCCTAACAGGCAACGCCCCCTACAGAGCAGGAAGTTCGGGGCAGGCTCTAAGCAGAAGAGGTGAGACAACCCCTTTAATACAGGAGAATCCCTTCATCTGATTCCATTGAACTCACCAGCCAGCCTTTCCCGGTCGTCAGTTTGAGGATCTCTCCTTTGGACTTTGAGCCGTTTAAATAACCAGTGCAATCATCCAAAAATCTCTGCGCCCGGATGTCGTAAAATAAGAGAGAGCCCTGACCAGTCCCCACAGTGATAATATGCTCATAGAAGCTTACAGAGCGGATACCTGCACACAGATACAAACAACAAGTGATCAGAATTGTGCAGCAACCATAGAGAACATACATAATATTAATCTCTTTGTGGTATTATTCAGAGCAGAGATCACAGATCTCCAATTTGAAGGACCTTTACTGAATAGAAAATGAAAATCAATTTTTAATTGTGGTACCCCTAATGCGAGATAACTGATTCCAGCAGGTCCAAGCAGCTGAAGCATCAATATGCACTAATGCTGCTGGGGAAAAATCAAGAGGGTCATTCAAACTTGACTCTTTCAGACAGAAGTGTTGTAATCTGAGGGAAACTTAAAAAGCAAATTAAAGGGGTATACCTATCTCTGACATTAGGGGCATATCCTAGCGATATGCATTCAATGTCTGATAGGTGTGGGTCCCACCTCTGGGACCCGCACACATACTTAGAACGGAGCCTGCGAACTGCCAGAGAGCGCATGCGCAGCTGACCTCCACTTATTCCAACAGAATTTTCGGCTCCCCAAGAGGAATGAATAGAGGGCGGCCGGGCATATAAAGTGCGAATCCCACCTCTGGCGATATGACCCCAATGTCTGAGATGGGAACATCCCTGTAACTGTTAACCCAGTCACAATGCCTTGTAGGGCTAGCTCAGATGAATGTTTTGTTACCTTTTGAAGTACTTTTTAATCCATAGCAAAAAAGTGCACAAAAGGCGGGAAAGAGCCAATCTGCGCACCTCTCGATCCCTCTTCAAGCCCCTCCCTTTACTTAAGTGACAGAGCCAGGTTCCTGCAGTCATCTCTCAAGAAAAGCGTGGGGCTGACAAAGGAAGCAGGAGGAGAAAGTGCTCAGACACCATCTCCGTGCACTTAATTGCTCATTTCAATATGGACTCAAAGAATTCTTTTCTCCAGAAGGAAGCAACGGATCACTAAGTGAAAGATATCAATACATGCAGCTGAGCTAGCTCTACAGGGCATTGTGCCTGGTTTAACAGTGAATTTCCGGAGGACAGACTCTATTTGAAAGGGGTTCCTCTGACTTAAAGGCTATGGACACCTTTGGAGATAATTTTTATATTATTGCATTGTAATCATTTTGAGCTAAAAATATATATATTTTTTTCAATTGGTCTTTATTAAAAATGTTGAGCCTCTTTCTCTGTATAGCTTTGAGATTCTCTAGTAGCAGGCTCTGTATTTTGCCAGTGTTCCATCAAGCAGCTCAGCTCATGGCTCCTTATGTCTGCTCTCTAACCTCCAGAACCCTCATTATAGCTAAATTCTTATCTTACTGATAAGAAAGTGGCTTAAATTAAGCTGAATATATATATATATATATATATATATATATATATATATATATATATATATATATATATATATATATATATTTTAAAAAAACAATTAAATTTTTTTGGCTTAAAATGGGGAAATTGCAATAGTAAACAAATTGCCCCAAAGGTGTGAATAGCCTTTAACCCCTTAATGACCAGCCTGTTTTGGTCCTTAATAACCATGCCATTTGGTCATTAGCTTGAACTTATTTTTCTGTCTATGCAGCAGTATGTGGCTTGTTTTCAAGTTGTAGTTTTTAAGCATCATTTAGGGGTACACATAACTTACTGATTAACTTTTATTAACTCTTTTTGGGAAGGGGATGGATAAAAACATTGTTACCCTTTTGCTCATCAGTGTATAATGAAAATTACACTTCCGCCTCTCTGGCTTAAAGTGGCTTTCCATGCCTTTAATATCGATGGCCTATCCTCAGAATAGGCCATCAATATTACATCTGCAGGGGTCTGATGCCCCGTACTTTTGCCGTTCAGCTGTTTCAAAGTAGCTCTGAAATGGCACAGATCCGTCCATTATGTAGTGGATGGAAATGGTTACTGCAGTGGTTCTCCCATTAAAGTAAAAGGAAGCAGTGCTGTAGTGACAAGCTCCGTCCACTACACAAGTCCTGGTCCTGGTGCTGACTCAGTACGGGAACTACTCTAAAGTAGCTGATCACCAGGGGTGCGGGATGCCAGACCCCCGCCAATCTGATATCGATGGCATATCCTAAGGACACGCCATCAATAGTAAAGGAGTGAACAACCCATTTAATACTTAATAGTCTCCTAAATAAGCTAATAGATTATGAGGGAATTTTATTTTTTTATATTATATGTAACCCATCAGTCTTCCCATAAACTCACCACTGCCTTGCTCCCTGCAGTACACGGACCTAGTGTTCTCTGGCGGCTGCCGTGGATCAAGGAAAGACACATGTGCCTGGGATCCCACAGCATAGACTGACCACTCCAGACCATAGGAAAGACACACATTCTCTCTGCAATAGGGTAGCTTGGTAGAGAGCAGCTGAATGCAATCAGAAAAAGTGGAATCGGTCAGTAATTAGACAGAAAATAATCAATTGCGCCTTACAATGTAGCACCTGCCTCAACAAAAGCACACACACACACACACACACACACACACACACACACACAATGTAGTAAAGCAGTACTGCCCAGGGTTACAACATAATCTGTACCTAGATCCTAAAGCAGGTAGAGATTCAACATTATGTGACAAATACCATATTTTTAGCCCCATAAGATGTATTTTTCCCCCCCAAAAGTGGGGGAAAAATGCCCCTGCATCTTATGGGGCAAATACTAAATGAGCAGCTTCCGATATGGAAGCGCTCATTAGTACCGGAGGACCAGGAAGCGGTGAAGGCTCTGTAGTCACCACTTCCTGGTCCTCACCTGTTGGCTGTGAAATCTTCGCACAGCTTAAGCGTGCTCTGTGATCTTGCGCTGTGCGCAGCCTTCACAGCACAGCTGGCGGCAAAATGAAGAGGATTGCGCTGTGGGTGAGGAGCGGCGGTGTCCAGGAGCAGGAGAGGTAAGCGTTTTTTTTTATTTTGTGATCTGAGGCTGCTGGGGGCTGATATGGGGCATGGGGTCTCATCTGAGGTCTGATTGGGGGTCTTCTTTATATTGGACTCTGATCTGAGGTCTTATTAACATTGGAAATCTGATTGGGGCTGTCAGATGAGGTCTGATTGCTGTTGTGATTACTTTCTAATGAAAAATATTTTTTTTCTTATTGTCCTCCTCTAAAACTTAGGTGCGTCTTATGGGGCGAAAAAATACGGTAATTACATAATATGACTTTACAGAGCTCCAAATCCTCTGCTTTAGTAAGGAATTCAGCTACCACTAGGGGGAGCTCAATAAAATATATAACTATGCAACTTCCATTGAACTCAATGATACATTTGTATTTAATAGTGAAATGGTTTGCCCCGACTAAGTCCTTGCCGACTAATATTCTATAGGTCCATCAGTACATATTTTCATACTGAAGTCCAAAACACCTCATTTACATACCTTGGCTAAAGTGTATTCTGCGGTCCACAAGTGGAAGTAACCATCCAGGGACACCGCTCCCAACTCCTGCAAAACAAAGATACTTAGATTATCCGAGATGGACAAACCAACCTGTCATACATAGATAACCACACAACGTCAGTTTTTATTAAGACACTTCATAGACATTAGTTTATAGATTTTTTTGTATTATTTAAAACCAAAATATTTTTTCACAACTGTTTTTAAATGTTCTGAGTTTATTTAAATTACATTTTTTTTGTACATCATTATAAGGGCGGCCATCTTGCCAGAGCTGCTGCAATTCAGATATTTGCTTTACAGCACCCACATAGACACAGAAAAATGGTGTTGGCAGATGACTAATTGGTGCACATTAAATACAGCAGTACCATGTACGAAGGGCGCACAGTTTTGTGCAACCGGTATTTTGCACAAATTGAATTTCTGATATTTTTCATCGTTAAGGGGGTTTACCAGGCACCTGATTTTGATGACCTTTTCTCAGCTGAGGGTCTGGTAGCTGCTCCATACAAACAGAAGAACATAGGCCTCCTATCTACTGATCAGAGGGGGTCTGAAAGCTGGCAAGTGGATAAGTTGTCATGGGACAACCCCAGGGCTATTTGAACTTGAAGGAAAACCCCTACTTATGACATCAATGGAGTTCCCTTTGTGATGTCATGGGGGGGGGGGGGGTTCTTAAAACAAAGCAGAGTTTTAAGGTTCCTTAGATCTTCGCCATTAGACAGGAAGACTAACTGTGACAGACTGCGGCCATCAGCTGTGGAAGAGACACACACGTACCTTCTTCCAGCTGTTGAATGCCAGGGCGCGGACCTTGCAGTTTGAAGAATTGCTGCTCTCTTTGGGGATGTCCTTCAATGCTTTGTGGTAAATATGAGCATAGACTGGCACCCGGGAGTGGCTGTGTTGGAAGTTGCATTTATTCATCACCTCGTCGTTAATCTCCCACAGGGCCATTGAGCCATCACGGGAGCCTGAAATGGAAAGGGGGTTCAGACCAAAACTGAGCATTTCTGGATAAAATTAAAGGGGTTATGTCACTTCAGCAAGTGGCATTTATTATGTAGTATGTAGCAAAAGTTAATACCAGGCACTTACTAATGTATTGTGATTGTCCATATTGCTTCCTTTGCTGGCTGGATTCATTTTTCCATCACATTATACACTGCTCGTATCCATGGTGGCCGTGCTTGCACACTATAGGAAAAAGTGTGCCGGAGAGCACATATGCCAGTGCTTTTTCGTATAGTGTGTAAGTACAGCCACTGCTGCTGGATTGCAGGGTGGTCGTAACCATAGAAACGAGTAGTGTATAATGGAATGGAAAAATGAATCCAGCCACAATAAGGACAATCACAGAACATTAGTAAGTGCCTTGTATTAGCATTTATTATGTAGAGAAAGTTATTTTCCGAAATGAGACAACCCCTTAAAAGGCCATGTGTGTTATAATAGAAGGTTTATAGCCTATGTTCCCCTTTTACAGAATAAATGTATGTAAAGATTTGTAATTTTGTAAAAAAAACATTGCTTTGCTGTTTTGTACTGATCTTCTGTTAGAGCCTGTATATCAGTCCAGAGCTGAAGTCGTAATTCTGCTGATCACTACTGGAAAGAGTCAATATAAACCCCCTAGCAACTTAGCTGAACTACTAATAGACTAATTACATAAGATGCACACAGTGTCTGCTGTAAAGACACCACTTCTCAGAATGCAGAGCAAGCTCTGTGTAGACGATGTACAAGAAGGGAATGCTGGGAGATGTCAGGTCTGAAGTCTGCAGAATTGTTAATATAGAGAATTTTCACTGGATTGAAAACATGTTTTAGCACTGTCAGAAAATGTAAATGATGAACGGGATAAGGCAGTGATGGCGAACCTTTTGGAGACCAAGTGCCCAAACTGTAACCCAAAACCCACTTATTTATCGCAAAGTGCCAACACGGCAATTTAGCCTGAATACTACAGTCCAGCATAGTATATCTTCCATGTACTTTATCATTGAGCTATAATAACCTCCCTACATTCAATGCGCTGCCTGCATTGTTCATAGTGCGCCCTGCGCTGATGAATAGCAGGAAAAGTCTAAGGCATATTGGTACACCTTAGACCTTTTCCAGGGTGTGGATGCCCACAGAGAGGGCTCTGAGTGCCACCTCCGGCACCCGTGCCATAGGTACGCCACCACTGGGATAAGGTGTCCAGTATATCAAAATAATAATATGTAATGTAATGTATCTAATTAGTAATGTTTTGTTTTTGTTAAATATAACTCACCAGACACAACCAAGGTGTCACTAATCCATGCAATAGAGAAGATCCAGTCGTTGTGACCCTCCTATAAAGAAACAAGAAAATGGAGTTGCAGCAATACAGGTAAGAGATGTAGAGGTTTATGACAAAGTAGCATCTGATCACAGTATAAGAGCAGAGTCCCCAGCCGCACAGAGCAGTGAAGTGGGAAGTCCCAGATTCCGTTAATCACAGCGTTCATCATCAAAGACTTGGAAGCATGTGACTCACTACATGCAGTAATAGCAAGCTCAGAAATGATAAAAAAAATGCATTTAAAATATTTTACATGGAACAATATAAACTTTAAAGTGAATTTACATCATAGGGGACAACTGTTAGAACAGTGGAGGTCTGAGTGCCGAGACCCCACCGATCACAAAAACATGGGTCCGGTGTGACCCTTTATGAAAAGAGCACCTGGCATGCAGCCTGCCACTACATTCATCTATACAGGACCGCCCAAAAAAAAAAAAAAAAACACAACGCACATTGCTACCTCTGTCTGTCACCACAAATTGCCGTGCCAGCATGTTATAGAGCAGGAGGAGCTGAGCGGACTGATATATAGTTTTATGGGAAAAAGATTCATTATAACTTCAAATCTATACATTTATAACTCTTCTCTGTCTGATTTCATTGTTCATATGGAGGTGTTATAACTAACAGCCATCACCGATGTACAGCTATCAATGACTCACAGCTACCTCTGTATGGCATTCTTTGTGTAAGTGTGCATCACTGAGAACACCTACCCATGTACAGATATCAGTGACTGACAGCTATGTCTGTATACACACTTACACAGAGAATGCTATCAATCACTGATAACACATCCCCCATGTGCAGCTGAAGTCAGAAATAGCAGATAAACCAATCTATAAATTACAAGTTTTACTGAATTTTTACCCCCCAAAACACTAACAAATTCTTGCATTAATACAATAAAAAGTTGTCTTAGAGATTGGCCACTCTGCAATAGTAAGGGTGGCTGCACACGGTGCAATGTGCAGAAAATCTGGTTTGTGAATGGAGCCATTTCCTATGTCGTCATCTTGAGGACCCAGTGTGGCCAAAACAGTGTAGAGGCACTATTTATAGGAGCAGCAACCCCGTCCTAAACCAGCAGGGCAGAAACACTAAGGAAGAAATTGAATGAAGATAACAGGAGCAGGGACATGAAACCAGTAAGTTAACTGTAAATATTAAAGAGTGGACAACCCCTTTAGGCCAACTTACAGCACTAACTGCCTTCTGTTTACTGTTGAATTGAATGTGTAAAACAGTATTGTGGGTTCCCTCTAGTGGTGGCTGCAGGAAGCCAGATTTCCATCACTTAACTATTGGGAATAGCAATTATTTTTTTCTGAGAATGTGGATTGTGCAAAAATTAGCAACGTCCGAATGCTTTAAAGCTGGTGCTAAATTCTCCCCTGTGTTTATGCTGCAGATCAGACAAATTTTGTATTAGACAAATAGGGCCCTGACCACCACAGGATATGAAGAAATTAATTAGCACAGAATTTACAGGTCTTCACGTATATATGTAAACCTTTCATCAAAGTAAAACTCACATCTCCAACACAGACGGGATCGAGCGTCGGCAGGCGATACACTGCCAGGCTGTTGGGGTTATCTCCCCCGGTAGCCAGCAACGTGCGGGAAGGGTTGATCTCGATGGCATGGATTCCACAGCTCTGAGGAGTTGTATTAACCGGTTCACGATCTTTCAAGATGGGGATCTTTGTGATTTGTCCTGTCTGTATATCCACTACAAATAACTAACAAGAAAAAGAAAAGAAAACTAAAGAAGAATGACATTTGGAACACAAACAATATACAGATGTAGCAGAGGTGAGATAAATGTTAACATATTTATGCCAAATCATTATCTGTTACGTTGCCTACTGTTACTGCTTTAACAGCAATATCTGCTCTTGAATACCATAATTTACCTTTTAAATGAAATTTTTAATATATCAGTATAAGAGAGAGCTTAACAGTAGAGGGCTTATTACCTAGGTTTGATCCACTGAACTCAATAATTACAATTCTAAGCTCCCCCTAGTGGCAGATGCGGGTAGCCAGTGTGTTCAGCTTCACAATATTGATGGCTTATCCTCAGGATAGCCTCCATTGGTATCAGATCCCCAGCTGTTTTAAGGGGCCACACCACTCAGTGCTGCAGCCCTTTCAATGTTTACCTGCATGCCATACTTTATAGTGGTGCAGGGTAATTACAAATTTATCCATTCACTTGAAATGGAGAAAACTACATTGTAGCAGTGGTGCAGGATAATTGCAGACAGCAAGCAGGAAAACACCGAGGAGGCTGCAGCACTCGTATGAGTGCACGTGACCCCTTAAAACAGTTAATCGCTGGGGAGGGTCAGAGTACGAAAGTCGGACCCCCCACGGATCTGAGATGATCAATATCGTAGCCTATTATGAGACTACAACATCAATATTCTAAAGCTGAAATTAATCATGACACATTTTTGGTCAAAATCATGACAGGACGATAAAAAGTTGCAGATGGAATTATTTGAACTCAGTTAAAAATTATACCAACTAGTGTCAGAGTAAAGATTTTGTATTGCGTCCTAACAGCTTTATACTTCATGTATGGCCAAACAGCGCAACCATGCAAGCCGAGACGGTATTCATTTAATTTATTATAATCGGATTGCTTTGTCAGCATTCATTGTTAATGGCTGTGTGAGTACAGTCAAATCCAAAAACTGAATAAACAATCCGTTTCCAATGAGTTAAAGGCATTTCCCAGGAGTTCAGTATTGACAGGCTATCCTTAGAATAGGTCATTAATATCTGAACGGTTAGGGGCCGACTACCGACACCCCTGACGATCAGAATTGTAGGATTCCCCATTTCAGGACAGTCATATTGCGCAATACATCACACCTGAAACAGCGAATTCTACAGCACTGTGAAGAATTATCACCTGTGGTTCTTCTGCTTGTTCACATTGGAAGTCGCTTTTCTACAAATTACACCAGTTAAAAGGGTGTGTCCAGACGCTTGCCTCCTCCTGTATGTATAATAATCACTAGTTCAAACCACCTCCACTCTGTTACTCCCTGCCAGGCTTTCTTTATATGACTGCAGCAGCAACACACTTATCAACTGCAGCCAATCAATGGCCTCAGCAGCCTTATGCCATATACTGCTGAAGCTGTTGAATGACTGCAGCAGTCACAATCACTATATGGGCACGTAACTGCTGCAGCCAAGAACATAGTGTCATAACTGCAGTGGCAGGGAGAGTTAGGGAGCCTTCACACGCTATGGATGTTGTTGCAGAATTTTCCGCGACTGAAAATCAGTTCCATTCATTTGAATGGGGTGGCAAGCACATGGATTTCCGCAAGCCCAATTCAGGTGAATGGAACTGATTTTCAGTCACGGAAAATTGTGCAATAAAATCCGCAGCGTGTGAAGGCGCCCTTAGTGTGAGGATGTTGAAGGGGAGGGGGGTTTAAAACCGGTGAGTATGTTATTTTATCATTTTAAAATCTTCCTCGCCTGTTTCGATAGCTTTTTTACACTCTGACAACCCCGTTGCATAAATAATCTTACCGTATTGCATTTGGTTCCACAAACGACTTGACGGTGGTTCAGCCATTGTGATGCGAACACCTTATTAAGGGTTCCTAGTTGGAACTCCTTCTCCTTTAGGATGCCAGGCAGAGTTTGAGCAGCGCAGCCACGTAACAAGCGATAGTAACTGGGGTCGTCCTGTGCCTTCAACTCTCTTGTCTTCAGATAAAACACCATAGACTTCTTCTCTGGAGGAAGCCGCCTCCGCTTCTGAATGGCATAGTCCCAATCGGCCTGCAATATGGCAGATAACAGCGAGTCAACTATTTAACCCCTTAGGGACACAGCCTTTTTACACCTTAGGACCAGGCCATTTTTTGAAAATCTGACCAGTGTCACTTTAAGTGCTGATAACTTTAAAACGCTTTGACTTATCCAGGCCATTCTGAGATTGTTTTTTCGTCACATATTGTACTTCATGACACTGGTAAAATAAAGTTAAAAAAATATTTTTTTTTGCATAAAAAAAAGTCAAATTTACCAAAAATTGGGAAAAATTTGCAAATTTCAAAGTTTCAGTTTCTCTACTTCTGTAATACATAGTAATACCCCCAAAAATTGTGATGACTTAACATTCCCCATATGTCTACTTCATGTTTGAATTATTTTGGGAATGATATTTTATTTTTTGGGGATGTTACAAGGCTTAGAAGTTTAGAAGCAAATCTTGAAATTTTTCAGAAATTTACAAAAACCCAATTTTTAGGGACGAGTTCAGGTCTGAAGTCACTTTGCGAGGCTTACATAATAGAAACCACCCAAAAATGACCCCATTCTATAAACTACACCCCTCAAGGTATTCAAAACTGATTTTACAAACTTTGTTAACCCTTTAGGTGTTGCACAAGAGTTATTGGCAAATGGGGATGAAATTTGAGAATTTCCTTTTATTGCCTAATTTTCCATTTTAACCCATTTTTTCCACTAACAAAGCAAGGGTTAACAGTCAAACAAGACTGTATCTTTATTGCCCTGACTCTGCCGTTTACAGAAACACCCCATATGTGGCCGTAAACTACTGTACGGCCACACAGCGGGGCGTAGAGTGAAAGGTGCGCCGTATGGTTTTTGGAAGCCAGATTTTGCTGGACTGTTTTTTTGACACCATGTCCCATTTGAAGCCCCCTGATGCACCCCTAGAGTAGAAACTCCATAAAAGTGACCCCATCTAAGAAACTACACCCCTCAAGGTATTCAAAACTGATTTTACAAACTTTGTTAACCCTTTAGATGTTGCACAAGAGTTATTGGCAAATGGGGATGAAATTTGAGAATTTCATTTTTTTGCCTAATTTTCCATTTTAACCCATTTTTTCCACTAACAAAGCAAGGGTTAACAGCCAAACAAGACTGTATCTTTATTGCCCTGACTCTGCCGTTTACAGAAACACGCCATATGTGGCCGTAAACTACTGTACGGCCACACAGCGGGGCGTAGAGTGAAAGGTGCGCCGTTTGGTTTTTGGAAGGCATGTTTTGCTGGACAGTTTCTTTGACACCATGTCCCATTTGAAGCCCCCTGATGCACCCCTAGAGTAGAAACTCCATAAAAGTGACCCCATCTAAGAAACTACACCCCTCAAGGTATTCAAAACTGATTTTACAAACTTTGTTAACCCTTTAGGTGTTGCACAAGATTTAATAGAAAATAGAGATACAATTTCAAAATTTCACTTTTTTGGCAGATTTTCCATTTTAATATTTTTTTTCCAGTTACAAAGCAAGGGTTAACAGCCAAACAAAACTCATTATTTATGGCCCTGATTCTGTAGTTTACAGAAACACCCCATATGTGGTCGTAAACTGCTGTACGGGCACACGGCAGGGCGCAGAAGGAAAGGAATGCCATACGGTTTTTGGAAGGCAGATTTTGCTGGACTGGTTTTTTTGACACCATGTCCCATTTGAAGCCCCCCTGATGCACCCCTAGAGTAGAAACTCCAAAAAAGTGACCCCATTTTAGAAACTACGGGATAGGGTGGCAGTTTTGTTGGTACAAGTTTAGGGTACATATGATTTTTGGTTGCTCTATATTACACTTTGTGCGGCAAGGTAACAAGAAATAGCTTTTTTGGCACCGTTTTTTTTTTTTTTTGTTATTTACACCATTCATCTGACAGGTTAGATCATGTGGTAATTTTATAGAGCAGGTTGTCACGGACGCGGTGATACCCAATATGTATACAATTTTTTTTATTTATGTACGTTTTACACAATAATTTCATTTTTAAAACAAAAAAAAGTTTTAGTGTCTCCATAGTCTAAGAGCCATAGTTTTTTAAATTTTTGGGCGATTATCTTAAGTAGGGTCTCATTTTTTGTGGGATGAGATGACGGTTTGATTGGCACTATTTTGGGGTGCACATGACTTTTTGATTGCTTGCTATTACACTTTTTGTGACGGAAGATGACAAAAAATGGCTTTTTTTACACCGTTTTTATTTTTATTTTTTTACGGTGGTCATCTGAGGGGTTAGCTCATGTGATATTTTTATAGAGCCGGTGAATACGGACGCGGCGATACCTAATATGTATACTTTTTTTTATTTATGTAAGTTTTACACAATGATTTCATTTTTGAAACAAAAGAAATCATGTTTTAGTGTTTCCATAGTGTAAGAGCCATAACTTTTTCAGTTTTTGGGCGATTATCTTGGGTAGGGTATGATTTTTGCGGGATGAGATAATGGTTTGATTGTTACAATTTTGGCATAGATGCGACTTTTTTGATCACTTTTATTACCTTTTTTGGGAAGTAAGGTGGGCAAAATTCCAATTTCATCATAGTTTTTAATTTTTTATTTTTATGGCGTTCACCGTTCGGGTAAAGTAACATTACCGTTTTATAGATCAGGTCGTTACGGACGCGGCGATACCAAACATGTGTAGGGAATTTTATTTCTTTCATTTTTAATCAGTGATAAATGTGTTTTTTGATTTTTACTTTATTTTTCACTTTTTTCACTTTTTTTTTGACCCAGACCCACTTGGTTCTTGAAGATCCAGTGGGTCTGATGTCTACATAATACAGTACAGTACAATATATAGTACTATACTGTATTTTACACTTTGTCTGAACAGATCTATGCCTTTCAGCACAGATCTGTTCAGAACCATGGACAGCAGGACGCCTGAGAAGGCGTCCTGTTGTCATGGGAACCTTCCCCGTCTGCTCAGTTATGGTCAGAACTGCGCAGACGGGGAAGGGTAAGGACGGGGCTTGGGGGGGCTGCCTGGGAGCTCTCTCCCTCTCCATTCGGGGGACTGCAAAGGCACAGCAGCCCCCCGATGGGAGAGGGAGGGAGCTCCCTCTTACTGTTAACCTTTTCCATACAGCGGTCCGTACGGACCGCTGTATGGAAAGGGTTAAACGGCTGACATCGCATCACCGATGTCAGCCGTTTATACCAGGGTGCCAGCAATGTGCTGGCACCCTGGTATACCCACTAGACGCCAACGATTACGCAATGGGAGGCGGGCGGGGGATCGCGATCCCGCCTACCGCACCGCCCGCAACCCTCCCCCTGCACCTCCCACCGTGCCCAAATAACTCAGGGGTGCAGGGGGAGGAATACTGGACAAAGTTTTGAATCCTAAAGTTTCTGATCCCCGCGGTGACCGCGGGGATCATAAACTGCAGATATCGCAGCAAACCGCAGGTCTGAATTGACCTGCGGTTTGCCGCGATCGCCGACATGGGGGGGTCACGGGACCCCCCCGCGCATTTAGCCTAGGTGCCTGCTCAATGATTTGAGCAGGCACCGGGTTCCGATCACTGCCAGCCGCACGGCAGTGATCGAAAATGCACAGGGCGTACATGTACGCCCTGTGTCCTTAAGTACCAGGGCACAAGGGCGTACCTGTACGCCCTGTGTCCTTAAGGGGTTAAGTTTGCAAAGCTGAGAATACGTTCATCCTGAATAAGTTCCGTAGCAGAGGAGGAGGAGGCAGGCCAGGAGGGCAACGCGTCACTCAGGACGTCATGCACCTGCAACGCCCACTTTATGAATGAAGCAGGCAGCGCGGGCACGTGACGTAGTGAGTGAGCCGCCACCCTGCCTCCTCTCTGCTACGGAACTTGCTGTAAGTCATACAGCTGGATTACACATGATTATTATATTTTAACAATGCCTAAGGTTAGATAAGATTTGCAACAGTGAACGGGGCCAGTGCATTAGAATACTCCTAATCCAGATGCCCTGCATTGGGGGTCATTCACACTGCAGGGACACTGTTATGGGGGAGATCTGTGAATGGCACATAGCATAAGATGCTATATATGTGCCTTCCACAGTGCCCCCCCCCCCCCCTCCCCTAGCTGTGTGCATTAGTGTTGGTCTAGCACCAAAGGGCTCAGGTGCTCGAGTAGAACACCTCGGGATACTCTGGTGCTCTACCGAGAACCCAAGCACAATGGAAGTCAATGGGAGAACCCGAGCATTAAACCAGGCCACCCCCTGCTCTGGAGAGGGGAGGGTGTCTGGTTCATAGGAAAAAGGTCAGAAATTGATGGAAACCCCACGGAAATTGTTCGGAAACAGCATGGGGAGGATGTCTGGATGCATCTTGGACTCCCAGGTCGCTGCTGGGAACGATGTTGTCCGAGCAGTGCGCCACTTTTACAGACTGACAATAATACGCACAAAACCGAAGATAAAATCCATTTTAGAGGAAAAATTGTTAGGAAACATTCTTTGCTGTATATTTACTTGTATATAAAGTGCAAGTGCTGCCAGAAAATACAAGGAATAGGCACTCCGATACAACCTGTATATCACATAAAGGAGGGCCTCATTCACATTGTTGTACAATTGTTCAGGTAGTGGGACTGCTACACTCATAAAGCCTATGCACTAAGTGAAAGGGCTGCCAAAAATTACAAGGAAACGACACTCCAATACACTCTTTATTACACATAAAGGAGGGCATCATACACACCCTTGAAAAATTATGATTGATGGCCTGCTGGTGACCCTCAAAAACCATTATGGGTGAGGGCCTGCTGCAGAGCTGACCCTCAAAAACATTAGGAGCGAGGGCAGCCTAATGAGCATGTTGATATGATTGAGGAGGATGAGAAAAGGAAGCAAATTGAACCATATACCCTTTTTAGTAGTGGAAGGGGTGCATGGGAATACAGTGTAGTCAATATACCATAAAAGCCACATTTAAAGTGCCTTTATGTTCAGCATTTTCAGTTGACAGGCGGATGCAGTTACCAGTTATTATGCCCCCAGCAGCACTAGACGCTCTGACAAAACGCTGGCAGCGGGGCAGGCCAGCACCTCCAAGGCGTAGAGCGGCAGTTTGTGCCACATGTCCAGCTTGGACACCCAATAGTTGTAAGGCACACAGGGATCACTGAAGATGCCGAAACGGTCTGCTACGTACTCCTTCACCATCTTGCAAAACTTTTCCCTCCTTGTGACATTAGGCCGCGCATCAGGTTGAGTGTGCTGGCGGGGTGTCATAAAACTGTCCCAGGCCTTAGAGAGTGTTGCCCTGCCTCTGTTGGAACTGCTGTGTGTTCCCCTCGTCTCCCCTCCTCGACTGGCCAAGGAACCATGTACTCTGCAGCCAGCGTTGTCAGCTGGAAATGTTTGGAGCAATTTTTCCACAAGGACCTTCTGCTATTGCACCATTTTGCTTGTTATCTCCACCACAGGAATGAAAGAGGAGAAGTACTCTTTGTAGCGGGGGTCGAGAAGGGTAAACAACCAGTAATCGGTGTTGGCCAAAATGTGTACAACGCGAGGGTTACGGGAAAGGCAGCCTAACAAAGTCAGCCATGTGTGCCAGAGTCCCAACAGACAAGACTTCGCTGTCCTCATCAGGAGGATGACTCAATCTCATCTTCTTCCTCCTCTTCTACCCATCCACGCTGAACAGATGGAATAAACCTTCCATGGGTACTACCCTCTGTAATGGAGGCAACCATCTTCTGCTCCTCCTCCTCGTTATCATCTAATTTGCGCTGAGAAGATGAACTGAGAGTGGTCTGTCTATTACCCTATGTACTGTCTTCCCCCATTTCCACATGCAAAGTGTCCGCCTTAATTGTGAGCAGCGAGCGTTTCAGTAGACACAGAAGTGGGATGGTGACGCTGATAATAGCGGCATCACTGCTCACTATCTGTGTTGATTCCTCAAAGTTGCGTAAAACCTCAGAGGTCAGACATCAATGCCCACTCGACGCTTGTGGAGAGCGGAAGTTGACTGGAAAGGCGACGACCATGTTGCAGCTGGTGTTCCACTACTGCCCTCTGCTGCTCACAAAGCCTGGCCGCTGCAGCATTGCCAGACCGGCAGAAGCTGTCGATGATTTGCGGAAATGGGCACACACGCGGCACACCTTCACCAGTAGCTCAGGCAAATTGAGGTAGGTTTTGAGAAACCACTGAACCACTAGGTTGAACATGTTGGCCAGGCATGGTATGTGTGTGAGCTTGCAGAGCTCCAAATCCGCCACCAAGTTACGGCCATTATCAAACACAACCATGCCTGGTTGTAGGTTGAGTGGCGAGAGCCACAGCTCAGTCTGGTCCCTTATCCCCTGCCACAGCTCTGCAGTGGTGTGCTGTTTGTCACCTAAGCAGATCGGTTTAAGACAAGCCTGTTGCCGCTTCCCCACTGCAGTGCTACACTGCTCCCAGCTACCGAATGATGGCTGACTGGTGCTGCAAGAGGATAATTCAGAGGCAGAAGTGGAGGAGAAGCCACTAACGTAGGTGGCGGCGGAAACCCTGATGGAAGTAGGGCCCGCAATCCTTGGCGTCGGTAGCACCTGTGCCATCCCAGGGTACGACTCGCTCCCCTGGGATGCGGCACTCACCAAAAATACTCTTTGCAGCTTTATTCACTAAAAAGTCAGCGTCATTTAGGCAAAAACACAGCTAGAAGGCAACAGCCATTTCGCTTGAAAAGGCACAACAAGCGCGAAACGGCTATTGCCTTCTAGCTGTGTTTTGCCCACATGACGCTGACCTTTTAATGTGAATAAAGCTATTTAGAGTATTTTTTGGTGAGCGCCGCATTCTTTTTTCTTTTCTCTCCTTTGTTGCAAATACTACTTGTTTTTTATGCTGAGCACCACTACTACTTACATTCGATCAGTGCAGCACCAAATTAAATCTCACACCTACAGCAGTGCCGACCGTATCCTCTACATATTACTCAGTCGTTAAGTGGACCTTCCCAATAAATGCGTTGGTCAGGGCACGGGTGATGTTATGGGATACATGCTGGTGTAAGGCTGGGACTGCACACTAGGGATCGACCGATATTGATTTTTTAGGGCCGATACCGATAATTTGTGAACTTTCAGGCCGATAATTTATACTGATATTCTGTGAATTTTCATTTTTGAAAAAACAAAAACAAAATTCCTACACAAATCTGCTGAAAGTGAATGTTTATTGTTAACGTGTAGTTTTTTTTGTTGTAAATCTTTCTTTTTCATTTATACTTAATATTTTCATTTTTACTACCTTTTAGCCCAATTAGGGACTAGAACCATTGTCCTATTCACCCTGATAGAGCTCTATCAGGGTGAATAGGACCTCACACTGTCCCTGCTGCTCTGTGCTTTGTGCACACAGCAGGGACAGCGCTACAGCCAGGGAGAAGGAACGCCCAGGAGAGAAGCTGATGTCTCCTCAACATTGCTCTGATAGTAGTAATTAGCATACGGAACAGGAGATGGTAACGGGGGCACAGCGGGCGAACGGAGCGGCGCCCAGATATAATAGTAAGTGCAGGGAGATCCCTGGGCGCCGCTCTATGTAGCCTGCTAACAAAGTCCAGACCCATGAAAGGTCCTCCTATCATTAGTGGCGCAGTGCGCCCACCCCTCCTCCTCCCCTCTCTTTATTAGCAGCGCGGTACACATGGGGGGGAGGGAGAGATTGCTTCCTTCTCTTCTGTGCTGCTGAGGGAACATGAGCGCGCTGACAGCAGCACGCTCATGTTCTGTGATATTAGACTGCGGATCAGCACAGTCCAGTATTGAAAAAAATGGAAATCCCAGTATCGTATCGATACCGGGACAAAAGTATCGATTAGGTATCGAAATTTCGATACCCGCAACAACCCTACCACCGCCTAATAAAAATTTACACTGAATTAATGTCACTGATATTGAGGTTGCACAAACGTTATACAGGAGGTGTAGTGCAGGTAATGTCGCTGTCACCAGCAGCAAAAACAATTAGACAATGTCACTGATATTTCGTACAGGTAATGTAACTGTCCACAGCAGACACAATCTACGGAAAAAGTACACTGGATGTCACAGATTATTTTTAGGCTGCGCACACGTTAGACAGGAGATGTAACGCGGATAATGTTGCCGTCTGCTGCTGCCAAACAATTGCAAGCTATTTAGCGCAGCTAAAAATATATATTGCTGCCAGATACAACTATAGTCCTTAAAAGGACTTTTTGGGTCTCTAACAAGTTTTAGCAATTTATCGCAGGTTGCACTAAAAATATATATTGCTGCCACACACACACACACACACACACAATAGTCCTTAAAAGGACGTTTGGGTCTATAACAAGTATAAAAACGAAAATATTGCTATTTCAATCCCTACACTATCTCTCCCTTCTGCTCTCCAGCTCTCCCTGACTAAGACTGAGCCGAAGACGTGTCATCGGGTGCTATATAGCACCCGATGACGCGTTTCGGCCAGCCAATCACTGTAATGCCAGCTGCCAACATGGCTACGGCATTACAGTTAATGGCAGTACTTACCTGCACGTTTATTGGCTGCGTAGCAGCCAACAAACATGCGAGGAGGAAACTCGAGCATCGCACTTGAGCACACGCGGTATTTGGCCGGACACCACGATGTGCTGAGCATCGCGATGCTCGAGCTGAACTAGTGTTCGGCCGAGCATGATCGCCCAACACTAGTGTGCAGCCTACTTTCACCTTGTGCTGATCATCTAATAAACCTTATCACTAAACTAAAGAGGTCATAAAAACACTTATTCAAGCCACATTATTAATCAGTAAGATAAGGATTGGGCTTAGATGAGTGTTTATAATGTCAGAGAGCAGAGATAAGGAGCCTTTCTGCTCCTCAGATGATGGAAAAGAGAAAATCCAGATCCCTCTATTAGAGCATCTCAGCTCTGTACAGAGAAAATGATTCCATATATTTTTTTATAAAGACCAATTTAAAAAAAAAATATAAAATACCCCCAAAGGTGTACATAACCTTTTAGTGAGTTCACCATCCCCCACCTCCTCTGGTAGAGAGCTCCATAGTCTCACTGCTCTTAGGCCCCTTTCACACGGGCGAGTATTCCGCACGGATGCGATGCGCGAGTCTAACGCATTGCACCAGCACTGAATCCGGACCCATTCATTTCTACGGGGCTGTTCACATGAGCAGTGATTTTCACGCATCACTTATGTGTTGCGTGAAAATCGCAGCATGCTCTATTTTGTGCGTTTTTCATGTAACGCAGGCCCCATAGAAATGAATGGGGTTGCGTGAAAATCGCAAGCATCCGCAAGCAAGTGCGGATGCGGTGCGATTTTCACGCATGGTTGCTAGGAGACGATCGGGATGGAGACCCGATCATTATTATTTTCCCTTATAACATGGTTATAAGGGAAAATAATAGCATTCTAAATATAGAATGCATAGTAAAATAGCACTGGAGGGGTTAAAAAGAAATAAAAAATAATTTAACTCACCTTAGTCCACTTGATCGCGTTGCCCGGCATCTCGTCCATCTCCTTTGCTGAACAGGACCTGTGGTGACGTCACTCCGGTCATCACATGTTCCATCAAATTATCTTTTACCATGGTGATGGATCATGTGATGACCGGAGTGACGTCACCACAGGTCCTGTTCCTGCAATGAATGCTCACCACAGGTCCTGTTCAGCAAAGGAGACAGAAGAGATGCAGGGCTACGCGATCAAGTGGACTAAGGCGAGTTAAATTATTTATTTATTTTTTTTAACCCCTCCAGCGCTATTTTACTATGCATTCTGTATTCAGAATGCTATTATTTTCCATTATAACCATGTTATAAGGGAAAATAATACAATCTACAGAACACCGATCCCAAGCCTGAACTTCTGTGAAGAAGTTCGGGTACCAAACATGCACGATTTTTCTCACGCGAGTGCAAAACGCATTACAATGTTTTGCACTCGTGCGGAAAAATCGCGGGTGTTACCGCAACGCACCCGCACATTTTCCCACAACGCCCGTGTGAAAGAGGCCTTACAGAAAAGAATCTCCTTCTATCTTGATGTAGAAACCACGAAGATGTAGAGAATTCTCCTGGCCGCGGTCCTGGGTACAAACAGGCCATAGCAGAGATCTCTGTAATGAGTATTTATATATTTAAACACAGTAAATAAATCTCCCCTCATCTTTTTCTGTAAACTAAATATCTCTAATTTTTTCAATTAACCACTTCAGCCCCGCTAGGTGAAACCCCCTTCATGACCAGGCCACTTTTTACACTTCGGCACTACACTCCTTTCACCGTTTATCGCTCGGTCATGCAACTTACCACCCAAATGAATTTTACCTCCTTTTCTTCTCACTAATGGAGCTTTCATTTGGTGGTATTTTATTGCTGCTGACATTTTTACTTTTTTTGTTATTAATCAAAATATAACGATTTTTTTGCAAAAAAATGACATTTTTCACTTTCAGCTGTGAAATTTTGCAAAAAAAAACGACATCCATATATAAATTTTTCGCTAAATTTATAGTTCTACATGTCTTTGATAAAAAAAAAAATGTTTGGGCAAAAAAAAAATATGGTTTGGGTAAAAGTTATAGCATTTACAAACTATGGTACAAAAATGTGAATTTCCGCTTTTTGAAACGGCTCTGATTTTCTGAGCACCTGTCATGTTTCCTGAGGTTCTACAATGCCCAAACAGTATAACTACCCCACAAATGACCCCATTTCGGAAAGTAGACACCCTAAGGTATTCGCTGATGGGCATAGTGAGTTCATAGAACTTTTTATTTTTTGTCACAAGTTAGCGGAAAATGATGATGATTTTTTTTTTTTTTTTTTTTCTTACAAAGTCTCATTTTCCACTAACTTGCGACAAAAAATAAAAAATTCTAGGAACTCGCCATGCCCATCACGAAATACCTTGGGGTGTCTTTCCAAAATGGGGTCACTTGTGGCGTAGTTATACTGCCCTGGCAATTTAGGGGCCCAAATGTGTGAGAAGTACCTTGCAATCAAAATGTGTAAAAAAATGCCCTGCAAAATCCGAAAGGTGCACTTTGGAATATGTGCCCCTTTGCCCACCTTGGCAGCAAAAAAGTGTGACACATCTGGTATCGCCGTACTCAGGAGAAGTTGGGGAATGTGTTTTGGGGTGTCATTTTACATATACCCATGCTGGGTGAGAAAAATATCTTGGCAAACGACAACTTTTCCCATTTTTTTATACAAAGTTGGCATTTGACCAAGATATTTTTCTCACCCAGCATGGGTATATGTAAAATGACACCCCAAAACACATTCCCCAACTTCTTCTGAGTACGGCGATACCAGATGTGTCACACTTTTTTGCAGCCTAGATGCGCAAAGGGGCCCAAATTCCTTTTAGGAGGGCATTTTTAGACATTTGGATCCCAGACTTCTTCTCACGCTTTAGGGCCCCTAAAAAGCCAGGGCAGTATAAATACCCCACATGTGACCCCACTTTGGAAAGAAGACACCCCAAGGTATCCAATGAGGGGCCTGGCAAGTTCATAGAATTTTTTTTTTTTTCGCATAAGTTAGCGGAAATTGATTTTTTTTTGTTTTTTCTCACAAAGTCTCACTTTCCGCTAACTTAAGACAAAAATTTCAATCTTTCATGGACTCAATATGCCCCTCAGCAAATACCTTGGGGTGTCTTCTTTCCAAAATGGGGTCAGTTGTGGGGTGTTTGTACTGCCCTGGCATTTGAGGGTCTCCGCAATCATTACATGTATGGCCAGCATTAGGAGTTTCTGCTATTCTCCTTATATTGAGCATACAGGTAATGAGATTTTTTTTTCCGTTCAGCTTCTGGGCTGAAAGAAAAAAATGAACGGCACAGATTTCTTCATTCGCATCGATCAATGTGGATGAAAAAATCTCTGCCAAAAAAAAAAAATGGAGGGGAAAGGCGTCTGCCAGGACATAGGAGCTCCGCCCTACATCCATACCCACTTAGCTCGTATGCCCTGGCAAACCAGATTTCTCCATTCGCATCAATCGATGTGGATGAATAAATCATTGCCGGGATTTTTTTTTTTTTTATATATATATATATATATATATATATATATATATATATATATATATATATATATATATATATATATATATATATATACATACATACATACAAAATGCTTGCCAAAGCATAGGAACGCCGCCTCCTCCTCAGCTCGTATGCCTCGGCAAACGTATCTGTCACTGCAGAGGAGAAAATCCCATCTTGCAGCGCCGCATACACCGACTTGCGTGTAATCTGACAGCAGCGCAATGCTTCTGTCAGAATGCACATCGGTGCTGCAGCTAGTAGATCGGTTGGTCCACCTGGAAGGTAAAAAGACAAAAAAAAAAAAAAAAAAAAAAGAAAAAACCAGGCCACAACGCAATAATTTTATTAACTTTGGAACAGAACATGTAACTTTAACTTTTGGAACTAAACATTAACCTGTTTGCTTACCTGTTTTTTTTTTTTTTGTTTTTTTACCTTTATAGAACAAACCTCTCCTTCCCCATGGGTCAATGTGCAAAGCGCAAATCGCCCAAAGATGTGGCGAAGTGCGTTATGCACTTTGTCCCATGTGAAAGGAGACGTTTGCAGCAGCTGTGAGTGAATGGGCCCTAATAGCCCTGTGTGCCTATCCTGGTGAGATGTGATCCCTATGCTAGGTGTACCTGTGTGTGGTACTTTCGGAAACACTCCCCTAAGCATAGGGCAGGGTGGTCCGGACAGTCAGGACAGAAATAGCGGGTGTCACGCCTTATTCCACTCCTGCTACAGACACGACATTTTTTTCGGGGTGGCGGTCGGTTTGAGGTACCAGCAACGACACTGGGGAAGTGTCGCTCGTGTAGACGGCTAACTACACTGGTGGATGGGGCCACGGAACCTCCTGGATACAGGAGGTTCGCGATGATCTCTTCCTGAAATTTGAGGAAGGATCCAGTTCTCCCAGCCTTACTGTAGAGAACAAAACTATTGTACAGAGCCAATTGAATTAAATATACAGACACCTTCTTATACCAGCGTCTGGTGCGTCGGGAAACTAAATACGGAGCCAACATCTGGTCATTGAAGTCGACCCCTCCCATGTGGAGGTTATAGTCGTGGACTGAGAGGGGCTTTTCAATGACACGGGTTGCTCGCTCAATTTGGATTGTCGTGTCTGCGTGAATGGAGGAGAGCATGTAAACGTCACGCTTGTCTCTCCATTTCACCGCGAGCAGTTCTTCGTTACACAGTGCGGCCCTCTGCCCCCTTGCAAGACGGGTGGTAACGAGCCGTTGGGGGAAGCCCGCGCGACTAGTTCGCGCGGTACCACAGGCGCCAATCCGTTCTAGAAACAAATGCCTAAAGAGGGCCACACTTGTGTAAAAATTGTCCACATAAAGATGGTACCCCTTGCCGAATAAGGGTGACACCAAGTCCCAAACTGTCTTCCCACTGCTCCCCAGGTAGTCAGGGCAACCGACCGGCTCCAGGGTCTGATCTTTTCCCTCATAGACCCGAAATTTGTGGGTATAGCCTGTGGCCCTTTCACAGAGCTTATACAATTTGACCCCATACCGGGCGCGCTTGCTTGGGATGTATTGCTTGAAGCCAAGGCGCCCGGTAAAATGTATTAGGGACTCGTCTATGCAGATGTTTTGCTCAGGGGTATAAATATCTGCAAATTTCTGGTTGAAATGGTCTATGAGGGGCCGAATTTTGTGGAGCCGGTCAAAAGCAGGGTGGCCCCTGGGACGGGAGGCGGTGTTGTCGCTAAAGTGCAGGAAACGCAGGATGACCTCAAATCGTGTCCTGGACATAGCAGCAGAGAACATGGGCATGTGATGAATTGGGTTCGTGGACCAATATGACCGCAATTCATGTTTTTTTGTCAGGCCCATGTTGAGGAGGAGGCCCAAAAAAGTTTTAAATTCGGAAACTTGGACTGGTTTCCACCGGAAAGGCTGGGCATAAAAGCTTTCCGGGTTAGCGGTGATAAATTGTGTGGCATACCGGTTTGTCTCTGCCACGACTAAGTCTAAAAGCTCCGCAGTCAAGAACAGCTCAAAAAATCCCAGGGCCGAACCGATCTGAGCCGTCTCAACCCGAACTCCAGACTGGGCGGTGAAAGGGAAAACTACGGGTGCGGCTGAAGTTGGGGACTGCCAATCAGGGTTTGCCAGCACCTCTGGGATTCTAGGGGCTCTACGGGCACGTCTTTGCGGTGGCTGCGACGGGGTCACTACTGCACGTGCCACCGTACCAGCTTCAACTGCCCTTCTGATGCTCGCTACTTCACCAGGTTGTACGGCAGTGCTGGTACTAGGTCCAGGAAGGGCTGGGCTGCTGGTGTATGCCTCACCACGTAATCCGACAGCACCAGCCCCACTCTGCTGCTCTTGAAGCGGATCCTGCGCAACCTGCGGTCTAGCGACACGGGGCCGGGTACGCCTGGTTCTATCAGGGACCTCAGCCTCTCCGTCCGAACTTTGGGTCAGAGAGCCACTGCTTTCTACAGGTTCGTATTCTGACCCGCTGGATTCATCAGATGAGGGTTCCCACTCCTCATCCGACTGGGTCAGAAGCCTGTAGGCCTCTTCAGAGGAATACCCCCTGTTTGACATGTGGGCAACTCAATTTAGGGGTATTCCCTGAGACTACCCAAGAAAAAAAAAGCAAGCCTGTCTTACAAATGGGAGGCTAGCGAAGTACCGGAGGCCGCTGCGGTTGATAAAAAATATCAAAACTGATTTTTTTATCGCCGCAGTGCGTGTAAAGTGAATGTGCAGTGATCAAAAAAAAATAAAAAATTTTGTCACTGCGGTGGGGCGGGTGTGGGCGAACGCACGTGTGGGCGACCGATCAGGCCTGATCGGGCAAACACTGCGTTTTGGGTGGAGGGCGAACTAAAGTGACACTAGTACTATTATAGATCTGACCGTGATCAGTTTTGATCACTTTCAGATACTATAAAAGTACAAATGCTGATTAGCGATACGCTAATCAGCGAATAACGGACTGCGGTGCGGTGGGCTGGGCGCTAACTGATCGCTAACTACCTAACCAAGGGACCTAAACTATACCTAAAACCTAACGGTCAATAACAGTGAAAATAAAAAGTGACAGTTTGCACTGATCACTTTTTTCCTTTCACTAGTGATTGACAGGGGGGGATAAAAGGGGTGATCAAAGGGTTAATTGGGGTGATCTGGGGGCTAAATGTGGTGTGGTGGGTACTCACAGTAAAGATGTGCTCCTCTGCTCCTCTGCTGGAACCAACCGACCAAAAGAAGGAGCAGAGGAGCACAGCAGCCATATAACCCCATCATATTTACTAATATGATGGGTTATGTGGCTGCTGATTGGATTTTTTAAAAATCAGCAGCCTGCCAGCCAATGATCGTGGCCGGCAGGCTGCTGACGAAATAGTCTTCTACGAAATGCCGGCCCGCGATGCGCATGCGCGGGCCGGCTGTGACGTAATCTCGCGTCTCGCGAGAGGACGCGCCGATGCGTCCAGGAGGAACTAAACAACCACCTCCCGGACGCATCGGTGCGTACAGCGGTCGGGAGGTGGTTAAACATGACATTTTTCTTCTTATTTCTGATTTTGGTCTGACATATTAACTCCAGTTACCGGGGGAATACAGCCCATGCAGGCTTTAACCACCTCCGGACCGCCTAACGCAGATGTGCGGTCCGGAGGTGGCAGCGCTGCGCACAGTCACGCATATATGCGTCATCTCGCGAGATGACGCGAATATGCGCGCGCGCATGCGCAGTTCGCGCCGGCATTTCGCACAGCAGTATTTCGTCAGCAACCTGCCAGCCAATGATCGTGGCTGGCAGGTTGCTGATTTTTAAAAAATCCAATCAAAGTGCCAGATATCAGATCATATTAGTAAATATGATCTGATATATGGCTGCCTGCTCCTCTGCTGGTTCTTTTCGTCGGTTGGATCCAGCAGAGGAGCAGGCTTCACAGTGAGTAGCACCAAACACTACACTTTAGCCCCTGATCACCCCCCTAAACCCCAATTAACCCTTTGATCACCCCTGTCAATCACAAGTGAAAAGAAAAAAGTGATCAGTGCAAACTGTCACTTTTCTTTTTCACTGTTATTGACCGTTAGGTTTTAGGTATAGTTTAGGTCCCTTGGTTAGGTAGTTAGCGATCAGTTAGCGCCCAGCCCACCGCACCGCAGTCCGTTATTCGCTGATTAGCGTATCGCTAATCAGCATTTGTACTTTTATAGTATCTGGAAGTGATCAAAACTGATCACGGTCAGATCTATAATTGTATTAGTGTCACTTTAGTTCGCCCTCCACCCAAAACGCAGTGTTTGCCTGATCAGGCCTGATCGGTCGCCCACACGTGCGTTCGCCCACACCCGCCCCACCGCAGTGACAAAAAAAAATTTTTTTTTGATCACTGCACATTCACTTTACACGCACTGCGGCGATAAAAAAATCAGTTTTGATATTTTTTATCAACCGCAGCGGCCTCCGGTACTTCGCTAGCCTCCCCTTTGTAAGACAGGCTTGCTTTTTTTTTTCTTGGGTAGTCTCAGGGAATACCCCTAAATTTAGTTGCCCACATGTCTAACAGGGGGTATTCTTCTGAAGAGGCCTACAGGCTTCTGACCCAGTCGGATGAGGAGTGGGAACCCTCATCTGATGAATCCAGCGGGTCAGAATACGAACCTGTAGAAAGCAGTGGCTCTCTGACCCAAAGTTCGGACGAGGAGGCTGAGGTCCCTGATACCACCAGGCGTACCCGGCCCCGTGTCGCTAGACCGCAGGTTGCGCAGGATCCGCTTCAAGAGCAGCAGAGTGGGGCTGGTGCTGTCGGATTACGTGGTGAGGCATACACCAGCAGCCCAGCCCTTCCTGGACCTAGTACCAGCACTGCCGTACAACCTGGTGAAGTAGCGAGCACCAGAAGGGCAGTTGAAGCTGGTACGGTGGCACGTGCAGTAGTGACCCCGTCGCAGCCACCGCAAAGATGTGCCCGTAGAGCCCCTAGAATCCCAGAGGTGCTGGCAAACCCTGATTGGCAGTCCCCAACTTCAGCCGCACCTGTAGTTTTCCCTTTCACTGCCCAGTCTGGAGTTCGGGTTGAGACAGCTCAGATCGGTTCGGCCCTGGGATTTTTTGAGCTGTTCTTGACTGCGGAGCTTTTAGACATAGTTGTGGCCGAAACAAACAGGTATGCCACACAATTTATCACCGCTAACCCGGGAAGCTTTTATGCCCAGCCTTTCCGGTGGAAACCAGTCCAAGTTTCCGAACTTAAAACTTTTCTGGGCCTCCTCCTCAACATGGGCCTGACAAAAAAGCATGAATTGCGGTCATATTGGTCCACGAACCCGATTCATCACATGCCCATGTTCTCTGCTGCCATGTCCAGGGCACGTTTTGAGGCCATCCTGCGGTTCCTGCACTTTAGTGACAACATCGCCTCCCGTCCCAGGGGCCACCCTGCTTTTGACCGGCTCCACAAAATTCGGCCCCTCATAGACCATTTCAACCAGAAATTTGCAGATATTTATACCCCAGAGCAAAACATCTGCATAGACGAGTCCCTGATACATTTTACCGGGCGCCTTGGCTTCAAACAATACATCCCAAGCAAGCGCACCCGGTATGGGGTCAAATTGTATAAGCTCTGTGAAAGGGCCACAGGCTATACCCACAAATTTCGGGTCTATGAGGGAAAAGATCAGACCCTGGAGCCGGTCGGTTGCCCTGACTACCTGGGGAGCAGTGGGAAGACAGTTTGGGACTTGGTGTCACCCTTATTCGGCAAGGGGTACCATCTTTATGTGGACAATTTTTACACAAGTGTGGCCCTCTTTAGGCATTTGTTTCTAGAACGGATTGGCGCCTGTGGTACCGCGCGAACTAGTCGCGCGGGCTTCCCCCAACGGCTCGTTACCACCCGTCTTGCAAGGGGGCAGAGGGCCGCACTGTGCAACGAAGAACTGCTCGCGGTGAAATGGAGAGACAAGCGTGACGTTTACATGCTCTCCTCCATTCACGCAGACACGACAATACAAATTGAGCGAGCAACCCGTGTCATTGAAAAGCCCCTCTCAGTCCACGACTATAACCTCCACATGGGAGGGGTGGACTTCAATGACCAGATGTTGTCTCCGTATTTAGTTTCCCGACGCACCAGACGCTGGTATAAGAAGGTGTCTGTATATTTAATTCAATTGGCTCTGTACAATAGTTTTGTTCTCTACAGTAAGGCTGGGAGACTGGATCCTTCCTCAAATTTCAGGAAGAGATCATCGAGAACCTCCTGTATCCAGGAGGTTCCGTGGCCCCAACCACCAGTGTAGTTAGCCGTCTACACGAGCGACATTTCCCCAATGTCGTTCCTGGTACCTCAACCCAACAGTCACCCCGAAAAAGATGTCGAGTCTGTAGCAGGAGTGGAATAAGGCGTGACACCCGCTATTTCTGTCCTGACCACCCTGCCCTATGCTTTGGAGAGTGTTTCCGGAAGTACCACTCACAGGTACACTATTAGCATAGGGATCATCTCACCAGGACAGGCACACAGGGCTATTAGGGCCCATTCACTCACTGCTGCTGCAAACGTCTCCTTTCACATGGGACAAAGTGCATAACGCACTTCGCCACATCTTTGGGCGATTTGCGCTTTGCACATTGACCCATGGGGAAGGAGAGGTTTGTTCTATAAAAGGTAAAAAAAAAATTAAAAAAAAACACACCAGTAAGCAAACACGTTAATGTTCAGTTAAAAAAGTTAAAGTTTATATGTTCTGTTGCAAAGTTAATAAAAGTATTGCGTTGCGGCCTGGTTTTTCTTTTTTTTTTTTCTTCTTTTTTTTACCTTCCAGGTGGACCAACCGATCGACCAGCTGCAGCACCGATGTGCATTCTGACAGAAGCATTGCGCTGCTGTCAGATTACACGCAAGTCGGTGTATGCGGCGCTGCAAGACGGGATTTTCTCCTCTGCAGTGACAGATACGTTTGCCAAGGCATACAAGCTGAGGAGGAGGCGGCGTTCCTATGCTTTGGCAAACACTTTGTGTGTGTGTATATATATATATATATATATATATATATATATATATAAAAAAATCCCGGCAATGATTTATTCATCCACATCGATTGATGTGAATGGAGAAATCTGGTTTGCCAGGGCATACGAGCTAAGTGGGTATGGATGTAGGGCGGAGCTCCTATGTCCTGGCAGACGCCTTTCCCCTCCATTTTTTTTTTTTTTGGCAGAGATTTTTTCATCCACATTGATCGATGCGAATGAAGAAATCTGTGCCGTTCATTTTTTTCTTTCAGCCCAGAGGCTGAACGGAAAAAAAAAATCTCATTACCTGTATGCTCAATATAAGGAGAATAGCAGAAACTCCTAATGCTGGCCATACATGTAATGATTGCGGAGACCCTCAAATGCCAGGGCAGTACAAACACCCCACAACTGACCCCATTTTGGAAAGAAGACACCCCAAGGTATTTACTGAGGGGCATATTGAGTCCATGAAAGATTTAAATTTTTGTCCTAAGTTAGCGGAAAGTGAGACTTTGTGAGAAAAAAATAAAAATAAAAAATAATAATAATCAATTTCCGCTAACTTATGCAAAAAAAAAAAAAATTCTATGAACTTGCCAGGCCCCTCATTGGATACCTTGGGGTGTCTTCTTTCCAAAGTGGGGTCACATGTGGGGTATTTATACTGCCCTGGCTTTTTAGGGGCCCTAAAGCGTGAGAAGAAGTCTGGGATCCAAATGTCTAAAAATGCCCTCCTAAAAGGAATTTGGGCCCCTTTGCGCATCTAGGCAGCAAAAAAGTGTCACACATCTGGTATCGCCGTACTCAGGAGAAGTTGGGCAATGTGTTTTCGGGTGTCATTTTACATATACCCATGCTGGGTGAGAAAAATATCTTGGTCAAATGCCAACTTTGTATAAAAAAAATGGGAAAAGTTGTCTTTTGCCAAGATATTTCTCTCACCCAGCATGGGTATATGTAAAATGACACCCCAAAACACATTCCCCAACTTCTCCTGAGTACGGCGATACCAGATGTGTCACACTTTTTTGCTGCCAAGGTGGGCAAAGGGGCACATATTCCAAAGTGCACCTTTTGGATTTCACCGGTCATTTTTTACACATTTTGATTGCAAAGTTCTTCTCACACATTTGGGCCCCTAAATTGCCAGGGCAGTATAACTACGCCACAAGTGACCCCATTTTGGAAAGAAGACACCCCAAGGTATTCTGTGAGGGGCATGGTGAGTTCCTAGAATTTTTTGTCGCAAGTTAGTGGAATATGAGACTTTGTAAGAAAAAATAAAAAAAATAAAATCATCATCATTTTCCGCTAACTTGTGACAAAAAATAAAAAGTTCTATGAACTCACTATGCCCATCAGCGAATACCTTAGGGTGTCTACTTTCCGAAATGGGGTCATTTGTGGGGTTTTTCTACTGTTTGGGCATTGTAGAACCTCAGGAAACATGACAGGTGCTCAGAAAGTCAGAGCTGTTTCAAAAAGCGGAAATTCACATTTTTGTACCATAGTTTGTAAATGCTCTAACTTTTACCCAAACCATTTTTTTTTGCCCAAACATTTTTTTTTTATCAAAGACATGTAGAACAATAAATTTGGCGAAAAATTTATATATGGATGTCGTTTTTTTTGCAAAATTTTACAGCTGAAAGTGAAAAATGTCATTTTTTTGCAAAAAAATCGTTACATTTTGATTAATAACAAAAAAAGTAAAAATGCCAGCAGCAATGAAATACCACCAAATGAAAGCTCCATTAGTGAGAAGAAAAGGAGGTAAAATTCATTTGTATGGTAAGTTGCATGACCGAGCAATAAACGGTGAAAGGAGTGTAGTGCCGAAGTGTAAAAAGTGCTCTGGTCATGAAGGGGGTTTCACCTAGCGGGGCTGAAGTGGTTAAAGCCCGTCACATCTACTATGCTACCCTCACTGAGCGTTTCAAAATTTTCATTGTGTTAACCTAAACATATAAATTACACTAGAGTTGTTGCGATACCAAATTTTTGATTCGGTTTCGATACCATAAATAAGTATTGCGACGCAGTTTTTATTTATTTTTTCTGTTCCAGCGTTCACCGCATAAATTTTTTTAATATTTTAATAGTTTGGACTTTTCTGACGTGGCGATATGTAATATAAAATGTATAAATAATAAACATATGTGAAATTGGGAAAGGGGGTGATTCATACTTAATTTTTTTTTTATATTATTATTTTCTTTTATTTTTTTTACACTATTTAATAACTATTTCCCCTCCCTTAGGGGCCAGAACCTGGGATTTTTTTCATCCCTTGTCATATTCACCCTGATAGAGCTCTATCAGGGTGAATAGGACTTCACACCGTCCCTGCTGCTCTGTGCTTTGTGCACACAGCAGCAGGAAGATTACCATGGCAGCCAGGGCTTCAGTAGCGTCCTGGCTGCCATGGTAACCGATCAGAGCCCCAGGATTACACAGCTGGGGCTCCAATCAGAAGCTGCCACTGCCACCAATGAGGGTGAGGGGAGGGGACCATGATTTTAATACTGGGGGGGGGGGGGGGGAGTTCAGAGGCACGGCGCACTGTGCCACCAATGATAATTACCCCTTAATACAGGAGGCGGATACAGGCAGATCAGCGGCAGTTAACTCCTCAGGTGCCGCACCTGAGGGGTTAACTGCCGCTGATTGCAGCTCCCTGTCAGGGGCAGGGTGACGGCTATGTGATTCTGCTGCCGACACCTGCCTCCTGTATTATGTGTTAAAGACTACTTTTACTGGGTCCAGACTAAGTATTACCCTGGGTTCACACCTGAGCGTTTTACAGCGCGTTCAAACGCGCTGTAAAACGCTCAAGACATGAAATCCAATGCTTCCCTATGGGAATGGTTCACACCTGGGCGTTTTACAGCGCGTACGAACGCGCTGTAAAACGCCCGACGCTCAAACAAGTACTTGAGCTTCTTTGGGGCGTTTTGACGCGCGTTTGTGGCCATAGGACACTGCAGTCAATGACACAAACGCGCATTTACTATTACAAAAAATGTGCATAAGAACGCGCGTTTGCGCAACGCTCAGGTGTGAACCCAGGGTTAGGCTACACAGAGCGGTGCCCAGCGATGTCCCAGCACTTACTATTAGTCCTGGGCGCCGCTCCGTTCGCCCGCTGTCCAATCGCAGCGCAGCAAGAAGGAATGCCCACTAGAGAAGCTGATGTCTCCTCCCCATTGCTCCGATAATAATTAGCATATGGAGCAGGAGAGGAGACAGTAATGGGGCACAGCGGGTGAACAGAGCGGCGCCCAGGAATAATGGTAAGTTTTGGGAAATCGCTGGGCGCCGCTCTGTGTAGGAAAAGTCGTATCATTGGTGGCGCAGTGCGTCCGCCCCTCTCTTCTCATTGGTGGCAGCGGCAGCACAGGGGGGAGGGAGAGACTGCTTTCTTCTCCCCTGTGCTGCTGAGAGAACATGAGCGTGCTGAGAGCAGCGCGCTCATGTTCAGAGATACTAGAATGCGCAGCCCAGTATCGAAAAAATGGAAATCCCGGTATCGTATCGATACCGGGACAAAAGTATTGATTGGGTATCGAAATTTCGATACCCGCAACAACCCTAAATTACACTTTTAATTTCATTTGCAGACAAATTCAATAAGTATTATGCATTTTTGTACTTCCTGCCTTTTATGCAAATTAACATAAAAGAGTCATATCCTACTTGTGTGTCATGTTTTCAAGCTCTGACTCATCTAAGGTTAATTTGCATATGTATGAAGTCGTTTTTTTTTTACACAATAAAAGCACACAGAGCTATGGGGACTGGGTATTGCGGATGTGCTAGCAGCCATCTAGCAACCCATGTCCTCAGCTCTATACCCAAAATCCCGGTGACAGTTTCCCTTTGACAAGACTTTCGAGCCTCACTGCAGAATGATGAATCTTTTTTTTTTTTACTTTAAACAAAGTACAAAAAGATGACACATGGAAGTGATTTACAATATTAGAGCGAAAGGAGTTTATTAGGGAAATCTGTACAATTAAAAGGAGGCTCTAGGGTTCCGTTGGGCTGCCTCTAGCCTGGGTACAAGACGAGAAGTGGTTGGGTATGGAGGACACAGGTTCCATATGGTATCCTGCAGCACATATGCCCATGGAAGTAGCAGCTGGGCCTGCCGATCGAAGGGTGTTGAAGTTGGAGTCCCGGCTGGTCCCAGGAGGGGACACATTCCTGGGAAACCCTTGCTGTGGGTGAGCCCTATCCTGCTGGAAAATGCCAGTCAGAAGCCCTGCTATGAGAGGAACCGATGTGGTCGCAAGATGTAGCACAGCAGCGATGTATGGCAAGACCCTAAATCCTAACAGGACTCCTCAGAGTTAGGGCTCATGCACACGACTGTATCCGTTTTGCGGTCCACAAAACACTGATGACGAGTGTGACTTCAATGTGTCCATGGTCCACATTTTGCTGCCTAGTAAAGGACATGTTGTACCTTTTTCCACAAAGAACACACAGATGTGGCCCCCCGACTCCCTGTAAAAGCATACAGTCTGAATACTAATGACCGCCTCCATTATGGAAGCGGTCATTAGCATGCAGGAGGCACAGGAGGGTGAGAACAGCGCTGCGCTGGCTGCACTCGCCTTCCCTGGTCTTTTTCCGGGCCCCGCTCTGTCTGTCTGATGTATAATACATATATAATATATATAGTGCAGGTGCCATTTTGTGCTGGAAGAATACAACACTCTGGCTGTTTTTGACCCCCAAGTCATTTATACGTTTGATCAAATATAGCAGTTACATTTTTACTACTATTGTATGGCCCGCGAACGATGTTACAAATATCCAAATGGCCCTGGGCAGCAAAAAGGTTCCCCACCAGAGGTCGCAATAACGCCTGTACAAGGGTCACTGACGCCTGTTCAGGCCATTTTAGTCTCTGGAAAAAGGCTAAGGCGTACCGATAAGCCTTAGGGCTCATTCACACGAACGTGTGCTGCCCGTTGCCGCCTTGCGGATCCGCAGTACACGGCCACCGTTCCGTAACGTGTGTATTACGCATCCCAAATGCGGACCCATTTACTTCAATGGGTCCGCAAATCCTGAGATACGGAACGGAAGCACGGGACAGAACACTGTGGAAGCACTACGGAGGGCTTCCTGGGGTTCCGTGCCTCCGCACCGCAAAAAGATAGAACATGCTCTATCTTTTTGCGGAACGGAGGGATCGCGGACCCATTCAAGTGAATGGGGCTACGATCCCCATGCGGCTGGTCCGCGGTCGGTGCCCGTGCATTGCGTACCGCAATTTGCGGTCCACAGCACGGGCACCACACGTGTGAACGAGCCCTTAGACTTTTACCTGACATTCAGCAGCGCAGGCCGCGCTGTGCACAGCACGGGTAGCGCAGCCAATCTGCCTGTTCCTGAAATGACCAATAGCAAAGCTCCTTACAGTAAGGAGCTTTGCTATTAGTTAGTTTGGGCGCGCGCCGGAGCAATACAGGTCCTGCATCAGTGGAAGCTGGCGAGAGCTGGAAGTAGGAGGGGCCGGCTCCCGGTACTTTCTTCAGTAAGGAAAGCGAGCGCGCTGCACAAGGACCCCGGGAAACATGCCAGCGGAGGAGCTGAAGAGGACTTCTCAGAGGTGAAAAAGAGCCCCAAACATGAAGGTGACAACAGTGTGTAGTGCAGTGTGTGATCATCACACACATGTATACATCACACCCATCTCACACTAATGCAGTGCAGTGTGGAGTGAAGGTAGGCAGGCTATTATAGCCAAGTGATAAAGTACAGGGTTAATTCCACTATATTGGACTGGACTTTATCACTTGGCTAGAATTGCCTGATGTTATTTAGACCAGTAATTGTTCCCCCGCAGAAATATGCACCTCTTAGGGCATGTTCACACCACCACTATATATTTCTGTTCTACTCCGTTAGATGAGCAGAGCAACAAAAACCATATACATTAACGGATGCCTCAGACAGATGCCATACTGTGCAACCATCTCCATGGACTTCCATTGTAAAAATAAAATAAAAAATGTAAACTTTTTTTTTGCAGAACTCTGCAGGATGGGAAAGTGTAGTGTACAACGTTTTTCCATCCTGCAAGGTTCAGCAAAAACGTGTAGGCCAGGCATGCTCAACCTGCGGCCCTCCAGCTGTTGTAAAACTACAACTCCCACAATGCCCTGCTGTAGGCTGTTCGGCATGCTGGGAGTTGTAGTTTTGTAACAGCTGGAGGGCCGCAGGTTGAGCATGCCTGGTGTAGGCGAACGTATCTTTTTGTTTTCTTCTTACAATGGAACTCTGTCTGCGGCGTCCGTTAACGTATACATTTTTTGTGTACACATTAAATGTATGACAAAAATGTGATGCGAACCCAGCCTGACTGACAGGGAAGAAGCTGAACAGACCCCCCCCTCCCCGACTGTGATGGAGTCTGTTCAGTTTCCGTTTGGGATCTGTCTTTTTACCAGACAAAAAACTCCTGCATACAAGGCTTTTTTGTCAGGTCTTTTGACAGAATCTGCAACAGAGGCCCAAACGCAGCCTCCAACGCAGATGTGAGCGAGTGTAGGCCTACGTATTATGTATCTGAATTACCGCAACTTTCGCACTCCTCCTCGGGTAAAAATACTCCTCAAAAATGGTCAGAGGAGTATTTTTATTCTTCTGGAAAAAACGTAGTGCGACCTCTGTTCCCCACCCCTGCCTTATAGAGTCCTGACTATCCCACCCAGGCAGGAAGACTGATAGCCTTCTGTGTACATACACTGATTAAACAGATTGACTGCCTTAAGCCCCTTTCACACGACCGAGTTTTCCGCTCTGGTACAACGCATAGCACCCGCACTGAATCCTGACCCGTTCCTTTCAATGGGTCTGTGTACATGAGCGTTTTATTTATTTTTTCTCCACACATCACTAATGATTTCCGGATGCAATGCGTTTTTCACTGAAGCCACATTTACTTCTATGGGCCAGGGTTGCGTGAAAAACGCAGAATATAGAACATGCTGCGTTTTTCACGCAACGCAGAACTGATGTGAGACATCCGTTCTGCGTTGCGTGAAAAACACAGCCTGTTCTATATTCTGCATTTTTACGCAGCCCTGGCCCCATAGAAGTGAATGGGGCTTCAGTAAAAAACGCATTGCATCCGGAAACAAGTGTGGATGCGATGCGTTTTTCACTGAGGGTTGCTAGGAGATGTTGTTTGTAAACCTTCAGCTTTTTAACACACGTGTGAAAAACGCATCAAAACACATTGCACCCGCGCGGAAAAAAAAATCTAAGGCCTCTTTCACACGGGCGTCATGTTTTTTGCCCGGATAAGAGGCGGGTGCGTTGCGGGAAAATGCGCGATTTTTCTGCGCGAGTGCAAAACATTGTCATGCGTTTTGCACTTGCGTGAGAAAAATCGCGCATGTTTGGTACCCAGACCCGAACTTCTTCACAGAAGTTCGGGCTTGGGATTGATGTTCTGTATTATTTTCCCTTATAACATGGTTATAAGGGAAAATAATAGCATTCTGACTACAGAATGCTTTGTATAATAGTGCTGGAAGGGTTAAAAATAATAAAAAAAGTTAACTCACCTTCTCCTCTTGTTCGCGCAGATGCCACTCTGTTCTTTAGCTGTGGACTGAATGACCTGAGGTGACGTCAGATCACATGCTCCAATCACATGGTCCATCACCATGGTGATGGAGCATGTGATCTGACGTCATCAAAGGTCCTTTAGCCCACAGATAAAGAACAGACCGGCATCTGCGCTAACAAGAGGAGAAGGTGAGTTAACTTTTTTATTATTTTTAACCCCTCCAGCACTATTATACAAAGCATTCTGTATTCAGAATGCTATTATTTTCCCTTATAACCATGTTATAAGGGAAAATAATACAGTGAATAGACTGTCACCTAGAACCCATGCGTGAAAATCGCACCGCATCCGCACTTGCTTGCGGATGCATGCGATTTTCACGCAACCCCATTCATTTCTATAGGGCCTGCGTTACGTGAAAAACGCACAAAGAGGAGCATGCTGCGATTTTCACGCAACGCACAAGTGATGCGTGAAAATCACCGCTCGTGTGCACAGTCTCATAGAAATGAATGGGTCAGGATTCAGTGCGGGTGCAATGCGTTCACCGCACGCATCGCACCCGCACGGAAAACTCGCCCGTGTGAAAGGGGCCTAACGCAATCGCAAACAAAACTGACTGAACTTGCTTGCAAAATGGTGCGAGTTTCACTAAACGCACCCTGAACCAATCCGTATTGTACGTGTGAACGGGGCCTTAGGCCTCTTTCACACGAGCATGACAGATTAGGTCCAGATGCATTCAGGGTGCGTTCAGTGAAACTCGCACTATTTTGGAAGCAAGTTCAGTCAGTTTTGTCTCCGATTGCGTTCAGTTGTTTCCACGCGGGTACAGTGCGTTTTGATGCGTTTTTCACGCGCGTGATAAAAAACTGAAGGTTTACAAACAACATCTCTTAGCAACCATCAGTGAAAAACGCATCGCACCTGCACTTGCTTGCAGATGCAATGCGTTTTTCACGCAGCCCCATTCACTTCTATTGGGCCAGGGCTGCGTGAAAAACGCTGAATATGGCCCCTTTCACACGGGCGAGTATTCCGCGCGGATGCGATGCGCTAGTTGAACGCATTGCACACGCACTGAATACCGACCCATTCATTTCTATGGGGCTGTTCACATGAGCAGTGATTTTCACGCATCACTTGTGCGTTGCGTGAAAATCGCAGCATGCTCTATATTCTGCGTTTTTCACGTAACGCAGGCCCCATAGAAATGAATGGGATTGCGTGAAAATCGCAAGCATCCGCAAGCAAGTGCGGATGCGGTGCGATTTTCACGTACGGTTGCTAGGAGACGATCGGGATGGAGACCCGATCATTATTATTTTCCCTTATAACATGGTTATAAGGGAAAATAATAGCATTCTGAATACAGAATGCATAGTTAAATAGCGCTGGAGGGGTTAAAATAAAATATTTAACTCACCTTAGTCCACTTGTGCGCGTAGCCCGGCATCTCCTTCTGTCTTCATCTTAGCTTTTTGTAGCAACAAGGACCTTTGGTGACGTCACAGTCATCACATGATCCATCACCATGGTAAAAGATCATGTGATGGAACATGTGATGACCAGAGTGACATCATCACAGGTCCTGTTCATGTAATTAATGCTCACCCCAGGTCCTGTTCAGCAAAGGAGACAGAAGGAGATGCCGGGCTACGCGATCAAGTGGACTAAGGTGAGTTAATAACTAACTTAATTAAGTTAGTTATTTGTACTATGCATTCTGTATTCAGAATGCTATTATTTTCCCTTATAACATGATAATACAATCTACAGAACACCGATCCCAAGCCCAACTTCTGTGAAGAAGTTCGGGTTTGGGCACCAAACATGCGCGATTTTTTTCAAGCGAGTGCAAAACGCATTACAATGTTTTGCACTTGCGCAGAAAAATCGCGGGTGTTCCCGTAACGCCCGTGTGAAAGGGGCCTATAGAACATGCTGCGATTTTTACGCAACGTAGAACTGATGCGTGAAAAACAACGCTCATGTACACAGACCCATTGAAATGAATGGGTCAGGATTCAGTGCGGGTGCTATGCGTTCACGTCACACATTGCACCCGCACGAAAAACTCGCTCGTGCGAAAGGGGCCTTAGTCTGTTATGTGCTTTTGAACAAGTGATTCCATGGACGACCTACCAGCCGCATTGTGGCTCATCTATCATTATCCATCCATGTTTTTTTATAGGGAGCGCTGCTTTTTTTTTTTTTCCTATATATGTTTGTGCTGTTTTAGGGTCTTTTCACATTGCGTTTGCAGTGTGCGTTTACAGCATGTGCTGGGAAAGCTCCCGATGCATATGGCTACCCAACCCATAGGCCCCCATTATACCGATGTGTTTTTTGGAGGTTTCCTTTTTCATTGCATGAAAGAGGGCAGCTTAGGCTACTTTCACACTTGCGGCAGGACGGATCCGACAGGCTGTTCACCATGTCGGATCCGTTCTGCGGCTATTTCGCCGTGCCGCCGCTCTGTCCTCATTGACTATAATGGGGACGGGGGCGGAGCTCCAGCGCAGCACGGCGAAAGCCGCCGGACTAAAAAGTCGGACATGCAGTACTTTATAGTCCGACGGCTTTCGCAGTGCACCGCCGTGCTGCGCCGGAGCTCCGCCCCCATTATAGTCAATGGGGACGGAGCGGCGGTCCGGCGAAATAGCCGCAGGACGGATCCGACATGGTGAACAGCCTGTCGGATCCGTACTGCCGCAAGTGTGAAAGTACCCTCAGGCTAGTTTCACATCAGTGTTTGAGAGGTATTTCCAGATGCTGCCAGAATGCCGGCCGGCCCCATTAACTACAAGAAATCCGGCCGCAACCCGGCAAATATGCAGAGAATTGGCCAGGCAAATACAACTGTGCGCGACGGTTTTAGTCCAGAACAGCCTGCCAGGGCTGCCAAACTAAGTTCACTATTCCATACTAATCCACTGTGCAATAAAAAAAAATAAGTAAAAAATAGTAACACTTTTTAACATGGCTGTCTGAGGGCGATGGTTTCTGCTAAATGCATGCGACTGAGGTCCCAACAGAAGCCTTGGACACAGACTGCGACACGGTGTGAAAAGGCCCTTACTCTGCTTCAAATCACATAAACCTACAAGTCACGGAGCTCTGCTCGCTTCCCTCTATCAGATCCTGACATGTAAGGTTCACTTCAAGGGGGTTATCCCATGGAGAGCTGATTGGGGGTGTCTCTGAATATTCTGCCACTGCTCCATTCAGAGATAGGACTCCCCATTTTCAGGATAGGGGAGGCCAGACCCCCCATGATCTGATATTTATCACATGTTCTGTGGATAGCCTGATAAACACTTCCCATAAGCTAATTACTTTAACATCAGTCCTTCCTGATCTTCATATTATAGGGGTTTTCTGGGACTTCTATATCGATGAATGGTTCATTAAAATCTAAACGGTGGGGGCCCGACTCCCGATACCACTGCCAATCGCTCTTTGAAGAGGCTACAGAGCTCCAGTGAGTTCTGCAGCCTCCTCACAGCTTACCAAGCAGAGCGCCATCCATTGTATAGTGGCTGTGCTTGGTACTGCGGCTCAGCCTCATTCATTTGAACCAGACTGTGACCGATGAACGTAACGTCACAGGCCTCAGAAAAGGCTCTACAAACAGCTGCTTGGTGGGGTGCCAAGATGTTGTACCCCCATAAATCTATTGATTACCTATCCTGAGAAAAGGCCATCAATATAAAAATCTCAGAAAACCCCTTAAGGACTGATGACGTACATGTACGTCATCTCTGGCCGTGACTTAAGGACCAGAAAAGTACATGTACGTCATGGTGATCGGATGTGTGCAGGAGCTGCGCCCGCCAGATTAGTGGCGGGGGTCCGGCAGTCACTGATAGCCGGACCCCTGCTGCATGCGTCGGCATCGGTTAAATCACTGATGCCGACGCATTAAGCTCTGCACTGCCGCGGTCAGCGCAGACAGAGGCACGTGCGATGTCCGTGCAGGGAGGAAGCAGCCATCGGGTCCCCGTACTGCTGTGACGGGGACCCGATGGCACGGAAGGCAGCCCGATGCCTTCCGAGAGAGCCTGTGAGATCTAGCCCCCTGGATCTCACAGGCAGGAAGGCTATAAGTGTATTACACTGTGTAAAACACTTACAGCCAATGCATGACAATACAGACGTATCGTCATGCATTGTAAAGGGGACCAGACCCACGAACGTTAAAGTTTTAGAGTGGGACAAAAAATAAATAAATTAATAATCGCCCAAACACTGAAAAACCTATGGTTCTCAGACTATGGAGACAGTAAAACATATCACTGTATAAAACTAAGATACTAAGGCTGCATGCACACGACCATATGTGTTTTGCGGTCTGCAAATTGCAGATCCGCAAAAAAAAAAAAACTAAAAAAAAAACTGATACCATCCGTATGCCATCTGTTTTTTCTTTGCGGATCCATTGCAAAAATGCCTAAAATTAATGAGTTTGCATCCTGTCCGCAAAAAAAATGGTACGGACACAGAAACAAAATTTGTTTGTGTACATGAGGCCTTACATAAATAAAAATATTAGATATCGCCGCTTCCGTAATAACCTGCTCTATAAAAATATCACATGACCTAACACCTCAGGTGAACACCGTAAAAAAAAAAAAAAAACGGTGTCAAAAAAGCCATTTTTTGTCACTTTACATTACAAAAAGTGTAATACCAAGCGATCAAAAAGTAATATGCACCCTATAGTAGTACCAATCAAACCAACTTCTCATCCCAAAAACAAAATAAGCCCCTACACAAGACAGTCACCCCCCAAAAAAATAATAATAGAAAAAATAAATTACTGCTTTCAGAATGTGGAGGCACTAAAAAATAATTTTAAATAAAATTACTTTATGTAAAACTGAAACAAACAACCAATGCCACCGCCGCTGCGATGCTCTCCGCCGGGGAGTCCAAGGTGGCGCACGGCTCGGTATTAGTGTTGAGCGAACTTGTGTTTTAAGTTCGGCGTCTAAAGTTCAGGTTCGAGTTATCGAAGAATTGCGTTATGGATTCTAAATTACGTTATTGTCCGTGGTAGCGGAATCCATAATGCGATTCTTCGATTAAAGTTCGGGTTATCGAAGAATCGAGTTATGGATTCCGCTACCATGGACAATAACGTAATTTAGAATCCATAACGCGATTCTTCGATAACCTGAACCTAAACTTTAGACACCGAACTTAAAACACAAGTTCGCTCAACACTACTCGGGATGTGTAAAAGCTCAAGTTCTCGCAAGATAGCTCCTCCCTGGCTAAGAGCGCAGCGCTCTGATTGGATGCGCTTGCAGCCAGGGAGAAGATAACCACGCCCAGGAGAACTTCAAGTCACCGCCTAGTTGAACAGAATCGCCTCATTAGCATATGAGGCACCAAAACAAACAGGGACGCATCACAGTGCGGCCCCCAGTGATGTCTTTCCATTTTATTTTTATTTTTTTCAAAGGACCCCCCCCTTTCGTCCGCTGTGGTCCCTGTTTGTTTTGGTGCCTCATATGCTAATGAGGCGATTCTGTTCAACTAGGCGGTGACTTGAAGTTCTCCTGGGTAATATAACTATTTCAATACATGTATCCTGGTGAAAGGTGCTCTTTAAGGTGAAATATGGCAGGGTCCTTAAGGAGTTAATCTCTCAAAACCTTTTGTTATAATAATCCATAACCTACAATCTAATCCCCCAATACCCCTTCCCCCTCCAAATTACCCATTAACTGTTCAGCTCAATTCTTTAACGATCCTTTTTATTTAATATTTTTTGTACGACATCCCCAATCCTTGAGGCCTGGCCATCGGAATTTCAATACAAAACAATGGAAATCGGTAAATGCATTGCAGACCTGAGATCTGTCCAGACCGGCCACAATCTACACTATAATCCCTACTCCAGCCTAATCCCTACCGTCAATCTGAACACCGCTCTTCAAACAGAACAATCTACATAAAAAGCCACAACAGCTTGTAAATAGCTTGCATTACTTGTTCTAAGTTGCAGCCTGCAGTATTCTCCAGAGCTGCACTCATAGTTCTGCTGTTAACACTGCGGTTGCATTCATGGTGACCAGCTTAGGCCACTGCAGCCATAACACACAGAGCAGCAAAGAGGAACCAGCCTCCTTGCCCCCCTAATCGGGTATTACAGCCCCCCAGCCTCGCTGTATCTGACCTCCCTCATTAATAGTCAGACAACCCTCCAAAATAGCCCCCTCCATAAGGCCTCCTCCAGCCGCTGGCCTCTCACCCACCTGTTCTCCGGGGCCTGGTCCAGACGCCGCTTTCCTCTTCCTGCTAACTGCTCTCCGGGTCATGCTCTCGCCCGCAGAGCCACCGCGCCCGCATGGAGAGAGCCCGTGAGGCCGGATAGCTCATATAACGGGAGGAAGAACCGAGAGCAGCACAGAGTACGTCCAGCAAAAACCTACGGCCACTACCGTGACCTCTCACCCTGAGCGCAGCGTATTGACGTCATGCTACGCGTCACTCGGACCACGCCTGCGTCTCCTAGCAACGGAGCGGTTTGCAGGACCTGGGGCGGAGAATGAGCGGTTGGTTAGCAACCTTGCTTGATGGACGCGTCGGTGGGCGTGTCCGTCCTGAGGTAATTAGTGATAGGTCCTGTGCCAGTTCAAACTAAGTTTATGGCGCTGATTATGGCGCGTTACCTTCTCGAAACAGCCTCCCATTCATTTCAATGGGAAGCAGAATTTGTTTTTTTGTATATTTGTGTGGAAAAAAGAAGCACTCGATATTATGGGGCAGACTCCACACTGAATCTCCCATTGAAATGAATGGGAAGTGTCAGAAAAAGACTGTTTCTGGTAGACACAATCAGCTGCAACCTCCAATCAAAGCTCAATTTTTTTTAATACAAAGTGATCAAAAATTCACACAAACATTAAAATGGTATCACTGAAAAGTATAGAACGCCCCACAAAAAATGTGCCCTCATACAGCTCTGTGCGCAAAACTACTAAAAAGTTATAGGGGTCAGAATATGGTGATAAAATTTTTATTTATTTTTTGTTTCAAGGTTTTTAATTTTTTTTCCGTATTAAAACACAAGCAAAACTATACAAGTGTGGTATCGCTGTAATCGTACTGACCTGCAGAATGAAGGTAACAATTTTACCGTATAGTGAACGCCATAAAAAAACCTAAAAGAAAACAACAAAAAACTGTGGCAGAATTGCATTTTTTCTCTCAATTCTACTCTATTTGTAATTTTTCTCCTGCTTCCCACAAGATTGTATGCAACCATTAATGCCGCCATTACAAAGTACATCTTGTCCCACAAAAAAAATTAAGGCCTCATGCACACATCAGTATTTTTTCACAGTCCGCAAAACGGGGTTCCGTTGTTCCGTGATCCGTGTCCGTTTTTTCTTCCGTGTGTCTAATTTTTGGAGGATCACCAGACATGAAGGAAAGTTAAAAAAAAAGTCGTTTTGGTGTCCGCCTGGCCGTGCGGAGCCAAATGGATCCGTCCTGACTTACAATGCAAGTCAATGGCGACGGATCATTTTGACGTTGACACAATATGGTGCAATTGCAAACGGATCCGTCCCCCATTGACTTTCAATGTAAAGTCAGGAGTCCCTATCAGAGTTTTCTCCAATCCGATGGTATATTTTAACTTGAAGCGTCCCCATCACCATGGGAACGCCTCTATGTTAGAATATACCATCGGATTTGAGTTACATCGTGAAAACTCAGATCCGACAGTATATTCTAACACAGAGGCGTTCCCATGGTGATGGGGACGCTTCAAGTTAGAATATACTAAGAACTGTGTACATGACTGCCCCCTGCTGCCTGGCAGCATCCGATCTCTTACAGGGGGCTGTGATCCGCACAATTAACCCCTCAGGTGCCGCCCTGTAAGAGATCAGGTGCTGCCAGGCAGCAGGGGGCAGACCCCCCTCCCTCCCCAGTTTTAAATTCATTGGTGGCCAGTGCGGCCCCCCCCCCCCCTTCCCTGTATTAAATTCATTGGTGGCCAGTGCAGCCCCCCCCCTCCCTCCCTCCCCAGTATTAAATTCATTGGTGGCCAGTGAGGCCCCCTCTCCCTCCCTCCCCTGTATTAAATTCATTAGTGGCCAGTGCGGCCTCCCCTCCCCCCCCCTGCGGAGAGTTCCGATCGGAGTCCCAGTTTAATCGCTGGGGCTCCGATCGGTTACCATGGCAACCAGGACGCTGCTGCAGGCTGCCATGGTTACTTAGCAATTTTAGAAGCATTATACTTACCTGCGATGTCTGTGACCAGCCGAGCGCTCCTCCTACTGGTAAGTGACAGGTCTGTGCTATAAGCAATGCGCCGCACAGACCTTTCACTTACCAGTAAGAGGAGCGACCGGCCGGTCACAGACAGCACAGGTAAGTATAATGCTTCTAAAATTGCTAAGTAACCATGGCAGCCAGGACTGCAGTAGCATGGTTACCGATCGGCGCCCCAGCGATTAAACTGGGACTCCGATCGGAACTCTCCGCTGCCACCAATGATGGGGGGGGGGGGATTTTAATTAGTAGGGGGGGGAGGGGGGGAGGGGAGGCCGCACTGGCCACCAATGAATTTAATACAGGGGAGGGAGGGGGGGCCGGGGGGTACCGCACTGGCCACCAATGAATTTAATACAAGGGAGGGGGGCCGCACTGGCCACCAATTAATTTAATACAGGGGAGGGGGGCCGGGGGGGCCTGCACTGGCCACCAATGAATTTAATACAGGGGAGGGAGGGGGGGGGCGCACTGGCCACCAATGAATTTAATACAGGGGAGGGCCGCACTGGCCACCAATGAATTTAATACAGAGGGGGGGGGGGCCGCAGTGGCCACCAATGAATTTAAAACTGGGGAGGGAGGGGGGTCTGCCCCCTGCTGCCTGGCAGCACCTGATCTCTTACAGGGGGCTATGATACGCACAATTAACCCCTCAGGTGCGGCACCTGAGGGGTTAATTGTGCGGATCACAGCCCCCTGTAAGAGATCGGGTGCTGCCAGGCAGCAGGGGGCAGTCATGTACACAGTTCTTAGTATATTCTAACTTTAAGCGTCCCCATCACCATGGGAACGCCTCTGTGTTAGAATATACTGTCGGATCTGAGTTTTCACGATGTGAAAACTCAGCTCTGAAAAAGCTGTATGCAGACGGATCTGCGGATCCGTCTGTGCTAAAGTAGCCTACGGACAAGGATCACGGATGCGGATGGCAATCTTGTGTGCCTCTGTGTTTTTTCACGGATCCATTGACTTGAATGGGTCCGTGAACCGTTGTCCGTCAAAATAATAGGACAGGTCATATTTTTTTGACGGACAGGAAACACGGATCACGGATGCGGATGACAAACGGTGCATTTTCCGAGTTTTCAACGGACCAATTGAAAGTCAATGGGTCAGCAGAAAATCACGGAAAACGGAACAACGGACACGGATGCACACAACGGTCGTGTGTATGAGGCCTAAGGCTATGTGAACGGAAAAATAAAAAAGTTATGACCCCGGAAGGCGGGGAGTGGAAAACGAAAATGAAAAAACGGAAACTCTCCCGGTCCTCTAAGGGTTAAAATTATAACAGGATAAGTCCAGGGGAGATGGGGAAGGAAAGCAAAACAATACGAACCCTATGTGAATAAATGCCCTATGCCCAACATTTTGTGCATGATCCGACAAAGTCCAGAAGATCCCATGTGGCGTGTGGAAACCCGGGGCACCAGGAATGGCAATGGCTGTGTGAAGTCACTACCACTTAGGATCCATTCACACATCCGTATGTGTTTTGCGAATCCGCAAAACAGACACCAGCAATGTGAGGTCTGCATTTTGCGGACCCCACTTCGCCGGCACTCTCATAGAAAATGCCTTTTCTTGTCCGCAACTGCGGACAAGAATAGGACATGTTCTATTTTTTTGCAGAACGGAAGTGCAGATCCGGGAGTATGGATCCGCAAATGCGGATGCGGACAGCACATTCTGGCCCCATTGAAAATTGTGAAACGGATGCGGACCCATTTTGCGGACGTGTGAATGGACCCTAAGGGCTAGTAAACAGTGAAGAAATTCCAGCAGACAGGCCAATGATAAAATCCAGTTTCTTTATTGTTTCCTTATAAGGCCTCATGCACACGACCGTATGTATTTTGCGGTCCGCAAAAATTGGATCCGCAGAAAATACGGATCACGTCCGTGTGCATTCCATATTTTGTGTAATGGAACAGCCGGCCCCTGATAGAACAGTACTGTCCTTGTCTGTAATGCGGACAATAATAGGACATGTTCTAGTTTTTTGCGGAATGGACATACGGACACGGAATGCACACGGAGTAACTTCCGTTTTTTTTGCGGACCCATTGAAATGAATGGTTTCGTATGCGGTCCGCAAATAAAAACGGAACAGACACAGAAAGAATATACGTTTGTGTGCATGAGGCCTAAAATCAATATGCTGACCACACAAGCAAAGGTCTACGCTTTTTTCGACTGAACGTTTAAAGGGAACCTGTCACCAGGATTGTGTGTATAGAGCTGAGGACATGGGTTGCTAGATGGTCGCTAGCACATCCGCAATACCCAGTCCCCATAGCTCTGTGTGCTTTTATTGTGTAAAAAAAAAACAATTTGATACATATGCAATGTCAGGGACAGGACTCATCTCAGGTTAATTTGCATATGTATCAAATCGTTTTTTTTACACAATAAAAGCACACAGAGCTATGGGGACTGGGTATTGCGGATGTGCTAGCGGCCATCTAGCAGCCCATGTCCTCAGCTCTATACACAAAATCCCGGTGACAGTTTCCCTTTAAGGCTACTTTCACACTAGCGTTTCTATTTTCCGGTATTGAGAGTCATCATAGGATCTCAATACAGGAAAAAAAAAAACGCTTTCGTTTTGTCCTCATTCATTGTCAATGGGGACAAAACATAACTGAACATAATGTAATGCCCCAAAATGCATTCTGTTCCATTCTCGTACCGGAGAGCAAACCCCAGCATGCTGCGGTTTGTTTTCCGTCTTTCCGTCTTGGGATGCGGAGTAAGACTGATCTGGCATGACCCACAATGCAAGTTAATGGGGCGTTTTCTCTGACACAATCTGACACAATCATGACAGATCCGTCTTGCCAATGTTACAGATACAACCGTATCCATACAAAATGGATGAAGACGGTTGTATTATCAGTAACGGAAGCGTTTTTGCTGAACCCTGCCGGATCCAACAAAAATGCTAGTGTGAAAGTAGCCTTAATCATGACTAAGACGTTCATAAGACATTCAGTCGAAACGTTTGGACCTTTGTTTGTCTGGTCAGCCTATGGATCTTATAAGGAAACAATAAAGAAACTTTATATAAAGATTTTATCCTTGGCCTGTCTGCTGAAATTCCTCGCTGTTTACTCGTGATTGTTCCCCAGTCCGGGGTATCCGTGCATGGCTGCGGAGTACGGTGGGTGAGCTTAAACATTTCTATACTTTGCTACCACGAAGGGCTCATGTACAAGACCATATGTGTTTTGGGGTCCGCAAAAAAACAACTTGCAAAAAATACAGAACGGACACAGAAAGAAAATACGTTTGTGTGCATGAGCCCTAAGGGTTGGGCCACACTGTCAGTGTTCTGGATGCAGCCAAAATCAGGAGTAGATTGTAAAAGGAAAGAAAGGACAGATATGACCTGGCTTCCAAAACTGCATGAAGAAACCTTACCGTGTGGCCGAACCTTGAGTGTTAGGGGGGTCCCGAAGCAGAACACTTTCCTGAAACCAAGTTAAAAGTTTGAAGCGGTTTTCTGGGAGTTTATAACTGATGACTTGTCCTCTGGACAGGTCATCAGTATCTGATCGTGGGGTCCGACACCCAGGAACCCCGCCTATCAACTGTTTGAGAAGGCAGCGGCGCTTGCAGTAGCACTGCAGCCTTCTCTTAGCTTTTCCTAGGCCAGTGATGACGCGTTCAGCGGTCACATAGCCTAGGCACAGCTCAGCTCCATTGAAGTGAATGGGGCTGAGCTGCAATACCAAGCACAGCCACTATACAATGTACGGCACTGTGCTTGGTGAGCACAGAGAAGGCTTCTGATCGGCAGGGCTCCTGGGTGTCAGACCCCCACCGATCAGGTACTGATGACCTATCCAATTAAAAAATAAATATCTAAAAACTTTGCCAGAACATGAATTTTTTGTCACCTCGCCTTACAAAATCGAGTGATCAAAAAGTCATATGTACCCCAAAATGATTACAATGAAACAGCTCAAAAAATAAAAACCAATGGCGCCTGTAAACCAATCTATAAAATATGCCCTGCAAAAGCCATTTGGCGCTCCTTCCTTTCCTGCCATGTGCCCCTACAGCAGTTTACCACATATGAGGTGTTGCCGTATTTAGGAGAAAATGAGTAACAAATTATGGGGTGCTTTTTCTCCTGTGAAAATTAAAAACTTGGGGCTAAAGCAACATTTTATTGGAAGAAATAAGACTTTTCATTTTCAAATTCCATAAAACACTTATGGGGTCAAAGTGCTCAGTACACTTAATATATTCTTTGAGGGGTGTAGTTTTCAAAATGGGGTCACTTTTTGAGGGTTTCCACATCAGGGTCTCTTCAAATACAACATGGTACCCAAAAACCATTCTAGCAAAATCTGCCTCCAAAAACCATATGGCGTGCCTTTCCATCTAAACACTGCCATGTGCCCCGACCGCAGTTACTACCACATATGGGGTATTTCTGTAAACTGTAGAATCAAAGTAATGTATATTGAGGTTTATTTTGCTGTTAACCCTTGCTATGTTGGAAAAAAAATTGATTAATATAAACAATTAACAAAAAGATTGAAATTTTGAAATGTCACCACCATTTTTGTTTAATTGTCGTGGAACATCTCAAGGGTTAACAAAGTTTGTAACATCAGTTTTGAATAATTTGAGGGGTGTAGTTTCTAAAATGGGGACATTTATAGGTGGTTTTCATTACATAAACCCCATAGAATCACTTTATAACTAAATTGGTGTTTAAAAAAATGGTTTTGAAAATTTTCTTGAAAACTTGAAAAATTGCTTCGAAAATTCTAAGCTTTTTAACATCCTAAAAAAATAAATGCAGATAGGGATTATGTGATCGGCATGCCTTTACGAGATGTCAGGGTGCACGAGGAGGGCATTTGCCAAATCAACATATGAAGTAATCCGCGGCACACCTGAAGTTTGTTCAGTGCTTATTTACTTTCTTAGGGCTCATGCACATGACCGTTGTTGTTTTGCGGTCCTTTTTTCACGGATCCGTTGTTCCGTATCTAAGTTTTTTTTTCTCTGATTTAAGTCCTCTTCCGTTCCATTATTCCACAAAACATATCAGTATGGTTTCCATATGCGATCCGTACAGTATGGATCTGCGAAATACGGATGGCACGGATGGCATACGGATGTGTTCCCTGTGCGTTCCATATTTTTTGCGGACCCATTGACTTGAATGGGGCCTCGAACCGTGATTTGCGGACAATTAAAGGACATGCACTACTTTTTTGCGGAACGGAAATCCGGAAATAAGGAAACGGAATGCACACGGAGTACCTTCCGTTGTTTTTGCGGACCGCAAAAAAAACTGAACGGAAGCGGAAAGAAAATATGTTCGTGTGCATGAGCCCTTATTCAGATATTAGTGAACATCATACATCATTTCATATCCAGTGTAAATTGCATGAACCCCTCGAACCCCTATTGGACTTTTCTCCTCTTTGCCTTAGGTCTCATGCACACGAACATTTCTTTTTCTCGTTTACAATCCGTTTTTTTTGTGTTCCGTATAGGGGCCGTATACGGAACTATTCATTTCAATGGATCTGCAAAAAAAAAAATGGAAGGTACTCCGTATGCCTTCCGTTTCCGTAGTTTCCGTTTTTTCCGTTCCGTTCAAAGATAGAACATGTCCTATTATTGTCCGCATAACAGACAAGGATAGTACTGTTCTATCAGGAGCCAGTGTTCCGTTCTGCAAAAAACGTCAGCCATATTTTTTGCAGATAAGTTTTTTGCGGACCGCAAAATACTGAAAAAGCCATAGGGTCGTGGGCAATAGGCCTTACTCCTTCTTCCTACTTAATCTACATACTCAGTTCATGTCCCTCCTTTTACTTATCATATTGTGGGGATTCGCTCTGGTAGTTAGGACTAGCGGATGCAGTATAGAGGTAAAGTACACAGTTCTTGAATCAAACAGCGGTGTTTATTCACACATTGGTGTATAGCAAAATGCAGATAAGGTGTATCACAAAACATAGGTGGCTTGGTGTTTGTTCATACACAAGGAAAGTCCATAAACAATAAAAGTCACTTTTTCTCCTGGGTGTTAATTTACACCCTGTTAGCCGTTCAGCCTCATCATGTCTATAGTTGGCCTGTTCGCCTTTAGAGGAGCTTGAGTCTTCCAGCCCGGCTCAAACCTCAAATCCCAGCACAGCCCTCAGTTCACAGCACACAGACTCCTGAGCTCCACTGTCAGAGGGAGGTAAATCCACACACCTGGCAGTGCTGGCTGGTGTTTATGCCTGGCAAAACCCGGCCTGGAGCATGGGGAGTAGTCCCCCACCCAGCACTTTGACTACTCCCAGTAAGAGCTGTCCTGGATCAGCCATGACAGCCATTCTAAATCTCAAGGTGTCAATTAGCAATAGCTGCTGCTGACACATAAAATACCGGCTCTTACTTCACCGAGGCCAGGAACCTCAGTGACACATACCTTCCATGATGATTCCAGGTACCTTCTTACATACCCCCCCTTTGTTCAACCCTGAGGGGGCGAACACCTTCCATACAGTATACCCGGGACAGGGCATCCGTGTTTCCCTGCAACCGGCCTGCCCTGTGTTCCACAGAGAACTTTAAGTTCTGTAAGGACAGTAACCACCTGGTGACTCGGGCATTTCTCTCTTTGGCCTGGCTCATCCACCTGGGAGGGGAGTGGTCAGTCACCAGGCGGAACTTTCTCCCCAACAAATAGTAGCGGAGAGACTCGAGTGCCCACTTGATAGCCAGGCACTCTCTCTCCACTATACTATTCCTGATTTTGGCTGGGGTGAGTTTGCGCCTTAAAAAGACAACGGGATGCTTCTCCCCGATGACTTCCTGAGAGAGTACAGCACTGAGGCCTACTTCGGAGGCATCTGTCTGTACCACGAACTCCCTATTGAAGTCGGGCGTCACCAAAACCGGTGACTCGCACAGGGCCGACTTCAAAGTGGAAAAAGCCTCTTCCGCCTGCTCATCCCAGCGAACCATCACTGATTTTCGTCCCTTCAAGAGCTCTGTCAAGGGCGCGGCTATAGTGGCAAAGTGGGGAACAAATCTCATGTAATAGCCTATTATTCCTAGGAACAACTTTACTTGTTTAGTGGTGACAGGTCGGGGCCAATTTCTTATCGCCTCTATTTTCGTTTACTTGGGGTTTTAACACTCCGCGCCCAATGACATACCCCAGGTATTATTTCTCCTCTAACCCTATCGCTCATTTTTGAGGGTTAGCGGTTAGTCCAGCTTTTCGAAGGGAGTCTACTACAGCCTGCACTTTGGGCAAGTGATTTTCCCAGTCGGTACTGTGGATGACAATATTGTGCAGGTAAGCCAAAGCCTACCGACGATGTGGTCGCAGCACAATGTCCAATAGCCTTTGGAAAGTGGCGGGGGCGCCATGCAGACCAAAGTGTAACACCTTATACTGGTACAGCCCCTCCGGTGTGATGAAGGCCGTTTTCTCTTTGGCAGCATCCGTTAAGGATACCTGCCAGTACCCTTTGGTGAGGTCCAAAACAGAAAAATACTGGGCTTGTCCTAACCTCTCAATCAGCTCGTCTACCCGGGGCATGGGATATGCGTCAATATCTCTAGTTTGGGTATCAGTACAATAGGGCTCGCTTACTCACTTCCAGACTCCTCGATGACGTCTAGTTGCGGCATTAGTTGTACTTCCTCAGAGATAGTCTGTCGCCGAACCTTGGGTACCCGGTATGGTTTGAAATAGATTTTGGCCTGAGGCTCAGTGACAATGTCATGCTGGATTATGGTAGTGCGTCCAGGGAGGTCTGAGAACACATCTGTGTTCATGCTGACGAACTCCCTGGCCTCCTAAGTCTGTTTAGAGGAGAGGCTGTCAGCAATCTTCACTGTGGCAACCGCTTCCCTTACATCAGACTTAGTGGCCGGAATCGCTCCCCCTAGAAAACTCGGCCATGGGCTATCGTCAGTACTGGTCTCCCTATCCTTCCACGGTTTGAGTAAATTCATATGGTACACTTACTCTGGCTTCCGCCGCCCTGGCTTGTGTACCTTGTAGTTTACTTCTCCAACCTTTTCGAGTACCTAGTAGGGTCCCTGCCACCTAGCCAGTAACTTACTGTCCACTGTCGGTACCAGAACCAAAACTCGATCTCCCGGGTTAAAGATCCGGACCTGAGCCTGCCGATTATACACCCGACTTTGAGCTCGCTGAGCTGCCTCCATATGTTTCTTTACCAGCGGCAACACGGTTTTCATACGTTCCTGCATCTGGGTGACGTATTTAACAACACTTTTATATGGTGTGGGTTGTTGCTCCCACACCTTTTTGGCTATGTCCAACAGACCACGTGGGTGTCTGCCATATAGTAGTTTGAAGAGGGATAACCCAGTACAGGCCTGGGGCACTTCTCGCACTGCGAACATAAGATAGGGCAGAAGGAGGTCCCAGTCCTTTCCATCCTTAGCTACTACTCATTTTAACAAAGTTTTTAACGTTTGATTAAACCTTTCTACTAGGCCGTCAGTTTGCGGGTGATAGACAGATGTCTGTATCTGTTTGATATTCAGCAACTTACAGAGCTCCCGCATGACCTTGGACATAAAAGGAGTCCCCTGGTCAGTCAGAACCTCTTTGGGTATCCCTACTCGGGAAAACATCTCCATTAACTCTTTTGCTATAAGTTTGGCCGATGTATGTCGCAGTGGCACTGCCTCCGGGTACCGAGTGGCGTAGTCCAGGACGACCAAGATGTGTTGCTGCCCCCTAGAGGACTTCGGTACTGGGCCTATGAGATCCATAGCGATTCTCTCAAATGGTACCTCGATAATCGGGAGGGGCACTAAGGGACTGCGGAACAGGTGCTGGGGCTAGTGGTTTGGCAGGTCAGGCAAGACTTTCAAAAGTCATCCACCTCTCTAAAGGCACTGGGTCAGTAAAACCATTGTAGTATCCGGTCCTGTGTCTTCTGCAGTCCCAGATGACCCCCGAGAACATGAGTTTTCGATAGGCCCCGGGCACCACCAACTGTTCAACAGGTTCCCCCCGCACCTGGTTTACCTGATATAGCATATTCTGGTGGACCACAAATTGAGGAAAAATCGACTTGGCCCTAGGTTGTTGGTGTACACCATCAAGTATTACCACATTCTTCGAGGCCCGGGATAGGGTTGGGTCTCGGCGTTGGGCTGTACTGAAATTCTCCCCGAAGACGTTGAGGTCTGCCAACCCAGGACCCAGTGGCAACTCCTTCACATCTCCCACCATTACCTTACATGGGGTTGTCTCTGCCTCACCAAAGTGGCGGTCACCCCTACTGCTGGCCCTTCGGCCATAGGTTCCCAGGGTTCTGGCCGTCCCCCTGAACAAGGCCAATCTCCTGGGCTTATTCCTGTCTCAGGGGTATCCTTAACTCTCACAACCGGCCATAGGACAGGGAAACCTGGAAAGTCTCTCCCTATCATGAGTTCATAGTGGAGTTTTGTGGCAACTGCCACTTCGTGGGTCCACCTGCCGGCCACTGTGGTCAGAGACACCGGCGCAGTGGGGTAGTCTTTCAAGTCTCCATTAATGCACATCACCCCAACTTTCCGGCCAGTATACTCAGCGGACTGCACCAGGGTAGCCCTTACCAGGGTCACCAAACTCCCTGAGTCCAGCACCGCCTCCGCTTGAGTGTCTCCCACTTCCACCTGGCACAAGTGGTCTAGAGCCTCCGGGGTACCTGTGGCAAACAGTTTCCTAGCACATAGCGATTGTCGGTAACAACTATTAGTGTCCATGGGCTCAACCCGATGAGGACACTCAGCCCTGGTGTGGCCAGGTTCTTGACACCGCCAGCAGATTAACTGGGTCTGGCCCATAGGGGGAACCTCCCAGAGAGGTTTCATTGGCTCATGCCGGTGGGCCTGGGGTGGGGAGTTCTGGAGTTTGCCTGCCCTCCTCCCAAAATCCCCCCTTGAGATTCTTGGTGGCCTCATAGCGTTCCACCAGGTCCACCATTTTCAGGAGATACCTGGCCAATCCAGTGCTGGAGAGGGGGTGGCAGCGTCCTCCAGAATATGTCATCCAATAGTCTATCCAGCATAGCTGTGGGACTCAGCACATCAGGCTGTAGCCACTTTTGCAAAAGGTGGAGTAAGTCATAATACTGGGGTCTCGCGGGCTCAGCCCGGACCAACACATTCACCCCCAGTCTTGCCAAAATCTCACCCTTTACCTTCGGGTAGTCGGCCGCTTGATCATCCGGCAAGTTGAAATACACCCGCTGGGACTATGATGCCAGGAAAGGAGTGACGAACTCAGCCCACTGGTCTCGGGGCAGCTTTTCCTTGGTGGCCACTTTATCGTACATCGTCAGGTAGGTTTTAATGTCGTCTGTGGGTGTCAGCTTAGGGATCGCTGCACGGACTGCTTTCCGGGCATCGTGGACGCTTAGGGTTGCTCCTGCTGTCTGCAAAGCCATCACGTGTTGTAGCAGCAACTTGTTGGTCTCTTGCTGCTGCTTATTAGCCTCCCATTGGTGCAGGTTAGTCTCTCGCTGCTGAAAATTAGCCTCCATGAGGGCCTTCACAACAGCCTCCATATTGTCATGGGGCACGGGTTGAAATACAGCTGGTTTAATGTACGACATACAACTGTGTCCAAAAATGCAAACCCAAAAATATATCGGCGTTCACGCCAGCCTCACTGTTCTTGCCTGCATCCTCCACCAATTGTGGGGATACGCTCTGGTAGTTAGGACTAGCGGATGCAGTATAGAGGCAAAGTACAAAGTTCTTGAATCAAACAGCGGTGTTTATTCACACATTGGTGTATAACAAAATGCAGATAAGGTGTATCACAAAATGCAGGTAGCTTGTTGTTTGTTCACACACAAGGAAAGTCCATAAACAATAAAAGTCACCCACCCAGCACTTTGACTATTCCCAGTAAGAGCCATCCCGAATCAGCTATGACAGCCATGCTAAATCTCAAGGTGTCAATTAGCAATAGCTGCTGCTGACACATAAAATACCGGCTCTTACTTCACTGAGGCCAGGAACCTCAGTGACACATACCTTCCATCCAGGATGATTCCAGGTACCTTCTTACAATATTTATATATCTTATTGCAGAGTCTGTTGATAAAGATCACTAGATGACCGAAACGTACGGATATTGATTATGGTTCTATACAGCATGAAATTTACACGGGATATGAATTGGTGTATGATGTTCACTAATATCTGATTAAGGCTTTATGCACACCACCGTATGAATTTTGCGGTCTGCAAAAAACAGATTCGCAAAAAATATAGATGACGTCCGTTTGCATTCCATATTTTGAGGAACAGAACAGCTAGCCCCTGATAGAACAGTACTATCCTTGTCCGGACATACGGACATACAGAAACAGAATGCACACGGAGTACCTTCCGTTTATTTTTTTTGCAGACCCATTGAAATGAATAGTTCCATATACAGTCTGCAAAAAAAACGGAACGCACAGGGAAAGAAAATTTGTTCGTGTGCATGAGCCCTAAGAAAGTAAATAAGCATTGAACTAACTTCAGGTGTGCCACGGATTACTTCATATGCTAAAAAAATAAATAACATTTATAAAATGTTGCAAATATAAAGTAAACATATGGGTAATGTAAAGTAATAACTATTTTGTAAGGTATCACTATCTACCATAAAAGCTGAGAAATTCATACTTAGAAAATAGTGAATGTTTCCAAATTTTCAGAAAGTTTTTGATTTTTTATTAGATGAAGGTAAAACATATCAAATGTATCATGAATATGAAGTACAAAGTGTCACGAGAAAACAATCTCAGAATTGCTTGGATAAGAACAAGCTTTCCAAAGTTATTACCACAAAAAGTTACACATGTCAGATTTCCAAAAAAGGACCTGGGATTTAAGGTAAAAAAGGGCATTTATCAAGTAGACAAAGTTAAAGAGTCACTGTACTTTCACACAATTTAATTAAATTTAATATTTGAATGGTGTAGCTAGCACATTTCTAAATCACTTCATTTAAAAAATAGATTGTAAGCTCTTGCAGGCAGGGTCCTCATTCCTCTTGTAATTATTGACTTGTCTGTTGCTATGTTATTTTTGACTGTATGTACAAGAAACCCTAAACTGTAAAGCGCTGCATCCACCTGGAAAAAAAAAAGCTGTAAAGTCATGGCCACTAGGGGTCTACCTAATTTGAAGTCCACTACCTGTTGTAAGGCAAGATCCGTCCCTGGTAACAGAGCATAGGAGACGGCTCACAGGAAAAAGGGTGTGTGTATCAGACAGAGGTGCACCACCGATGAGGCCAGGTGAGGCAATCGCCTCAGGCAACACCTGGAAGTGGCAAGAGAGGGGCAGCAGAAGGGCCATGGGCAATGAGCGCTTTCATTGTGGCAAAGGGGTTAGATTAAGAGATTGGCATTGGGGGCTGGATGTGCCGTTTCAGTTTTCACCTCAGGCAGCAGAAAGGCTAGGTGCATCCCTGGTGTCAGAGCTAGCTGAGATCATAAGACTAATAAAATAAATACTTCTACAGAGCTTTTGAAGATCATAAGAGACTCTTGTGTGTCTGTAAGTGTGATTTTCCTCTCCTTATCTGTTCTTTGAGCTCCAGAACTGAAAACAAATATAGTGAGAAGTAAGGGACAGAACATCAGAGCAGTAAAGTGCTGGCAGATTTCACAGAAGGGATACACCCCCTGCTTCTGAGTGAAATGCATCTCTGAAGCTGAAACAGGTAATAATTTGGCTGTAGAAGACATTAGGGAAGCCTGAAAAAGACCTATTCCTTCACAGTTATGATTCTACAAATAAGCACAGTCATTATTATGCAATTTTTTTTTGAAAACTCAGGTGCACTTTAGCCACTTAAGGACCACAGGTTTATACCCCCCTAGTGACCAGGCCCTTTTTTTTTACAAATCGTCTCTTCACAACTTTAACGGTTTATTGCTCGGTCATGCAACTTGGCACCCAAATCAATTTTACCTCCTTTTCTTCTCACAAACACAGCTTTCTTTTGGTGGTATTTGATTGCTGCTGAGATTTTTCGTTTTTCTGATATTAATCCAAAAAGACCGCAATTTTCTCAAAAAAAGTGTATTTTTAACTTTTTCTGGTAAAATTGTTCAAATATAATTACATTTCTATACAAGTTTGTGTCAGAATTTATTGTGCTACATGTCTTTGATAAAAAAAAATCCAATAAGTGTATATTTATTGGTTTGCACAAAAGTTATAGCATTTACAAACTATGGTACAAAAATTTGAATTTCCGCATTTTGAAGCAGCTCTGAGTTTCTGAGCACCTGTCATGTTTCTTGAGGTGCTAGAATGCCAGGATAGTATAAATACCCCCCAAATGACCCCATTTTAGAAAGAAGACACCCCAAAATATTCGCAGAGGGGCATGGTGAGTTCATGTATGATTACATTTTTTTTCACAAGTTAGCGGAAAATAACACTGTCTACTTTCCGAAATGGGGTCATTTGTGGGGTGTGTTTACTGTTATGGCATTTTGGCGGGCCAAAATTGTGATCAACCCTGTAAAGCCTAAAGGTACTCATTGGACTTTCGGCCCCTTTACGCACCTAGACTGCAAAAAAGTGTCACACATTTGGTATCGCCGTACTCAGAAGAAGTAGGGCAATGTGTGTTGTGGTGTATTTTTACATATACCCATGCTGGGTGAGAGAAATATCTCTGTAAATTGACAACTTTGTATAATTTTTTTTTAAAAGTTGTCATTTACAGAGATATTTCTCACGAACAGTATGGGTATATGTAAAAATACACCCCAAAAAACATTGCCCTACTTCTTCTGAGGATGGCGATACCACATGTGTGACACTTTTTTGCAGCCTAGGTGCACAAAGGGGCCCAAATTCCAATGAGTATCTTGAGGATTTCACAGGGCATTTTTACGCATTTGGATTCCGTGAGGGGTATGATGAGTTCATGTAAGATTTTATTTTTTGTCACAAGTTAGTGGAATATGAGACTTTGTAAGAAAAAAAAAAAGGAAAAAATAAATTTCCGCTAACTTGTGCCAAAAAAAAAATCTTCTATGAACTCGCCATGCCCCTCAAAAGTGATCTTTATAGCGCTGCAGCGATTTTACAGTGTTTTTGCAGTGATCAGAAAAAAAAAATTCTGTCACTGCGGTGGGGCGGACTGAACGCAAGTGTGGGCACAAGATCAGGCCTGATCGGGTGAACACTGCGTTTTTTGCAGAGCCTAAGGTGACCCTAATGTACTGAGATAGATCTGATTGCGATCAGTCTTGATCACTTACAGATACTATATAGTACTAGTGCTGATTAGCGACAGCGATGACGCTAATCAGCGACTAATCAGTGACTGCGGTGCGGTGGGCTGGGCGCTAACTACCTAACAAGTAGCTAACTAACTGGCGGTGATAAGGGACCCTTACAGGGGGGTGATCAATGACAGGGGGGTGATCAGGGAGTCTATATGGGGTGATCAGGGGTTAATAAAGGGTTAATAAGTGACAGGTATACCTATTTGATTGGTTCTTTTAAAAATCTACAGCCTGCTAGCCAATGATCAGCGCTGGCAGGCTGTAGTTAAACTTGAATACTGCGCAATCCTGTGAACGAGGCCTCCTTACTTCAAGTCACGGTAACCACGCCCCCTTCCCTGCCCCTTCGCTGTGACTGACAGCGCTTATGCAAGACAGTTCGACTGGCTTTGCCGAACTGCTGGCTGTCAGTCACAGCTAAGGGGCAGGCAAGGGGGCGTGGTTACCGTGACTTGAAGCAAGGAGGCCGCTGCCTCCGTGACGTCAAGCCTGACTAGAGAAGCGCACCGGGCAGGGGATTAAAGATCGTTTTTACAGCTTCTGCTTCTCTGCCTGCAGGAAGAAAATGATCGTTACTGCTGGCTACTCTAAGGTACTGCTGCCAGCTTGGGATGTTTTTAAGAGGTGACAGGTTCCCTTTAAGCCAGCTTATGTGGTGGTTTGTGTAAAAAGTCACATTTATGGTATAAAGATGCGACTTTTTGTCAAAAAGTTGCATTTATGAATAGGAAAACAACTCAGCAAGGAACAAGTGAAAAGGTAATTAATAAAACAGGACACATTCATTTATTTATTTTCTTCATTTAGTTTTTTTTGAGTTTTTGCAGTATAACAATAGAAAACAATTGCAAATTCAAGTGATATGAACATTTCAAGTATGATGTCTATAGAACTGTAGTGGGTGTATAAAACCCGACATCAGGCAATATAAATCACAGAATAATATGAGTTAGAAATACCCAAGTGGACATGTAGATTATGATAGTAGACAAACAGACGAGACATTGGACAAGGGGTCAGGGGGGAGGAAAGGAAGGGGAAGGGAAAAGGGTTACAGTTTCTTTCGAAGAGGTTAAACCTGCGCATCCCGAAATAAGGCTGAGGAGCGAAAGGCTTCCCAGAGGCTCCATGTCTTCACATATTGTAAGGTGTCAGCGGGTGTAATACTGATAAGGTCCTCTAGTCTCTGATACAGGGCAATTTCATCAAACCACTCCTCAGGCGAGGGGGAAGAGGAGGATTTCCAATGCCTGGGAATCGCCGCCTTCGCTGCCTGTACCATGTATTTTAGGAGGGATGGACACATTCATTTAATATAAATTAGCTAAATAACAGGGTTTTGTCAGTAAATTAACACTCCAATAAAACAATAACAAAAACTTCCCTAGTCGCAATTCACAAGTGGAAATGTTACAAATATGCTTCAAAAGTTGCAAGTGCAGTCTGGCAGGGTTGGCTGAAATGGCGCATTTTTGCAGTCCCACTGAGTTCCATGGATTTAAGTTCTGTCTTTACTGGAGCTGACATACGGATGTAAAAAACACACTGATGATGTCCATGTGCTTTCTGCGAAACATAGAACATGTCCTATTCTGGTCCTCATAATGCAGATCCAGAACCCATAGAACTCAATTGGACTGCAAAAAAATGTGAAATGCACAAGGACAGTATCCTTATTTAGTTGATCCACGACTTGCAGACCGCAAAACAGATACGGTTCTGTGCACAAGCCCTATCACTTATACTCAGCGCCCATAACAGTGACATCCACAGTGCCCCCATAACAGTGACGTCCACAGTGCCCCAATAACAGTGACATCCACAGAGCCCCCATAACAGTGACATCCACGGTGCCCCCAAAACAATGACATCCACAGTTCCCCCATAACAGTGACATCCACAGTACGTCCATAACAGTGACATCCACAGTGTCCCCATAACAATGACATCCACAGTGCGTCCATAACATTGACATCCAGAGTGCGTCCATAACAGTGACATCCACAGTGCCCCATAACCGTGACATCCACAGAGCCCCCATAACAGTGACATCCACATTGCTCCCATAACAGTGACATCCACAGTGCCCCCATAACATTGACATCCATAGTGCCCCCATAACAGTGACATCCACAGTGCGTCCATAACAGTGACCTCCACAGTGCGTCCATAACAGTGACCTCCACAGTGCCCTCATAACAGTGTCATCCACAGTGCATCCATAACAGTGACATCCATAGTGTCCCCATAACAGTGACATTCACAGTGCGTCCATAACAGTGACATCCACAGTGCCTAATAACAGTGACATCCACAGTGCTCCCATAACAGTGACATCCACATTGCTGGCATAACAGTGATGTCCACAGTGCCCCCATAATAGTGTCGTCCACAGTG